>NC_139146.1:53559776-54759776 GCF_964270905.1 Leucopleurus acutus
GTACTTAGGAAACAAAGTTGATTAGAGATGAAATGAAAAAAAAGGAATTCCTGGTGTCTTTTGCTTTTTTTTCAATAGACTCAAGTGGACCACTAAGAGGATATTATTGCTGAAAGTACTTGAGATTGTTTAGTTAAAAACTCTCACTTTACATGTGGGGAAACTGAGGTCCAGAGATGAAAAGTGTCTTGCCCAGTGCTATACATCCAGACAGGAACTCAGAAGAGTGTGTGATCAAGGTCTACTGATTGCAGGACCGAGACTCTTTTTACTATATTTCCTCACACTTACTATTTCTTCGGTGAATCAAATAATTGTTCTATTGCAATGCACTGACACAATGAACAATTGCAAGATGGAAGCTTACACTGGAAGCTTGCTGTGCAACACGATGCAGAATTCAGTGTTTGATGCATCTTTCTTAGGGATGTTTGCTGAAAGTACCAGAGGGTGGAGGGGGGGATCTGTGGCAACATTATTCCAGCTAGCATCACGGTTTCCTGTATCTTATGAGATTATTTATGGTGAATCTGGTTTCATTCGGTTTTGGAAACTTGGAATCAGAATCATGGGGGTGGGGAAGTATTCATTAAAAATGCAGGTTCTTAGACTAACCAGCAGACAACCTATATCAGAACTTTGGGGAGTGGAATCTAGAAATTACTATTTGACAAACACACTAGATGAAGCTTATGCATATTAAAGTTGGAGAAGTACTTATGTTAGTTCATCAGTGTGTTAGTTTCCTATTGCTGCTGTAATAAATTACTATAAATTCAGTGACCTAATACATATTTATTATCTTACAGCTGGGAGGGTCAGAAGTCCAGAGTGGACATCAGAAATACAAAATGGGTTTCATTGGACTAAAATTAAGGTGTCCAATTAAGGGCTCCACTCCTTCTGGAGGCTCTAGGGGAGATCTGTTTCCTTGCGTTTGCCCACGTTCCTTGGCCCATACCCCCTTCCACCACTTGGCTGTCTGCTTCTGCTGTCACATCTCCTTCTCTGACTCTGACTTTCCTACTTCCCTTTTTTTCTTATAAGGACCTTTGCGATTACATTATCCAAGATAACCTTCCTGTCTCAAAATCCTTAAATGAATCACATCAGCAGAGTCCTTTTTGCCGTGTAAGGTAACATACTCTCAGGATCTGGGGATTAGGAGGTGGACACGTTTGGGGAGGCATTAAACACCTACCATTATTGGTTTTAAAACATTTCAAAGAAATAGGGGCTGAAGAGGGGAACATTAAGTACCAGTAGGGTCTCCGTCCCCCTTCAGGAGTCCCCTGATTTGTCTCTGGGAAACTCAAGGATTCTGAGGAGGACAGTTTGAGAAAAGCAGTCCTAGCATCTGTGCTTACTTAAGAGTCCATACAGGGGAATCTGACCACCAGGCGTCATTTAGCGCATCTTGCATGACTTTCCAGCAGTTGACTTTGGAACTATCATTCAGCCTTTCCATTCTCAAGTTTCTAAGAAGCTCCATTCAAACTTACTGCAGAAAACAAACAAAACATGACCTTGACTTATTAGAGATAAAATTACTGCTTTAACTGATCGTAAGAGAAATCTGTTAGATAGGGGGCTTCCAGTCAACTTTTCATCCTTTGTTATTATTTTCCAACATTTTTCTATTAAAAAGAAAATAAACAGACAATTAGTGGAATTTTTAAAGGTATCCTTTTCTTCTATCTGTATAGCTCTGTATCTTGTCCATTACGAGCTCCTCAAATATATTTCTTTTGAGATACTATTTGATTTATGACAGAACTTTGTAGATGTTTCTGAATTAATATAAGAAAAATGGCCCTGAGTTATATATTTTAACTAAAATATAATAGCTGTAAAAGTTATCTAATGGGAAATTAACCAAAGGAGAGAATTAATGTTTTGTCTTTAAAAGGTATCTTTGTACATCACTGTATCAGGATACTCTTGGCCATCTGCCCTATGACAATATTTGGAAAGAGATAGACAATAATAATTGTCCTTAATGTCTCTATTAGTCAGCTTAAAATTATACTGGGTGTCTTAAACAACAGAAATTTATTTCACATAATTCTGGAGGTTGGGAAGTCCAAGATTAAAGTGCCAACAAGGTAGGTTTCGTTCTGAGGCCTCTGCTCTTGGCTTGTAGGTTGCTGCCTTCTCACTGTGTCCTCACATGGTAGAGAGAGCACAAGGGGTCTCGTATATTTTCCTCTTCTTATAAGGGCACCAGCTCCATCAGATTAAAGCCCCACCCTTATGACCTCATTTAACCTTAATCACGTCTTTAAAGGTCCTATTTCCAGTACAGTCATATGGAGGGTTAAGGCTTTAACATACGAATTTTAGGAGGGCATAAATCAGTCCATAGTTTGTCCCTGGAGCATCATAAGTGTTTCCTGATCCCTGCAAGAGCTTGGCCATTTTATCACAAAAGATGGTGTATATAATGATGACAAGGGGAAGAAGCAGAAGCATGAACAGGTTGTTCTTTGTTTAGAGAGATTAGTCATCCTTGCTCCTTTTCAACATTTCTATTACACAACAGAAAAATTCTGCCTTCAAGACCTCCTCAATTCAAGAAATGCTGTAACTCAATGCAATCACTGTCCACCAGCCAGTTACCTTTCCTCTTAGGAAGTAGTAATCATATCATATCCATAAGGATTGGCTGTAGATGATTTTCACTCCTCTTCTCTCCTAAGATAGGTGGGATATGGATGGGTGTTCTTTGTTGTTCAGAATTTTGAAATAAAAAAGGGAACTTTCAAGAAAGCTCTTAGAAACCAGTGAGGGGGATATTGATCATTACCAATATTATCTTTGTGTGAAAGATCCTCTGATTAATATTTATCTCCTCGAGTTCTGCCCCTGAAAGTAGGGCAGATAAGCAGGAACAGGCAGAGAAGACTCTCAATCATGGTGCCGGCATGACTCTTCTGAAAGGAGAGAGAGAAGGAGGGATGGTTAGGAAGAAGGAGTCTCAGGTTGCCGTGCAGCTCTGAGAGTCTCAGCCAGGCTGATGAGAATCTCGGAGCAGAGACTGCCCATCAGAGAAGAAGCACTGGGCAGGAACTGTCTGGCTCTAGTCCCCTGCTGTGCTCAGTTAGTAATAGAGAGCAGCCCCCAGGAGAACATGGCTGAGATGTGACTGCTACGGTGTGTAGCAGCTGGGGGCTGTCAGCTACCCATGCTTCTCAGAGCGGGTTCACCTGAAGAGAGATCTGAGAGGCCGACCTGCATGGACACTGTAGAAATCTGTCATGCTTAACATCGTAAAAAGAACCAGTTGATTAATTGGAGCATGGCAAAGGGAAAGGCATCCATCTGGGTCTCTGGCCAGAAATCCCTGAAACAATTATATCTACATTTATATCTGTCTATCTATCATCTATCTATCTATCTATATCTATCTATCTATCTACCTACCTATCTATCTAATCTTTCTTCTGTTTAAGTAGTTATCTAGTACAAGGAGGACACCACTGCTATGCTTGAAATAGAAGAAAGTGTTTTTTTATCAATCTAAAATCTGTTTCTCAGCCTGAATTTTGCCAGTCTCCAAGGAAACTTTTATCACTACAAAAAAAGTAGCAGAATTTACCTGGCAAGCATCAAATTAAGGTATTTGTACATCACTTGCATTGAAGAAATAAAAGCTATTTTTTTGGTAAAATTCCTGTTCAGACTCTCCTATTTTAAAATCTCCTTTCCTTTTTCTATATGCATAGGCCTATAAACTTATCCATATCACTGCTAAAAACATAACACATAAAGGGGATAAAACCAAATCTCTTGGTGACCTCCTCCTCTCACACCAAGCAAACAAACACACAAGCATCTCTGTTTTCATCTCTGTACTTTTAGTGCTTATATCAATGCTTGTGAATATAAACAAATGAATGCATGAGTAAATAAATAAAATAATGAATGAATAAATGAATAAGAGAATAAATGTTTGATGGTATGCTTTTAGTATGGGTGGAAGGAAGTGAGTTGGAGAGAGAAATAATTTATAAATTTAAAAAAAGGTCATAACTCCAAAACGGAAGAAATCATAGATTGCTTTCCAGGGGGTAATATGATTGGTTTCATAATCTGCACGTTAATTAGGCAGAAATAATCAGCTTAATACTTTGAGAAAGAGCCCAAAGAATCATTCCACAAAGGTGGCAAAGAAAATAAGCCTTGTCTAATTTGGATGGATCCAAATGTGGGCATCTTTTGGTATGTTGTGGGAAGAACACTCACCTCTGAGTCAGGAAACAAGGATTGCAGCCTGGTTCTGCCACTAACCAGCCTTATCCCCTGAACATCTCACCTCACTTCCTTTGACAGAGTTTTCTTTTCCTCTTGGTGGGATTAAATAGTCTCTAAATCCCCCAGCAGTCTAGAAATTCCATACACGTAAATTGACCAGTTTAGGCTCTTGCTGGGGTAGGCTGTGGGAGAGCCCTGGAGATTATAGCTGCGGCATGCTTTAAAGAGAGAAGCCGGCTAAGGATAATGTGGACAAAGACAATTGAAGACCTATCTGGGGAGACACTGCAAAAAGCTGCCTAGGGAATCTCAACATGATTTTCAAATAACACCCAAGTATTCCCAGGGATGCTTGGGGCAAGACAATGCTCTGCTATTTCAGAAAAGAAAATATGTACTGTGTTCTGTGAACTTGAATATAGTCAAGGACATACATCACAATTGTGTGCCAAACCAGCATTGTCAGGATAAGGTACTTTCTGGGAATAATTCTTTTCTGGAACAAAGCTCTGTGAAGTATGCAGGAACATGTAGTACTTTGAATATTGTCTCTATGCTAATGTAAACTTTTTTTCTGTACGAGTCTTAACAGAATTAAATTCAGATATTATGAATATCATGGATGGTAATGGGAGACTTTGAAAGTCACGTGGTAAACTGTGTTTTGAGTGTTATGATGACTTCACCAATTTATTACAAACATCTTTTATTCACCAATGCTGTCAGGAAAGAAATCTTCCTGACCTACTATGTTCCCACCATTGATTAGGTGCTGGAGATACAAAGTTGAGTAAGACAGTTTCCACAGGATATTTGTGTAGGTCTAAAGCAGCTGCATTTAAATAAAAGGTATCTGGTTATTTGAAAGTTTGTATGCATATGGGAGAAGTGTGGTGATCAACTAGAGCTTTTTAACTCTTTGGCAGCCACACTTCATGCCACAGGAATCTCTGGGAATAAAGAAAATCCCTACCCTTTTTAGCCTGCAAATAGTATTTTAAGTGCTTTTAAAATAATCTGTTTAACCTATTAGGGTACATATTCATGAAACATAACGTCAGAAGGAAGATAGAAACCACATTTCATGCCTTTACTTGTTCTGTGAATATTTCCTCTCTTGATTTAAATTAGAGTCAAATCATCTATTGCAAATTACCGACTCATTTATAGGATGCCAGTCCACTGGGCACAGGCTTTGTTTCCTTCTGGTTTAATCCTTCAATGAGTCTGTTCACAGATTTGAAGATTGGCTTTGGCAGAGCTACAAGTCCGATATTACTTGATGTCTTGCAGTTATCAATTTGGATCATTCCTTCTCAGAGTTCTTCTCTCCCTTGGTTCTATGACTTCTTCTGATACCTCTTTACCTCTCTAATCCTTTCTTTACAATCTCTCTGGAAGATTTGTCTTCTTTTCCTACCTGGGAATTATCAGACTCATTTTTTTTTGTCTTCAAATCCGTATTAGTTTTCTACTCTTGGCATAACAAGTTACCACAAGCTTAGTGGCTTCAACAACATAAATTTATTATTTTATAGTTCTTTAGGTTAGAAGTTTGACATAGATCTCACTAGATCTCACCAAACTAAAGTCAAGATTTCTGCAGGACTATGTTTCTTTCTGAAGTCCCTGGAAGAGGTTCTGTTTCCTTGCTCATTCATTATTTTGACAGAACTTAGTTTCTTGTAGTAATAGGACTGAGATCCCTGCTTCCTTGCTGGCTATCAGCTGAGGCCCATTCCCAGCTTCTAGAGGCCACGCATATTCCATGGCTCCTGGACCCCTTCTTCCATCTTTAAAGCCAGAAATGGAGGTTTGTATCCCTCTCATACTTTGAATCTCTCCTTCCATTTCTTCTCTCTCTGACCATAGCTGGGAAGCTCCGAAAGTTTCTATGTTTTTAAGAACTCATGGGATTAGATTGAGCCCACCTGAATAATCCTGCTATACTCCTTCCATTTTAAGGTCCATAACCTTATTAATATCTGCAAAGTCCCTTTTGCCATGTAAGGTAATGTATTCACAGGTTATGGAGATTAAAGTATAGACATCTTTAGGGAGCCATTCTTCTGCCTACCACAAAGTCCAAAATCTAATTTGTTATCATATTCTTTACCTCCTTCCTGTTTTTATATCAAACCTCTACTGTGCATAACAAAGTCTGTTGTTGCTAATCAAAAACTTCAGGCATCATTTAGCTGTCTATGCTTTGTCATATCTCCCCAGTTCATCTCAAGTCTGGTCAAATCCTCTCTCTGCTAGAAAATCTTCATCGGCTTCCACTGCCCACAGAATACAATTCAAAACCTTTATCAATGCCTAAAGATTCTGATCTGGTTTTTTTTTTCCTATTCTTTCCTGTGGTTCTCTCCGACTTCATCCTTTTCTTCTCCCACATCCTTCATCTAGGTAGTTTTTTCTTTCCATCTGCAACATATCTCACCTTCAACTGCTCAACGAGTTTCTTCCAAGCTAAAATACTTTATGAACTGACTTCTCCTTTGTCTTTGACTACCATCTCCATGCTAATGGTCTCCTACAGAACAGAGATTGTTGCCATAACATCTTTCTCACTCTGTTGTCCTTACTTTTCTTTTCGCCTGTAAAGTCACAGAGCATAATGACTTGGAATTATTCATTTTAGTATTTCCATTGTCTGAGAGAGTGCCTGGAAAATGTTTGATGCTCAGTATATATTTTTGAATAAATGAATAAATGAGTGAATGAATAAAAATAATTTGTCCCTGGAGTAACTACATATTTTTCATAAAAATCAGTTAAAAAGTACTTGTTTACTACACATTTATACTCATTAAGTATGTGATCTATATACAAAAACTGGGTCATCGTTTTTTTTGTGAACTATAGGTAAACCAACACATTAAACTGTATTTTCTTCCAAATGCCTAACTCTGAGTTTTATACATAGAAGCTGCTCGATACATCCCTATTAAACTGAATTTTTGGTTTGCTTCTCTGACAGTACACATTAGTGGCAGGGGCTGGAAATGTGAAACTCCGCGTCTCCTGCAACCACATCATCCTGGGTATGTAATTGGCTGAGTTTTTGGAACACAAAAAACCTGGATTTTCATGGATTTGATTCCTGGATTCTAATCCTGCCTCAGGCTCCTGTTGGTTATGCATGTGACTTCAGACATTACATTTCATTGTTCTGAAAATGCTTTACTATTTTTAAAATAAGGGTTTTAATTATATGATTTATAAAACCCCATCACATTTTCTGCCCATTAATAAGAATTTCTTGGTCTACTCTGTGATTGGCATTGAGCTGAGAGTCATGCAAAGAAGTATCAATCACAGTCTGTGCCCTCAAGCAATAATTAGCTCAGGGGCCAGGGTGGTTCCGTAGAAAGAAAGGTGGTTTGATGACAATAATACGTTGGATACACAGCCTGAAGTGTGAAAAGAATACTTATATTCATTCTTGTTTTTTTTTTCTTGCCCTTTCCCACCTGAGAAGGCAAGATACTTGGCTTTTAGATCTTGCTTTATACACAGGTGTACAATCTTGAGTTAGGATTGTGGACATGGGTATTTACAGCAGTGGGTGAGAGGTATCAGCTCTGCGTTCATGGAGTGGGTGTGTAGCTGAGTGGCCTGGTCTCCAGCAGAGAGACCAGTAGGGATGGTGGTGAATCAGTGCTCTGGAAATAGTCTTAGGAGAGCAAGGATCAGGCACTATCTTCCACTACATTTGAAAAGGCTGTGGCCAAAATATATTTCAGAAACTGAAAAACAAAACAAAAAACAAGGTTTCTTATTGGCAACAAGAAAAGAACAGAATGTTTACAATGGTTTAGAATGCAAAGACAAAAAGTGAAGCTCTGTTCTCGCTGAATTACTTAGACAAATTGAGATCTTCATCATCTCCATTTTCATAATATCGATTTTGTTGTTTATCATGCTTGATGGAAAGGCTGGCCTGAATTAGCTTGGATTGAAAGGAGTACTGCTGACATAAATGATCGGGTGGCTGAAACTGCTTGACAGGTAGGATTCATAACAAATCCTACCCTTGAAATCAAGTTCTCAATTATAAGAGCACCTTTCTAAAAGGATGATGCCCAGGTGATCTTCAAAGGACATTTCCTCTGGGAAAAGAAGTGAGTAGAACAGAGTAGGCAGCTTGAGAATGTACACAAGAGGAGAGGAGGAAAGCATCATTATAAGGAGAAAATAGCATTTTTCTTACAATTTTTGATTCAGCAAAGGAAACTATGAATGACTGTCTTCTCTTGGTGGTGCCAGAATGGAAACAGGAAAAGAGAAAGACTCAAATTGATGGTAATATTGTTTCTCAGAGGGAAGGAAAACCAGGACTTTGATCTAGGTATGTGCCTTTTATGTTTTAAATGATCTGCTCCAGGCTTCTCTTATTGGAACAGATAATTGAGACCTAACTGGCTTCATGAGATCTATGATGTAAAACTTCATCAATTCTACAGCAGTGTCTAGACCAGGAAGAGAATAAAAGACTCAATAAACAAAGTGGTTTGACTTAATAATGTTTTTGGAGTGTGTACCACATTTTCTCCGGTCAACTTTTCTTTTTGACATAGATAACTTTTAACTCCTATGGACACACAAAGTACTCATTTACTTCAGAGTTTGGGCATATTGGAAAGTAGTATTGGGGAGTCACTGTTCTTCTCAAAGTCAAATCAATTGTCTTGTTTTAGAGATAAGAATAGTCCCTCCCAGTCCATGGCTCCTTCACCGCATCCTCTGTGCTCTGTCAAGCAGGCACTGAACACCATCTGCCTATTGAAAATGGTGTTACTCACCCTAACCCAAGGCACTAAGGTTACTCATGTTTCCAACACCAGCTAAAAGCTTGAAGAAAAGCAGAGAATTATGATTATTGCATTTCTCTCTGCTTGGGCTGGAGATAATGAGCCACTCCTGCTGCCCTTTTACATGCGTAATGCCTACTGATGTTGAGAACCTCACGGTGTGCAAAAGCCATTAGATCACAGGTATCATCTTGAAAATAACAAGGACAAAGGGACACCATTTTTTTTTTTAACTTGGCAAAAAGAGCCTCTGTGGTTCCAAGTCTCTCTAGATTGTCCCAATTAAGAAGAAATAATTTTCCTAGAGTGTCTGCCTGTTTCAAGGTGAGCTTTTTATGAGGAAAGGATAGAGCAGTTCCCGAAACTGTTTTAGATTTCTGAAGTCACTTCTCCTGGGAGACATGATTAGGAAGTGTTAGCAGTCCTCTCAGAGACTGATCAAAAACATGTAACTTCTATATATTGCAAGGGGAATGAGGAAAGTTAAAAGAAGAAAGCAAAAAAGTAAAATTCTTTCTCAGATGTGGGAGGCAAACAGCTCCTTTTAGAAATTACTTAATTCCTTTGGGCTTTTCGTTTCCTCTTGTAACAAGGGTTTAGGTGTTGATCAGTGTTTCCCAAACTTAGCTCATCATTGATATAACTTGGGGGGAACTTGTTAAAAAAGAAAAATGGTAGGTTAATAGTTTCCTCTCTGGGAAATTCTGATTTAGTGGATCCGGGGTAAGTTCTGGAATCTGCAATGTTAACAAGTTATTGCGATAATTATGTAAATTTGGAAAACATTTGTAGATGGTTTCTAGTGTTCTGAACACTAGAATTCTTTCTTGTTTTAATGCTCTTTCTGTGCTAAATTATGGACTGGCCTAGTGCAGATGACTGGGCACATTTGGAGAGACCATACCCAGTAACTATATCTAGTTACCGGCCACACTGGGAACTAAGAGGACAAGTTTCTGAGGTTACGAAGACGTCTAATCTGGCAGACAGGACATGATATTACATGTTATAGCCACAGGTAGCGGACACTGATTCTAGCAAGATAACGGACCTGTCCAAAGGATTAGGTAGAGAGGGAGATATTAGTCATTCATACTCAGGTCATCAGTAGGTATTTGACTTCACAGAGATCTTCCAACACATCATATAACACAAACCACTGTCCCTACATTGTTGCTTCAAACAATAAACTACGGCTATTCTTGATTCCACTCATGCTTTTACATCTGAGCATGATTAAGCCTTTGCAAGGCGGGCTGTATCTACCCTATTTCTGACAGACATCCTGAATCTGACTTCTTCTCATCATCTTCAGGGTCACAATCCCAGTCTAAGCCCCCACTGTTCTGTGCATGAACTACTGCAATAGCTTCCTAACTGGTCTCCTTGTCCCAAATCTGGCTTCCTTGCTGTCCCATACAAAGGAACCAGTATAATCTTTTAAAAACGTAAAGCACGGGTCTTCCCTGGTGGCACAGTGGTTGAGAATCTACCTGACAATGCAGGGGACATGGGTTTGAGCCCTGGTCTGGGAAGATCCCACATGCCGCGGAGCAACTCCGTGAGCCACAACTACTGAGCCTGCGCGTCTGGAGCCTGTGCTCCGCAACGAGAGGCCGTGACAGTGAGAGGCCCACGCACTGCGATGAAGAGTGGCCTCCGCTCGCCGCAACCAGAGAAAGCCGTCGCACAGAAACGAAGACCCAACACAGCCAGCCAGCCAGCCATCCACCCATAAATAAATAAATAAATAAATAAAATAAACAAAATTTAAAAAAAAAAAAAAACAAAAAACGTAAAGCACGTTATATCACTCCCCTATTTAAACTTTAATCAGATCTTTTCCCCAAATTCCTTTGGATGCAGGTTGTGGGTAGAGGATCTATTTTATTTCCAATGGAAAGAACCCTCTGAGAATGCTTAAGGTCACTCCATGACTAAACGACACCAAGAATGTCCCTGAACTCACAAAAACGTTTTTCTGAATTCCCTTCCACTGTATTGCCTTTGCTGATGTGTAATTAACTGAAACTTCTGCACATATGAAATCTTCATCTCTCTTAATCATATCCAATGTACTTGGGAATCTAATTACGCTCTCAGCTTTTCATAAATGCAGTTGATGTTCTGTGGTTTGCTGTTAAGAGTACTTTCTCAATCAGTTATTTATAATGACTTTTTTTCTTCTTTCCCATAGTCCCTTTTCTTCACTAAACACTGGATTAAGTGATCTCTAGTAGAAGTCCGTCAGGTGAAGTGCTGGAGAAAGGCATTATGGGAAGAGGAACAGTAAGTCTTAAGGCACAGACGTATGAATTAGCAAGACAGGTTCAGGGCAGTACAAGTCATTCAGTGTCCTTTGACTGAAGTAAGCAGTCAAATCCCTCTTGGCGGGACAGAGGTAGGTGAGGTATGGCTATGGACGGGTGTCAGGTCATAAACAGTCTTGTGAGCTATATTAAGGAATTTATATTGTGAAATTTACAGAGAACCATGGAATGTAATTCAGGGAAGTAGGATGACAACATATTAAATGTAGAAGGATCTCTCTTATCAGTGTAGCAGGAGAGATGGTGATTGAGGGTGTAAGACAAAACAGAGAAAGTGGATTGACAAGACACAGGGAAGAATTAAACATCAATATCCAGAACTCTTTTTGACTCTACCTTCAAATTATAAACAGAGCATGACAAGTTCTTACCATGTACATTGGTACTAACTTGAAACAAGACACTGTCATTGCTCTCCTGGATTACTGAAGTGGTTGCCTCACAGATATCCCTGCTTCTGTCCTTGCCTTACTTCCTTCTATAGTTTATTGTCAACGTAGTAGCCAGATGGTGCTTTTAGAACATAAATTATAGGTTTCTTCTCTCCTCAAATTCTCCAATGGCTTCTCATCTCAGAATAAAAGTCAAAGTCATTGTAATAACCATAAGGACCTACACAAAATAATCCCTAGTTAACTCTGTGATCTCATCTGGTGAGCTTCCCCTACTCACTCTGCGTCATCTATACTAAACTCTTTGCTCTTCTTTCAAAACCCTAAGTATGTACCTTTCTTAAGGCCTTTGCGATGGCTGGTCCCTCTGCCTGGAATGCTCTTCCCACAGAAATACATACACACCTAATTCTTTGATCTCCTTTAACTCTACACAAATATCAACCTCTTTTAAAATGGTAACTTGCTTCAACTTCCAACTATGGACACTCTAGATTTCCCCTTATCTTGCTCTAATATTTACCCTAACACTTACCACATTGTAACATACCATATGATTTACCTACCTATTATTTTATCATTAATTTATTTATATATTTTTGTCTCTAATATAAGTTCCCCTGGCAGAGATCTTTTTCAATTTTATTCACTGATAGATCCCAAGAGCCTTGCAAGGACAATGGACTTGAGAAAAACTGCAGGAATAGATAGGACTTTTTTTTTTCGGAATTCGGAGAGAAGCATTAAAGGAACAGATATTATTTGCAGTTTCTCTCTTAGGGCTTTAGACTTTGGGGTAATTCAACTCTAGCGTCAGCGGGCCACTTTCAGTAGAGATTGAAACCCCAAGTACTCTAGCTCCAGGGTCTTGGAATTCCTCTCTGGCTCTATTTCTTTACCATCCATCCAAATGAAGTGGTTATGCCAAGCGTGAGTCCCATGTAATTGTGTGATATAGCTCAGGGGGAAAATAATGTCTATAGGAAACATTTACTGAGTACTCATTATGCCTCAAGCACTTCATTAATCCTCACAAAAATCCCATAAGATAAATTAATTATTACCGTCCCTCCTTTTTTTACGTATGGGGAAAACTGAGTCACAGAGAGATTAAAGCACCTGGAGGTAACACAGCCAGGATTTGAACTGGAATCCATAATAGTAACCACTATGCTTTACCTCCATCTCTTAGAACAGTGGTTCTGAAAGTTGTTCATGAGGTAAAACTCGTAGGCATTAAGAGAAAAATACTGTAACTATTGACATTTAATTTTTATATAAATCAAGGAACTTGCTTGCAAGCAACAGAAATTAAGTCTGGTTATTTGAAATAGATAATCCATAATCTTCGGGACAGGTGGAGAACCAAGCTTGAAGCTTCACAGCCAGCAACAGTGCCTGAGTTATGCCATAGAACAGGAGGACCTTCTGAGCACTGCCACTGAGCACTGCTCCTGGGTATAGATGTCCAGGCTAGCACCATCCATTCTCAGATGCTGAACATTAGTCATTAGAGCTAGAACCATTGCTGCCCCTGCTGCCTCTGCAAGACGGATCTCTACGAGCTGGTTACTTCTTCTAGCACTCTCCCCAGAAAAGATTTTGCACAGACCCTGCTACTTTGTGTTCCTAACTTGGGTTTCAAAGTCCAGACTGGTACATCTGATAGTGAAGCATGGGAAAGTGAGAATTTGGCATTTTCAACTTCTACTGGTGCACATGAGTCATTCTTTTAACTTCCCAGTAAGAGAACCCCTTTCCTTTGTCTTGTGAAATTGAGGTTTCAGAAGACAAAGGAAGACAGATTTTCTTACTAGGTAGCTAAGAAGAATGATGAATTCCACCAAAATCTATATATGAGCAAAAAATATGCCTACATTTTGTGTATCAATGGAAAAATCACAGTCGCCAATAAACACAGGTGCAGAGAGCCAAAGCTGTCAAACCATACATAATCAGGTCTCCTGTCAGTGGTAAAAGACATGGGCTGGTTTGTGGAAGAAATTTTTCAGATTGAGAGTCTTCTATCCATAGACTAATTTTTCTTCTATACATTAGGCAAAAATAGTCAAGACTTAATTTCATTAGCTGATCACCTGGGTTCAGCTTTTCAAATTCTGTTTGAGGAAGAGCATAGTTTGAGAGCCAGAACTTAGTCACAGGGGGAGGAGAAGGAGAGGCTGAGGAGAAAAAGGAAGAAGCAGTGGTAAGATGGGAAAGGAGGAGGGGAAGTAAATCTTTCTAAAGGGAAAACTGTTCATTCAAATGTTCGTCCTGGTGGTCTCAAGGATAGCAACTAGTGGCCTATAACTGAATTCAATTCACGTTTGTGTTTTATTTGGCTTTCATTAAACAACATTTAAAAAAAAATCTGGAGATTTCTCATAAAAATCTGGGTTTGTGGTTTCTCTTGAAAAATCAGAACTGGATTTCTGGTTTCTCTTGAAGAATCTTACCTGAACAACCTGTGTTCAGGACTGCCCTTGCATGCTCTTCCAGCACTAATTGGTTGAAGCTGAGTAATTGGTGGTTCTCATTTGGACAGGTGCCACAATCCCCACTATTCCCCACTACATACCCATAACTGAAGTTGTATGTCAGCCACTGCATGTCATTATGCTTTTATTGTCATTTGTCTTTGAGCAGAGAAATGTTTCTCTACCTATGTCTCTATTAAGAGTGTGTTTCAAGAAAACTGAAAGCATATTTCTTTGTGGAAATTAGAAGTATTTCTATATTTTCAACAAAGTGTCTCTGTCAAAAGTTCAATGCAAGATGTCCATGTAAAACAAACCAAAATGAGAATTATGAAAATCGTGTGGAAAAAACGTATATGGAAAATGTACATGGTGAAAAATCTCATGATTTAAAAAAGGATGCGGGGACTAAACTTTCAATAAAGGCTGTTTCTTAAAGTGAATAAAAGAAGTACCTCAGCTCATATTAACCAGTCCATTTCACTCACTAGTGTTACCTTCTTAGGCTATGAGGCATATGAGTTTGTTACTGGTCTTTGCTGTTGGAGACATTAATTCCCAGAATGTTTAACCAGATGGTCAGTTCCCAGGATAAAAGGGCAGGGAAGGAACTTTAGTATTTTATCATAAAAAAACCTTCTCGGGCTTCCCTGGTGGCGCAGTGGTTGAGAGTCCGCCTGCCGATGCAGGAGACACGGGTTCGTGCCCCGGTCCGGGAAGATCCCAACATGCCGCGGAGCGGCTGGGCCCGTGAGCCATGGCCGCTGAGCCTGCGCGTCCGGAGCCTGTTGCTCCGCAATGGGAGAGGCCACAACAGTGAGAGGCCCGCGTATCGCAAAAAAAAAAAAAAAACCTTCTCCCCAAACTTTCTCGCTGATCAGTGTTGTGGGTTGAATTTTTGTTCCCGAAAAGGATATGTTAAAGAGCCAACATCCAGTGCCTGTGAACATGACCTTATTTGGAAATCGTGTCTTTGCGGAAGTAATCAAGTTAAGATGAGATCATGCTCGATTAGGGTGGACCCTCATCTAGTATGTCTGGTGTCTTATAAGAAGAGGAGAAGAGACCCAGAGACAGACACATTAGGAGAACCGTGTGATGAGGCCTAGGGGAGAACTCCATTAAAAAGTGGAGAGAGAATGGAATAATGAATGTACCAGCCACGGTGCACCAAGGATTGCCAGCAACCATAAGAAGTTAGGAGAGGGACTTCCGTAGTGGTCCAGTGGTTAGGACCCGGCGCTTTCACTGCAGGGGGCGCAGGTTCCATCCCTGGTTGGGGAACTAGGATCCTGCATGTTGCACGCAGTGAAGCCAAAAAAAAAAAAAAAAAGAAGCTAGGAGAGAAGCATGGAGCAGTCTTCTTCAGAGTCTCTAGTAGGAACCCTGCTGACACCTTGATTTGGTACTTATGGCCTCCAGAACTATGAGAGAATAAATTTCTATTGTTTCAAGCCACTGAATTTGTGGCATTTGTGATGGCAGCCCTAGGAAACGAATACAATCACTTTAGGAATATATTTGGATGGCTGCTCTTGACTCAAATCATCTTGTTTATTCTTCTGACTCTTCATTGTCAAAGACATCAATTTATAGCCATAGGTATCATGGCTTCCATATCAGACTGTGATTCTTTGATTTTTCTCTGCAGAAACTTAGGAACTTACTTTTTCTATCCATACAGAGTGCTTTAAAGCTATTAATTTGTGGCTCATGCCCAAGGTGAATCTCTGAGCATTCTCCACTGAGTGCAGACTAGTATGTTATGTGCTGTTTGCTAATTTGAAAGGCAGTTTAAACTTAACTTTTATCAGTAAGTACACTGTGATAAAGGGAGGCTCTCAATTGCTTGTTGACCTTGCTAAGAAGGTTCACCTTACCACTGAAGTAGTAGTCTTTCTTCCTCTAAACCTGCTGCTTTTGCTCCTGTGGTGTTACCATTTCACTCCCTTGGAGAAGATAACACGGTGGGTTGACTCATCTGAAGTAAATTGGCTAAGATTATTTTCTTGGTGACAGCTTTATTGTCATTCTGCAACACATTCTTGGATGCTGATGAACTTGTTAAACAGGGATGTTTTCCTCTATCTACAAGAAAAAAGAAATGTCTTGAAAAATGCAATTTTACTTTATGTTTCATATCAGACATCTACTCAGGAGCTAACCCATTTGCCCCAAAAGAGAATTTCACTGAGGTCTTAGTTTAAACTCTCTAATTTAACTTTCTGAAATGCAGACTCATTGTTAGAAAACTAAGAAAGGATGTAGGCATCCAGATTCATTAGCTAGACTTCATTCACCCCCATAGTGTCATGTAATTATTTCTCAGATTATTTTATTATGCTTATGCAACCTTAAAAATGATTTAAGATGCCTTCCAATTTTCATGCTTTGCTTTAATTTTTGTGCATAAATTATTTACGTTGTCACACACTGGGATCCTTTGAAGTACACGTGGCAACTGAGGGGCTGCTGCACCCAGGGAGAAAAACTTTTAGGGCAAAATTCCTCAGAAATTGAAATTGCTTTGAAACAGATCTAGATCATGATTAATGATCTGTGATTGCTATTTGCTGCACTGTTCCAACCCTGGCTGTATACCCGGCATTATAAAGGAGAGTTTCTACTGAGTATTTAGGACCAAGCACATTCAGTTTTCTTTCTTTTTTTCTTTTGTTATCCTTTGATACACTTTTCTCTATGGTCAATGTATGCCCCACATTTAGTTATATATTTAGATAGCTGTTTTTAATAACGTGATAAGGGGAAAGGATGGATAAATTAGGAGGTTGGAATTAATATATACACACTACTATATATAAAATAAACAATAACCTGATAAGCATCTGTGAGACTACCATGCAAAACTGAAGCTAAGATCTTGAAAATAATCTACATGCAGCTGTATGGTTCACCCCTTTCATTCTATCCTCCAGCCAACCCCCTCCTTCTGACTCCTGTGTTCCCCTTGCTCTCATTTTCACTGCCTCTATAACCATTCCTAAAACACTGTCTTTTTTAGTTATTTTCAGCTTTTAAAAGAGTATAATGCTTCATGTAATCATTTGAGACTTAGAATTTCACTTAATATATGACTAAGATTCATTTAGTTTGTTGCATGACACTGTAGTTCATTCATTTTAACTGCAATGTTCTATCATGTGAATATAGCACATTTTGTTTTTATAGTCTCCAGTGGGCTATTGGGTTATTCCCAAGTTTTTGCTATCATGAACAGCACTGCTGTGAATATTGAGAATAAATCTACTATTAAACGGCTGCAAGAGGTTCTATTGTATATAAAATAGGAGTTGGATTGCTGAGCCTTCAGATAGAAGAGAAGTCAGTAATAGACTATAAAAATCAAACTCTTTTCCAAAGTGATTGTGCTTATTTATATCCCTACCAGAAAAATATTAGAGATACTGTGGATCCTTTCTAACATTTGGAATATTCAGACATTTTAATTTTTGTGAATTGAAAGGATGTAAAATGGTATCTTATTATGGTATTAATTTTAATCTCTCTGATATAATAAACAGCTTTTCATGTTTATTGGTCATATGTTTCTTATTGTGTAGAGGACTCTAACATTTCTTTCCCATTATTCTGTATTTGTTCTGGATACTAAGTTATATTGTATTATATCTTCTTGATATTAATTTTTGTCCATTGTGTGTAATATAAATATATCATAAAGGAATGGGACCTGTATTTTCACTTTCTTATAAAACCTTAAGTTTCTTTTTTCTGAACAAAATTATTAATTTTAATGTAGCATAATTTTTCAATTTTTAAATTTTTTACAGTAAGCATATAAGAAATCTTTTCATATCTCAAAGACTAAAAAATTGTTATCTCTTATTTTCTAAGTGTTTTCATTTTTATTACTGATGTTTAAGTCCTAATTCATATGGAATAGATTTTGCATTTTTGTGTGAGGTAGGAATCCAATTTCATCTTCTTCTATATGGATAATAATTTTTTCCCTGATTTACTTACTGAGTAGTCTCTGCTTTCTTCATCTTACATAATATATCTGTCATGCCAAAGATCCACTGTCATATTATCTACCCATGATTACTATATTTCATAATCAATCCTGATATATAGTAAGAAGAATATTTCCCTGTTGCTCTTCTTCAAAATTGTCCTGGCTAGGCTTGGTCCCTTATTTTTTTTTTGGCAGTACGCGGGCCTCTCACTGTTGTGGCCTCTCCCGTTGTGGAGCACAGGCTCCGGACGCGCAGGCTCAGCGGCCATGGCTCACGGGCCCAGCTGCTCCGTGGCATGTGGGATCTTTCCGGAACGGGGGCACGAACCTTTGTCCCCTGCATTGGCAGGCGGACTCTCAACCACTGCGCCACCACGGAAGCCCGGCTTGGTCCCTTATTTGTCATACACATTTAGAATAATCTTTATAAAGTTCAATTAATAAAACATTTTGGAGAAGCTGTTTGAAATTTTATTGATCTTATAGATCAATTTTTGGAAAACTGACATTTTCATGATATTAAGTCTTCCTATCCAGAAACATAGTTTATATCTTTTTAGTTGGGTATTCTTGAATACCACTTCATAGAGTTTTAGAATTTTTCCTTTATAGGTATTGGGCATCATTTTTTGGATTTATTCTTATGCACTTAATATTTCTTTGATACAGTTCTAAATGGAATCCTCTCTTTAATTATGTTTTCTATATTTTTCCTTCTGGAGAATAAAAATATATCTGACTTTTGTGTTAAGGTTATATCCATCCACATTATTATATGCTGTTATTATTTCTAATTATTTTTCTGTGCGTTTTCTGGGGTTTGTAGGTGAATGATAATATATCCAATATGGCAGTTTTATGTCATCCTTTCTAATTCTTGTGACTTTAATTTCTTCCATTTGCTTAATTCTAGTAGCTCGAACATTCAATACACTGTTGATCAGAAGTGATAATTGTGCTTCCTTGTCTTGTTCTTGATTTTAAAGCTAATACTTTAGAATAATATATGATTTTGGGAGACATATATTTTTTTGTCAGGTTAAGGATATGCTTTTCTATTCCTAATTTACTACTAACTTACTTATTATCATGAATGAGGTTTGCATTTTACCAAATTTCTGCATCTATTGAGCTGATTATATAATTTCTCTTTTAGCCCATTACTGTGGAAAATTACATTGCTGGATTTTATAAACTATTCTGGCATACTTGGAATAAACCCAGTTTGGTCATAGTATATTATCTTCTTAACGCACTATTGTATTAATTTAAAAAAATTTTTTGTTTTTCAGGAAATTTT
The DNA here is from genome assembly GCF_964270905.1 of Leucopleurus acutus. NCBI lineage: Eukaryota > Metazoa > Chordata > Mammalia > Artiodactyla > Delphinidae > Leucopleurus > Leucopleurus acutus. Next base: position 53,579,341 of record NC_139146.1, read on the forward strand.
GTTCTATATTTATGAGTGAAATAGGCCCATAATGATTTGTCTGGTTTTGGTATCATACTTTGAACTGAGGAATAATCCTCCATTTCTGCTGATTAGGAGAATAGGTACAGAAATTTGTTGAAAGTTTAGTAGAACTTGCCTCTTAAAACCGACAGGGCCTCGTATTTTGTTTATAGATTTTTCTTTTCTTTTTCTTTTTTTTCTTTTTGCAGTACGCGGGCCTCTCACTGTTGTGGCCTCTCCTGCTGCGGAGCACAGGCTCCAGACGCGCAGGCTCAGCGGCCATGGCTCACGGGCCCAGCCGCTCCGTGGCATGTGGAATCTTCCCAGACCGGGGCACGAACCCGTGTCCCCTGCATTGGCAGGCGGACTCTCAACCACTGTGCCACCAGGGAAGCCCTGTTTATAGATTTTTTGATCACTGCTTCAATTTCATTAATGGTTATACAACTATTCAAGATTTTAATTTCTTCCTAGTAAATTACATTTTTTCCTTAGGAATGGCAAAGAGGTGTTAATATTATTTTCTCATCTTTTTATTCTTTATATTATCTGTGATTATATTCATTCATAACATTGCTTCCACTCTCTTCTCTCAAAGGGTTGACAGGGGTAGGTTTATTTTGTTATAATTTTTATTAAAAGAACCAACTTTTTCCTTGTTGATCTTTTTAAAATGTTTTTATGAATTTCTGTTTATATATTTATTATCCCTTTTCTTGTATTTTATTTGGTTTTACTTTATGGTTTCAAGTGGACTGCCTAACTTCTTAGTGTAAATACTTAGCTCATTCATTTTGAGGCTTTAAAAATTTCTGACTTAAGTATTTAAGGTGATAAATTCCTTCAAACAACTGTGTTTGATGCATTCCACATATATATATATATATATTTTTTTTTTTTTGCGGTATGCGGGCCCCTCACTGTTGTGGCCTCTCCCGCTGCGGAGCACAGGCTCCGGACGCGCAGGCCCAGCGGCCATGGCTTACGGGCCCAGCCGCTCCGTGGCACGCGGGATCCTCCCAGACCGGGGCTCGAACCCGCGCCCCCTGCACCGGCAGGCAGACTCTCAACCACTGCGCCACCAGGGAAACCCCACATATTTTGATATATAGTGTTTACCATTCTCTTTATAAAATGTCTCATGATTTCTTCTTTAACTTGTGAATGATTTAGCAGGATGTTTTTAAAAATTTCTGCTGTAAACACTTAGAGTAGTTTTTATTTGTTTCCTTTGAGGAACCCTGATGAATACAAACTCTAAACTCTATTTCCTGATCTATAAAAGTAGGATCTTAATAACAGGTACCTTGTAGATTGTTTGGATGAGTCAGTGAGTTAGAGCATGTAAACCACTTAACACAGTTCTTCGCACATAATTGTCTATCCAAAATATTAGTTGAGATTCTTTTTTACAATATATTTATGAATCTTTATATTTGTCCAAAATTGGAGATTTTAGGCTTTGTAAAGACACTCTCAGCATGCTTAGAGATAACATACCTGGCAAATTGTGTATGAGGAGATATTTTTCATTTAATTCTGTATTAATGGAAAATAAGAATTTGGAAAATATTGCTACATGGACATATTATTATATTTTCCCATAGCTTAATATACCTCGCTTTTTGTATATCGGAAAAAAATCTTGTGTTCTCACTAATACAAGAGATAATCCAAATTCAACAGAGAAAATAAAAGTCATACCTCACCATCCCTTAAATGAACATAAAATATTTCTGAACAATATGCACTTATACATTTATCTTAATTGAATAGCTGCAATACATTTATCTTAACTGAATAGCTGCAATCCATAATTAGTGAGCAGAAAATCAGAGGACAAAATGCTGGTAGGAATTTAACACAAATTTACTTGCATAGGTTTAAATTGTAGTTTCTATAATAAAAACAGAAAGGTTACCCTTTCACTTTTGCAGATAGCTAATTAGTATCCTTCCTCTAGTGTGAAAATGCTCTTGCTATAAACAAGACCCCATGCAAAAGTCTTGGCATAAAAACAATGCATTTACTTTGTGAGTTTAGTTTTCTCTATTTGGGCACAAACTGGAATTTTTTTAAAAAACCGTAATCTATATTTATACAGTGCCTCACAGTTTTCATGGCATCTTCCTATTCACAATCTCATTTGAGCCTCACAGTTTTTGCTGAGGTAAATGTGCGAATGTTATGATATACATTTCACAGATGAAGAAACTGAAGCCCCGATCAGTAAAATGACTTATTCAGGATTGGCGAGTCTGTAAGTAGCAGAACCAAGGCAAAAGCCCAGATTTCCTAACTTTCAGTCAGTGCCCTTTCTAGTACTCCCTATTCTCAAATGTATTGTCCACTCCTTCCCTACATGCATTTTAATCTGAATCAAATTAGTCAACCTGCTTTATACATGCCCAGGTATTGTGTTCTTAAAGGCAGGGGGCTTTTAGAGGATACATCTAACTATTTATCTTCAACAAGAACAATGCTGTGTCTTACTCGTTTGCCATAAATGCTATGAACTATATTGAAATTGAAAATTATAATGCCCTGTTTTAAAAAGATGATTTTATTTAACTCACATAACAACATTTTGATGAGGAATCTGACTCAGTGGTATTAAGTAACTTGTCACACAGTCCATGAATATTGGAACCAGGAGCCAGGAATCATCCCTAGTCAGTCTGATCCCAAAGCCATGCCTTAATCACTGATTACACTATAGCAAAGGAATAGAGATGAAGGAATGAATAAGGTGAATTTGGTAGCAATGACATTTTCATGCACATTAGAGAAAAAATAAAACAATTTTGACCTCAAAGCATTTATTTGGTCTAAGAATAAAAATGATTTTCTCAAGCATTTAGTTTTGCTCAATGTTTTACATATATTATTTTTAATTTCCACATCATCACCATTACACATGACTTTGAGGTTCGTGATGGTTAAACAAGGTCTTGAGGAACTTGTTCGTGGAAGCCTGAAAGGCTTCAAGGAAGCTGTTGGTGAGGGCTTAAGGGAGACTGAGCAAAATGTTATTAAACCTGAAGGAATGAAGATCCTTGTAAGATAGCAATTCAAAAATTTTAAATAATGTCATCTATAGGAATGTGAAAAATGAATAACGTTCTTAATGTACTGATGGATCTGGCTAAGGATATTTTCAGAAATAATGTTTAAAGTGTTAGCTGGTTTCCTTTAGCTACATATTATAAGATTAAAATCTAGAGAAATGAGCTAAAAAGGAATTATTTAGTTTTTGAATAGTATCTAGAAGAACTGTAAAATATCCAAGACTTTCTGTGTTTGAAAATACAAATATTTATCACCCCAGTCTCTTGGAGGGCAGATGAAATCCAGGGCACTATCAGGAAAATGTGGTCTTAGTGTAAATAATTCAAAAGTGGAACTATAAGACTTTTTGCTAGGACCTCAGAAATATTTAAAGGTGGTGCTTCATAATTCTTCTCATTCAAAAAGCAATCTTTATGGTTATAGCTCATAGACCCTCTCTGTTCAACAGCTGAGTTTCCAGGAATCTTAAGAAATTTGTCCACCATAGCCTCACACCAGACCCTGAGTAGATCAGACCTTAGGAAGAGATTTGTGTGACTTTTGTTCAGTGGAGTAGATTTATAATTGATACATAAAAACTGACAAAGTTTGTAAGGTAACTATATTGACAGAAACACCACCAGCTCGAACTAAAAGTGAGAGAGCAAAATTAAAAAAGGCTCTTGGACCTCCATATTTTAATGGGCAGAAAAGAGGCTGAGAAAAGTACTCTGCAAACATAGGGTTATTTTTATGGAAAGGAAAAGGTGACTAAAAGGGAGAATCCAGAGCCTAGAGGCTACAGCTAAGATCAATGGAGAAAAACTCTCATAAACTAGGACAGGACTATAATCTAGGAACTGGCAACACGTGCCCATCTGGATTTCAGAATTATTATGAGCCAGGATAGCTATGTGCCTCCCACTACCCTTTTATAACACAAGTATCTATGTGTTTATTCTATGCCCATCCTAGCATTGCATGCTGGGTGGTTGTAAGGACACATACATCTATTTATCTTCAATAAGAACAACACTGAGTCCTGCTAATTTGCCAATAAATGCTATAAACTATTGAAAAATTATAATGCCCTGTTTAAAAAGATGATTTCATTTAACTCTCACATAACGACACTTTGATGAGGAATCTGACTCAGCGGTATTAAGTAACTTGTCACACAGCCTGTGAATATTGGAGCCAGAAGCCAGGAGTCATCCCTGGTCGGTCTGATTCCAAAGCTATGCTTTAATCACTGATTACAGTAGAGCAAAGGAATAAAGATGAAAGAATGAATGAAGTGAATTTGGTAGCGATAGCTGGGTTAGCTGGTCTCTTTAGTTCACCAGTTTTCAGATAAAAGGAACCATGCTGATGACTCTTCTCCACACTTGAACTTAGTTTAAGTGACAAAATCCTGAATTTGAGCCAGAGACTGATACTATAATGGAATGATTCTTTGAGTACTATTTAAAGAGAATTTAAAATGGATAACCAACAAGGACCTACTGTATAGCACACGAACTCTGCTCAATATTATGTAACAACATAAATGGGAAAAGAATTTGAAAAAGAGTACATGTATATGTATAACTGAATCACTTTGCTGTGCACCTGAAACTAACACAACATTGTTAATCAATTACACTCCAATATAAAATGTTAAAAAAAAAAGAGAATGAGTATATTATACATGTGGAAGGAATGCAAATAATTTGTGATGAGAAGACAGAGTGTGGAGGTTTGGAAATATGCTACACGAAATCTTTGACATTACTTCTTTCAATAGATGGTGACTATGTCCACTCCCCCTGATGGGCGTAATATTTGTAGATATGGTGTAGATTGTATTGTTACGTATATATCAGTCTGCTCTGCTAGGGTTTCCATAACAAGTACCACAGACTGGTGGAGTAAACAATAGGAATTAATTTTTTCACAATTCTGGAGGCTAGAAATTTGAGATCAAGTTGTTAAGCAAAGTTTATTTCTTCTGTTTTTCTCTTCTTGGCTTGCAGATGGCTGTCTTCTCCCTGTGTCTTCATTTGCTCTTTCATCTGTGTTTGTTTGTGTCCTAGTCTCCTCTTCTTAGATTGATACTAGTTATATTGGATTAGGGCCCACACTAATGGCCTCATTTAACCTTAATTAGCTCCATAAAGGTCTTATGTCAAAATACAGTCATATTCTGAGGGACTGGGGGTTAGGATTTCAACATAAGACTTTTGGTAGGGAACAATTCAGCACATAACTCTCTCTCTTTCTGTGTGTATATATATATATGTGTGTGTGTATATATATATATATATATATATATGTGTGTGTGTGTATATATATATATTTATAGATAACCTCTATCTATCTATCTATCTATCATCATCATCATCTCCATCTCAGGGAGGGTTAAGCAATTTAACATGCTGACTTTAACCTCATAAACACATTTTGCGATATCTCTTCTTGCATTCTCTGAGGCACTTGCATTTCACCTAGAAGTGATTTCAAATCTTTGCTGAGAGTATCATTCCTAAAAGAACAGTATCTCATTGACAATGCTTCTTCTAGTTTTACCCTTGAGGAGGGAAACAGGGGGAAGAAATCTATCATTCTTTCTCTCTGTTACAGCTGAATATTGGATACCACGGTGCCATCTTACCAAATAGATTTTGTAAATATTTAGTTGAGTTGATCATAGGGGCCCAAGATCTGCTCACCAGACATTCTAATTTATGTATCTCAACACTTTGAAACACATCAAGTTCAGAGAATCCTCAGTGGAAAGAATACTGAGCCTTCATAGAAAATACTTGTGCTGTGTTTTCTCTTTGTGAGAGTAGAAGCACAGAATAGTCACAGAAAAAATAAACTGAAGAAGATAAAAAAAATTCCTTAGAAGCATTTCTTTTTCTACCTTATATCTAATAAAAGAGAAAGAAAAATTTGGTGTTTTCCTTGCTAGAGAAAAATGCCTCTACATTGTAAATATGAACTGTTGAGATGATAATGCAGTGTGCTAGATATCAAAGCTCTTTTTATATTAGCTGAGAAACTTTCAGAGTCTCATGAAGAAGTAGAATTATTTTGTGGAGCAAACCAAGGCTTTATCTGAGGAATAGGTTGTACTCTTGGATGGGACACTATTAAAAATAATAAACCACATCAGTGGCAAAGGCTAAAATAAACTTCAGCCAGAGAGAATCAAGTGAAATTGTAACAGTTTATGTCCTATGACTCCAGGTCAGCCAGATTAAAGTCTATGAGACCAAACATTCTCTCTGAATCTCTGGACATTTTCCTTGTTGTGGGTTGGGTCTCTGTTGCCCACTAGGAATGATTTTATTTTATATATTAATGTGTGTAGGCACAAGCAGTCTTAGCTCCTGGTGATACTGACGTTCATGGTGCTCCTGTTGAGAACCACTGACTGAGGCCATCTTGGGGTTTCACTTGCAGTATTTTATGAATCTGGTCTTATGTTCTCGTCTTCTCTCCTCCATTTCCAAAGACAGAGAAATAAACAAATTAAGTAACAGACCTTGGTCCTGTCAGTGTGTTCTCTCATCTGCTTCAGTAAGTAATTTGCATGTGAGACGGCCTGGGTAGTTTGTAGGGCTGGCTTAATTTTTCTCTGGATACTCTGTACTTCCTGGCAGAGACCTTCCTTGATCACTTATTATCATCTGAATATTTACCTGCTCCCTTTCTTCCCTGTCAGAACACTTTCTCTCCTTCATTCTACTCATTATAACATGCAGTTATTATTTTTTCTGGTCTGTGGATTGACCCATTTACTCCACTGCAATAGAAGTTCCATGAAAGTTCAGGACCACGCTTTTCTTGTTCAACTTTATAGTCCCAGAGTATACATTAAATGTATACACTAAACCGATATATATTTATTAAATAGTGAAGGATTATGGGAAAGAAGCTGCAGTGTGGGGTTTCTTATGTGGTTGTTATATTTTTCTGATTAACCACATTTAGTCCTTACCAAAGATTCTGGCTTATAACAGAATTCAAAGTCATAATATCCACCTCTGGATTTCAGAGAGAACTTATAAGAATCATTTTCTTTCAGATATATACCCAGAAGTGGAATTACTGGGTCATATAGTAGTTCTAGTTTTAGTTTTTTGAGAAACCTCTGTACTGTTTTCCATGGTGGCTGCAGCAGTTTACATTCTCACCAATAGGGATTGTAGAGGGAACAAGCATTCCCTTTTCTCCACATCCTTGCCAACATTTGTTATTTTTGTCCTTTTTTTGATGATAGCCATTCTGAGAGGTGTGAGGTGATATCTCCCTGTGATTTTGATTTGTATTTCCCTGATGATGTCGAGCACCTTTTCATGTGTTTATTGGCCACCTGCATTTCCTCTTTAGAAAAAGGTCTGTTCAGGTCTTCTGCCCATTTTTTAATTGGGTTGCTTGTTTTTTTGATGTTGCGTTGTTTATATATTTTGGATATTAACCCTTTATCATTTGTATCATTTGCAAATATTTTCTCCCATTCTGTAGGTTGTCTTTTCATTTTGTCAATGGATTCCTTTGCTGTGTAAAAGCTTTTAAGTTTAATTAAGTCCCATTTGTCTATTTTTGCTTTTATTTACTTTACTTTAGGAGACAGATCCAAAAAAAATATTGCTATGATTTACTTCAAAGAGTGTTCCGCCTATGCTTCCCTCCAGGGATTTTACAGTTTCTGGTCTTACATTTAGGCCTTTAATCCATTTTGCATTTATTTTTGTGTATGGTGTTAGATATTGGTAGGAGTTTGGGCTCTGGGATCAAATGCTTTAAGACAGGTCCTTCAAGGCACATTATCTGATTGGGATTGGGTAAAGTTCATGATGTAGTATTGCTGGTTTGGTGGACACAGGGAAGTAAGAGTCTTAACAGGAGTTTTGATAAATAAACAGCTGTTTGATAAGTGAGCTGTTTGGCCAAGTCAACAACTCATTGTTCCTAGAGCAGGGATTGTTTGCCCAGATGAGCAAACTATTCATTCAAAAGTATTGGCTTTTAGGAAATTCCTGAAACCAATAGTGAAGTTATTTATTGGTTTACAGCCTTATCTTCCTGGCCAAGAATCTTCTGGAACAAATAAGAAGGAGTCATGTTGACACAAGTGGCTTCAGATCCCAATCCCCATAGTAAAAGCTGTGTGGATGCAGGTGATTTGGGTTCTCAAATTAAATGCAGAGGATGGAGAATGCCATTTTGTTGTAAGGACTCTGAAACCATTGGGATGGTAGGTGGGTTTGAGAGGGATCAATCAGAAAGAAAGTCAATTTTTTTTTTTTTTCCTGCGGTACGCGGGCCTCTCACCGCTGTGGCCTCTCCCGCCGTGGAGCACAGGCTCCGGACGCGCAGACTCAGTGGCCATGGCTCACGGGCCCAGCCGCTCCACGGCATGTGGGGATCTTCCGGGACTGGGGCACGAACCTGCATCCCCTGCATCGGCAGGCGGACTCTCAACCACTGCGCCACCAGGGAAGCCCAAGAAAGTCAATTTTGACGATGTTTCAGGTGCATGCTAAGATTTAAAACAAGTCTAGAACTTCCTTGAATGTGAGAAGTATTTTTAACCCAAGTGTATATACTGTAACAGTCTGTTTTATTCATGAAATCCAAGACCTCCATTGTCTCAGGATATTAAGAATGGAAGCCTTCCATATTCCCATTCAAAGGTATGACCATGTGTTAAGTCATTGTTTGTCACTTGGTATTCCAGCTTCTGAGGTCAGTTATTTATATGGTTCTGTTTGCTTGTTGGTTTGCTTGCTTGTTTCCTTGTTTGTTTTGCTCCTATCCTCACTCCACATGTATAATAGTTGAACAGTATGACCCATCCTTCCTTCAAGACAGTAGGTTTTATGATCCCAGCAAATCATCACTGGTTGGCTGGCCCCTCATCACAGTTCCTCCTTCTATAACTTATAGCAGTTTAATCACCATTGGCCTTTGCTCCTACATGGACTAGTTGATATAAAAGTAAATTCTGGAGATTTGACAGAGGAGATTAAGTGGCCTCAACCTGTGTCTTTCTATCACACTAAGGTCACAACATATGCCCTAGTGTTGAACTGAGTTGAGTCATGGTTAAAGGGTAAACAGTTTTTGAGTTAGTGAAGGGCTACTGTTGCAGATGGGGACAGGTAAATACCTTCCATTCATAAGAAGTTTCAAAGGGATAGGTGCATAAAACCAGAGAATACATGAAAGGAAATATTTAACCAACCCTGGCAATCCCTGGATTTGATTAGTTGTTCTGGGGCTCTCTTACTCTAGTATATGAAATCTACCTGACACTGAATACTTTTGCTGGTTAGGATTTGGAACTGACCTTTCTGAGATTTCCTTGAGAATTACTACAGGAAGTTATGAATTATTCAATCAAATGTTTTGAATGAGGTGTGACCAGAGGAATAAATCAAATATTTTCTGGTTAGAAAGCAAGCCCCTTGTCTAGAATGTCTCCTCACAGACAAGAAAACTTGCAGAAAGAGTAGTTAGTACTTGCATTCCCAGAGCTTTCCAGATATGTGACAGTAAGTACTGTATGCCTTGAAGAATAAACTGGAATTTTAAGCTGTGCACTGGAAGAGAGATTCTGCAGCTAGGTCCAAGCTTCATTCCATTCTTACTTATTCTCTAACTCAAAGGCATTACAGAGAGCTTCAACTTTGATTGTTCCCTACTAGAATAGGACATCTGACTTTTCTTGTGTCACTTAGAGGAGTACTCCATAATATATTTGGCTTCTATTTTGGTCATATATTGTCTTATCTCCTACAATACTAAGGGGTTTTAAGCTCACAGACTTGATGCATTCATGCAATTTTTAATAGGTGCTAACTACATGACAGTTCTGTGATAGTTACTAGGGAAACAAAAAGGAAGACATCATGCCTGTCCTCAAATAACCTATTTAAAAATTATCATTTTACTCATGCATTTTACTTCTTAAGTCCTTCACATCTTATCTTATATGCTATACACATTCCACAAATACATCTAGCCCTTAGTTAAACTGACATTTGTTGTTTAAGAATGAAGACTTTAAAGAACTAGGATCAGTTCCCCCACGGTGAGCTTAGGTACTGAAGTTTAGTCCTCATTTATATGTTTTTACAAATATAAATGAAGTAAAGCATATAAAGTTGTTAGTATAGTATGTGGAATATAATAGGTGCTCCACAAATGTGCAATCTTATTTGTCATTATCATCTAATTCAGGGTTTATAAACTTCTGTAAATATTTTTGGCTTTGTGGCCTTATATATGGTCCCAGTAACAACTACTCAACTTTGACGTCATGGACAAAAGCAGCCCCAAATGGTATGTTAACAAATGGTGTGACCATGTCCCAATAGAACTTTATATGTGAATGCTGGGGCATGAGCCATCATTTTCTGATCTAGTTCAACTTTCCAAATTTACAAAAGAGAAAATGAAAACTACAGCAGAAAAACAAATTATCCTGCATACCATATACATGTTTGTCTTGTTAAAAGAATTACATTTGCACCATTTTCCCCTGTCAGTTGGAACGCTGATGGTAAGTTTACATAAATCAGGCGGAAACTTCCTGCCAGTTCCCTTAATGGGATCCCCAATTCTTGCTTTTATTGTAATAGTTGAGTCCAAAGTCTAAGGTAATAACAATAACACCATTATTTGCCTCTCAGATGAAATTGCCTTTTATTTCAAAACTGAAAAGACTAAGAAAACTAGATTGTGCCAAATAGAAAGGAATGAAATTCAGTTTTTATTGACCACTGTCTTCAGTGTAGGAGAGCTCATGATCTGCCACTTTTTTCAGTCTAAATATTGCTATACTTCATTTTATATTCTGTTTCCAATATTACAGGTTTCCTTCTTTTTGGCGTAAACATAATTTTTTGGTATCTTTTCTTGTTTGGCCACAAGCAATAGTGTTATAATTAACAAAAGGAGTTCTTACGGGAATTATAATCAGAAATAAAGAGGCAGAAAATAATTTCTTATTTTGGGAGAAGTTATTTTCAATTCTGCCTCTCATATCCTTATCTAGTCTCATATTCATGACCGAAAGATCATATGTGTATTGGCAATGGCACTTTGCTTTTGTTGTGTTGAAAACTCCTCTTTTAAGGTATATAAGTAGTTTGCAGTTAAAATTGCAAACTGACATACTTTGGTATTTCTGGTATTTTAAGGGTAATCATTCCAGCGTGATGAGCTTTTCTCCAATACTTGGCATAAAAGGAATGGTGTCAATATTGACACACTTCATCCAGATGATTTTTATTTTTCCCTGAGAATATAAAACAATCTCAAGTTCTATTAAGTGAAAAAGCAAAAGATAGAACAGTGTGTATGTAGGGCTAACTTTTTAAAAAGAGGTGTATGTGTGTGTCTGTGTGCCCAGAAGAATTAAAAAACGTGTAAAAATGGTTGCTTCCAAGAAGGCAGACGAAAGAACAGATAATGAGAAGAACTTTTATCTGATTACTTTTTTTTAACATCTTTATTGGAGTATAATTGCTTTTATATAATTTAAAAATTTTACATTATAGGTATAAATAAAGTATTCAAAAATTATATTAAAATTATACACATACCCTAATGCCCAAGAATCTGCTCAATATGATCAATCAGGTCACAGTTTTGGGGGATTGGACACAGGCTTTTGAAATTTAAATTATTCAGATGATTCTGATGATCAGTCACTTTAGGAACCACTTAGTTATTCCACTCACTTCGTGCTTATTTCCTTGTACCGGAGTGTACATGTGAGAATGTCACTTTTATCCCCCTAATTAGAGAAGCATATGGGGGACATCTTTTAACCTCCTAACTAGAGAATCGTATAAGGGTATATCTTATATTTTGTTTTCTTTAAAGTTTTCAGCTCAGAGAGGGTATTCAATGAATATTTGTTGATGACAATAGTACAGAAGAATAATGCCCATTCCTCTACTATATTTTATTCCAGAGTAAGAGTTTTTAGAAATACTTTAAATACAATAGTATTATGAGAATTAAAAATTATCACTTACTATATATGAAGGGCCAACTATCAACAAGTGTCTACAATAAGAAACTCTCAACAAAGGCCATTGGTATGGCTGGTCTGTAAAGAGAAAGTGGTGAAGTTCAAAGCTAAGACCATAGGACTTAGAGCTGAGTCAGACTTCACATTCTACATGAATGAGTAGAAGCAGCATCCAAAAAAAAAGTGTGGTTACCAGATTCCAAAAAGCTCTGTTTTATTCCAGAGAGCATACAAAACCCTCTGCTCATGAGGGAAAATACTGTCCCCCTTCTTCAGAGTGATATATGTGGCAGCTCCATAGTTCCCAACTTTCTCTTCCACTGTGAATCCTATGCTAGTGTTTATAGAGATAGCTGATGTGATTGTTAAGGCTGTGTGGTCACCAATGAACATCTGATTTCCATCAGTTTTCTTCATTCAGATGCAACACAGCCATTCATTCCCATTCCAGCCTCAAAGCTGTCTGGAATCCTAAGAAATTCTTTGATGTGCTTTCCAACTTCCCTAGGATCCCAATGCTGTCATACACCCTGAATATAGCCCTCTTTTCATTCCAATGATCAACCACTTTGGTGGAGAAGGGGTGTGGGCCTCACAGGGGACAATCCAAGAAAGCCCTGTCTTGTTTCTTTGGGTTCCCTGAACTGTGAGGGAGATGAAAGCCTAGAACCTGGAATTCAGAGTTCTGGGTAGTTCAAAGCGCAAAAATCTTGTGCCATACATATTTTTATGACCCCCATTTTACAGAGGAAGGAAATTTGAAGCTCAGAGAGTGAAGTCATTTACTAGATGTCACATACCATAGGAGGCAATGGGACATGGATCAGAGCCCAAGTCCCCCTGTACTGGGGAATGACTGAGTGGGTCAGTACCCTTGGTGCACTGGCAGTGTCCAGATCGAAACAGCATCTCCAGCAGGCATTGCCAGGGACCTTCCCTAACTTCTGTGGAAAAGGTGATGCTGCAGGGAAGAAGGTAGTTACAAGGAGGAGGAGTGAAGGAGTGGAGACAGCAGCCCAGATAACTTTTATAAGCATGATGCATCCCCATGAAGTAATGGAGCCTTTTATTACAATAAGTCACGTGATAGTCAGCTTTATTTATGCCTCATGCTTTTTGGAAGGACAGCCTAAGATGGTCCAGACATATGCTATCATGAAATACATAAAAGAGTCAAAATATTTGGCTACTGTGGTTTTGAAACCATCAAATATCATCAACGAAAACACAGATCTAGATTGCAATGTGTCAACATTTACCCTTTCCAGGGGACCTTTTCCTTTTAACATTTCTGTGCATCCATCTGACATCATTTTCCTCGAGCCTAAGAAATTCTCTTTATTGTTAATTTTAGTTCAAGCATTTAGGTAACAATTTCTCTGTGGTTCTGTTTGTCTGAAAATGTTTAGTTCAACTTTATGTTTTGATGGATATTTTTATAGGATATAAGATTCTATTAGGACAATTATTTTTCTTTCAAAACTTTAACAATGACATTACTTTGTCAGTTGGCTTTTGTAGTTTCTGTTAAGAAATATCAATCTTATCTTGCTCTTTTGAAGATGATGTGTCTCTATTACCTTTGCTCATTTAAGATTAAAAATCTTTGATTTTTAACAGTTTGAAAATGCATCCACTTGCTATTTTTTTAATTAAATTTTATTTTTTTGCATTTGTCCTGCTTAGGGCTTCCTGGGGTTTTGAATCTGTGAGATAGTGTCTTCCATCAGTTCTGGAAATTTCTTAGGCATTAAACATGGAGTAGTGCTTCTAGCACATTCCCTGTTTCATTTTCTTCTGAGAATCCAATTCTACTTATGTTTGAATTTTTTTATCTTTTCTCTTAAATTCTGTTCTTTTTTTAAAAAATTATTTCTGTGGAAGAGTCCTTTTTCTAACAAGACAATCTTGAGCATGGGGCTTCCCCTGCTGAGAAAGAGACTTATCAATCTACCCATTGTAAGGAAACCTGAGGCTCCAGGGGCATTAATTTTATTTCTATTCGTCCCACAAATTCTTTGTGTTAGAAGATAAAAATCAAGGAAGATTGGTTAAAAGTAGATAAATTATATGGGCTCTTGGGGAGAATGTTATGAAAATCAGGGATTCATCCAGAAAGAGCAGTATTAGAATAACTATTATTTCATAAATGCAGAACAGATTAAAAGAGGGGAATTTATACCAAAGAAATAGTACAAAAGTTTCCAGAATTGAAGGACATAAGTCTCAATAGTGGAAGGGTCCAGTAAGTGACTGCCACAATGGTTGAAAATGACTTGCACTTAGGCAAATCACTGTGAAATTTCAGAATCCCAGTGCTGAAGGGATGAGGCTAACAGCTCCCAGAGAGAAGGCCAGCTATGAAGGACTGAGGATGAGAACGGCATTGAGATGAGGATGAGGATGGAAGGATGAGGGTGAGAATGAATTCTCGTGATCAACACTGGAAAAGAAAAGGCAGTAGATAAATGATTCAGCTTTTGAGAAAGCACCAATATCCAGTTTTGACACACCAGTGAGGTGTTTTGCTTTCAAGCCCTTTGGCTGGTGTCTGGAAATTCCATTTTCAAATGACAATAGTTGAAAGAGATTTATAGATCAGGCACAAAAATAGTTTGAAATAATAAAACAGCTTAGTGAAGCAAATTCACATAATCAGGTTTCACTTTTCAGAGAAACCATCAATATTCTCTAGGATATATGTAGATACAAATGCCCTGGTGCAAAATCTCACCAATAGATGTACAGTTTCAATGGTACTGGCTGAATGAGTGTTGAGCATCCTTGAAACCTCAGTTCTTTGCCTTGGAGTTTTTTCTTAAACAACATCCCAAAAGGTAGAATAAACATAACAGTGTGCTACTCTTACATATATTTGAAATATCCAAAATAATACATTATAGTGCTTATAAAACATTTTACATACAATGTATACAACTATATATTTTATTAGGTATCATACTATTTTATAATTTTTCTCCAATACAAAATGTTAATCTACCTTTTTTTATATTTTGTTATTGAATAGTTTTGGATTTGCCTGCAAAATTTATAAAAGTATGTTATTCTGTAAAATATTTGCTTTTGTTATTTTTCATGTGGACAAATAATCTTCATGCATACTTCATTAGGTAGCAGTCAGAGGTCAATTTCTCATTCATTCTTATTCACATGAGTTATAAACTCATTATTGCATCATAACCCAAATTTTCCTCATTCAAAATGAAAACCATTGAGCCACATATTATACTGATATACAGAGCCATATGTAGGACTTTCCAAATAGCAGCTTTATTTTCAATGTACCAATTGAATTTTTAATCACAATGAGAGCAGTGGGGGGTAAACATCACTTTGTTCAGTGTTTCCTATTGGTCCCAAGTTGAAACTTGTTTTAAAAAGATAATATGTATTGGAGTGTAGTTTGCATACAATAAATTGAATTGATTCAGAGGTTTAATAAGTGTAAATACTCATGGAATTACCTACTAAGTTAAAATATAGAACATTTTCATCAACCCAAAATTTCCTGTGTGCTTTGCAAACTATACTACCACCCATCCACTTTCAGCTCCAAGCAAACACTGATAGGTTTTCTGACACTATGGCTTTGTTCCTCCTGTTTTAGAACTTCAAATAAATAGTCATACAGTATGAACTCTATTTTGTCTTGATTTTTGCTTTTTTCACTCAGTATAGTGGTTTTTATATTTGTGTATGCATCTGTAGTTAAAACTGCTATGGTCTCTTTTGTGCAAGTCTTTATGTGGACATATATTTTCACACACATACAATATCAAAAGATTTCAACAGGTACTTCATAAAAGAAAACATGTGATAGGCCAGTAAGCACATGAAGGAATCAAAGAAATGAGATGTTACTAGGTATCCACTAGAATGGATAGAAGTAAAAAAATACTAGCTCACATCAAATATTCATTAGTATGGGGAGCAATCAGAACTCTAATATTCTGTGCATTGTAACATATAAAATTATACCATAATGGAAATTAGAATTAATAATTGGGCAATACAGGAAAAAAATAATGAATTTTTTGAGTAGGGTTTCTGCAATCAATAAGCTTGAATGAAAGGAGAAGCTGCAAATATTGGGGATGACAGTGGTGATAGTAATTGGAGGCTGTAATAGTAATAGTAATAGTAATAGATAGTAATTGGGATGGAGGAAGATAACTGTAAGTGAGAAAGTTAAGAAAAAGAGAGATCAGAGTCATGAATGGATTATCCAAGAGTATCTCAAGTGTTTGCAAGGATACACTTGATTGGAGAAGAGGTGAAGACAGATATCATGAGCACCTTAACATTTTAAAAGAAATGGAGAGGTCAGGAAATGACATTTACAAAAAAGGGAAGGGCTAGTGGTTGTTAGTTACAATGATTAAAACTTCAAAATCTACGATCTAAGATTTTTTGTGTGTGGGAAAAGGATAAAAAAATGGCTTGGAAGTGAAAATGGGACAAGGAGTACTCTGCCTACTTCTTTACCTTGAGGTGCTTGGTGTGTAGGAGAAAAAAGTCACTCTCCACTTGAGAGGACTCAGGGCAAGTGGTATACTTATGAAAAGACCACATTCAGTAAAGTGGGGAAAAAATGGTTAATAGAAACTTCAAAGAAGTTAGGGATATCAAGGTTTTTAATTTTAATTTTTTAATAAGTCAGTCTGTATATTTCAGAGGATACAGTGGAAGGATGTGGGAGGAGGGGGAGATTAGGTTAGTTAGTGAAATGTGCAGCCAAGTGTGGGGATTAGGGTAAGGGTGATGATAAAGAACTGGCTGGGGTGTTGGGGCTTCCTATACTCACAGAAATAAGCAGAGTTTGTAACTTTAATGTCAGATGGTAACTTCTCTTTTTGCAGCAGAGAGAAGCAACGACCTCTGTTTGGGAGCCCTTATGTGACTGTTCTATTCTTTCCCAAATGGTACAATATCAAAGTGCCTCGGAGAATGACCAATAAAAGTGTTCAATATTCTATCTCATGAAGATGTTTTAGGGTCCTAACAATGTTACCAGAATTTTTGATACGTTACGCCAGCTGCAACACATAAACTAAGCTATTGGTTCTGGGAAATAAATAGCATTAAACTATATTAAAAATTTTATTCAAGGTCAGATTTCAGGTTGGGTATAAGATGGAGAAGTAAATTCAGAAAGCAGCATTGTTGGTCATATTGTTAAGCAAGAAAGTGTTAAACATGTTTTATTTGTTTTTATGATACTATATCAGAGCATCCATCCTTTGTGAAAAAGATTATAATTTAGGAAATGAAGGAAATAAGTAAAATCTGTAAATTTTAAGATGTTCACTGTTGTTTTAAAACTGTCTTCCTAATAATATTCCTGATAGCTTGTCCTATATTCAGCATATGGACCTCATGAGTAGGCACTGATATTGATGAAAGAAAAACATAGGTGAACTTTGCCTTCCTTAGTCACAGATGGAAATTGGTGAAATGAAAAAGACTCAGTAACTGCGACCTTTTTACAGCATGAATATGGAAGTTTGCCACAATCCTTCTTCGTTCACTATTTGGCTGTTTTGCTTAATATGTCAGCCTACGTGTCTCTATTGAAGTTGGCTGGGGAATAAGCATTTGGGTCAGTCTGTTCTCCTTACGCCATACTATGGTCTCTTGAAAGAAAAGGAATGTAGCTAACATTTCGGAAAGGTCCTATGAGTTACTTCCCACGTTATTACTTGCAGTCCTCACAATCCTCTAAGGGAGATATTACTATCACCAACCTCACAGTTAAAGAAAATGAGGTTCAAAAAGTTAAGTGAATTGCACAAGGCTGTGCAACTCATAATGCTGGAGTTGGGACTTGAAAACAAAAGGCAATATTTCATCCCTGTATTTTGGGGCTCTCAGAAAACCTTCTGAGTACCTAAGATCTAGGCTCTCAGGGCAGAGACACCAGCAAACAGAGTCTGTAAGTGGAAGGTGTCCCCCAACATTTTATCTAGGCTACATGGAGTCTATAAATTCCTTTATACAATTGATGAACTTATATAGAAATAATTTGTTTCATCAGCTGCCCAAGGGAGCCTGCAAATGCCCTACATACTTTATAGGACTGCACTGAGGTTCAAGGAAGATCGTTTATATTAAAGTACTTTGAAGGGATAGGGCCACATAGATATGGGTGCCCTTGGTGGTGGTAGTTTATCATTGCTGGCTTTTTCAAGGAAGAGTTGCGTGAGCAAGGTGTTGCATATTCTTGTATGGATTTGGTATTTTTATGAAAAGTTGAAGGTACTGTTTGAGGTTTCATTGGGTTCACTGTGCATGCATGTGTGCAAGAATTCTAGAGGCGGGATCAGTACCTTGTTAGTTATCAGCTCTCCACCGTAGAGCTTTAGGTCAGCAGGCACCACAGCCAAACTAATTTGCTGTTCTCGGAGGCATCTAGCATCAGGAATAAGGCAAAGATATAAAGATTAATTGTTTTTGGATAATTAATCAGATGGTTCTCAAGGAAAGGCCACATAGAGTTGTTCTAAATTTCAGTTGATAATAAGAACAAGAATAGCAAATATTTATCAAATTCTTAATGTGTGACAGTTAGTATGCTAAGATTTTTTTTTTTTTTTTTTTTTGCGGTACACGGGCCTCTCACTGTTGTGGCCTCTCCTGTTGTGGAGCACAGGCTCCGGACGCACAGGCTCAGCGACCATGGCTCATGGGCCCAGCCGCTCCACGGCATGTGGAATCTTCCCAGACCGGGACATGAACCCGTGTCCCCTGCATCAGCAGGCAGACTCTCAACCACTGCGCCACCAGGGAAGCCCTATGCTAAGATATTTTTATGCAATTATTCTCCTACCTCCCAAAACTGCTCTATGTGGTAGGTATATTATTATCACTCCCTTTTAGCAGAAAGGGAGATGAATACAATGCTTATGTCCCTCCCAAATTCATATGTTAATATCCTTACCCCAACTGTAATGTTATTAGATGTTGGGCCTTTGGGAGGTGATTAGGTCATGAGGGAGGAGCCCTCAGGAATGGGATTAGTGCCCTCACAGAAAAGATTCCAGAGCACTCCTTTCCCCCTTCCACCAGGTAAGGACACAGTGAGAAGACAGCAGTCTATTAAACAGGAAGCAGGCTCTTCAGCACCTTGGTCTTCCACTTCCAGCCTCCAGAGCTGTGAGAAAAAAATGTCTGTGTGTAAGCCACCCAGTCTATCATGTTTTTTTTTATAGCAGCCCAAACAGACTAAAGCAGGAGACTAAAACTTGAAAGTATTAAATGACTTGCCCAGAGCCTCACTGTTAGTGAGAAACAGAACTCCAACTTAGGTCTTCCTGACTATAACACCCGAAGGCCTAATCCTTAGAGGATATTTACTAATAACAGTTAATTAATTAAATTAGACGAATCCATATTGAGTTTACTTTGTGACAGGTATTCTCTTAGCAAGGAGAATTTATCTATTAGGTTTCCAAAAAGCAGTTATAATAGAGACAATTATAATAGGAGAGTAATAAGTGTTGTATTAGAAATAACCCAGAGGCATCTGTATCAGTCAGGGTTCAACCAGAGAAGCATTAATATTCATTAATTCATTGATTGTTGCATTCATTGATGCAATCATTGATTCACTGATATATGTATGTATGTATGCACGTATGTACGTACGTACGTATGCATTGCAAGGAACTGGCATACACTATCGTCAGGGCCAATCTGAAATCTGTAGAGCAGACCATCAGAAGGGGTGCTTGTAACTCTCAGGCATGATGCTGCTGTTCATAAGCAGGATTTCCTGTTTCACAGGGAAGACCCAGCTCTGCTGTTAAGGCCTTTCAATTGATTTAATCAAGTCCACTCAGATTACCTTGGATAATCTTACTTGCTTAAGGTCAATTGATTATGGACTTTAATTACATCTACAAAATACCTTCATGGCAACAGCTAAAATAGTGTTTGATTGAATAACTCAGGACTGTAGCCAAGCCCAATTAACACATAAAACTGACCATCATAACACCTAACTCGGAACAGGAGAGGGGGGATAAGGCATCAAAAAAACTTTTGTGGAAGAATTTGTCGTAAGATGATTCTTAAAGGATAAGTAGAAGTTAATCAGAATCAGAACAGAGTAGAGAGTTTCAGCTGGCAAAGGAAGATACATGCTTCTGAGATTACTAGACTGTAAACTCCATGAGAGAAGCGAGGGCCTGTGGCTCTTCACCTCTGCTTAATCACCTCCCAGTATAGAGCATGAAACAAGACAGTACAGTACAGTTGACCCGTGAACAACAGGGAGGTTAGGGGTGCCAACTCCCTTGCAGTGGAAGATCTGTGTATAGCTTTTGACTCTCCACCAAACTTAACTACTAATAGCCTACTGTTGACCAGAAGCCTAACCTAAACAATTAATTAACACATATTTTATATGTTATATGTATTATATACTGTATTCTTACAATAAAGCAAGCTAGAGAGAAGGAAATGTTATTAAGAAAATCATAAGGAAGAGAAAATACATATACAGTACATATATATTTATTTTAAAAATTTCAAGTGTAAGTGGACCTGTGCTGTGCAAACCCATGTTCTTCAAGGGTCAACTCTATTTTCTTGGGAAAAAATAAATGAAGTTAAAAATAACTATATTCGGGCTTCCCTGGTGGCGCAGTGGTTGAGAGTCCGCCTGCCGATGCAGGGGACACGGGTTCGTGCCCCGGTCTGGGAAGATCCCACATGCCACGGAGCGGCTGGGCCCGTGAGCCATGGCCGCTGAGCCTGCGCGTCCAGAGCCTGTGCTCCGCAATGGGAGAGGCCACAACAGTGAGAGGCCCGCGTACCGCAAAGAAAAAAAAAAAAAAACAAAAAAAAACTATATTCATCCTGGAAGTTACAAGAAATAGATGGCTTGAAGCTGGGCTTTGAAGAAAATAATTTAGAAGAGCAGAGATGCTTGACATTTCAGACAGGGCACCAAGTGACTGTCAGCTGGCTGTGCTTCCATATCCACCAGCCTGCACTCCTGGCCCCTCCATAGCTTCCTATCTAAGTGCCCCTACTCCCTGTTTCCATCACTATGCAAAGGTGGCTGCTACTGTTAACTGTTTCTGTTAATGCTGTCCTTAAAACCGATGGCTTTTGCATTGCCTACCATGTTTTAGGTCCTGTGCTAGGTTTCTAGATTCTAACATAGATCTTTACAATGAGCATGTGAAAGGGTATTATCTCTATTTTACAAGTGTGAATTTTGAGGTTCAGAGTGGTTAAGGGATGCTTCCAAGATTATATATGTGTGTGTGTGTGTGTGTGTGTGTGTGTGTGTGTACGTAACTTTTTTTTTTTTTTGCGGTACGCGGGCCTCTCACTGCTGTGGCCTCTCCCGTCGCAGAGCACAGGCTCCGGATGCGCAGGCTCAGCGGCCACGGCTCACGGGCCCAGCCACCCCGCGGCACGCGGGATCCTCCTGGACCGGGGCACGAACCCGTGTCCCCTGCATCGGCAGGCGGACTCTCAACCACTGCGCCACCAGGGAAGCCCCGTAACTATTTTTTTAACTATGCCATTAGAAATCATAAGAATTTTTAATTTCTCTTGCCATTAGAAACAGACCTCTACCAGTAAGACATTTATCAAGCCCAAATCATCTAATCCAAGTGAACTTTGTGTCATTTAATTTTTTCTGTCTTGGGTGTCAATCAGCACACCTGCCTCAAAGCTTTCCATGTAGACCCGCCAAATAGTAGGGTTGTGGTTAAAAGGCCTATAACCCTATGTTCCTGGATCTCTTTTCTCAATTCTATTAAAGAGGAATAGTAATGCTGTGTCTATCTTACTGAATAAAAGAGATGGGATCACAACAATTGCTACATCACCATCACTGTTGTTGCTGTTCCATGATTTACAGCAACAAAACAAAATTCCTTGCACTTTCTATGAGCCAGGGACTCTGCAAGGTGCTTCATCTCACACACTGACATTTGAGGTAAGCCTATGATCCCTGTTTTATAGATGATGAAACCAAAGCAGAGAGAAATTAAATAAATAAATTGCCTAAGGGCACATAAATTTTAAGTCTTGAGTCAGGATTCCAGTGCTCTCAGTTCAACATCCTGCCTCTTCTCCTCAACCCATGGAAGCCTTCCCCAGAAGGTACAATTTTTTCCCTGAAGGTGAGCATTGTGTCCTAATAAGCCAATGATATTTTCTCTACACTTTTGCACCCTATTTTCAAGAACAAAAATTCAGCTACATGCCCTTAGAAGAAACACAGAGTTATTTTGCAGTTTGGATGGCTACATTTTAACCTTTGGCCTCAAGTCAATAAAATGGCTGTTTGAATTTACTGGCAACAACTTATACAGGTGATTCAGAGGGAACATGGTAATGTTTCTCAAGAAGATGAAAATTGGAACTTGCAAAATTTATCAGGGATATTCTTCAGAGACTCCAGGATCCCTTTTCTGTTATGTGTTTTTCACAGTGGCTGACAAAACAGGGGTAGTTTATCTTTAATGCTCTCATTTTGAGAAGTGCTCTCTGATTTGTGAGATAGCAGATATGCCTTTTCAGTGTCTTCATCCAAGGATATTACATGAACATCAAAGAACAGGTGAAAAAATACATGTATATATTAGAACAAATCAAAGTTTTCTGAAAATAGAAATGGATCTATTTTAAGATTCCATAGCAAAGGCAGCCACTTTATCAGGATGCAGAGAAAAGAGTTGGAGTTGGGAAAGTAGAGGGTAACCTTTTGAAAGATTTCACCCAGTTTGACTAAGGTTCTTATTCTCCAGTTATAGTCATTAACTCAAATTTTATTCAGCTCTAACTAGGCAGGTTTTTTTTGGTTTTCCAATTTGTTTCTTCAGTTTGAACTGTAGGAAAGATCGCTTGGTACGATCTCTCTGTATATATTAAGAATGTGCATACGCTTTGATCTAGTTCCTTCTAGGGTTTTATCCTACTAGTATGCATGTATGTGTGTTTGAGAATTTACATACAAGAATGTTCAGTATAGCATGATTTGTCATAGAAACTGTTTAGAAACAGCCCAAATCTTTATCTTTAGGATCTTACAAGATAGCTTCAACACATGGCAAACAAAAATCAACAGAATTTCAATGAGGAACTGACTAATCAACAAGTATTTTTAAAAAATTTAACATGCTTCCCTCAATAAAAATTGATTGAGCTGTCAAGTGACTCAGGCTCTAGATGAGATGATCTGAATAACATAGTGAAAGCCTACTTTAATAAACATACATGGGGCATCACACTCAATGTTAGTGAACACGGTCTTTTCAAGCACAGACAGGACCTTTGCTAAAATTAACTGTGCACCCTTGTGCAAGACATAATTAACTAAATATTGAAGAACCGGAGTCAACCAAAGACTTTCTGTAACTACAATGTAATGACATTAGGAATCAAGTAAAAACATTGGAACTGAAAAATCCAGCGAAGAATTAATATCTGGAACATATAAAGAACTTCTACAATGAACAACAAAAATAATAAAATAGCCTAATACATAAATAGACAAAGAAAATAGACATGAAATTCTCAGGAAAGGACCTGAAAATCTCAATAACTGTATGAAAGAAAGGCTTGGCCATACTAATAATAAGAAAAATTAAAATATTAATAAGACACCATTTGACAGATTGAAACACTTTAGGTTACCTGGTAAGGCTGAGTGTTTGCAAAGATGGTGGGGCCATTAGGGGAAAAGACACATGGATTGTTGGTGGATGTTAGTTGGTACAATAAGAAGGACATGCTCCTTTTTGGGCAGCAATACTACATGAAGTTTCTACCCTAGAAAACGGCTTGAGTTTTCTGCATGAGTTCCATGTAGAAACATGCTTACCATGATGCTACTAATAATTGTAAAAACATGGAAACAACACAACTATCCCACAGAAGGGGACTGCTATATTCATACAATGGAGGACATTTAAAAATGCTTTCAAAAGTGAATTGGATATTTACATGCATTGAAAAAAATCTAAAAACATAATATTGTGTAGAAAAGGAGATTACAAAATATATGTAGAGTATTGATACCATTTATGTGAAGTTTAAAATAAGAAGTTATTCTTATCCAGTAAGAAGTTAATCCTACCCACACATATAGTTAGTAAAAATTTTTAAAAATATGGGGAAGTAATACATATCAACATGAGGAAAGTAGTAATATCTGCAGAGGAATTGAGGAATTAATGATGAATTTTTTGTAGATATAAGGTTTTTCATTCTTCCTTTCTTCCCTCTCTTCCACCCTTCCTCTCTCCCTCTCTCCTTCTTGTTCTTCCTTCCTTTCCAGAAGAATTCTTAAGCAAATGTAGCACAATTTTGATACTTAATTTTTTTTGTTGGTGCTGGACACACAGATTTTGGTTATATTCATTTTCATGCACATTTTTGCATTTTCCTTTTCATTATTTTATTATTAAAAGTAAAACATTAAAAAAATTAAAAAAAAACATTTTTAAAAGTATCACCTAACTCTAAGGCTCTTTTCTGTTCACATTTTTCCAGCCCTGAGCCAGATCCTTATTACTGAATGTCCTGTCACTGCTGGACTTACCTTACCAAGAGCCCTAGCCTCCCATGCAATCTAGCTGTCGTATTGCTTGCAGGATACTCCTAAAAATACTGTGAAGCCGGTAGAACAAGCATCAGTGAGTTATCGATTTTATAGATGAAGAGAGAGCCCTTTTGCCCAAGGCCTTCTAAGCAGAAATGACTTAAATCCCTGGGCTTCCAGCCTAGTGCTCATTTTGTTATTACACACTGGCTTAAATAATTTCATGTGTCTTTTGCCTTGAAGGATAATTCAGCATCATTGTATATCATATACAAATATGATGAAGAGTAACAGAGCAAATAGATTTCACCCCTTACATCAAACCTGGTTAATTAGTAACTATAGTCTATATTATGAGTTTCTGGCATTCATTGGGCATCAGTAGAAATTGGATTCTGATGATACCTCAAGAGTTGGAAATATATTTCTCATGTCTTGGATTTACATCCAGGGCAGTAGTAGCCACATGGAAGGTACTTATTTAGTGATGATTCTTAACTACTGAAATGTAAGATGAGTTTGTGTTTCCTTTTCCACATACTTACACAGAAACACGCACATGACTGGCATGATTTTTACCTCTTGACTGATCTGTTTTATACTTTGACATGATAAAGTATTTATATACTGTGACGTTTTATCCTGACATTCATAACCATTATCCCACTGGAGAGCTTGCAGCCTTGTTAAGTTGGGTGACTCGCCCCATGTCACAGAGTTCAGTGGAATCTTTTATGGATTCCACTGCAATTTCTTCACATCCAAGAGCGCCACTCTCTCCCTGAGAATTGCTTACGTGGTCCACATCAGGCTGCAAATCTGTAGGTGACTCAGTGTTTCTGAGTGGTTTGAAATCTTACCCCATGCCATGCCAACCACTTTAAGCAGAGCATTAGCAGTCTGCCAAAATAAGCCATCAAGCCATTTCAGTTGCATTTTTCAACCAATTGCAATTTATCTTTTCCCACTTAATGTTCCAATAGTATTAACAGAGTCAGTCAGAGCTTTCAGATCGTGTTTCTTTCAAAGGTTGTATATGGAGAGGCTCTTCAAGTCTTTGCCTCAGCCAGTCATAGGAGTGGTATGCTTTTGTCAGAGAGAATTCTGGATTCCACTTCTCTGTTAATCTCTGAGAGGCAAATCCAAGGCAGGTGATGAGGCTGGCCCCCGAGCCTTCTGAGAGAGAAGAGAGTCTCTTGAAATCCTCAGTCAGGAGCTCCTTTTCCTCCTAACTCCTCAGCATAAGATCTGGGGTGTGGAGTCTTGCTCTGTTGTCATATCCATCCAATCTCTTGCCATCTATTTCCATGATCAGTGCTGAGCACAGCTGGACTTAATTATCTCTTGTAGAAGAATGAATAGGAATGGAGGACCATACAAAGTGAGTAGGAAAAGATTAGGATGTCTCTCTACAGAAAACACCTCATGAGGGAGAAAAATGGTAATTTTTTTTCATTCTTACAATGAAAATCAAGTTAATAAACCACATGTCCTAGATTCTACAGAAAAAGAAGTGACAGTATTTCCTTATATTTAGAATATTCCCTCGTTCAAAGTGGCTCAAAGCTTTTAACAAACTTTTTCTCAACCTCAAATCTCTCATGCCTTATTGAAGACTTCTTGAACCACGTGTTAAGAGATTATATTCTTTTATTGGTTATTCCCTTATTCTCATACTCCTAAAACTTACTGGTCTGCAGACAGTAAACCTTTCACAGTGGAAACATTTTGTTTCTATTTATTCATGAGTATTGATCTTTCTGTTCTCTTGGCTTTTAGGATTCTTCCCCTATGGCTTATTTTTAATATTCTTCTCTAAGAACATCCTACTGATGCTTACTTTGAAGGCAAGTTCAGAGAAATGGAGAGGAATAGCCTCAATATTTACAATCCAAAGACACAGGCTTGAGTCTCTTTTCTGACCATAAGTAAATTAATTTATCTTTCTGGACCCTAGTCTTCTTATCTGTAAAATGAGGTAGCTATTCCCTTTCCAATGACAATATTTTATAACATGATAGCACGGAAGACTCAATGAACACCATCTCTGTCTATACCTTTATTAATTCCAATGCCTTTGTTCTCATGGGGGCTCCTCTTCATTGCCCATCAACCCAACTTTCTTATTTGCCGTCCGTTAGAATCAGTTGTTTCAAGAGTTAAAAAAATTTATTTTTTCCTAGTACAGGTTGGATAAAATAATATTTTTTCTCGGTGAATTGAATAGAAATGATTTAATTTGACTACTACTTGGTTGTGTTGCTGCTGATTAGCATTTAAATTCTTTTAATTCCCTTGGAATGGAAAATAATTTAGCATTACCATATGGTGTTCACACCATCTCACCCCTGATTATTCCTGCAAAGGTGCAATGGAGTTTGGTCTTCTGTATCTCTGTTCTGAGATGGTTTTACAGACTGAAGTTAGGACTGAAGACTTCCTTACTGTCTTTAGGATATAACTATTAAAAATAGCTAAATAAAACAATGAAGGTTTAAATATATTTTAAAATTTGCTTTGTTTTTGTGGGTCCTATTTTCCCTATAAATCTCTTTCTCATATTTTAAATCAGCTCTGCTCTTTCTGGAAGGCCAATGACTTCATCTATTTTATAAAATGTGTTTTTGTTGGCTTTGAAGCATGTGCAGGACACTTGTCTTTGTAGAAGGGAACATGGTTGGCTTTTACTTTTTCTCTCCTTTTTCTTGCCCTGAGTGGGGGAAGGAGCTTGGGGGAGAGAAAAGTGAAGGTGTCCTGATGTTTTTGCTGACTTGGCACTCTGATAAAATGTTTTTGTGCATTTGGGGCCTGGCAGGTATGAACAGTACCCTCTGCGGGTACTTTCATGAGGTGTTTGGAGGCTTTCCTCCTGGTTCTTTTTTTTTTTTTTTTTTTTTTTGCGGTACGCGGGCCTCTCACTGTTGTGGCCTCTCCCGTTGCGGAGCACAGGCTCCGGACGCGCAGGCTCAGCGGCCATGGCTCACGGGCCCAGCCGCTCTGCGGCATGTGGGATCTTCCCGAACTGGGGCACGAACACATATCCCGTGCATCGGCAGGCGGACTCTCAACCACTGCGCCACCAGGGAAGTCCCATCACTTGTGATTCTTAACCCAAGCTTTAACTGCTCTAAGAGTCTGGCTCTGACAGCCCTAATTATCTAACCTTTTCTTAGTCTCTTTTAACCTATCAAAATTGTACTTTTTACTTATAAGTGACAGAAAGCTAATCCACACTAAAGTTTTCAGCAAGTTCTAGTGGATTCTGGTGCCTTCCTCAGACTGTTGTCTTGAGTAAGAGTGCCTGTAATTTACTGCACACTAGTTACCCACCAGGCAGTATGCTAAATGCCTTATACACATCATCACAAAATGCTATGAGGGAATACCCTCTTTCCATTTCTGTTTCAAGGACCCAAGGCTCAAAAAGTAGAGGTATTTCTTCAGGTCACCCAACCAGTAAGGGCAGGGTCAGCAATCAGATGGGAATTCCTCATCTTTGTATCACTAAATTCATCTGTTCCCATATTTTTTCTTCCTTTATGTAACTATGAAAGTATTTTCCCTACTAGTAAAGTGAATCCTCCACCTACACTCTGTATTGCATCTTCTCTCATCTACTCAAGGATTTACCTATACAGTTACCCACCCCCCCACTCCTTTCTCCTGTATCAACAATTCCTCCTACGTTAGATAACCCAGTTAGCACACAGTTATGCTCTAGAGTCCTTCACAGCTAAAAAAAAAAAATGTCCTCCTTTGACCCCATGTCATCTCTCTACCTCCATGTCTCCTCTTGCCTATAATAGTAGAAATTTTTAAAAAAATTGACAAAGACTGTCTACTTCTTTGCCTCTTGTTCTTTCTTCATCTCACTCCAAACAAGCATTTTTTTAAACTACTCTTATTGAAATTGCCATGACCTGGCTATTTTCAAAGCAACCATCACTTTTGTATGTTTATTTATTTTTCATTTTTTATTTTTTTGCGGTACGCGGGCCTCTCACTGCTGTGGCCTCTCCCGTTGCGGAGCACAGGCTCCGGACGCGCAGGCTCAGCGGCCATGGCTCACGGGCCCAGCCGCTCCGCGGCATGTGGGATCTTCCCGGACCGGGGCATGAACCCGTGTCCCCTGCATCGGCAGGCGGACTCTCAACCACTGCGCCAACAGGGAAGCCCTGTATGTTTATTTTATTTGATATATCAATGAATCTGTAATGTAACCGCCATCAAATACCAAGCTGCCATTTGTACATTGGTCAGATTTTATACTTGTTAATCTATTTTTATACTGTATCAGTATTCTCTTCTAAGTTTTATAACTTTGTAGAAATTCTGGAGAGCTGTTGGAAAGAGTGTATCTTTCTCTTAATCACCTGCTTTTTTTCTTTCTTTACTGTTTACTCTTTTTCTTCTACTTCCTCCTCCTCCTTATTCTTGAAATACTATTTTATCAAATTTTAACTCTGTTTCCAAAATAATTTTAGGATGGGTTTTTCAAGTTTGGTGAAAATCCTTTTAGAATTTCTGTTGGAATTGCATCAAATATAGAGATTACTATGGGGAGCGTTGCCATCTTTGTGACTATGCTGTCACAGAAAGATCTACTAACTGAGTAATATTATAATACTCCTGATATCAAATCTCTGTGTCTTTTCTTTTGTTCTTGATCAATCATGCTAGAAGATTCTATGTTTTATTACTCTGTTAAAATAGCAAATTATGTTTATAGTGATTTTTCATTTCACTAATTTGTCCTCTTTTTATTATATTCATTCTTTTGCCTACTTTTATTTTTTTGCTATGTTATTCTTTATCTAACTGTATCAGTTGAATGATAATCCCATTAATTTTCAGTTACCCTTTTCTCTAAGGTATACAATTAATATTATACATTCCTGTCTTGATATTTTGTTATGTATATCTCACAAAACTTGGTATGTAATGTTTAAACTTTGTTTCAGTTCTAAATATTTTTTTAGTATTCATCACAATATTTGATTAATAAATTATTTAAAACTATGAAATGCATATATTTTAAAACACATGAGTTCCTAATTATTAATATTTTATCCTTATATTCTAATGTTATCTTATTGTGAGAGAATATGATCCTGGGATACAATTTTTTGCATGCAAATTCCCAGTCAGATAAATCATTTTTCCCTGGGAAAGAAAAAACTGTAAAGAGATGCCATGAATATTACAATAACGGTAGGTCTGTGCAGGGAAGGGATCATTTGGAATGGGGAAGAAGCATTCCCTAAGTCGCAAGTTGACCAGGCTATCTAAATGAACAACTCTACAACTGCATATGAAATCTACACTCTTTCACTGCCTTCTGTTTTTTTAGAGAGGGAGGAATGGGTGAAGACTTATAGATAAAACAGGCAAAGTATCCCTTTTCAGACTTAAAATTCTCAGTGTGTGGATATGAAACCATATGTGTGACATGTGTGACTAGAAATTTCTCTTAATGGGCATTTCTTTTTCTCCCCACTACCTCTCTACAAGAATGCAACCCTGTGACCTGCAGGAAAACCTGAGCTGATAAAAATTACATTAACACCTGGAGGAAGAATAAGAATTTCATGCCAGAAAATAATGAAAATGATTAGCAAATAACATTCTGAATTTTATGAAAAAGATAGCTTGTCCTTTATTGTTTGTACGTCAGCTTCTTATTGGAATATAACCTACCAGTTAGCCCCTAAATGTACTGTCTTTTCCTAATCAATACTGTGATGCAGAGGCGGGAGCAGTACTACCTCAAGGGTAGACAGTGGCTTCTTTACATTTACCTAAGGCCAGGTGGATCCCATGCTTTCAGAGGCACCTTTGCACTCCTGTCTTTCACCTCCCAAAACATAACTTAAGTGGGACAAGGGTGTGCATGTGAGTAAATACATTTAGTGTTATTGGATGTTAGAGCATCAAATTCTAAAGAATGGTGGGGTGGAAATCTTGCTTCAGCCTCACAATACCTGTGTAAACTGGGGCAACAGGTGCAACTTTTTGTGTTTTAGTTTCCCATCTTTAAAATGGGAACGATGATAACAGTAGTACACGACTTACACAGTTGTTGCTAAGTTCAGATGAAATACTCTATAAAAAAAAAACTTGACAAAGCTCCTGACACATAGTGTTTAAGTATTATTAATATTATTAGTAATATCTTTATTTATAGTCTCACTGGTATGAAGGACTCAGGATCCTGGACTCTTGTTTATTGATAAAAGGAATATATATATATATATATATATATATATATATATTTCTTTTTTTTTTTCTGTGTGCAAGGCTAAAATATGAGTGCATGGCTGGATAGCATATACAGAATGTTTTTTGGTTGTGTCCACTGTTCTGCCATCACTCAGATTGCCCAAGGGAAGCCTCAGGAGATAAGTTCATATCTTTTTCCGGACTCAGTTCTCCATAGGCATTCTTTGACATCTCACATAATGAATTTTGTCACCCAAGCCAATGGTTCTTTGGAATCACAATTACTCAAATATGTAGATTGTTGAACTTTTAACTTATGTCTCACAGAATTTGAAAGCTACAAGAGACCACATTATCTCTATTGCATATGAAGAAATTGATGCACAGAGAATAATCTTTTGAAAATGTAGATTTAATGATATCATCTTTCTGAATGAAATCACTCAGTACTCTAACTTAGCATAAAACACTCTCTAACAAGAGTTACATGACCTTAAGTGGCTTGGTTTGGGTTCATCTTACAGCCTCCTGTTTCCATGTTCCTTATGTTTTACTTTATTCAACTCACCTTGCCTCTGATCCTGCTAAAATATTTCTCCTATTGCCCAGAATTTGTTACTTTCTTCCTTCAAGTGCTCCCCCAAACCTCTTCATCTAGCTAAATTCTATTCATGCTTAATATCTCAATTTAAGTATCACCTTGTCAGAGAAGCCTTCCTTGATATCCTAGGCAACATTGGGCTCCTGTTGATATGTACTCCATCCGCTATCATAAAGCTAACACTTTTCCTCAGCATTATTGCCTTTCTCACTACATATCCTGTGCAAGACCAGAAACTGTGAGAAATCTGAAACTGTGTCTTATTTGATTAACATTGTATTTCCATTACTTAGTGCAGTGCCTGGTGCATAATAGGCATTTAATAAAGAATAGCTGAACAGACATGAAAATAATTCCATAATTATGATTTTGTTAATGTCTCAAAACACGTTATTGATACCAGTGAAGTAACACCATTATTAGAGCTAATTTCTAAACAACTACCAGCAAAGAAATAGCCTATAAGAAAAAACTACATATTGTAAATGGCGTATCTCTAAGAAAATATATTTCAGGAAGATCCCTGAAGATATAATTGTAACTTCTTGTTTTGATTCCACCAGTCACAGGAATTTATGGGGATTTTAATTTTGGTTTTGGTCCATACTGATAGCAACAAAGATAAGGGCACACAGAAAGTCTTGGCAAAGATAATTTGCAGGTGCTGCATGTGGGGAAATAGCTAGCAGTGAAAGATCACTAGAGTATTTCTTCACATTTTTTTTTTTTTTTTTTTTTTGCGGTACGCGGGCCTCTCACTGTTGTGGCCTTTCCCGTTGCGGAGCACAGGCTCCGGATGCACAGGCTCAGCGGCCATGGCTCACGGGCCCAGCCGCTCCGCAGCATGTGGGATCTTCCCGGACCGGGACACGGACCCACGTCCCCTGCATCGGCAGGCGGACTCTCAACCACTGCGCCACCAGGGAAGCCCTCTTCACATTTTTTATAATATAAATTTTCCTAATGATTTATATCAGGCATTAGAAAGCAACTTATTAATCAGTCTTCCTTATATATTGTCCTACTACTACTAATATGTGTGCTGTAGAATTAGGTATTGGAATGAATTGAAGCAGAGGTTGATGACCAAACAGTGGTGGTATATAACAACATATAAATGTATTTAACCTATTTTTCTTAAAAGTTTATTATTTTCTATTCTTAAATGAATTAATCTAAAATTTTGCTCTCACTGTACATATACTAGTTACAGCATCCCAGGTATTGCAGTCAGTTATTCAATATCAACTTTCTGATTCTATTTTTTAAGATACTATGTGTTTAAAAACTCCAAAGTAATAATGATAATAAAAAGGAATGACAAAGATAGTAGCTAGAGAATTGATAACTGGCATAACTATAGAACATGAGTTTTCTCAGTTTTGACATATTTTATCTCTATACATTTCACATCTCATTAGAATTGTCTTGGAATACACAGAAAAAAGAAAACAAGCTTAGAAAGTTGATTTTATCATTAAACTGTCAAACATAATAAGATTTATAGTAGGATGGGCATTAATATATAAAAAGCCATTGTACATTCTAAAAGTTTTAATTGCCTCACTTTTTTGGAAAGTTACTTTTTTTTCACCAAGATTTGTTTTGCATGAGTAATTTAGAAGCTTGTGGTCTTGAAGTACCAACAATCAGAGTAAAATATCTCAAGCCGATTAATGTTTAACCAAAATGCAATATAAAAAACAGGGTTCTTTCTTTCCTCTAAAAAAAAAGACCTTTTTTTCCCCCTTCTTTATTCTTTCCTGGAAATATGTATTTTCATTTTCTGACTTCACAGGTGAAAAAAACATGTCTGTAAGCTTGTCTATTTCCATGGTATGTCCTTCATAAATCAGCACTTATTTGTTCCACTATTTGCATTCAGTAGCCAAATAAAAAAATCAGTCTTCCTGTTTTGGGTTCTGCTATCATTTTTCTCCAGTGTCAGATAATAAAATACATCAACCTGGCCCAAAAACTATCTGTCTATTCTTTGTCTCTGGGGTTCAGTCATTTAACCCTCTGTCTTAGCTATGCTGCCTGAGATTCAGGAACTGAGTACTCTTCATGTGCCTGTATTGGATAGAGTAGATTTGACTCCCTCCACCAAAAAGTAAATACAAATTCAATCATTAATCAAGTCTCCTGACTGTAAGGACAGGCCTTGTTAGCAGCTTGCTTTTTCCATTACAATCGTGGTATTTTCTTTGTGGCATGGGCTGCCATTATGAATGGAGATATAAGAAGCAAATCACAGAATTTTACATTTAGAAGAGATTGTGCAGCATTTGCCTTTCTCTGTCTGACTTATTTCACTAAGGAACTATCATATTCTCCAGGTCCATCCGAGTTGCTGCAAATGGCAGAATTTCATTCTTCTTTATGGTTGAGTAATATTCCACTGTGTATATGTAGACCACTATATATATATATATATATATATATATATAACCACTTCTTTATCCATTCATCTATTGATGGACACTTAGGTTGCTTCCATATCTCAGCAATTGTAAATAGTGTTGCTGTGAACACTGAGATGTATGCATCTTTTTGAAATAGTGCTTTCATTTTTCCTAAATATATACCCAGGAGTGGAATTGCTGGATCATATGGTAGTTCTGTTTTTAGCTTTTTGAAAGCCTCCATACTGTTTTCCATAGTGGCTGTACCAATTTACAATCTTACCAATATTGTACTAGGGTTCCCTTTTCTCCACATCCTCTCCAACATTGGTTATTTGTAGACTTTTTGATGACAGTCATTCTGACAGGTGTGAGGTGATATCCCATTGCTGTTTTGATTTACATTTGTCTAATACAAGCTACCACATGTAAAAATATAAGCAAAAAGATATACTGTATAGCACAGGAAATTATAGCCATTATCTTACAATAACTTTAGAGAAGTATAATCTGTAAAAACACTGGATCACTATGCTATATACCTGGAACTAATATAATATTGTAAAGCAACTCTTCTTTAATAAAAAATGAATAATTAAGGGCGTAGTCAAGATGGCAGACTAGGAGGATGCGGAATTTGCATTCGAATTTTGTTTTATTTTTATTCTTTGTTATTGTACTGCTCCTTTTTTTCTTTTTTTTTTTCTTTTTTTTTTTTGCCATGGCTTGTGGGATCTTGGTTCCCAGGCCAGAGGTTTGGCCTGAGCTTCTGTGGAGGAAATGCTGAGTCCAAACCACTGGACTAACAGAGGACCTCAAATCCCAGGGAATATTAATTGGAGTGAGACCTCCCGGTGGTCCTCATCTCAATCAAGACCCAGCTTTACCCAGCTGCCTGCAAACTCCAGTGCTGGATGCCTCAGGCCAAACAACCAGTAAGACAGGAATACAACTCCACCCATCAAAAAAGAACAAAAACAAAACCACCAAAAATATGTTACAGTTGAAGGAGCAAGGTAAAAACCTATAAGACCAAATAAATGAAGATGAAATAAGCAACCTACTTGAAAAAGAATTCAGAGTAATGATAGTAAAGATGATCCCAAATCTCAGAATGGAGAAAATACAAGAAACGTTTAACAAAGATCTAGAAGAACTAAAGAGCAAACATACAGTGATGAACAACACAATAACTGAAATTAAAGATACTCTAGAAGGAACCAATAGCAGAATAACTAAGGCAGAAGAATGGATAAATGATCTGGAAGATAAAATAGTGAAAATAACTACTGCAGAGCAGAATAAAGAAAAAAGAATGAAAAGAATTGAGGACAGTCTCAGAGATCTCTGGGACAACATTATATGCACCAACATTTGAATTATAGGGGTCTCAGAGGAAGAAGAGAAAAAGAAAGGGTCTGAGAAAATATTTGAAGAGATTATAGTTGAAAACTTCCCTAATATGGGAAAAGAAATAGTCAATCAAGTCCAGGAAGCACAGAGAGTCCCATACAGGATAAACCCAAAGAGAAACACGTCAAGAAACCTATTAATCAAAGTATCAGAAATTAAATACAAAGAAAAAATATTAAAAGCAGCAAGGGAAAAGCAACAAATAACATACAAGGGAAACCTCATAAAGTTAACAGCTGATCTTTGAGCAGAAACTCTGCAAGCCAGAAGGGAGTAGCAGGACATATTTAAAGTGATGAAAGGGAAAAACCTACAACCAAGATTACTCTACCCAGCAAGGATCTAATTCAGATTTGATGGAGGAATAAAAAGCTTTACAGACAAGCAAAAGCTATGAGAATTCAGCACCTTCAGCTTTACAACAAATGCTAAAGCAACTTCTCTAAGCAGGAAACACAAGAGAAGAAAAAGACCCACAAAAACAAACCCAAATCAATTAAGAAAATGGTAATAGGAACATACATATCAACAATCACCTTGAATGTAAATGGATTAAATGCCCCAACCAAAATACACAGACTGGCTGACTGGATACAAAAACAAGACCCTTAAATATGCTGTCTACAAGAAACCCACTTCAGACCTAGGGACACATACAGACTGAAACTGAGGGGATGGAAAAAATATTCCATGGAAATGGAAATCAAATGAAAGTTGGAGTAGCAATTCTCATATCAGATAAAATAGACTTTAAAATAAAGACTCTAACAATAGATAAGGAAGGACATTACATAACGACCAAGGGATCAATCCAAAAAGAAAACATAACAGTTGTAAATATTTATGCACCCAACATAGGAGCTCCTCAATACATAAGGCAAATGCTAACAGCCATAAAATGGAAATTCGACAGTAACACAATAATAGAGAGTGAATTTAACACCCCACTTACAGCAATAGACAGATTATCCAGACAGAAAATAAATACAGAAACACAAGCTTGAAATGACACAATGGACCACATAGATTTTATTGATATTTTTAGGACATTCCACCAGAAAGCAGAAGAATACACTTTCTTCTCTAGTGCACACAGAACGTTCTCCAGAATAGATCACATCTTGGGTCACAAATCAAGCCTTGCAAAATTTAAGAAAATTGAAATCATATCAAGCATCTTTTCTGACAACAATGCTATGAGATTAGAAATTAATTAATGGAAAAAAACAGTAAAAACCACAAATACATGGAGGCTAAACAGTGTGCTGCTAAATAACTAAGAGATCACTGAATAAATCAAAGAAGAAATTTAAAAATACCTAGAAACAAATGACAACAAAAACACGATGATCCAAAACCTATGGAATCCAGCAAAAGCAGTTCTAAGAGAGAAGTTCACAGCAATTCAAGCTCACATCAGGAAACAAGAAAAATCTTGAATAAACAATCTAACCTTGCACCTCGAGCAACTAGAAAAAGAAGAACAAAGAAAACCCAAAGTCAGTAGAAGGAAAGAAATCATAAAGAGCAGAGCAGAGATAAATGAAATAGAAATGAAGAAAACCATAGCAACGATCAAAAAACTAAAAGTTGGTTATTTGAGAAGATAAACAAAATTGATAAGCCTTTAGCCAGAGTCATCAAAAAAAAAAAAGGGAGAGGACTCAAATCAATAAAATTAGAAATGAAAAAGGAGAGATTACATCTGACACTGCAGAAATAAAAAAGATCATAAGAGACTACTACAAGCAACTGTATGCCAATAAAATGGACAACCTGGAAGAAATGAACAAATTCTTGGAATTTCCAAGATTGAACCAGGAAGAATTTAGAAAATATAAACAGACCAATCACAGGTAATGAAATTGAAACAGTAATTAAAAAGCTTCCAACAAACAAAATCCAGGACCAGATGGCTTCACAGGTGAATTCTATCAAACATTTAGAGAAGAGTTAACACCTATCCTTCTCAAAATCTTCCAAAAAATTGTGGAGGGAGGAACACTCCCAAACTCGTTCTATGAGGCCACCATCACCCTGATACCAAAACCAAACAAAGATATCACAAAAAAAGAAAATTATAGACCAATATCACTGATGAATATAGACACAAAAGTCCTTAACAAAATATTAGCAAACAGAATCCAACAACACATTAAAAGGATCATACACCATGATCAAGTGATATTTATCCAGAGGTGCAAGGATTCTTCAAGATATGCAAATCAATCAATGTGATACACCATATTAACAAACTGAAGAATAAAAACAATGTGATTATCTTAGTAGATGCAGAAAAAGCTTTTGACAAAATTCAACACCCATTCATGATAAAAACTCTCCAGAATGTGGGCACAGAGGGAACCTACCTCAACATAATAAAAGTCATATATGACAAACCCACAGCAAACATCATTCTCAATGGTAAAAAACTGAAAGCATTTCCTCTAAGATCAGGAAAAAAACAAGGATGTCCACTCTCGCCACTATTACTCAACGTAGTATTGGCAATCAGAGAAGAAAAAGAAATAAAAGAAATACAAATTGGAAAAGAAGAAGTAAAACTGTCACTGTTTGCAGATGACATGATACTATATGTAGAAAATCCTAAAGATGCCACCAGAAAACTACTAGAAGTAAACAATGAATTTGGTAAGATTGCAGGATACAAAATTAATGCACAGAAATCTCTTGCATTCCTATACACTAACAATGAAAGATCAGAAAGAGAAATGAAGAGAACAATCCCATTTACCATTGCAACAAAAAGAATAAAATACCTAGAAATAAACCTACCTAAGGAGGCAAAAGACTTGTACTCAGAAAACTATAAAACACTGATGAAAGAAATCAAAGGTAACATAAACAGATGGAGAGATATATCATGCTCCTGTCTTGGATGAATCAACATTGCAGAAATGACTATACTACCTAAAGCAATCTATAGGTTCAATACAATCTCTATCAAATTACCAGTGGCATTTTTCACAGACCTAGAACAAGAAATTTTACAATTTGTGGGGAAACACAAAAGACCCTGAATAGCCAAACAATCTTAAGAAAGAAAAATGGAGCAGGAGGAATCAGGCTCCCTGACTTCAGACTATACTACAAAGCTACAGTAATCAAGACAGTATGGTACTGATACAAAAACACAAATGTAGATCAAGGAACAGGATAGAAAGCCCAGAGATAAATGCACACACATATGGTCACCTTATCTTTGACAAAGGAGGCAAGAATATACAGTGGAGAAAAGACAGCCTCTTCAATAAGTGGTGCTGGGAAAACTGGACAGCTACATGTAAAAGAAAGAAATTAGAACACCTCCTAACACTATACACAAAAATAAACTCAAAATGAATTAAAGACCTAAATGTAAGGCCAGACAGTATAAAACTCTTAGAGGAAAACATAGACAGAGCACTCTATG
Source organism: Leucopleurus acutus (assembly GCF_964270905.1). Taxonomy (NCBI): domain Eukaryota; kingdom Metazoa; phylum Chordata; class Mammalia; order Artiodactyla; family Delphinidae; genus Leucopleurus; species Leucopleurus acutus. Next base: position 53,618,089 of record NC_139146.1, read on the forward strand.
ACATAAATCACAGCAAGGGAGATAAAAACAAAAATAAACAAATGGGACCTAATGAAACTTAAAAGTTTTTGCACAGCAAAGGAAACCATAAACAAGAATGGGAGAAAATATTTGTAAATGAAGCAACTGACAAAGTATTACTCTCCAATATATACAAGCAGCTCATACAGCTCAATATAAAAAAACAAACAACCCAATCCAAAAATGGGTGGAATACCTAAATAGACATTTTTCTAAAGAAGACATACAGATGGCCAACAAATACATGAGAAGATGCTCGACATCACTAATCATTAGAGAAATACAAATCAAAACCACAATCACCTCACACCGGTCAGAGTGGCCATCAACAAAAAAGCTACAAACAATAAATGTTGGAGAGGATGTGGAGAAAAGGGAACCCTCTTGCACTGTTTGTGGGGATGTAAATTGATACAGCCACTATGGAGAACAGTATGGAGGTTCCTTTAAAAACTACAGATAGAACTACCATATGACCCAGCAATCCCACTACTGGGCATATACCCTGAGAAAACCATAATTCAAAAAGAGACATGTACCACAATGTTCACTGCAGCACTATTTACAATAGCCAAGACATGGAAGCAACCTAAATGTCCATCGACAGATGAATGGATAAAGAAGATGTGGCACATGTATACAATGGAATATTACTCAGCCATAAAAGGAACAAAACTGAGTTATCTGTAGTGAGGTAGATGGACCTAGAATCTAGTCATACAGAGTGAAGTAAGTCAGAAAGGGAAAAACAAATACTGTATCTAACACATATATATATGGAATTAAAAAAAAACGGTACCGATGAACCTAGTGGCAAGGCAGGAATAAAGATGCAGACGTAGAGAACGGACTTGAGGGCACAGGGTGGGAAGGGGAAGCTGGGATGAAGTGATAGAGTAGCATTGACATATATACACTACCAATTGTAAAATGGATGGCTAGTGGGAAGCTGCTGCATAGCACAAGATCAACTTGATGCTTTGTGATGACCTAGAGGGATGGGATAGGGAGGGTGGGAGGGAGGCTCAAGAGGGAGGGGATATGGGGATATATGTATACATATAGCTGATTCACTTTGTTGTACAGCAGAAACTAACACAACATTGTAAAGCATTTATACTCCAAAAAAGATGTGAAAAAAATGAATAATTAAAAGAGCATGTGCAGTTCATCCAATCTAACCACACTCCCACTTATAATACAAGAAGATCTGTAATATTCCTTGATATCTTGTTTTGTTCTATTGATTTCCCTTAGGACTTCAAACGAAACAAAGACGACTGATAACATTAACAAAAACGTATCTTCTTTGTTGAGAAGCAAGATATAGCTAATGTCAGAAATATGCTAAGTCGAGCTTGCATTTAGGGTTGACATGAATATCCCAGTGACAGATGAAACTATATTATTGTAGCATCTCTGCTGGTGGTTAGAAGTCAGTACCAGGTCTAGCAAAGGACTGGGACAGCAGAGAAAGTTCAGCAAAACCCATCATTTACCACCAAGGCTTTCATCTATAAATAATACTTGGCTTAACACATGTCATGTGCTGAGAACTCTGCTAGATTTAAGGTTTATAAAAGCAAAGCAAAATTCTAATATCAAGAAAATTACAGTCTTTGTGAAAAGACAATCCCCCTGAAATAATAAGTGAATAAGTGCTTAATTATGGGGTATAGCCATGTTAATTGTGAGTATTTACATGAGTTTAGAGATAGTTAAGAGGTTTATACAAATAAATACCTAAAGGCAGTAAATATCTGATAGAAAAATTAGGCATTCAAGTCATTAATTTATTCCCAGCTATTTAGTTTATTATTGTAGCAAAATCAAAGAATATAAAAAGGACATTGAATTTCTTTCATTCTTTTAGTGGTTGCCTTAGGATTTACAATGTACGTCTCTAATTAAACAGAATCTATGTTCAAATAATATTATACACTTCACATGCAGTGTTAACCATTAGAACAGTATATTCTGAATTGTTTCTTCTCATCCTTTGTGCTGTTGTGTTTTATATTTATGTATGCTATACATACACAATACATTGCTGTTCTTTTTGCTTTAAATGGTCAGTTAAATTTTAATATAATTCAAATAAATGAAAAATTTTATTTTACTTCATCTATTCCATTTCATGTGTTCATTTAGATCCGGATTTCTGTGTGCTATCATATTTCTTCTTCCTAAAGAACTCTATCAGTTCTTGTAATGCAGATCTATTGACAATTTTCTCTACTTTGTTTATATGAGAAAGTCTTGATATCTCTTTCATTTTTGAAAGATATTTTCACTAGATTTAGATTTTTGGTTTAAGAGTTTATTTCTTTTAGCACTTTAAAGATGTCCTTCCACTGTCTTCTTTCTTGTATAGTTTTTGACTAGTCTTTTATTCATGTCATGTATAATGTGTCCTTTTTCTATGGCTGTCTTTAAGATTTTCTTTGTTTTTGTTTTTTAGCAGTTTGAATAATACATCCACCTGAGGTTTTTTGTAAACTGGTCGGAGTTTGATTTATTACTTAAAAATATAGACATTTCTCATTAATATGTGCTGATCAACTTCATTCTTTATTGAATTTATTTATTGAAATATAGTTGCTTTACAATGTTGTGTTAGTTTTAGGTGTACAACAAAATGATTAAGTTATATATATATATGTGTGTGTATATATTATAATATATATGTTCTTTTACAGATTCTTTTCCCTTATAGGTTATTATAAAATATTGAGTATAGTTCTCTGTGCTATACAATAGGTCCTTGATGGTTACCTATTTTATATATAGTAGTGTATATATGTTAATCCCAAATTTCTAATTTATCCCTTCCTCCTTTCCCCTTTAGTAACCATAAGTTTGTTTTCTATATCTGTGGGTCTATTTCTGTTTTGTACATAAGTTCATTTGTACCATTTTTTTTAGGTTCCACATATAAATGATATCATATGATATTTGTCTGGCTTACTTCACTTAGCATGATAATCTCTAGGGCCATCCATGTTGCTGCAAATGGCATTATTTCTTTTTTTTAATAAATAAGAAAAGTTTTCAATAGGTTAAAGGTGGTATGTGTTGAAGAAAACAAAAGTAGAGCAGGATAGGGGAGCTGGAAGTGCTGAGGGTTGGGATGAGGGCACTTTGCAAGGTTAAACAGGGGTGCAAAGACTTGAAGGTATAGGGCTTAACAAATGACATTAGTTCATCCTTTTTTATGGCTGAGTAGTATTCCATTATATATATATATATACCACATCATCTTTATCTATTCATCTGTCAATGGACATTTAGGTTGCTTCCATGCATTTAGGTCTTGGCTGTTGTAAATAGTGCTGCAATGAACATTGGGGTACACGAAACCGCACTTGTAAGTTACATTGATGACATTGTGCTGATTGGACCTAGTGAGCAAATAGAAACTTCTCTAGACTTATTAGCCAGAGATTTGCGAGTTAGAGGGGGCAAAATAAATATAACAAAAATTCAGAGGCTTTCTAACTCAGTGAAAATTCTAGGGGGTCCAGCAGTGTGGTGCATGCAGTGATAACCTTTCCAAGGAGAAGGATAATTTTGTGCAACTGGCTCATCCTACAACCACAAAAGAGGCACTGTGCCTGTTTGGATTTTGGAGGCAACATACTATTTCAGTCCATTTACTGAGTGACCCAAAGAGCTGCTAGTTTTGATGGGGCCCAGAACAAAAGAAGACTCTGGAATGGGTTCACGCTGCTGTGCAAGCTGCTCTGCGATTTGGGCCATTGGATCAAGCAGATCCAATAGTGCTTGAAGTGGCAGCGGCAGATAGAGAAGCTGTTCGGACACTTTGGCAGGTTCTTATGGGTGAATTGCAGTGTAGGCTCTTAGGAGTTTGGACCACAACTCTGCTATCCTCTACGAATAACTACTTCCCTTTTGAGAAACAGCTCTTGGACTTCTACTGGGCCTTAGTAGAGACTGAACACTTAACCATGTGCCACCAAGTTACCATTTAACCTGAGTCGCTCAACATGAACTGGGTGTTACCCGAAACACCAAGCTATAAAGTTAGTCATGCAAAGCAACATTTCATCAATCAGTTGGAACTGGTATATATGTGATTGGGTCCAAGCAGGCTCTGAAGGCATAAGGAAGTTACATGAAGAAGTGGGCCAAATAGCCATGGTCCCCATTGCTGTTACAATGCCTTCTCTCTCTCAGCCTGCACCTTTGGCTTCATAAGGAGTTTCCTACAACCAGTTGACAGAGGAAGAGAACACATGGGCCTGGTTTGCAGATGGCTCTCCATGGAGTGCAGGCAGCACTTGAGAGTGGACAGCTATAACACTATAGCCCCTTTCTGGGATATCCCTGAAAGGCGGTTGTGAAGGGAAATCCTCCCAGTGAGCAGAACTCTGATCAGTGCACTTGGTTGCTCATTTTGCTTGGAAGGGAAAAAAGGTAAGTAGTTATATACCAATTCAAGGCCTGTGGCTAACAGTCTGGCTGATGGTCAAAGGTTTGGAAGGAAAATGATTGGAAAATTGGTTTCAAGGAAATCTGGGGAAGAGGTTATGTAGATAGACCTCTATGAATGGAAAAAAAATTGAATATATTTTTGTCTCATGTGAGTGCTCACCACAGGGTGCTCTCAACAGAGGAGGATTTTGATAATCAAGTGGATAGGATGACCTGTCTTGTGGATACCAATCAGCCTTTTTCTCTAGCCATCCCTATCATCACCCAATGGTCTCATAAACCAAGTAGCCATCGTTGCAAGAATGGAATTTACGCATAGGCTCAGCAACATGGACTTCCACTCACTAAGACCAGTCTGGCTACAGACACCTCCGAGTGCCTGCCATCCAAGACCCACGCTGAGTCCCAGATATGTCACCGCTCTACAGGTGATCAGCCAGCAGCTATCTGGTGGCAAGTTGATTACATTGGACTGTTTCTACCGTTTCCATCATGGAAGGGGCAGCATTTTGCTCTCACTGGAACAGACACTTATTCTGGATAAAGATTTGTGTTTTTCTGCATGCAGTGCTTCTGCTAAAACATTCCTGGACTTACAGAATGCAGTATCCATCATTATGGTATTCCAGGGAATTCTAATCAAAGAATTCACTTCACAACAGATGAAGTTCAGCAATGGGCCCATGATCATGGAATTCACTAGTCTTACAAAATTCCCCATTATCCTGAAACAAGCTGGCTTAGTAAAATGGTAGAATGGCATTCTGAAGACTCAGATACAGTTCCAAATAAGTGATAATATCTTCTAGGGCTGGGAAAGGCTCTCCAGAACCTGAATCAGTGTCCAATATATGGTTCTCTTTCTCCCATAACTATGATTCATGAGTCCAGGAATCGAGTGGTGGAAATAGGAGTGGCACCACTCACCTCTAGTGACCCACTAGCAAAATTTTTGCTTCCCATTTCTATGACATTACATTCTGCTGACCTAGAGGTCTTAGTTCCAAAGGAAGGAATGCTTCCACCAGGAGACACAACAATGATCTATTGAAATAGAAGATAAGATTTTCACCCAACCACTTTAGAATCTTCATGCTTCTGAATTAACTGCCAAAGAAGGGAGCTACATTGCTAGCTGGGGTGAATAATCCTGACTACCAAGGAGACATTGCACCACTACTCTACAATGGAGGTAAGGAAGAGTATGTCTGAAATAAAGGAGATCCCTTAGGGTTTCTCTTAGTATTACCATGCTCTATGATTAAAGTCAATGGAAAGGTACAACAACCCAATGTAGGCAGGCCTAATGATGCCCCAGACCCTGCAGAAATGAAGATTTGGCTCACCCAACCAGGTAAAGAATCATGACAAGCTGAGATGCTTGCTGAAAACAAAGGGAATACAGACTGGGTAGTGGAAGAAAGTAATTATACACACCGGCTCTAACCAGGTGACCAATTACAGAACCAAGCACTCTAACTGTCATGAGTGTTTCCTCCTTAGTTAGTAATGAATGTTTGCGTGTGTGTATGTGTATTTATATATACACATATTAAGCAAATACCTTTGGTTTCTTCCCTCTCATTCTCTTATCATGTAACATAAGATGTACTAACTTTACAGCATAGTATTTAAGTTACAAGAAATCAAAAATAAAATTAAATATCTCTCAGGGAGTTTACCTCTTCTTCTGAGGAAGGGGTTAGTGACTTTTTGGTTGTTCGCATAGTTGTATCATAGCTGTTAGGCAGAATTATGACCTTTTTATTGTCTTTATTTGGAGATTAAGTATGATTTAAGGAGATGTCTGTGGGAACCAAGTTGACAAGGGGTGGACTTGTGAAGGCTAGTTTTATGCGTCAATTTGACTGGTCCACAGTATGCTCAGTTATTTGGTCAAACAATATTCTGAGCATTTCTGTGACGTTTGTTTTGGATGAGATTAACATTTAAATCAGTAGACTGAGTAAGGCAGATTGCTCTCCCTAATGTGGGAGGGCCTCATCCAATCAGTTGAAATCTTGCCTAGAACAAAATGCTGACCCTCCCATGAGTAAGAGATAATTCCCGCTGCCTGACTGCCTTTGAACTGGGACATTGGATTTTTCTTGCCTTCGAAGTTGAACTGAAATATATGCTCTTCCTGTGTCTTGAGGCTGCTCGTCTTTGGATTGGAACTACATCACTGGCTCTCCTGGATCTCTAGCTTACAGACTCACCTACAGGTATTAGGACTTTTCATCCTCCATAACTGCATGACCTAATTCCTTATAATAAATCTCTCTCCCTCTCTGTCTCTGTATATACACATATATCCTATTGGTTCTGTTTCTCTGGAGGACCCTGACTAATACAGCCAGACGTCTTGTGCAGGATAATAGACACTGAGGTAAATAGATTTTATGCCTTGAAATAAGCACGCCTTTTCCTCTTCTAAGCCTTTAGTTGTGGGAGTATGAGTCAACTTAGAAGTTAATCATATTTGAGTTGTTTTCTTGATCAGCATTTGGGTGGTTTACAGTGCACCCAATCAGTGCATTACAGCCATCAGATTCCTAAGTGCTCTCTTATTTTCTGAGTGGTGGTAGGATTTCCAGAGGGTTTTCCTTAAAGTTGGCTCTACCCTCAGCTTTAAGTCTCCCTTTACTGCTGTACCCTTTCTTCTGTGTTTGTAACTTCTCAGTGGGATTCCTCTGCCCTTTGATACTTAATGCTTATAGCCTCATGTTAAAGCTGGTAGGGGATTTCTTGGTTGCTCTAATGAAACCTCAGTCTTGGGCAGGCACTGTGTCTCTGGATCTTGGAGATGTGATCAGATCAGTGCTCCTATGCCTTCCCTGGCTATAGTTCTGGATTATTTGTCCCTCTCCCAGGCATTGAAGGTTTTTTTCTGTTGCTTTCCCTGTTGCAATGGGCCTTCACCCTTATCCTCAAGAGACAGTAATTTTTGCCCCTCTCACAGAAGTTTGAGGCTCTTGCTCTATGGGAGTACCAGAGGAGAAGTTGGGTGGGATTTTTATTCCATAGTGATTATTGTTTCCTTATATATTGCTTGTACCATGAGGGACACTTTCTCAGGTTTCTTGTTTAATACGTTTGTGAAAACCTATTGAATGGGAAGGTGGAAGGGGAAAGGTCTGCAAGAAGCTGAAAATTCCATTTATGTCTGCAGCCCTAGCAGTTCGATATTCACTCATTAACCAAAATTTGTCTTTACCAATTTATTAACAATTTTAGCTGAATTTTTTTATTGGTGTCTCAGGTAAGCAAGTGCCTTTTCTCTCCCTGCTGACACCTGTGTATTCTAAAATTTTGGACTAGCTGTTTTCTCTGTGAACTCAGCTCTCAAGCGAGTTCAAGAAAAGTTGTGAATTCAGATATCCAGACTCCTTTTTTGGTAAGGATGTGAGAGGTGTGCTTTCTAGCTCTTTAAATTTCAGGCAGAAATTGGAACAATCCACAGAATTGTTTTAGCCTTGGAACCACTTCTGACGGTCCCACGAGGTTCACTGTTTGAGTTTAGTGTGGTGAAACAGTATAGTATAGAGCACAGGACCCTGCGCTGGCGCTTGTGTCTTGGCCCTAAGACAGAATAATTTACAGTATGTTCTCAAGCAAATCTTGTATTCTCTTTGGGTATCAGCTTACCTGATGTAGACGAGATATCTCTAAAGTCCTTTCTAGACTGATGAGAGTAATGAACCTTTTTTGCCTAGGATATAAGTCAGTGCAGAAATAATCATTAGCATGTTGGCTAATGAGTATCTGGTTGCTAATTTAGATTGCTTCTAAAAAAAAATCTCTTTTTTAAAAAAAAAATTTCCTTCCTAGTCCATCATAATATTTGATATTTCTAGTATTAAATTTTAATTTACCTGCTTTACTAGTTAAGTATAGTTTTGATTGTGGACAAGAGTAAAATACAAAATAACAGTAGCAGGAATTTAGGTAGAATGTTAATAATGATTAGAAAACAATATGCATATTTAATGCTTTTGCTATATACTAGGTACCTTTTAAAGCATGTTCTATGTATTAGCTCATTTAATTCTCAAAGTAAATCTTATGCAACAGACACTATCATTATTAATCCTATTGTATATAAGAAAAGACTGAGATTTTTCAAAGTGAAGTGACTGAAGGTAGGTATTCTTCAACATCAGGATATTAATAATTGTGGATTTTAAAACTACACAAGTAGGTGTAGTTTTCTAAACAAAGCATAGAAAAAGGGAAGTAAATAACTAGTTTTAAAGTAAAACTCTTTCAAGAAACTGGCTTGCTCAGATAAGAAGAAAGACTTTGTGCCAGTTATCTATTCATGTGTAACAAACCATGCCAAAACATAGTGGTTTAAAACAGCAATTTTGCTTCCCTGGTGGCGCAGTGGTTGAGAGTCCGCCTGCCAATGCAGGGGACACGGGTTCATGCCCTGGTCCGGGAAGATCCCACATGTCGCGGAGCGGCTAGGCCCGTGAGCCATGGCTGCTGAGCCTGCACGTCCAGAGCCTGTGCTCTGCAACGGGAGAGGCCACAACAGTGAGAGGCCCGCGTACCGCAAAACATAAATAAATAAATAAAAAATAAAACAGCAATTTTAATTTGCTCACAGCTCTGTGGGCTTCTCTGCTTCATGTGGTGCTGGCTGGGCTCTTCATGGTCTGGGGCATCAACTAGGATGTCTGAGATAATTTGGGCAGCTGGACCTCTTTTCACACAAACTCTCTCCTTCTCAGGAGAGTCAAGCTTGTTCACAAGATAGCATCATTGCAAGAGGTATATGCTCTATGTGATGCCTCTTGAGGTCTATACTAAAAATTTGTTCAATTTCACTTCTGCCAATTCTAGTAGTCAAAGAAGACACAAATTCATCTAGTAATCGAGAGACAGAAAGGCAGACTTCTGTCTTAATGGGAGGAAGGGCAGAGTCACATTGCAAAGGGGCATGCATGCAGAAATAAGAGCATTTTTGGTTATTTATTAGCCTACCACCATGTGTCCTGTGTCTACAAATTACACATATTCCTCTCATGTACTAAATGTGCTCATGCTCATCTTAGAACCCCAAAATTCTAATCTAACTTTGTCATGAAAATGTCAGTCCATGATCTCATAAGCTATATCAGGTCTAGATGAAAATGAAACTCTTTGTGTATGTCTTCTTGTGTGTAGACCTGTAAACAGAAATGAAAACTTATCTGCTCCACACACATTCAGCATACAATACAGACATACAATAATGCAGTAATCATTCCCATTTATAAAAGGAAGAATGGAAAGGAGATAATACTCTGGACCGTAGAAATTCTGAAATCTGGTGGGGTGCCAGTTACCACGTTCTCAAACTTGAGGTCAGTAGGCATTCTTTGATTAAGGCCTATTCTCTTCCCTTGACATGGTCCCCTAGTCCAATATTTCTTTGAGGCTCTTGACTCTGCCCATTTGGTACTTGGATCTGTCCCCTGAGATGTCCTTCCTTTTATGTAAGAAATAAACACTACTCTGTTTGCCACTGAATAGTTTTTCAGCAGCTTCTTAGCCATAGAAAGCTGGAAACCCAGAGACCCCTTTTCAATTTTAACTGTCTCAGTCTCTTTCAGTTCATATTGTTAGATGAACTTTAAACACTTTACCTTTAAATACTTTGTGGGTTTCCTGTGCATCATATTATAAAAGCAACTTCATTAGATAAAAGTCACAGAAAAAAAAATTTGAAAGTTCTCTCTCTACTTTGACATACTGAAGACCCTTAAGTAGCACTTTTGTCTACCTGAGAAGATCTACTATATACTGTCTTAAATCTTTCTGAGTTATTAACAAAGGGTCTTATAGCCACATCCTCACTCTGATCTTTAGATTGTGCCTCTATTTACTTTTATCAACTTTTGATGGTTTGAGACTAGAATTAAGTTAGAGCTTTATTTTCCAACCCAGAACATCCTGGGCCTTCTATATTTTGTTAAAATTCAGCTTGTGGATTAGAACAGTTCCTTCTTTGTTCATTTCTCTCTTCTTGTCACATGTAGCTGAGTGGCCAATTAATAATTTTATCTCTCTGCCTCCTAATATTCTAGCCAAATCCATAACTTCTTTAGGTACATATGCTGAAAAATGTTTTTTCACCATTTTTTATCTTTTCAATAACTTTGTTAATACTTTCCTTGCTGCTTTTTCAGCCTTTACCTACCTACTGGTTCTAAAGCCAATGCCACCTGTATTATTAGAGCTTTGTTACAGCAGCATCCTACTTCTAGGTATAAATTGCTGTATCAGTTAACTTTTACTACCTAATAAGTCACCACAAAACTGGGTGGCTTGAAACAACAATCATTTATTTGCTCACAAATCTGTGGGCCAGCAACTTAGCCTGGGCTCAGTTGGGATAGCTCATCTCTGCTTCATGCTGTGCACCTGAGCCCACTCTTACGTCTGGGACCTCAGCTGGGATGGCTGTGATGTTTGTAGTGTCAGGAATAACTGGGCCTCGCTAACTAGAGTCTGGCTTGGGCTTTCTCTCATGTTGGCAGCGTTCTATTAGCCAAAGCAATTTGCAAGGAAATCCAGTTTTAAGGGATGGAGGGAGAGACTCCATCTGTTGGTAGGAGAAATGTCAAACTTTCATGGCAAAGTGGTGCTCATACAGAATGGAAAAAAATTTGTAGATTCTATAATTTATCAGAGATTTATAACTGGAAGGCAGAGGAGTTTTAAGGGAGAGGTTTTTTTTTTTTTTTTTTGCTTGTTTTTTCTATTTTAAGAGAGGACTTTTTTTTTTTAATAATAGAAGAAATGTAAGTATTCTTAAAGATTCAGCCAGGGACCAAGAGTTTAGCAGAGTTAGAAGATTTAGGAATAGAGTAGATTAACTGTTGGAGCAAGTTTCCAGAGGTAATTGTGGAAAATGGGATCCAAAGCATAGAACTGATTATCCTCTTTGGACAAAGGGAAGAGACTACTTATATGAATCAGAAGGGAAGGAACAAAGCTATGTGTGCATGCAACTAAATTTGGATGGGGAATTGATAGTTGAAGTAATTCTCCCCTGAATGTGGTTGGCTTTCTTGGTGAGGTAAATGGCAATATAATTTACTCATAGTTATGGAAATAGTGACTTGAAGATGAAAGATAAAATAAACCTTGAGGTAGTGAGAGAGTTCATTGACTAGGGAAGAATTAAAGGGTTGTTGATTCATGTTGAGGGCCCAGGTGAGGGTGGGAACAAAAAATATTCAGTGGCAGCAATGAGGAGCTGATAAAGGGGAGTCCTACAGGAAACAGCATGGTTAAGTTTTCAGTGTTGAAGGATGATGCTAGCAACATTGTGGGAAGTACGCCACCGGGAGACCAGATCAGCAGTAGAAATTCCTGGGTCTTAGTTTGGACAGCTGTAACAAATTGCCATAGACTTGTTGGCTTACAAACAACAGGAATTTATTTCTCACAGTTCTAGAGGCTGGAAGTTCAAGATCAGAATGCCAGCATGGTCAGGTTCTGGTGAGAACCCTCTTCCAGGTTGCAGACTGCCAACTTCTCCTTGTATCGTTCCATGGTGCAAAGAGGGTGAGAGAGAGATCTCTGGGATCCCTTTTAAAAGGGCACTAATGTATATATATATATAGGTTCTTCCCTCATGATGTAGTCACCTCACAAAGGGCCCACCTCCTAATACCGTCACTTTGGGGGTTAATATTTCAACATACGGATTTTGAGGGGACATAACCATTCAGTCCATTGCACCCTGTTATGAGGCTGTTCCACTTACTATTCCTGCATAATCAATTTCCCTCAAACGCAGTAGCTTAAAACAACCGTGGTAAAATATTCATGTATTCTGTGGGTCAGGAATACAGAAAGTACAAAAGGGACAACTTATTTATGTTTCATGGTGTCTCGGGTCTCAAGATTTGAAAGCTGCAGGTGCTGCGGGTGAATTGATGGCAGGGGGCTGAGATCACATGAAAGCTTGTTGACCCACATGACTGCTCCCTGGACCGAGAGGAGCAGAAGTCTAGGACTGCCAACTCAAGCACCTATTTGTGGCTGTTCCATGTGGCTTCTTTTCCTTGCAGGGTGGCTGCCTGAGGGCATTTTTATTCCTAACATAGTGGCTCAGGGTTCCAAGTATAGTGTGTTTTAGGGAACAGGTGGAAGGTGAATCATACTTGATGATCCAGCTTTGGAAGCTGCATAGAGTTACTTCTACAGCATTCTACTGTTTATAAGCAAGTCACACAACCACACAGATTCAAGCGAAGGTGAAACAGTTTGTCCCTCTTGATGAGTAAGCAGCAAGATTCTAGAAGAGCTTGTGGGATGGAGCTCTTGCATCCATCTTTGGAAAATACAATCGGTCATAGGAGCTTTATAGTCATCTGAGTAAACAGTTGAATCTTGGAACCGAGGTAATAATAGCAGAGATGGAGGGACAGGCTTGGTTTTGTAAAATGAGCCATCTATGGAATCAACCAACTGACTCTCTCTCCTAAATCTTCTTCCTTAATGAGAATGTTGCAGGACATAGGTGTAAGGTCTCAAATGCTTATTCACGAAAACAATAAGTCTCAATATTTTCACTTCTCTATTTAAGCAAGCCTTATAGTATTGGTTTCCACTCACTGTGTATAGCATTGTAGAGGCTTATAAAGAAAGAAAAGTTATGGTCCTTTTACCAGGGATACACAGAAGCTCTTAAGAGATATGGGGCTCAAGCACCTGGGAGAGAAAATGTTATATATGTACAACCTCATTTTAAAAATAGAATGTGATTACAACCTTTTAGAATGACATACATGAGTCACTGCTAAAGGAAAAGAAAATTTGAATATTTGAAGAGATAACTAACACACTAGGTTGGAGAAATGCTAAATATTTGGGTGAAATGTACAGCTACTTGGTGTAAAGCAAAACTCAGTCTTTTCCTCAAGCAATTGTCTTCTTTCATTTTGAGGTTGTAAATGACAGTTTTTTAATACTCTTCATACATTCAGATGACCTGGCAAGCATAACTTTGGTTATGTTTTTAACTGATTAAATACATATATTTAAAAATTTATTTCCTGTTTCCATGGATCTCCTTGATGCAAGGTGTTGAGTGAGCCTTACTTCTGGAGGACAGGAATTCCTAACTTCCCTTGAATGTTTTTAACACTTGGGTGTATTTGTTCATTCTCTATCTCAGTTTTATCCTATGAAATGGAAGAATGAGCCAAAGGCGATCATAACTTGAAAAACCTTCATAAAGATAATGGTGCAATAATACAAAATGCTCATATGCTCATTCAAAAGACTTGCTAACTCAGGTGGAGCCAAAGGATTTATCTTCAAGATGGGAATTCAGAACCAGAGCTGAGATTTGGCAAATGAAAGTGTATGTTATAAAAGCCAGGATGGTGCCTTTTCTCATAAATATTTACACAGAGATCTCAGGTGGCTGCAAATCTCTAAATGTCAAATACTAATGGCTGTGTGGGCTTTTATTTTTTACCCTCAAAATAGTCAACTATCCACACTAATATCATTTCAAAGGGAATTTTGGAAATGAAATGAATAAAGTAGCAACTTCAAAATTAGGAACTAGGGTAGTTGTTTAATGTTCTGATATTTATGAAAAGAATTTCTCTATTTGCTTAGATTTGTAAAGCTTAGGTTTCTAGGAGTTTTCAATTTTGGTCTTGTTTTGTTTTCTGAAAAGAGACTTTTTTCAAAATAAGAAGATTTTAATAAATTCGATTTTGTGCCTCAAAAAAATGTTGATGCAAGTGGGTTGCCAACTTTGAGCTGAAAGACTCTCTTTGAGGGTAAAATTCGCCATACAATTTTTTTCCTCATTCATCTTGAGACCCAGTGTCCTAATTTTAACATTGAGAAAGTTATCTTTTTACTTTTAATAATGAATAAAATAATAATAAATGTTGATGTTTTTTGAATGGTTGAAGGATCAGTTGAAACTGAAGTGTAGGGATATTGGAAAGATATTTACGTACTAGTTGTATGATCTTGGGAAGTTCATTTAACCTTCAGTTTCCTTGTTGCAAAATGGGGATAATAATACTTCTTTACTTTATACGTTTCTTGTTTCTTGTTAGTACTTTTATTCAACTATCATTTTTGAATACTTTATACTCTGGGGATGGGCAGATGGACAGAATGTAGCCCCTGTGTTCCAGGCACATTCTGTTTCGGGGCAAAACGGTTGATTATTTTCCCATATTGAACAACTGATAGTTGTAATGTCATACACACAGAATCTTTGCCATTTATTTTTTTAACACAAACAAACATATTAAGTTATTCCATGGTTCATTACCAGAGGTTTCCCTGCTGCCTTCAAATAAGCAGAAAACACTATTCTTTCTTCAGCATAGAGTTTTAGCTACAAGATAAGTTTGATACACAAGATAAGTTTGATACACTTGATAGTTGAGTATACATTTACATATACATGCAAAGTTTTTAGAATACTTTGTTTTTGCTGTTATTTATGTTAACACCCTAATATATTGTTCTTCCAAGTCCAGCAAACAATCCACCTCATTTGTGATTCTTCCTCCTTAGGCCTTCTGGAATTTGTCACTTCCTTATTCCTGCAAATTTGAAATGTGACACTTATTGCATAGTATTTTATTTATTTGTTTTTCTGTCTGACTTCTCAGACAGTTTGTTTGGGATCTCAGGATCCAAGAGAAAAAAGTGTTTGAAGAAGAAGGTAGTGAATTAAAGAGTCAAATATTGCTGAGAAATACGATACAGTAAGAAAGGAGAAGGCACCTTGTCATGGCAAAATTGGGGAATCTGGTGACGATGGCAAGAGGAGTTGTGAGTGTGAGAGTTCAGTGGAGTGTGAGAAACAGAAGCCTGAATGAAGGGAGTTAAAGAGAGAAATGGAGATAAGGAATCTGGAGTTTTCTTATTAAAGTGTTATGGATAATTCCAAAGGAGTTACAAAGATTCTGAGGCCTGAGGATTTGTGGTTGTTGCTAAGGTAGGACATTAGCTACAATGTTGTGCTGGTCAGAGTAATTTGGTAGAGATGAAAACATGAACTTTGACCTTTAGGAGAAGCCAGGGGATTACACTCATTGACAAAGGAAGATGAGCAAAGAATATAACTACAGTTACAGAGAGTAGGTAGGTTTAGTGAAAGGATGATTAAGTAGTCTCTTCTCTCACTTTTATTTTACTAGAAAATAAGATATAGGGTCAATGTCTGTGATGGTTAACTTTGTGTGTCAAGTTGACTGGCCACAGATTAAATATTATTTCTGGGTGTGTCTGTAAGGGTGTTTCTGGATGAGATTAACATTTGAATTGGTGGACTCAGTAGACTGCCTTCCCCAATGTGGAGGTATCCAATCCATGGAGGGGTTGAATAGAATAAAACGTAGAGGAAAGAGGAATTTGCCCTTTTTTGTTTCTTGCCTGCTTGATTTGGACATCTCATTTCATATTCCCTGGCCCAGTGACTGGGATTTAAACCATAGGCTCCTCTGATTCTCAGACCTTCTGAATTAAATTGAATTACACAACCAGCTTTCTTAGGTCTCCACCTTACAGATGGCAGAAATTATAGAGGAATAAGCCTCCAGAATTGTGTGAGCCAATTTGTCACAATAAATAAAGAAATAAATTTTATTAAAAATCTATTTATTATCTATCTATCTATCTATCTATCTATTACCTATCTATTTATATATCTATGTATCTCCTACCAGTTCTGTTTCTCTGGAAAATCTTGACTAATATATCTGAGAGTGAGAAAGTAGAAGGCACATTGGAAAGAAGAGACGAGCGTATAAGAAATACAACTGTCTTTTGGAGAGGGGGGATGGTGAATTGAGGATGGGATGTATTAGGGCTTCCAGACGTCAACTGAAAAAAAAAAGCACAACGTGAGAGATGTGAGTTAAGTTCTGCTTGGTGCATAATGAGGACTATAGTCTGGGAGACAGCCTTTCAGCTCTGAGGAACTGCTCCAAAGAGGTAGGGGAGGAGGAAATCAGTATATATGTGATTTTGGTGAAGGGGGATACAAACAATCAAGACACATTTTAGCAGAGGGTTGCTGCTAGTCATGAGGAGCAGATGTCTCTACCAATGATTTTAGTTTTTCTCTAGATATGAGAAGATTCAAGAAACTGGGTTCATAAAATCTTCTCCTAAAAATATCTAACTCTCTGAAGGCCTGTTCTGTCAGTTTTTCCAAGAGCACAGAGTGCCTCATTCCTAATCTCTATCCTGAACTCCTTTCGAGGTGTGTTGAAGTGACTGTAGCGGCTAGTGACTTACTTAATCCTTGTAGAGGCAGATGGCAAGTGACAATTTTTAGTTGGCACACACAAGGCTAAAAACTTTCTCATTGTCTGTGATCCTTGACTAAAAGTTTTGAGCTTTTTCTTCTATCACCTTTGGCTGTGGCTGTGCAGACTTAGGCTCATAGCAGGCTCATGATTGAGTTCAACCAGGGATTAGGGTTTCCTTTTAAGTAAATGATGGAAGAAGACAAGGACCTGAAAGTACATGATAGGACATGGAATATTCTTTCTTCTATCTTTGATATTATCCACTTTCAAGGCCTCAAATATCATCCATACATTAATATCTTCAAAATACTATCATCATCCCAACTCTGTCCCTAAATTCCATATGCACGTTCCCAACTTTGCACTTGGATGTCTAATATGTATCTCAAACTTACAAGGTCCTAAACCAAAGTGCATATTGTTTGCAAAACTTACTCCCTCTCACACTCTCCCTCATCTCAATAAATGACAGTTTTAATCTCCTACACAATATAAAATCTTGGAGCCACGATTAAGTGTTAGCTTGCTCTCACACCTCACATCCTCTCCATTTACCAATGTTATTACCTCTTCCCTCAGAGTATATCAGAACCAGGCCACATCTCATTTCCTTTTCACAGCTACCACTTGGCCCAGGCCACCATCATGCCTTGTCTGCATTTGTTCTTTCTGCTTCTAGCCTTACACATTGTACTCTAACACCAAGTCCATAGCAGACTGGTCCTTCCTTTGTTTGTGTTTCCTTTGTTTCTGTGAAAACAACACAAATCAGTTCCCATGATTACTCAGCTCAAAACGTGCTAATGGGTTTCTCATCTCACTTAGAAAAATAGTGAAGTCTTCAAAATAGACCAATAGGGGTGATCTTTGTAGCCCTTTCCTCTCTGACCTCATCTTCTACCACTCTTCTAGTGGCTCACACTCTATTGCAGTCACACTGGCCTGGTTGCTGTCCCTGGAATATAGCAGTTAGTCTTTGTTTTATTTTTCTTCAGTAACGTTCCTCCATGAAATTCTGTTTTCTTAGGTATCTGTGTGGCTGGCTCCCTGGAGAGGCTGATCTGACTCTGCTACTTAACATAACACCCTCTGCTCTTACTTTCTGTCACTTCCTAGCGTTTCTCTGACTTATCTTACTTCTTTGTGTGTGATGCACAAAATTCACATTTTGGCCAAATGTCCTTATGCTTAAGGCAATGATTGGCTAAAGCTGAACATCACTATTATAGAAAAATAACTCTGAATTATATACAAATAATATTTACTTTTACATTTAAAAATTTTATTAATAAAAATATGGACATCAATTTACAAATCTTGACCTTACAGAATTGAAACAGCAACTTCTCAGCATTGTTAGGTGCTAGATTGCTCTGGAGATACCATGTTGCATCTTTGTGATACTGAGTAGATGTTCACTTTCAAAGACTAGGATTTTTTTTCTTTTCTTATAATAAATCACAATATCACACTGCCTCATTTTATTTACTTACTCATTTTATTTCTCTTGGGAATTATTTGTACAGGATTTTGGTATCTCTCTCTCTCTCTCTTTTTTTTAATCTTTATCGGAGTATAATGGCTTTACAATGGTGTGTTAGTTTCTGCTTTATAACAAAGTGAATCAGTTATACATATACATATGTTCCCATATCTCTTCCCTCTTGCATCTCCCTCCCTCCCACACTCCCTATCCCACCCCTCTAGGTGGTCACAAAGCACCAAGCTGATCTCCCTGTGCTATGCGGCTGCTTCCCACTAGCTATCTATTTTAGGTTTTGTAGTGTGTATACGTCCATGCCACTCTCTCACTTTGTCCCAGCTTACCCTTCCCCCTCCCCATAGCCTCAAGTCCATTCTCTAGTAGGTCTGTGTCTTTATTCCCGTCTTGCCCTTAGGTTCTTCATGACCATTTTTTTTTTATTCCATATATATGTGTTAGCATATGGTATTTATTTTTCTCCTTCTGACTTACTTCACTCTGTATGACAGGCTCTAGGTCCATCCACCTCACTACAAATAACTCAATTTCATTTCTTTTTATGGCTGAGTAATATTCCATTGTATATATGTGCCACATCTTTATCCATTCAACTGTTGATGGACACTTAGGTTGCTTCCATGTCCTGGCTATTGTAAATAGAGCTTCAGTGAACATTGTGGTACATGACTCTTTTTGAATTATGGTTTTCTCAGTGTATATGCCCAGTAGTGGGATTGCTGGGTTGTTTGGTAGTTCTATTTTTAGTTTTTTAAGGAACCTCCATACTGTTCTCCAAAGTGGCTGTATCAATTTACATTCCCACCGACAGTGCAAGAGGGTTCCCTTTTCTCCACACCCTCCAGCATTTATTGTTTGTAGATTTTTTGATGATGGCCATTCTGACTGGTGTGAGATGATATCTCATTGTAGTTTTGATTTGCATTTCTCTAACGATTAATGATGTTGAGCATTCTTTCATGTGTTTGTTGGCAATCTGTATATCTTCTTTGAAGAAATGTCTGTTTAGGTTTTCTGCCCATTTTTGGATTGGGTTGTTTGGTTTTTTGATATTGAGCTGCATGAGCTGCTTGTAAATTTTGGAGATTAATCCTTTGTCAGTTGCTTCATTTGCAAATATTTTCTCCCATTCTGAGGGTTGTCTTTTGGTCTTGTTTATGGTTTCCTTTGCTGTACAAAAGCTTTTAAGTTTCATTAAGTCCCATGTGTTTATTTTTGTTTTTATTTCCATTTCTTTAGGAGGTGGGTCAAAAAGGATCTTGCTGTGATTTATGTCATAGAGTGTTCTGCCTATGTTTTCCTCTAAGAGTTTGATAGTGTCTGGCCTTACATTTAGGTTTTTAATTGATTTTGAGTTTATTTTTGTGTATGGTGTTAGGGAGTGTTTTAATTTCATTCTTTTACATGTAGCTGTCCAGTTTTCCCAGCACCACTTATTGAAGAGGCTGTCTTTTCTCCACTGTATATTCTTGCCTCCTTTATCAAAGATAAGGTGACCATATGTGCGTGGGTTTATCTCTGGGCTTTCTATCCTGTTCCATTGATCTATATTTCTGTTTTTGTGCCAGTACCATACTGCCTTGATTATTGTAGCTTTGTAGTATAGTCTGAAGTCAGGGAGCCTGATTCCTCCAGCTCTCTGGAGGATTCCTCCAATGGAATTTCCTCCGTTTTTTTCCCCCAAGATTTCCTTGGCTATTTGGGGTCTTTTGTGTTTCCATACAAATTTTTTGTTCTAGTTCTGTGAAAGATGCCAGTGGTAGTTTGATAGGGATTGCATTGAATCTGTAGATTGCTTTGGGTAGTAGAGTCATTTTCACAATGTTGATTCTTCCAATCCAAGAACATAGTATATCTCTCCTTCTATTTGTATTACCTTTAATTTCTTTCATCAGTGTCTTATAATTTTCTGCATACAGGTCTTTTGTCTCCTTAGGTAGGTTTGTTCCTAGATATTTTATTCTTTTTGGTGCAATGGTAAAAGGGAGTGTTTTCTTGATTTCACTTTCAGATTTTTCATCATTAATGTATAGGAATGCAAGGGATTTCTGTGCATTAATTTTGTATCCTGCTACTTTACCAAATTCATGGATTAGCTCTAGTAGTTTTCTGGTAGCATCTTTAGGATTCTCTATGTATAGTATCATGTCATCTGCAAACAGTGACAGCTTTACTTCTTCTTTTCCGATTTGGATTCCTTTTATTTCTTTTGCTTCTTATTGCTGTGGCTAAAACTTCCAAAACTATGTTGAATAATAGTGGTGAGAGTGAGCAACCTTGTCTTGTTCCTGATCTTAGTGGAAATGGTTTCAGTTTTTCACCATTGAGGACGATGTTGGCTGTGGGTTTGTCATATATGACCTTTATTATGTTGAGGAAGCTTCCCTCTATTCCTACTTTCTGAGGGTTTTTATCATAAATGGGTGTTGAATTTTGTTGAAAGCTTTCTCTGCATCTTTTGAGATGATCATATGGTTTTTCTCCTTCAGTTTATTAATATGGTGTATCACATTGATTGATTTGCATGTATTGAAGAATCCTTGCATTCCTGGGATAAACCCCATTTTTTCATGGTGTATGATCCTTTTAATGTGCTGTTGGATTCTGTTTGCTAGTATTTGGTTGAGGAATTTGCATCTATGTTCATCAGTGATATTGGCCTGTAGTTTTCTTTCTTTGTGACATCTTTGTGTAGTCTTGGTATCAGGGTGATGGTGGCCTCACAAAATGAGTTTGGGAGTGTTCCTCCCTCTGCTATATTTTGGAAGAGTTTGAGAAGGATAGGTGTTAGCTCTTCTCTAAATGTTTGATAGAATTTGCCTGTGAAGCCATCTGGTCCTGGGCTTTTGTTTGTTGGAAGATTTTAAATCACAGTTTCAATCAGTGCTTGTGATTGGTCTGTTCATATTTTCTATTTCCTCCTGGTTTACTCTTGGCAGGTTGTGCATTTCTAAGAATTTGTCCATTTCTTCCTAGGATTTTTTTCTAGCTCTGCTCATATAATGTAATGGTGGCGATATTCTTATCATGTTTTTAAAGTTCTCATTCCTCAACATGAGAAAATAGGTAAAGACATTTCATTTTTAGCTCCTAGATCAGATAAACTTGTCTATGTTGATGATGTAGTTTCAGTGAAATAATTCCATAAATTACAACTTTTATACTGCTAGATAAAAGATGCTTACTGAGTACTTTCAGAAGCAAATTTGAGATTGTTTGTCTCACTTACCATATTTTATTTCTGATATTTTTGTTCTACACAATACCTTAAGCAAAATGTTATTTTTCTTATATATCATAAGACAACATGGGTCTGGAAATATGGAAATGGAGTGAAAACATGGTTTAAAGATAACTAGATTCTCTCTTGGCTTCTATTGGTGTCTCAGCTTTCATTGCATGGACACTAATTTTAGCACCTACTCTGGTAGAGAATGCTATAGAAATTATTAAGTGAGGAATACATACACTATCAAGGTTTATCAAGTTTATCTGTAGTTTCCAGCAAATAAATGGTTTTCTCTTCAAACAGAAGTCTATCCCCTTCAGTATTATATGTGAAGTACAGCACAAGATATTCTTTTGCTCTGTAATCTTTTTCTAAACATATAATTTATGGATTCTGTTCTGTTAGAACTTATTATAAGAGCATAGCAAGACAGTGACAAAATGTGTTGTGTGTTAGGATTTTGTCTTTGGCTGAAAAAGAATGTGGTCAACTGTTTCTCTGATAATGTCCAGCAGTTCATTTGTATTACACAGGGCTAGAATCAATTTGTGGACACTCAACCAAAGGGTGTTATTTCCTCTTCTGTAAATCTTTTTTCTTTTTTCATCATGTTGTTATCTGTGTGGAACTCAGCAATCTCTTGGCCAGCTGACAAAACAAGATGCACTGTTGAATTTCATCATGAATCCATATGCTGTCAAACATTTTTTGAAAAATCATCTGCTGTTTCTGCATCTCCAAACACCTGTTTGGCCAGACTGAAAGGAATTTCCACAGACTTTTGTGTGTATAGAAAAGTATAACGAAGAAAGAAAAAATGATTTTGACAACTTGTTCTCCAAAAGGAATTTTGAACCTAAGATTAGTAAGTTTTGTAAATCTCCAAAATTCTTTCCTTTTCAGGGACTAAAAACTTTGCTGGTTTGTGTCAACCAAATGCATAAGAATTTTGTTTAATATTTTAGCATCCATAATGTCAAAATGTTAAAAGAATTTCCTTCCGAAAGCATTTTTGGAATGTCTCATTTTCTTATTTGATTAGTGAGAACAAACTGTGCTTTTCATACCTTATTTTTCTCTTATTCTTATATTCTGTAGAATGTGTACAAAAAGGATTTGTCATGCATGTTGCTATATGTGACTTTGGTGTCTGTTCTACTCAAATTTTGAGCTGGTAGATTGATCCTCTGCTTTTAGATGCTCTTTCCAAATGATGAAGAATATCCAAATAAATGTGTTCTTGAAAGACTAATGGCAAAAATGGGATTAAATAATTAAAAACTAAATACTGTTTTCAAAGGTTAATATTTAATTTTAGGAAAACTCTTAATATTAGAGTTCTTCCTTTTATTATTTAATATTAATATACTGTTGACTCAAACCGGATATAATATTATTTTTAAAGTTTTGTAACTAACACAGTCTTCCAATTTTGTCATAACTACAAATATATGTACCTATTTATTTTAGTTAGAAGTTCTTAAAATTTGCTTTTGTTAAGAAAAGTAATAGCTATTCCAACCATATTTAAATGTTACAATATGTTTTACTTCAATAAGAGACAAATGTATATCAAATGTCTGAGAATTGCAATAAATATATGAAGTGAATTGTACCTCAAATATAGAATGCAAACCTATATTTAAAGTTAAATATTAAGATATTGGCAGCAACTTTGAATTAGGGTCTCTGTTCACTGTTGTGCACACTGGATATGATGATAACCTATGTAATTATGTAATAATTATCCATGTGAATTTCAGGGACACCAGAATTTATACTGAAGGAGTTATTCAGTCACTTGGTTTTTAAAGCCTCAAAGCTCAAGATGAAATGTCAGATTCGGCTCATATGCTAGAGCTAGGGATGAAATTTGGTGCATCTTTACTTAAAACCATTAAGATATAATAGATAATATATAAAGGTATATCTTTATATGTTATGAAGTTACAAAAGATATTTTTACTGTTTACTTCTATATTTTTGCCTGCTGAAAGTAAGCAAGCTTCATATGAGCAGATTTTTGTTTTGTTTTGTTTACATCTTTATCCCTAATGTCCAGAGCAACACCTGATATGTTGATCTTTCTCAAAAAATATTTGTTGAACAAAGCAATGATGAATGGATTGTTTATAATAATCAACCACCATTAGGCCTAAGGAGGAATGTGTAGACACAAGAAGACTAAAGAGAAGAATGTGCAAAAATGGTGGGATCAAAATACTAGAAGTCTTTATGAAGTTCAAGTATTTTTGGAGAAGGGTTAATAGAGGTAGAAAGTTAGAAGAATAGGAGGTGATGGTGTTGAAAGCAGTGCAGTTAATTGTAATGACAAAGTATGGGGTGTGACATGAGAGTGGGTGTTTGAGGCAGTTAAGTAAGGGGCAAAGATAATTAGAAATGAAGAGCTTCAGAAGCTGAGAAGCCAGGATCCTAGGTGAATGTGGTGAGCTCTGGGGATATACTAGGCTCTCAATTTTGTCTCAATAGCTTTTTGAGATTTACTGGGGAAGAACGTAAGTCTGATGTCACTCACTGTGCACTGCTTCAACTCCAGACTCTTCCAGACTTCTGCTTCTTCTGTACCTAGAAATACCTTCCCCGTGTTTTGAGTCTAGCTAAAAATAAATTTATGATAAAGTGACATAGACGAGTATTAGTTAGAAAAAAGATTTATCTGCTCTAAAGATACTCAGATAAAGTGCTTAAAAAAGATAGAAATTTCTTTCTTTCTCATGAGACTGTTCAGAGTTAGGTAATCTAGGACTTGTAGAATGCCTCTATTCCTTGAGGTCTTCTAGGAACCAAAACTATCTTGGTCTCACTGATCCTGAATCATCTCATTCAAAATGGTATGTCACCATATTTGATAGATCCACCCAATAACCAGATGAAGAAAGGGGGTCCATGATTGCATACTTTCTAGTGCCACCTAGAAGTAGAATACTATACTCCTGTTCATGTCTTATTGGCCTGAAATGCCATTACTACCTGTAAGGGGGAATAGGGCTGTGGGCTATAGCTTGATAGTTAAGTTCCTAGCTAAAATCTGGGGATTCTATTTCTCAAATAAGGGGAGATGGATCTTAAGCACTTTTAGTGTTGAGTTTCTTGATGGCCATGGGGATAATGAAGCCCCCAAAGTAATAGAATCCCACTGGTGATGTTTAACTATTAGGGGGCCAGAGAGCCATCATTATTGTAACAAATGGCAAGGTTGAGGATCAGCTAGTGGGACTGAGCTTTCGAGATGGTTAATAGGCCCTTGTCTTTCTAGGAGAAAAATTGATAGGCAGTCAATCAAGATATCATAAATGAGGTCTTTTGTAGAAATCTAGAAATTCTTCAGAGGTTCTCTTTTATGTCTAAAACTGCTTTGTATAGAAACTGTATGAGCAGAAATTGTCTAAAACTGAGCTGTAAAAAGGGGAAGCCGGAGATGGTGACAATTGGATTGGAAATGGCATTTAGCTTTGTCTAGGACATCTATGAAATGAGCACAAGTGGCATGGTGACTTGGAGGAAGAATATGACAATGATAATTCTTAGAATTTTAAGACAATTAGAGAACGATAGCTCAAGTTTGTTATCAGGAAACTAAGATGGAATGGGCTTACGAGATGTTGATATGATCTGTAACATAATATTAGGATAGTTCTATTATTGATTAATGAAAGAGAGGGCTTTAGAGTACTCCTGTAATCAAATGCTGGTATTAATTATAAAACATATTTTGGATGTAAAAAATAATTGATGTAGTGGATTAATAGAAAGCACACACTGCCACATAATTTATACATTCAAATAGAAGTGGAGATTATCTCAAACTAATCACTGTTAATTTTCTGTGTATTGCTCTGTTAATATCATGACTTCAGACTTACCTTCATTCTACCATGAGTATAGCAGGGTACTGATTTAACTTTTTTGAAATATTCAAAGATTTTGCAATAGCTTTCAAAAATAGAGAAAGTTAAAATGAAGATGAAATAGATTCTAGACCATTTAGATAAGGCAGCTGTCATTATGATTGAAGCCAAGTACGAAAAATATACTTTACTATTAAATTTAGCTCTGAACTTACTGTTCATAGGGATAGAATAGAAACTATCTCACATAATTCTCATTGATTATAAATTGGAAATATACAAAGCTTCCATAGATTTTTCTGGCTTTCTCGCAATCCTTCTTTGAGTTATTTCATAAACTATAAAGAATAGCCCATTCCCTCTGCCATTTTGTGTTTCTCCTTAAAGCTTTGTATTAAAATCTATTTTATTCTGATGATCTTCCGGGTATTTGTGTAAAATAATATCACAAAGTGAGTCTAAGTGAGAGGATGGAAGAGTCCTTCCAAAGGTGACATTCTAAATAGTCCACATCCATAAACATCAGACATCCTTTATGTTTATGTTGTTTAAAAAGGCAGGACTAAATATCCTGCCTTTGAACACTAGTGCTGATGGTTTTATCTTTACAAATTTTGGTATATTATTTGACTTCTTTGAGGTACAATTTCCACATTTGAAAGGTGAAGCTAATGATATATACCTTGACATTTTTGTTCTAAGGATTATAACATAGCAAGCTACTTAAAAAATACTTGGTGAATCAACAAATTCTTGAAAAACATACATAAAAATTTTAGCACACAGACTATTTTCAATAGCTATTATTTCCTGCTAAGACAAATTTTAAATGCTTAAAAATATATAGACCTGTTGCACTAATAGAAGTTGTATTTTGTTGAATAACAAGTCTTATAATAATTTCATTTAGTTTTCTGTGCTTAAAGATATCTTACCATTGAAACTGTATACTTATAAAGAGGCCAGCCTGTGATCCTGAGCCACAGACACTGCAATGCCAAGCAATCAAACAGCTTCCTTAGTTTGCTTTGCCATTGTCTCTAACTGGTTAAGTGATATCAAAAGACCTTCCTTCTACAGTCTGTTCTGTAAAAAGAGTATGGAATATCAGAGAGAGCCTGTGTAAGAACATTCATAAGCCACCCATAAATGCAGTTCTTCAAACTTTGTTTTCTGCACTGTTTTGTATCCTCCAAATACTATCGTGTTTTTTGAAATTTTTTTCTCTTAGAGGATAATTTCTCTTTGTTCAAGGAATGACATTCTGAGTCTAGCGCCACACACCTCTGTATATAATATAATGCTCACTAAAATTTATTGCTCTCCATTATGCTTATGTTTGCAGGTAGCTATGCTTCCAAGGCTTCTTTCAGGTTGTTCAACAGAAGACTCCTTGAGGAATCAAATATTTCATGCCAATTTCTACTGAAGCTATGGTTTAAATGAAATACCAAAACATAAACTATAGCTTCATTCAGGGATTCACTTGTTCCCAGAGCCTTTACATTGGCCATTATCAAGGTCACTAAGGCTGGATGAACTTTATCTTGTTGCATCTGAGCCTTGCATGCCTCACAGTAACCTTGAAGTATCACTGAGGAAAATGTGAGTGTCTCTAAACCGAGGATTTGATCAGATTTATTCCTAAATGCAGGGATATATTTTTTAAACTTTTATTTTAAGTCTACTTATACCTAAAATCTTTTTTGAAAAAAACTGAAAAAACTATAAATCTTTATTTGTTGTCATGCTATCTCAAATGCCTGACATTTCTCCCTATTTCATTAATTGCTTTAAAACTAAAGTTCAGAGTAGTGAAGTTGTGTATATAACTTTATTAACCCTAGTTTTGCTTTTGTCTTGTTTCCTCTCATGGGATAACCTCAAACCTTGATTAGTTATTTAAAAATCAATATCTTATAAAAGGAAAATTACTTTTATATCTTACTTTACAGTGTTTTGCTATATACAGCATTATTGGTTTAAATGAAGAAATGTTAACTGTTTAAATCAAAAGTAAACCTTATGCATGGCTTATATACAGCAGACTCAGCAGGCATGGGCTACTGCATGGCAAAAAACCCCCACAAAAAACATTAATAAAGTAGTTTATCACCTACTTACCCTTCCAAATTCATTTAAAATTAAGATCAATTATGTTCATTGTCAGCTTATTGTGCTATTCGTTTGTTTTGTGCTTTCTTTTTGTTTCTTTTTTTTTTTAATAACATGACTTTAAGAGGTTGGTATTCAGAAACTTTAACACTTCCAATTGGAGGTTAGTTATTCCACAATTAAAACAGTGGCCAGCCATCCACTTATACAGATTATATGGATTTATTTTATTTCCACCTTCAGTCTTCTAAAAGGAGCTGAAGTCAGGGACTTAAAATTCTCCTTTTCCTTTCTAGCACTTCTTACCTGAGCAATGTAGATTTGCTAGTTTTCTTGTCCTCTATGTACACTATGTCTCCAGGCCTAGCCTTCAAGTGAAGTATAGCTAGAATGCTTAGGGTCACTATACAGGATTTTGTTCAAGGTGAAAATGCCCTCCTGGTGTTATACTCTTTTTGGAAGAAAGTGGAGCCAACTCACAGTTAGGGTTCTTTTCTATGTCATATGTTCACTGATTAAGAAGATGCTGAGCTTGAGGAGGGCCCACTCATTCCTAAGAGTACCGACAATGTGGGCACTGGGATGGTGTTAAAACATATAATTCCAAAACTTTTGGAAAAGCAGGCAGGATAGAACACAATGAAGCTAAGCAATGAAAGTAATATTGAGAATGCAAAAATAAGCCAAATAAAGTAACTTCTATAAAGCAGAAAGCAACCAAAGAAATATCCTGTTTTCCACAAACTGAAAATATTTTAAAGCTTAAAGGTACATGTAATGCTTCCAGACTAAAGGCAAGGAACTGCTGATGATTGTTTCTGTGAAATAATTCATAATTATTCTGTTAAATGGTATAATTACATGTGAGCAGTGTTAGTTATTTTTTTTTAACTTAGTGTGGGGTGCAGTTTCAAGCACTATTGAAAAGCGCTTTGGGTTTATAGAGTGAGGTGTAGATCTTTTTTTTTTTTTTGCGGTATGCGGGCCTCTCACCATTGTGGCCTCTCCCATTGCGGAGCACAGGCTCCAGACGCGCAGGCTCAGCAGCCATGGCTCACGGGCCCAGCCGCTCTGCGGCATGTGGGATCTTCCCGGACCGGGGCACGAACCCGTATCGCCTCCATCGGCAGGTGGACTCTCAACTACTGCGCCACCAGGGAAGCCCTCAGGTGTAGATTTAAAACTCAGCCTTACTCTTTTTTTAACATCTTTATTGTATATGGATATATGTATATGTATAACTGATTCACTTTCCTGTACAGCAGAAACTAACACAACTTTGTAAAGCAACTATACTCCAATAAAAAATAATAATAAAAAATAAATAATAAAATAAGAAGTTAGAGACCTACTGAAAAGAGAAGGATCGTTTTACAAAAGTTAAATGATTAGGAGGCGAACACTGTAATACACTTTATAAGACTTGAAGCTTGCTTGTGGAAGTGGACATTGAAAATGTTGCAGGTTACGAGTTATTGTAAGGTAGTGAAAGGATAGTTATCTGGAATTGGAGGGAAAGTTATTGCTCTAAATGGTGTGGCTCAAAACAAAGGTATTGACCTGAAGTATCTGGTAAATTTTTGAGGTATGTGTGGATTTCTCGTATTTCCATGAGGCTCAGTTCAGCTGGGACCAGTTGCTTGTGTTCACCTGGTGTTTCTGGCAGAAGAAATCATGCATAAACAAATGAGAAATTTGCATTTAAACTCAAATTGTTTCCTAATATGTAAATCACATTGAAACAAATTCATGTTTTCAAAATAAGTGTTATAGCATAACTGACTATACATTATTATAAGATAAAAAATTATGTTAATGTTGTTAGGAACCATGATTTCATCATAAAAGAATAAAATAAACATAAAGAAGTTAATAAAAACCTTGCAATGGTAAATACAAAAAGTAAATATTGGTGTTAATTTGTCCTTATTTCCTTTTTGAAAAAATACAAATTTCTTAGTTTGTCCACTTAAAACTCCTAGAAGAAATGACAACTCAGTGGCAATGATCACCCTAGTGCTCATATGTTGGTCTCTAAGCATAGTTCCCCAAAACAAGAATCCACGGATCTTTAGAGAAATGACTCATTACTGTCTGGGAAAGAGAATGGTAAAGATAAGACTGGAATATCTTTTTTTTTTTTTTTTCCAAAAGGCTAATGGCATCCTGTCTAAAGGACACAGAGGCTAGCTTGAAGGGACTTCCATCTGGCCAAAGATGGTTCAGTTAGAGCGTTGAATTAAAATTATGACTGCAAGTGATTAAAACAGATCATTAAATATATAAAATCCATGAGCTCATTGTGAAATTGAAGAAGAGAGAGAAAAAATAAAAATTAAACTCACCAGTCATTATTGGATGTCGATAAGGCACCAACTCATTAATCTGAAATTTGATAATCAAAGAGAAAGAATTAAGCAATTATTTTGCCTTTTAGAGTAACACACGTACCCATAGTGTGGAGAGAGAGAGAAACTATGATACAAAAGAAATTTCAGCTAAGAGATGTAGAAGGAATGATAGAATTAGCAAAACCACAATGAAATATCTGATTTAAGAAATGGATATCAGCAGATGATTAAAAGATTAGGTGCAAATTTCAAGGGGACCTCACAGTAAAGGGATCAGGCTGTGATCGCTTGAACTTTGTTACCCAGTTTTAGAATTATTATAAGCTGAACAAACAACATAATTTGCCTCACAATGTAATGAAATAGTATGTACACAGCAGCATGAATAGTTCTTGCATAAATAACTTTAATTTATCAAATGTTCAGATCTATTTCTCAGTCTGCAAGAAACAGAGGAGATAGAAAACATTAAATACTATCATGCGAAAGCAGTCAGTCAAATCTAGAATATGACATGGTTTACAGAATATCGACTTAGTTCCTTTAACAGGACAATTGCATGGAAAAGGAAGGGCTGCTCTGGATTATGTAGATTTAAAAGAGTTTAAAGAGACAACACAAAAAATTTAATGTTTGTTCCTTATTTAGAGCCTTAGTCAAAGAAAACCACTGTGAAAAATAATTTTTAGACAATTGGGGAAATTTGAATTAAAAACTGTGCTTTGATATTAGGAAATCATTTTTAATTATTTCAGGTATTGATAATGGCTTTGAAGTTGTGAAAGGAAATTTCTTTTGTTTTAAGGCACATAATGAAGTATTTGTGTAAATTTGGTTATCTTGTGTCTGAAAAATATGCCCAAAAAATCCACTCTCCCCCCTCAAAAATTCAACCTGGTGATGATGAATGAACAGTAAGACAAAATGTCAACAGTTGTGATGCTAAGTGACAGGTTCACGTAAGTTTGTCTTATACTCTCAGCTTTTTGAAAGTGAGGAAAATTTCAAAATAAAAGGTTTAAAAATAGCAATTAAAATAACAGAATGTCATTTGGATACTAGATCTAGTCAATGGCAAAAAGATGTCATTTGAATTCTTTCAATGCCACGCCATTGAAATCATCCTTATTCGGTACCTTCATAATAAAAATCAAAAGAAATTTTAACCAGTGTTTCTTTTCACCTGAGGCTACAATCCATTAACAGGTTTAGTGGGTCTGACCAGCATTCTTGAAAAGGAAATAGAAAAGAAGCAAAACATAAAAAACCAACCAACAACAGTCTTCCCCCACCCCCAACTAATTATTAAAATGAAAAGAAAAAGAAAGGAAAATATTCCAGTACATCATTGAAGATAATGAAAAATCATTACATGGAAAACTATGTTTCTATTAGGTTGTGGTATATAATGTAAATGTTATGGTTAAAATAATCAAAGGCCATCACACTAAATATGCTTAAAAATGAATACCAAGCCTCATTGCAGCACAACCAGTGACACCTGCCCATCTTGTTCTTCTTACAGGGCCTAGAGTACTTGACTCTTTCTTAGAAACCCATGACTCCATACCTATGACCCTGAACTGTGTCTCTGCCCTGCTCAAAACTCCTTTCCCTGACCAGCCCACATAAAACAACATTCTCCCCAGCCCAACCTGCTGATACTCCTTATTGCACTAAACCCCCTTTAGTACTTTTTATCCTTTTTAAAGTGTGAAATATAACACATTTAATGAATCATGGGTAAAACATAATGCATGATACAATAAATAATTATAAATCAAAGCATATGGAAACACCCCAGGAAAATTTTCATATAACCCTTATTACCATCTGACTTCTGCATTTTTTTTTTCTTTTTTTTGCTGTTGTTCTCTTTCCTCCCTCCTTACTGTGAAATCCGTGAAAGCACTTCTACTGTTTCAGGCATTGCTATATGCCCAATACAGAGAATAGAATTAGGTGGGCAGTCAATAATCTTTTTGTGTGGAATAAATCGATAAATTTATTATTTTTCAAATGTATAATATTTTGTTAGGAATTAAAATAATACAGATATATCACAGTAGCTTTTGTCTAATGTTGCAATTAGTGTGAGGTGTCTTTATTAGTCAGGTCTCAACCAAAGAAGCAGAATCAGGAGATTACTTAGAGAGATGGATAGATAGATGATAGATAGATAGATAGACAGATATATAGATAAATAGAGAAGGAAGAAGAGAGAAATATATAGAGATTTATTATACCATAGTGGGGAAACTGGCTAAGCAAGTCCAAAATTCGTAGGGCAAGCAGAAGGGAAGATCATGGCCATGCTAGAACCTACAGGCATGAGCTGAAACTGTAGTCTGTCCACAGGCAGTCAGGTAAGGAAGATGCAGAGAGGGGAGATCAGTTATAAATTCGATAGCTGTTTGAAGTCTCATTCACCAGCAAAAGCCCAGTCCCTTTTAAGGACTTGCCTGATTAGGTCAGCCCCCCCACCCCCGCCCTGCAAACATGATCATTTTAGCTTAAAGTCAACTGATTGGAGACATTAGCTACATCTACAAAATCCCTTCACAGCAGTCACTAGTGCTTGATTGAATAACTGGAAGAGGGTGTGCATAGGCTGCAAAATGCCCACTGGCTCTCCATTCCATCCTGGTAGTTTAGTTAACCTGGCCAAGTCAAGACATCACAAGCCCATCACAGGGTCTGAAAGTTTTAATAAATGAAAACATTAGTAATAACTATTTTACATCAATATGATAATGTCTCATTGAGGGTCTCCTGTTTATGAGAGCTGAGTCTACCCTGACAATATTTGCCCAGAGTACAGAAGAATCTCTCAGCCTGGCTTCCTATGAAGCAATTGCAAAGATGCATTGCTACTTTGGTCTAATCGTTAAAGAGTGGAAATGAATGAAGAGCAGATTCTCAGGTCTCAAGCTATATTTCAAGGTGCCAAGACTACAGGGTTCAAAGAGAGACAGCTGGCCATTCTAAACAAGATTGATACTTTTTATTGGTAGCCTGAACACTTCAAAATCATTCATAGAATCAAATGTTTTCACAGTTTGGTGACAAAGTACCTTGAACTTGACATCGGTGGAACCCATTTAAAACAAATAGAGTTTAAGTCACATCTCATGAACATTTTATTCTTGGTCTTTCTTCTGATATTGCTATCACAGTGACAACTAACGTCAATTGAAATCTGACAGGACATTTAAACGCCAAGTATATCCTTTTCAGGTTAAATTTCCATAATGTCTTGGTTGCTGAATTATGTAGTATACTTGAACTAATGTTCTGAAAGCTAAGCAATGCTAACCTACCCAAGATAATTTGCAGGCAGTTGTTCAGTTGAAGAGAAACCCAAAGATTGCATGTAATGATGGTTTCCTTTAAAATCTGATGGCTTAAGGAAGTTAGAAAAGAATGAAATTACCTTCCTTGCTCAGTAACTTAGAGTATTCTCTTCCCTCAGTGACACAAATCAGGAGAAATTTGGTCATAAGAATCACCTAAGTGAGAGAAAAGTTGAAAAGCAGCGAGTCCGTGTAAAACTAGTTGGATTTTGTGACTACACGTACAGGGTAGAAAGAAGCAAGGAAGACTCTAAAGTGGTTATTTAGAGTCTGACTTTCAGAGGAATTCTTTTATTACTGAACTCCTATTCACCCAACTTTCAGCTGAAAATGTCATTATTTTCAAAGGAGAAGATAGTATTGCATGCTTATTCTTTATCAGCAGAGATCTTGAGGGCTACTATGCACTCTATTACATAGCCAGGGATCCATGCCTAGAAGGCACTTAGAATGCTTAGAGTTAATTGATTACAAGCTTTCAAGCACATATATTTTCTTTGCAGAAAGGTGATTTTTTTTTTTTTTTTTGCACTGCTTGGGAAATATAAGCTAGGTTTTCAGGTTCAGAATGCAAAATTTAAAGCTAAGTTAGTAGTTTTTTATTTTTATTTTTGAATGAGAATAGAGTAAAACATGTCAAGGGTATTGGAAATGATTGATCTTGAAATCTGAACAATGTGAGATCAAGAATAGATATATTCTTTTCTTTTTAACATGGGTTTAATTATAAGTAACTTTATAATTTTATTTGTGCAAAAAGATGTGTGAAACAGCCATTGGCTTAACTTAAATATCCACTCTTTTAAAAAGTCCTGTTTACTTGAGAAATAGCAGTGGTATATAAACATAAAAGTAGTGAAAGAATATAATGCACTGATATTAAAAATAATGGGACTTCTCTAGTGGCGCAGTGGTTAAGAATCCGCCTGCCAATGCAGGGGATACGGGTTTGATCTCTAGTCCGGGAAGATCCCACATGCCGTGGAGCCACTGAGCCCATGCAACACAGCTACTGAGCCTGCGCTCTAGAAGCCTACGAGCCACAACTACTGAAGCCCGTGCACCTAGAGCCCATGCTCTGTCACAAGAGAAGCCACCACAATGAGAAGCCTGCGTACCTCAACAAAGAGTAGCCCCCACTCGCCACAACTACAGAAAGCCTGCACGCAGTAACCAAGACCCAATGCAGTCAAATAAATAAATAATGCTATCATTGAAAAAAAAAAACAAACTGAAAATAACCACTCTGACTCATAACATACTGCCTTTCCCCATCAGCAGCTCTTTTTTTGTTTTAAATTTTATTTATTTATTTATTTTGGCTGTGTTGGGTCTTCGTTTCTGTGCGTGGGCTTTCTCTAGTTGTGGAGAGCAGGGGCCACTCTTCATCGCGGTGTGCGGGCCTCTCACTGTCACGGCCTCTCTTGTTGTGGAGCACAAGCTCCAGACGCGCAGGCTCAGTAGTTGTGGCTCACGGGCCTAGTTGTTCCGCGGCATGTGGGACCTTCCCAGACCAGGGCTCGAACCCGTGTCCCCTGCATTGGCAGGCAGATTCTCAACCACTGCGCCACCAGGGAAGCCCCCAGCAGCTCTTTAATATTTTAAATTTATGCTTATAAAAATGAAAGGTAATATTGAAAACTGTGATTATCACTAAGTTTCTGGATTCTTTTTAATTAAAGCATTTTACAATTTTCCTTGAGGGGAAAAAAAAATAGCAGCGGTGCAGAAAATAACAAAATCTGTGTAATAGCTTCCTAATAACTGAATTATTCTTAAATATCTTCCATGAATATCTTTTCATCTCCCCCTCCCCCCTACCTTTTTTTCCTGGAAAAGTAGGCCTATGGGATCTAGGAAATCGCTAAGACAATCAATGATTGATAACAATGAAGTCCTCTCAGTTATCTCCTAGACCAATCATTTTATTCCTTGCTAGTTTATCTCTTTCGTATTTGAGTAGTTCAAGAGTGGATTAAGATTTTGTACTTCATAAAGGTCTCTGATTGCCTTTTAAAATTCTTTTTGCTTACAACTTTAGAACATTGAGTCATTTTTTTTTATTTTTTGAAGCAAGAATTGGGCTAGTAATGTAAAGAGAGCCATTTTATGGCATTTTATTTTGTCCCTTTGAAGAGTTCCTGCAAATGAAAACAACTCCAGTAAGTCATCATAACAAAATCAAGAGTTTGTTTACCAAGGAAAAGTCCAGCAGTTTGGTGGAAGAGTCTTCACAGGGTGGCAGTGATTACCCTGTGAATTTTCCACAGTCCAATGTCTGGTACTCCCACACTGCAGTCTTGAAAACTTGAGTTGTCAGTTCCGCAATGGTGGATTTATCTGTCGGTACAGATTCAAATTAACTATGTCCAAGGACGGATACACAATGACAGAATCCTGTGAAACTCTATACTGAACATATTTTCTTCCTGAAGGTAGGCCCACAGGGGAAACCAGGTTATAAAAAGAAGTTTGCTGTTGAATATGGACTCAAGATTAAGCATATATTGTGACTGAAGTTTCTTCATCAGGCAAAGATTACCAGAACATTCAGTCAGTTGACGACAACTGCTTACATCCATGGTCACACTGGGAATTTCCTTGCCCAGGGAGGGGGAGAGTCAAGTTCCAGCGTCCTTTTGTAGTTGGATGGGCACTGCCAAACTTGCTCTGTGACATTGCCTTTTCTAGGGATCAACAATGATCAATAGCCATCCTCATTGACAACTGCCTTTAAATGTCTGTGTATTTAGTCAGATTATTATAAGGCATGGCTGGCTTAGAAGACATACCATCTCTTGAAGATAACTTGCCTCTCTGCTCTGCTCCACTTGTGTATGACTTTTAAATTTCACAACAAAAATGACAAGTTTTCCACAAATGTGGGAGGCCCACCTCTCTCATGGTATATTTGATTTCCTCACTAGTTTTCCACTTTGAATTACTGAGATATAGTGATAGAGATTGGAGGCTTTTGGATTTGTGCTTTCCTTCATTCATGAGTTTAGTTATTACATCAATTATTTCCATGCTTTTTTCTCTCTTGGTAGTCAACCGTTTAGGTGAGTGCCTTGAAGTTCCTACAATTTTTTGCTGATTACTTGTGTCTCAGAAACGTGTATAAAGAACTTCGAAAAAATAGAGAAAATATCAGAAAGATCTGCTGCCTTAGAACTCCCAACGTTAATGTAAAGACATTTCTGATGATATTTCTAACCCCTCACTAAGAAAATGAATTTGTTAACTATTTCCTCTTTTTTAAACATATTAAAACATACTACATTTAATCATTATGCAAGTAAATCAGTTTAAAATTATCATGTTATTCTTTTTATATAAAAATATATCTTTTTATACATATTCTTTATATATTGAATGTAATTCTGAGCATGAAGTTGGGGAGATAATTTAAACAAAGTATCTTTATCTGAATTGTGGGATAACCTCTCATCTTTTGGTTAATGATTACTTCTAGGAAGACTCTCATAGCTATTTGAACAGCAATGAGAGTGATGTTTTTCACGGAAGACAGTTGGTCAGAGACATTATACATTGTGAGATATGGAAGTTATTTTCATTCATCTATTTACTCATTTATTGAATATATATTGAGTGACTCATCTGTACCAGGTACTATGCTAGATTCTAGAGCTACACTTCCTGATATGGGGGCTGCTAGCTACATGTGACTATCCAGCACTTGAAATGTGGTAGTGTGACGAAGAAAATAAATTTTAAATTTTATTTAATTTTAATTAATAAAACCAAAAATACTTGAAGCAGTATAAAATTTTTAATTGATTGTATGTTGAAATCACAATGTTTTGGATATATTCGTTTAAATATATTACTAAAATAATTTTATCTGACTTATTTTACATTTTTCATGTGGCTACAAGAATATCGAAAACCCATGACTCATTATATTTCTATTGAACGGTGCTGTTCTGGAGCTTCTGTGGTGAATAAAATAGATATGGTCCTCACTATCATGAAACTTTATGTTTTATTATAAACATTAAATATGGAAGATTCCTTTTGATTACTAATTTTAGCAATGAAAATTGCACCAAAAATGAGTAGCTGATGAAATAAATTGAGTTAACAGTAAATACAGAATGTTTGAATGCTGTACTAAAAAAAAATCCTATAACAACCTAAGAGATCTTAAATGTGTAGATGAATGAGGTTTTACTATTT
Organism: Leucopleurus acutus; assembly: GCF_964270905.1. NCBI lineage: Eukaryota > Metazoa > Chordata > Mammalia > Artiodactyla > Delphinidae > Leucopleurus > Leucopleurus acutus. Next base: position 53,655,482 of record NC_139146.1, read on the forward strand.
CATGTAGTTCTATTGTAACCCATTTTATGATGGCATATTAGCCAGATTTTTGATTCTGGACAGATAGTCCATTACTTTATAGAAACATTCATTTACTTATTATAATAATTCTGTGAGGTAAGTATTAATTCTATTTTACAAAAGAAAAAAGATAGCCTTTGAGTGATGTTTCAACTTTTAAAAACTTATGCAAAAATGATGAAAAGATTAAGGATGCAAACTCATATTTTTCATTTCAAACTTCAAATCTCTCTTTTCTACCAAGGATCAGGTTCCTCGAAATTGAAGAAGAGGTCTTTGCAATGTTATTTTCAGAAAATAATACTCTGCTTGCAGCTCTGGTTCAGGGCATTCACACAGCAAAGGAAAAAATTTTGGCTTTTCCCAGAAAAAGAGTTCACCTTCCTCCATTCTGGGATTGTTGGTTATCATAACAAGTGAGCCACAGTCAGTCCTCTCCTAATAGGAGTTTTCTCATTTTTCTTTCTCTTGCTCAAAAGCCCCTGCTACAAGCTGCATTAAGTACAGTACTAGGTACTCTTAGGTTTAGATACTAGAGGAAATAAATTAACGGAAGCATTTTTCCCAGTATGATCTGACATTGTCTTTAGGAAAAGCATGTAAACCAGGGAACTGAGTCATAATTTCCAGCACTCTGAGAGTGCAGATGCAGACGGCCTCATGAAAGCAGACTCCTTCAATCCAGATGAGCAAAACACAATTCAATAACCTGCTACTAAAATAAGTGATGGGTGAAGGTGGTCAAAAGGCACAAACTTCCAGTTATAAGATAAATGTATCCTTAAAAAATAAATAAAAGCATAAACTAAGTGATTCTACTTAATTCTTAGATGAATTTCTTAAAAACATTTTCTAATCCTAATTTGAAATTTCTAATATCGATTCCTCAATTTAAAGCCTGTACTTGTATAAACTAAAATTAAATACCTGAGAATTCAGAAAAAATATTTTAGGAAAGATCTTAATATAAACTTTAATATAAACTAAAAGCAAATCATCAGAATCATGTAAAATAATGCTCTGGAAAAGAAAATAATGTCATATATTTATTAGTCTAACAAACTCTTTAAAACAATAGTTAATTATTATGAAAATTCCCCATATTAGGCACCCTTTATCTTTCGTAGCTGTATTGTTATTTCTGTAGATTCAACAAGAAGCTATCCTCCTTTTCACCAGGACATACTTTTTTTTTTTTTTTCTTTTTCTTTAACATCTTTATTGGGGTATAATTGCTTTACAATGGTGTGTTAGTTTCTGCTTTATAACAAAGTGAATCAGTCATACATAAACACATGTTCCCATATGTCTTCCCTCTTGTGTCTCCCTCCCTCCCACCCTCCCTATCCCACCCCTCCAGGCTGCCACAAAGCACCGAGCCAATATCCCTGTGCCATGCGGCTGCTTCCCACTAGCTATCTACCTTACTACGTTTGTTAGTGTGTATATGCCCATGACTCTCTCTCGCCCTGTCACAGCTCACCCTTCCCCCTCCCCATAACCTCAAGTCCGATCTCTAGGAGGTCTTCGTCTTTATTCCTGCCTTACCCCTCACCAGGACATACTTGAATAAATCAGTGTTGTAAACTAGACCTTGCCACAAATAGTATTTATTTATTTATTTGTTTGTTATTTATTTATAACAAGTCCTTTACTAAGGAACAGGTACTATTCTTCCCATGTGGTCAAACAGAGCAAAACATCAAATTAATGATATAGAATTGGAAAAATCAATTAACAAAGTTATATGTGCATTAGGGAAGACGAACACAATTATAGGTCACAATTATAGCTAAAAAGGCAGAAACAAAACCTCTTCCACCCTAAGATACACTAACAATAAATTGTGTCACCCTGCCTCATTTCCTCACCAAAGTAGAGGAACCAATGAACATTTCCTGTAATTGGCTAATCCCCTAACAAAATCATTATTCCTGATTTTGCAGTATTAATGTTGGATTTTATGTTGCAAATTTTGTAAACCCATTTTCTTTTTCAAATGCTTTTATTTCTGAGGCTTCTTTTTACAAAGAAAGAAAAAAGCAAGGCTTATCAAAGTCCATGAGTTGAGATGAATCATAAAAACAAATTTCTGTTCTACTTTGGGTTTTTGGATTAGTCTCACTGGAGGAAAAAGTGGATATTTTCACAACCATGTTAAAAGAAGATAGGCATTTAACGTAAAACAAAGATAAGGAAAAGGACCTTTTTTACCTTCCTAAAGAAAGGCTTTTCAATCCAACACTGGATTATCATTAGACAGGTAAATACAGTTGCATTTTTAAATTGCATCTATCTTTCATTAATGAAAAAACTACTTCTTTATATGTAAAACTGAATCACTTTATTGTACAACTGAAACTAACAGAACATTGTTAATCAACTATACTCCAATATCAAATAAAAATTTTAAAACTTAAGAAAATAAAAAAAAAATTTAAAGAAAGCAAAACAAACAAACAAAAGCCCTGCTTCTCATTGGTCTTAATATGGGGACACTATAGATAACCATCAGAAATCAGCCATGTGACATAACCGTGTCCAGCATCATCACTATCTCTGAGCGTAGATCTTAATGTGTCTTTCTGATCTATTGCTGCACTCAAACCCTTTTATTAAACATAGTGAGTTGAAACCAATTCAATAAGTTAAAATCCTTTCCATGTAGTAGATATGAATGAAAGATACAATGTTTTTCAAGCTATTTTATGATTGTATATAGCAAATACAGAAATATATCAAAGTTTGCCTGGTTTTCAGCTGGAAGTTTTTTTTTTTTTTTAGAATGCAACGTAAGGAATCTCAGATACCGCTTTCATGTGGTTCCCAAAGGTGAAACATTTTTAGTGTTTTGCCCCTTTAGAGGTGTGATTGCAAGTTTCTTACCTAGTTAAGACCCTTTATTATTAACAGTAAGAGATGGTGATTGTTCTGCCCAATTGCAGATACTTGTGGTGAGTGAGAAAAGATATGCCGAGGACATCAAATCTCTGTGTTGCTTTTTAACAGTGTAAATAGCAATGCAATGTAGTTTCTTTTCAATGATAGAGATGGTTTTCTTTTCATATCATCGTATTAATCAAATTTAAAAATACACATATGTGAATCAATAAAAGCTTCAAGTGAATGTCACATTTCTGAAAGGCTTCAATGTAGATGGAGGGAGACTACATGGCAGTGGAACCAGAATGCCTAAGGGGTAGAACAAGAAGAAGACAAAAAGGAGCACTTTCTAGACATTTACATTTATAAACAACCATGACTCAGAAACCCAAATAAAAATAATGATTAATAAACTTTCCAATTTTAAAAATGCAAATTGTTCTCAAATTTTAGTGAAATATAAATATAGAAAATACTTTCATCCCAGTTCAATGTTACTACAGCCAAATATCCAATTAAGTATCCAAATTAACTTGAAAACTAATTAAGAAGAATAGTAATATTTCTTGTATATTTTCAGGAAATGTTCCAGATTTTCCTCTCCAGTCTGGGACTCCACCCTTTTTTACAGTCATTCATTCTTTTTCTCTTTCTCACAATCATTCCAAAATATTTTTAGGGTGGCTACTACCTGCTAGTCACTGTTTTGGGTGCTAAGGTAGAGTCAGGGTTGGGAGAGATGAGGTCAATATTCTCTAGGAGCTTGCCTTCCAGTGAAGGAATGAGAAAATAGCAAAGATGGCTTCAGTTATTGATAAATATTATACAAAATAACAAAGTACCAGAAACTGAGTGGCTTAAACAACAGAAACGTACTGTCACAGTTCTGGAGGATAGAAGTCCCAGATCAAGGTATTGGCAGCTTTGCAGGGGACGTGGGTTCAATCCCTGGTCAGGGAACTAAGATCCCGCATGCTGCGGGGCAACTAAGCCCGCGCTGCAACTACTGAGAGTGCATGCTCTGGAGCCCGCATCGCAACTAGAGAGAACCCTGCGCACTGCAACTACTGAGCTCTCGCGCCTCAGTTAGAGCCCGCATGCTACAAGCTACAGACCCCATATGCCCTGGAGCCCATGCACCACAACTAGAGAAGAGAAAACCCGCACGCCACAAGTAGAGAGAAGCCTGTGCACTGCAATGAAGAGTCCGTGTGCTGCAACGTAAAGATCCCGCATGCCTCAACAAAGATCCCGCGTGCCGCAACTAAGACCCAACGCAGCCAAAAATAAATAAAAATAAAATAAATAAACAGTAAATAAATCTGTAAAAGAAAAAAAAAAGTTGTTGTCAGCTTTGATTCCACCTCTTTTCCATGATTCTTCCCTAGCTTCTGATGGTTTGCTGGCAATCTTTGGTATCCCATAGCTTGTAGAAGCATCACCCCAATTTTGATCTTCACATGTTGTTCTCCCATTTGTGCAGTTTCTGCATCCAAATTTCCCCTTTTTCGACAAAATTCATACTGGATTAGGACCCTCTTTAATTACCTCTTTTTAACTTGATTGCCACTGTAAATGCCCTATCTCCAAATAAGAACACGGATCTTATTTGAAGGCCACAATTTAAGCTGTAACAATCATTTATTAGACATGTTGTAGACAACTTGGGCAGGATGGCATTGGTCGTGTCTTGAGAAATGACAAGGGGCAATAAGAGATGTGAAGGAGTCAGAGCTTTCCTTGAAGAGCAAATATCAAGTGCAAAGGCCCTCAGACCGGAACAGACTAGTAGAGTGTGAGAAGTGGGGTGCTCCACCTGAAGTATCAGAGCAAAGGAGAGTAGTGTATAAAAAGATCAAAGAGTAGGCAGAGCCCAGATTATAGGCTTCTCTGGAGGCCATGGGGAAGAGTTTGGAGTTATCCTGATTTCAAGAGTCACAGCTAGACAGTTTTAAAGAGGGATCTGAAATATATTTTAAAAGACCACTCTGGATGACATTTTTCTTTCTGTGAAAGCCATCTAATCATTTCAACTCTTTGTGATTTCTCTTTTTCTCAACACCTAGATCAATAATTTCCTTTTCACTCCATGGATGTGTTAGCAGAAGTAGAGGAATCAAACACTGTTGGGCGTGGTATTTACTCAGCTGTCATCTTTATAAAAGATCCTTCTTTCAAAGCATGAGGCTAATTGATTGCTACACTTAGTATTATTTCTGTTGATATTCAGTCCTCCCTTGGTATCCACTGGGGATTGGTTCCAGGACCCCCACGAATACCAAAATTTGTGGACTCTCAGGTCCTTTATTTAAAAAGGCATAGAGGGTCAACCCTCCCTATCTCTGGGTTATGTATCCACAGTACAGCTTCAGTCCACCACAGTACAGTTTCAATCTGTGATTTGTTGAATCTGCAGATGCAGACCCCATGGATATGGAGGGCCAATTGTACATTCAAAAAGTTTAGAGGTTACAGTCTTCATGGCTTTTTTTTTCAAACCCAGAAGCAAAAGCTCATCCTTCTAGGTCCAGGCTAAACCTTACCTCCTCTTCAATGCTTCCCTCCACAGCTCCGTGTCAACTCTATTGCTTCCTCCATTGTTGAAACCTGAATTTTCACACTTTTCATATTTTATTGTAACTATTTGTTATTTCATGTACCAGACAGTCTGTGAGCTCCTTTAGTTCAAGAATTTTTTTGCTTTTTAAAGTTTTCATCTTTTTATAAGCAGCATGTTGCATAATCCCTGCCAACAGGGAGAAACTAAAGGCATTTTGATGAATACAACACATTCCTTAGTACTATCCTCTAAAACAACCTTATTTCCTACCAACGAAGAAAGTTAAAGATACTCCAAAACAATGAGATTTTAATAAACTTGTAGTGCTTTCATCATATCCACTTTAGACTTTTATGGTTGAATTGTTCTCATTCCAAAAGTGACTTGCTTTTGTTGAATCTGGGCCTTGTAGTTAGTACTAACTGGAAACAATTCTGCAGTGAGTGCATCTCTCATTTTATGCTTGTAACAGCTTTCACTAGAGAATTTCCTTCCCTTCATCTCCCAATGGCCAAGGGAGACAATATTCATTATTAAATTATTCGTTAATGACTTTTTCAGATCTTCTGTTTATTATGTGTGTTGAATTTCAAGTTTGTGATTTTAAACATGTAAACCTGTAAAACTTGTAAATTGCAGTGCATGCACTAAGACAAAAAGGATAGAATTGTGTTTTAAGTGCCCATTCTGTCACTATGTTGCTCTTTGGGGTATGTTGACATGCATAAGGGTGACTCTCTGGTGACAGATGATTCCAGCAGTGGTATTTTTGCCTATGAATCACATGGGCTTTGCATGCTTTGCAGATCGTATATCCCAGTCTTTCATAACTCTTTTTATATCCATAGAGCTGTATTTAATGTAAAAAAAAATACAGTGGCTTGTTAGTGATGACTTAAATGAAGATGAAGATTAATTTATCCCAAATTCATTTAGTTTCTATAGTGTACTAAGCACAAGAAAGGCAGCAATGAATACTATGGTGGCCAGATCACCCAGGTTTGCCGGGACAGTCCCAGTTTTAGCACAGAAAGTCCTGTACCCTGGGGACCTCCTCAGTACCAGTCAAATTAATTATCCTTCACCTGACAGACTTGTATTTAATTATAAAGATTAAATTTTAATCCTATTTTGTGTCTTTTTTTCCCAAAACAGATAGTATTTAGAAGACAAACAAAATATTTCTAAAATATGTAGGAAGAAAATAAGGATGAGGGTTATTTAGATGAAATTCCTTAGTGAAATGAATGCTGTTATGTCTCATACCTTTCCTTGAAGAGGGTAGTAAGTCTGTCACTGAGTGTTATCAGGCGATTGACTCATTGCACCTTGTGTACTACTATATATAAAATAGATAACCAACAAGGACTTACTGTATAGCACAGGGAACTCAGTATTTTGTAATAATCTATAAGGGAAAAGAATCTGAAAAATATATATAACTGAATCATTTTGCTGTACACCCGAAATTAACACAACATTGTAAATCAACAGTACTTCAATTAAAAAGAAACAAAGGGAACAAAAAATACAGGGCAGCCCTGGGGACTCTGTAATGGTGGATTTAGAACACCTCTACACTCAATGCTCCTTTTCCCAATTTTTTGAGGAACATCAGCTCTTCTTTCAAGAGGATATTATAAGTCTAAATCCCAGTTCTGTCTCCCACATCTCTGTGACCTTCACCAAGGTTCTGTTTTTCTTTCTAAAACTTGTTTTCTGAACTATTAAAAGTGGGGAGATAGGTGCTTACAGTATTTAAAGATTTACTGTGAGGTTTAAATGGCATAACATTTCCAAAAGCATCTGTATCTAGAAAAAAGTAGGTATTCAATAAATGTAAATATTATCATAGGGCCCAACCCAAGTGCTGCCTTGTTTTTGTGGCCTTTCCTAAAACTTTGGTAAATTCCCCTCAGTTCCTCTCTCCCCTGTCCATGAACTATCATGCCAATTCAGTACTTTATTATGCTGACTTATTTACTACACTTATTGATTTTTATTTCCGCTGCTTCTAAAGTATGCAAGCTTCTTGCAAATAGCGACTGATATTTCTGATGCTTAAAGCAATATCCGGTATGTAGTAGAGATTCAACACATTTTTGACAACATCTAATGGATGAAGAAGTGGTGAGAATGCAGATGGCAGAGACAGGGTCACCCAGGAAGTGAGGAATTGAGTATATGAGAAAATAATTTTAAATTGAGTAATTAATCACTTTTCACCCAAACTTGCTTCTCTTTATGCATGATGCACATCGATTCATGCTGCCTTTTTACTTCAGTGCTCACTCACTGGCTACAAGACAAAGTCCATAATCTTCACCATTTGAGACATTCCTCAAAGATTCCATGCCATGCTATCCATGTCACAATGTCCCTTCACTTGATGATTCCTCCATATAAAACATCTTGCTTTCTCCGTTTCCACACTGCCAGTCTCTATTCCTTCTTCATCTAACTAAACCTTAGCAATTCTTCAAAACTCAGTTTCAGTAGGCTTTTCCAACCTACTACAACCTTACCTCCCAAAGCCTGAATATATTTCTTATGTATTCCATTGTATATCACGTAACATTCTTCCATTCCCTCTATCTCTCTATCTTATATTTGTCAGTTTTCCCTTGAGAGTGAAAGCGTATTCATGGAAGGGACTGTGACTCTCTCTATATTATTCCTTAGCCAGTACCTGGTATATAACAGGTACAGAAATGATTTTTGAATGAAGGCCTTTGAATCTGAAATTGGTAGCAATAATGTACCTTATACTCTATTTCAAAGGAACTATACCCCTCCCAGGTTGTGCAGATTGAATTGTTACACTATAGCTATTGCTTTCTAGGGAGCTATAGCAAGGTTGTAAAACAGAGTTTATTGACTACACATTTAAAGTTTGTTTGCTAGCAGTACACTAGAGTTATATTGATTATGCCCATCCTTTCGATTAGATGTCAACTATTGTCATCTTACGATTCAAAGTTCCACGGGACAGCTCTCACCTGAGGCCAAGTGTGCTGTCTGATTAACAGAAATGTCCCCTTCCAAGGTACTGATTCAGTGATGGGAAGATGCTTAAGAACCAGGTGAGAATTCTCTACTTCCCTCTCACTTAAGTTTAAGTTATACTTTCTTCAATTAAGGTCAAACCTTCAACCTGTGAATTATGGGTATTCCTCTTTTATACAGAATAATTGCCTATAGACCTAAGTAAAGAGAGCAGTAGACTTAGAGAAATGTAATTGTGGTTGAGCTGTGCTCTGTCTGGGATGAGTATTTGATCAGGGGAATGCTGATTTTTAACCTCTTTATCCATTTCCTTTTCTGTAAAGGAGAGGTAAGAATTCCCATATCAGAGTATTGCTGAAGGAATGAAATAATAATACATATAAAACAGAATATGTATTTTCTCCATTTCTGGGATATAAGTTATACCTGATGAGATTTTTTTTTTCCAGTTTACCACCAAAACCTTCTTTGGGATACAAAATATAAACACTTGAGCATATTTTTATGCTTCTTTCCTTTTCTTTATTTTCGTAAAAAGTAGGTATTTTCCTTTAATTATTATTATTATTTACATCTTTATTGGAGTATAATTGCTTTACAATGGTGTGTTAGTTTCTACTTTATAACAAAGTGAATCAGTTATACATATACATATGTTCCCATATCTCTTCCCTCTTGCGTCTCCCTCCCTCCCACCCTCCATAGCCCACCCCTCCAGGCGGTCACAAAGCACCAAGCTGATCTCCCTGTGCTATGCGGCTGCTTCCCACTAGCTATCTACCTTACGTTTGTTAGTGTATATATGTCCATGCCTCTCTCTCGCTTTGTCACAGCTTACCCTTCCCCCTCCCCATATCTTCAAGTCCATTCTCTAGTAGGTCTGTGTCTTTATTCCTGTCTTACCCCTAGGTTCTTCATGACATTTTTTTCTTAAATTCCATATATATGTGTTAGCATATGGTATTTGTCTTTCTCTTTCTGACTTACTTCACTCTGTATGACAGCCTCTAGGTCTATCCACTTCATTACAAATAGCTCAATTTCGTTTCTTTTTATGGCTGAGTAATATTCCACTGTATATATGTGCCACATCTTCTTTAGCCATTCATCCGATGATGGACACTTAGGTTATTTTCGTCTCTGGGCTATTGTAAATAGAGCTGCAATGAACATTTTGGTACATGACTCTTTTTGAATTATGGTTTTCTCAGGGTATATGCCCAGTAGTGGGATTGCTGGGTCATATGGTAGTTCTATTTGTAGTTTTTTAAGGAACCTCCATACTGTTCTCCACAGTAGCTGTATCAATTTACATTTCCACCAAGAGTGCAAGAGGGTTCCCTTTTCTCCACACCCTCCAGCATTTATTGTTTGTAGATTTTTTGATGATTGCCATTCTGACTAGTGTGAGATGATATCTCATTGTAGTTTTGATTTGCATTTCTCTAATGATTAATGATGTTGAGCATTCTTTCATGTGTTTGTTGGCAGTCTGTATATCTTCTTTGGACAAATGTCTATTTAGGTCTTCTGCCCATTTTTGGATTGGGGTTTTTGTTTTTTTGTTATTGAGCTGCATGAGCTGCTTATAAATTTTGGAGATTAATCCTTTATCAGTTGCTTCATTTGCAAATATTTTCTCCCATTCTGAGGGTTGTCTTTTGGTCTTGTTTATGGTTTCCTTTGCTGTACAAAAGCTTTGAAGTTTCATTAGATCCCATTTGTTTACTTTTATTTCCATTTCTCTTGGAGGTGGGTCAAACAGGATCTTTCTGTGATTTATGTCATAGAGTGTTCTGCCTATGTTTTCCTCTAAGAGTTTGATAGTTTTTGGCCTTATATTTAGATCTTTAATCCATTTTGAGCTTATTTTTGTGTATGGTGTTAGGGAGTCATCTAATCTCATACTTTTACATGTAGCTGTCCAGTTTTCCTGCACCACTTATTGAAGAGGCTGTCCTTTCTCCACTGTACATTCCTGACTCCTTTATCAAAGATAAGGTGACCATATGTGCGTGGGTTTATCTCTGGGCTTTCTATCCTATTCCATTGATCTATCTTTCTGTTTTTGTGGCAGTACCATACTGTCTTGATTACTGTAGCTTTATAGTATAGTCTGAAGTCAGAGAGCCTGGTTCCTCCAGCTCTGTTTTTTGTTCTCAAGATTGCTTTGGCTATTCGGGATTTTTTGTGTTTCCATACAAATTGTGCAATTTTTTTGTTCTAGTTCTGTGAAAAATGCCAGTGGTAGTTTGATAGGGATTGCATTGAATCTGTAGATTGCTTTGGGTAGTAGAGTCATTTTCACAATGTTGATTCTTCCAATCCAAGAACATGGTATATCTCTCCATCTATTTGTATCATCTTTAATTTCTTTCATCAGTGTCTTGTACTTTTCTGCATACAGGTGTTCTGTCTCCTTAGGTAGGTTTATTCCTAGATATTTTATTCTTTTTGTTGCAGTGGTAAATGGGAGAGTTTTCTTGATTTCACTTTCAGATTTTTCATCATTAGTGTATAGGAATGCCAGAGATTTCTGTGCATTAATTTTGTATCCTGTTACTTTACCAAATTCATTGATTAGCTCTAGTAGTTTTCTGGTAGCATCTTTAGGATTCTCTATGTATAGTATCATGTCATCTGCAAACAGTGACAGCTTTACTTCCTCTTTTCCGATTTGGATTCCTTTTATTTCCTTTTCTTCTCTGATTGCTGTGGCTAAAACTTCCAAAACTATGTTGAATAAGAATGGTGAGAGTGGGCAACCTTTTCTTGTTCCTGATCTTAGTGGAAATGCTTTCAGTTTTTCATTGAGGATGATGTTGGCTGTGGGTTTGTCATATATGGCCTTTATTATGTTGAGGAAAGTTCCCTCTATGCCTACTTTCTGCAGGGTTTTTATCATAAATGGGTGTTGAATTTTGTCAAAAGCTTTCTCTGCATCTTTTGAGATGACCATACGGTTTTTCTCCTTCAATTTGTTAATATGGTTTATCACATTGATTGATTTGCATATACTGAAGAATCCTTGCATGCCTGGGATAAACCCCACTTGATCATGGTGTATGATCTGTTTAATGTGCTGTTGGATTCAGTTTGTTAGTATTTTGTTGAGGATTTTTGCATCTATGTTCATCAGTGATATTGGCCTGTAGTTTTCTTTCTTTGTGACATCCTTGTCTGGCTTTGGTACCAAGGTGATGGTGGCCTCGTAGAATGATTTGGAAGTGTTCCTCCCTCTGCTATATTTTGGAAGAGTTTGAGAAGGATAGGTGTTAGCTCTTCTCTAAATGTTTGATAGAATTTGCCTGTGAAGCCATCTGGTCCTGGGCTTTTGTTTGTTGGAAGATTTTTAATCACAGTTTCAACTTCAGTGCTTGTGATTGGTCTGTTCATATTTTCTAATTCTTCCTGATTCAGTCTTGGCAGGTTGTGCATTTCTAAGAATTTGTCCATTTCTTCCAGGTTGTCCATTTTATTGGCATAGAGTTGCTTGTAGTAATCTCTCATGATCTTTTGTATTTCTGCAGTGTCAGTTGCTACTTCTCCTTTTTCATTTCTAATTCTATTGATTTGAGTCTTCTCCCTTTTTTTCTTGATGAGTCTGGCTAATGGTTTATCAATTTTGTTTATCTTCTCAAAGAACCAGCTTTTAGTTTTATTGATCTTTGCTATCATTTCCTTCATTTCTTTTTCATTTATTTCTGATCTGATTTTTATGATTTCTTTCCTTCTGCTAACTTTGGGGTTTTTTTGTTCTTCTTTCTCTAATTGCTTTAGGTGCAAGGTTAGGTTGTTTATTCGATATGTTTCCTGTTTCTTAAGGTAGGATTGTATTGCTATAAACTTCCCTCTTAGAACTGCTTTTGCTGCATCCCATAGATTTTGGGTCGTCTTGTCTCCATTGTCATTTGTTTCTAGGTATTTTTTATTTCCTCTTTGATTTCTTCAGTGATCACTTCATTATTAAGTAGTGTATTGTTTAGCCTCCATGTGTTTGTATTTTTTACAGATCTTTTCCTGTAATTGATATCTAGTCTCATAGTGTTGTGGTCAGAAAAGACACTTGATACAATTTCAATTTTCTTAAATTTACCAAGGCTTGATTTGTGACCCAAGATATGATCTATCCTGGAGAATGTTCCATGAGCACTTGAGAAAAATGTGTATTCTGTTGTTTTTGGATGGAATGTCCTATAAATATCAATTAAGTCTATCTTGTTTAATATATCATTTAAAGCTTGTGTCTCCTTATTTATTTTCATTTTGGATGATCTGTCCATTGGTGAAAGTGGGGTGTTAAAGTCCCCTACGATGAATGTGTTACTGTCAATTTCCCCTTTTATGGCTGTTAGTATTTGCCTTATGTATTGAGGTGCTCCTATGTTGGGTGCATAAATATTTACAATTGCTATATCTTCTTCTTGGATCAATTCCTTGATCATTATGTAGTGTTCTTCTTTTTCTCTTCTAATAGTCTTTATTTTAAAGTCTATTTTGTCTGATATGAGAATTGCTACTCCAGCTTCCTTTTGGTTTCCATTTGCATGAAATATCTTTTTCCATCCCCTTACTTTCAGTCTGTATGTGTCTCGAGGTCTGAAGTGGGTCTCTTGTAGACAGCAAATATATGGGTCTTGTTTTTGTATCCATTCAGCCAATCTATGTCTTTTGGTAGGAGCATTTATTCCATTTACATTTAAGGTAATTATCGATATGTATGTTCCTATTCGCATTTTCTTAATTGTTTTGAGTTCGTTATTGTAGGTCCTTTCCTTCTCTTGTATTTCTTGCCTAGAGAAGTTCCTTTAGCAGTTGTTGTAGAGCTGGTTTGTGGTGCTGAACTGTCTCAGCTTTTGCTTGTCTCTAAAGATTTTAATTTCTCCATCAAATCTGAATGAGATCCTTGCTGGGTAGAGTAATCTTGGTTGCAGGTTTTTCTCCTTCATCACTTTAAATATGTCCTGCCAGTCCCTTCTAGCTTGCAGAGTTTCTGCTGAAAGATCAGCTGTTAACCTTATGGGGATTCCCTTCTGTGTTATTTTTTGTTTTTCCCTTGCTGCTTTTAATATGTTTTCTTTGTATTTAATTTTTGACAGTTTGATTAATATGTGTCTTGGCGTATTTCTCCTTGTATTTATCCTGTATGGGACTCTCTGTGCTTCCTGGACTTGATTAACTATTCCCTTTCCCATATTAGGGAAGTTTTCAACTATAATCTCTTCAAATATTTTCTCAGTCTCTTTCTTCTTCTGGAACCCCTATAATTCAAATGTTGGTGCGTTTAATGTTGTCCCAGGGGTCTCTGAGACTGTCCTCAGTTCTTTTCATTCTTTTTTCTTTATTCTGCTCTGCAGTAGTTATTTCCACTGTTTTATCTTCCAGGTCACTTATCCGTTCTTCTGCCTCAGTTATTCCACTATTGATCCCATCTAGAGTATTTTTAATTTCATTTATTGTGTTGTTCATCATTGTTTGTTTCATCTTTAGTTCTTCTAGGTCCTTGTTAAATGTTTCTTGCATTTTGTCTATTCTATTTCCAAGATTTTGGATCATCTTTACTATCATTATTCTGAATTCTTTTTCAGGTAGACTGCCTATTTCCTCTTCATTTGTTAGGTCTGGTGCATTTTTATCTTGCTCCTTCATCTGCTGTGTGTTTCTCTGTTTTATCATTTTGCTTATCTTACTGTATTTGGGGTCTCCCATTTGCAGGCTCCAGGTTCGTAGTTCCTGTTTTTTTTGATGTCTGTCTCCAGTGGCTAAGGTTTGTTCAGTGGGTTGTGTAGGCTTCCTGGTGGAGGGGACTAGTGCCCGTGTTCTGGTGGATGAGGCTGGATCTTGTCTTTCTGGTGGGCAGGTCCATGTCTGGTGGTGTGTTTTGGGGTGCCTGTGGATTTATTATGATTTTAGGCAGCCTATCTGTTAATGGGTGGGGTTGTGTTCCTGTCTTCCTAGTTGTTTGGCATAGGATGTCCAGCACTGTAGCTTGCTGGTCGTTGAGTGAAGCTGGGTGCTGGTGTTGAGATGGAGATCTCTGGGAGATTTTCGCCGTTTGATATTACGTGGAGCTGGGAAGTCTTTTGTGGACTAGCGTCCTGAAGTTGGCTCTCCCCCCTCAGAGCCACAGCACTGACTCCTGGCTGCAGCACCAAAAGCCTTTCATCCACATGGCTCAGAATAAAAGGGAGAAAAAGTAGAAAGAAAGAATTAGTAGAAGTAGAAAGAAAGAAAGAAAGAAAGAAAGAAAGAAAGAAAGAAAGAAAGAAGGGAGGGAGGGAGGAAAGAAGGAAGGAAGGAAGGAGGGAAGGAAGGAAAAAGGAAAGAAAGAAGATAAAGTAAAATAAAATAAAGTAAGATAAAATATAATAAAGTCAATAAAATAAAAAAATAATTATTAAGAGATAAAAAGAAGAAAAAATTAAAAAAAAAAAACCGGACAGATAGAACCCTTGGACAAATGGTGGAAGCAAAGGTATACAGACAAAGTCTCGCACAGAAGCATACACATACACACTCACAAAAAGAGGAGAAGGGGAAAAAATCATAAATCTTGCTCTCAAAGTCCACCTCCTCAATTTGGGATGATTGGTTGTCTATTCATGTATTCCACACATGCAGGGTACATCAAGTTGATTGTGGAGCTTTAATCCGCTGCTTCTGAGGCTGCTGGGGGAGATTTCCCTTTCTCTTCTTTGTTCTCACAGCTCCCGGGGCTCAGCTTTGGATTTGGCCCCGCCTCTGCGTGTAGGTCGCGGGAGTGCGCCTGCTCTTCCCTCAGACAGGAGGGGGTTAAAGGAGCCGCTGATTCAGGGCCTCTGGCTCACTCAGGCCGCGGGGGAGGGAGGGGCACGGAGTGCGGGGCGTGCCTGCGGCGGCAGAGGCCGGCGTGACGTTGCAGCAGCCTGAGGCGCGCCCTGCGTTCTCCCTAGGTAGTTGTCCCTGGTTCCCGGGACCCTGGCAGTGGCGGGCTGCACAGGCTCCCCGGAAGGGGGGTGTGGAGAGTGACCTGTGCTCGCACACAGGTTTCTTGGTGGCGGCAGCAGCAGCCTTAGCGTCTCATGCTCTTCTCTGTGGTCCGCGTTTTTAGCCGCGGCTCGCGCCCGTCTCTGGAGCTCCTTTAAGCAGCGCTCTTAATCCCCTCTTCTCGCGCACCAGGAAACGAAAAGGGAAGAAAAAGTCTCTTGCCTCTTCGTCAGGTCCAGACTCTTCCGCGGACTCCCTCCCGGCCAGGCATGACGCATTAACTCCCTGCGGGCTGTGTTCACGCAGCCAACCCCAGTCCTCTCCCGGTGCTCCGACCGAAGCCCGAGCCTCAGCTCCCAGCCCCGCCCGCCCCGGCGGGTGAGCAGACAAGCCTCTAGGTCTGGTAAGTGCCGGTCGGCCCTGATCCTCCGTGCGGGAATCTCCCCGCTTTGCCATCCGCACCCCTGTTGCTGTGCTCTCCTCCGCGGCTCCGAAGCTTTCCCTCTCCGCCACCCGCAGTCTCCCCCCGCGAAGGGGCTTCCTAGTGTGGAAACATTTCTTCCTTCACAGCTCCCTCCCACTGGTGCAGGTCCCGTCCCTATCCTTTTATCTCTGTTTATTCTTTTTTCTTTTGCCCTACCCAGGTACGTGGGGGGGTGGGGGGGTTCTTGACTTTTGGGAGGTCTGAGGTCTTCTGCCAGCGTTCAGTATGTGTTCTGTAGCAGTTGTTCCACGTGTAGATGTATTTCTGGTGTATCTGTGGGGAGGAAGGTGATCTCCGTGTCTTACTCTTCCGCCATCTTCACGGAAGCCCTGTGCTTATTTCTTGAAGAAGCTGAGCTTGTTTCTTGTGGTTTTAACTTTCTGGCTATTTTGTTTGTCATTTGCCTGTTTTATGTTTATAAATAAATACTAACCCTTTCTGATCTGGTCACATAAAGGTAAAGGGGGTCATTCTCTAGTATCTCAAAGCCAATGATGACTCAGACAATAAAACATGCTCACACTATTGTGATAGTCAAGCAAGGTGACTGGCTACATGGGAAACAAAACCTGAGGTTTTATGGTTCGAAGACGCCTCTACCACTGTTAGAACAAAGTTGAAGGAAATAAAAATCTTGAAAGATAACTGCAATAGTGCCAGACTATATGAAAAAATTGACCAGCACACATAGGAGTTGCATTGTTAGAACTACACGGCAACTATGGGATGTAGAGAAAAATAAGACAGACTTTCTAAGTTCAGAAAGGTATATTGAGACAATAAACAGCAATTTCAAGTATTATTAATATTTTCTGACCATAATGGAACCAAAGATACAAACGATGTGGGTGATAATAATAATGATAACAGAAATCAGTATATGATTAGCTACCATAAATGAACATTATGGAAAATGTAAGAAGAAGAAGAAGAAATTGCTTTCCTCTGGTGTGAGTAAACGGTTATCACCTGGCTTGGGCCTGGCACAATCCTAGACTTCTCTATGAAGATGATCTCAGATTACCTGTCACAACAGTATTTCCATGGACATGATAGAGTTAAGATGAATGAGGAATGATGTATTCTAGAGGCTAATTGTCATTCTTGTTTACTTGATATGGTACTGGATTTGGGCCAGGGGTAGCTTTGAGTTGTAATGGGAATAACAAAAAAGACAGGTGGGAAACCAAGGCACTGACCTCTCTAGGTCAAGGTGAATCCTACACACTGGGATTCATCCCTTACAAGCACTCACTTCCTTTGGGTGAGCTGGGTTTAGTAGGGTGAGGTAAGAAGCTGTGTATGTGTAGCTGCTGAATCTCCCAAGGAGATAAAAAGTGCTGAATTGCTTGTCCTGTATTCTTCTCGAAAGCTCAGTAAATATGCTTGTGAATTAAAAGCCCATTGTGTCTCATGAATGCTATTGCTGGCATGAAGATGGTGGTGCTATGGTGAGGTTTTATGACCAATGTGTATCTGCAGATCTTGAGAAGAAGATGGCAGCATATCCCGTAGGTACAGTAGTATGAATTTTATACCATAAGATTGTGAGGGTAGAGATGCATAAGCATGCTGGAGAAAGAGCTTGGCTGGAGTGGAATGGTCATGAAATTGTATCGCAGCTATCCAAATGGGAAAATTTCAGGTAGAGGAGAGGGAGGGGGCTGAAGGAGTGGGTGGAGGACGGGATGTGTGTGGGAGAGTATAGAAAGAGGGCCAAGCATGACAGAGCCGTGAAAGTATATGGTGAGTTTGGTGAATGATATAAGAAAATTGATTGTGTTTAAATGGCAAAGCTTTTTTTTTTAAGCGGTACGCGGGCGCTCACTGCCGCGGCCTCTCCTCTCCCATTGCGGAGCACAGGCTCCGGACGCGCAGGCTCAACGGCCATTGCTCACGGGCCCAGCCGCTCCGTGGCATGTGGGATCTTCCTGGACGGGGGCGTGAACCCGTGTCCCCTGCATTAGCAGGCGGACTCTCAACCACTGCACCACCAGGGAAGCCCTGGCAAAACCTTTTGATTGGAAGATTTGGGTTTCTATTCTGAGGTCATTAAGTGGGATTTTTTTTCTGGTTATGTTTTGATATCGTGAGTAAATAAAAATGTCTTTTTTCCTCTATGATGATCTCTAGATTTCAACTTGAATGACTCTGCAGTTTCTCAGGTATGGATAAATCAAGAGAAATTAACGAGGATTTTTATCTTTGTTCTTTAATCCAGAAATGGCAATTTTATGCAATACTAGGATTTCACTCAAAATACTCCTCTTTCACTTGAATGTCTATAACTCCTAACTTTCTTAATTATTTATGAAGTATTGAAGGTTAAAGGAAGGTTCTAAGATTCTAACAAATGATTGAAAGTAAGGGAAACCCTGGGTTATGAGTGGGGTTTATCCCAGTGACTACCAAACACATGCTTATAAATCATTAGAGACTGCTTCTCTCAGTTTTCTCCTTTGATGATAAATAGATGTGTTATTCATCTTGCTATAGCTACTCTAACATTTGGACTAATTCCCACAAATCTTTTGGGCCATGGGGACATGAAGCAGAAGCAAGTTTTTGGTCCATCATCTATAATTAATTAGCTGTCTTTTGGAGGAAGTTCTTTCAACTCTCTGGGATTCTTTTTGTGGTAGAATAAACCCTTAAAGTGAGATAATGGATGTAGAAGCCCAGATTGCCTCGGCAAGGATAATATATAAATACAATGCCTTTAGAACAATAGTTATATCACATTCCATCTTAAAATAAAATAAATTCCACACTTTTACTCAGTGATCTACAAACATGCAAACACACACGTATATTATTTTGACTAATTCAGTTTGATTTTTTATATTAAATATTCTAATTGGTTGATTTTTAAATTTTTTTAGATTGTGTATCTTTAAAAAAAACATAAACATTTTTCTTCTTTCCTGTATATGAATTAGAGGCTTTTCTCTAGGGAAACTGACAGATAGTTTAGCTGTAGATATTTAAGGCAATCATTTTCAGCTTGAGACATGAGGTTGGTTTAGTAATCTGCATATAGATTTTGAGCTGGTATTTGTTACATGTGTACGTCTTTTGTTGTACAATCTAATAAACATTGTAATAGGGCATTATGTGATGGCATGACTTTAAGAAATTATGAAATTTATGATCAATCTGAACTTTAATTTTTATACTAACATCTTATTTTTATAACAACGTTTTAAATTGTAATTTGTTTATATCTTTATTATAATCAGGAGAAGATGCTTTCTCTCAAGGCTTGTCAGTTTAAGTAAATGCTTACTTGGCCTGTGTCTAGAATAAGGTTCCTGAAGTCCCTTTCCAATCTCTGCACATGGGGTGTTCTAGCCCATTCTCAGCTTTCCTAACTATCCCTGAATATAAAGATTTCTGGCGGCTTGTTGGGGATTGTGTAACTAGAAAGTGAATACTGTGGACCTGGGCATGATTCAGGGTAAATCAGTTGTGTACATTTGTTTAGTTGCTTTAAAGACAGGACAGACTGTGAATTGGATGGATTTTTGTAAGAACCAGGCTATATAACAGGAGGCTAGTATTTCTTGCTCAGGACAAAGAAATTACAATATTAAAATAATTATTTTAATATCTGTGAAAGAACAGGGACAAGGTACTGCTTGGCTGTAAGAAAATAAGCTTATGAAAGGATTATTATTATTATTATTATTTGTGGTACGTGGACCTCTCACTGTTGTGGCCTCTCCCGTTGTGGAGCACAGGCTCCGGACACGCAGGCTCCGGACACGCAGGCTCCGGAC
This sequence comes from Leucopleurus acutus, assembly GCF_964270905.1. Taxonomy (NCBI): domain Eukaryota; kingdom Metazoa; phylum Chordata; class Mammalia; order Artiodactyla; family Delphinidae; genus Leucopleurus; species Leucopleurus acutus. The sequence goes on from NC_139146.1 coordinate 53,675,181, forward strand.
ACGCAGGCTCAGCTGCCATGGCTCACAGGCCTAGCCGCTCCACGGCATGTGGGGTCTTCCCGGACCGGAGCACGAACTCATGTCCCCTGCATCAGCAGGCGGACTCTCAACCACTGCGCCACCAGGGAAGCCCTGAAAGGATTATTTTAAAAATATGAAAAGAAGTCATAAATAAAGACTTAAAGCAACTATTGGTTGTCCGGAGGTCCAGCATAACCACATTTAGGGTCAGGATTTTTAAGGAAGAAAATAGGAAAAAATCAAATCAACTTATATTCAGGTTTTAACTATCTCATGTGTGCCTAGGTAGCATAATTCCAGATTTTTATATCCTTGTATTTGGGGGGATGAAGGGAGAATACATTATTTGGTTTTGATATTCCTCAGCCGACAATTCTGCAGGTAGTTTACCACTTTTCACTTCAACATTTGCGCTGTTTGGGGTGAACAGAATTAAAATTATTTCTTGAAGACATATGGAGAGTAGGTGTGAAATAATTCTCACTCTATTAACATATTTCTTGACAGATTCTCAGATTGGTCAAGAAATGGTAACAATTTTCAGGGAACTGAGAATTATGTAACGTAGAGGTGATGCATGCCCTAGAGATGGTTCAGGAAAGTCCAAGAATTGTATGAGCTTCTCTTTAAATAACTGGAATTGCTGTCAAAAGAGTTTGACTGAAGTGAATGATTAGAAGTAGATGGTTTTAGGCCAATTTACATTCAGCTAAAAAGAAGTTTCCCATCACGAATTAATGCAAATATTAAGAAGCTGAAAGTAGAGGATGAGTTTTTCAAAAACAGAATTTGGTAAAAACGTTTGCCTCTGATGTGATGAGCATCTCTAATGTAACACAGTGCAATACAATATCTTACTCAGAAAAATAGATTGTTTTGGCCTCTGCTTCTCCTACTGTCACCTTTGTTGTGCATCTGAGACTGTGGCTTAAAAAGACAGAAGGCAGAAAAAAGCATTTCCACCCAACAGAATGTTCCGCTGCTGGATATTTTTTAAAATCTACCTTTCTTTTTCATGAACTCTCAAATATTTATCTGGAGCTGAATTATATGGAAGTAACAGGAGGCAGTTTTTACAAGTATATGGGATATATTTTCTCATCAAATATATAAATATTTTGAAATGAGAGCTTTCTCTGAAGAGTTTTATAACACTTTTTTCTTTGGGACCATCTTTGGTGAAATATAAGACAGCTGTAGATTGGTAATTTTGCAGATAAAATGGCTGCAGATTGGTAAAAATAGAAAGTGGAAAAAGTGAACAATTTTCAAAAGGCCTTTTTCATTGTTTTCCTTCTTGCTGCTGGGTGGGTATTGTCACTGAATTGGTGGGAAAACCTCTGCACGCTTAGGTGATACATCCCTCCTTCTGGTGATCCATGTCTGTGAGACTAAATCTTCGGTACACAGGCCTCTCACTGCTGTAGCCTCTCCCGTTGCGGAGCACAGGCTCCGGGCACGCAGGCTCAGCGGCCATGGCTCACGGGCCCAGCCGCTCCGCGGCATGTGGGATCTTCCCGGACCGGGGCACGAACCCGTGTCCCCTGCATCGGCAGGTGGACTCTCAACCACTGGGCCACCAGGGAAGCCCTGTGAGACTAAATCTTTTGCCCACCAGTTCCTATAACCAACCCAGTTTCGAAAATAAAAAATTGTGTTCTTCCTAGTAGCTTTGTATTAGTAGCTTGGAGTAAACTGTATCATAGACCCATAGGATTAAACACAGCTGGATAATCTAGATTGTTTTACTTATTTTTAGTGAAGAGGAGAGAGGGTGGGCAAGTGCCAGGCACATGTACTTTTCAGGTTCAGGGATATGGAAGGGGTTAGCAAAGGACACATTGATAGAGTGTGTATAAGGTTGACTAACAGTAAGGGAAAACAGAATCTGCTTTTACATGAGCTTCATAAATTGTTAGAGAAATAGATCAAGTGTGTACACAAAATAAAAGAAGCTCCTACGTTGTAGCTTTCTTTGTGATTTTTACCAGAAAAAGTGACCTGCTATATAAGATGTCATAGGAACTCATTAAGCTGGAATTTACCTTGGATTTCGAATTAATTTTTTTTTCCTTTGCCTTGGTTTTTCCATTGAGATAATGGGTGAAATTTTTGTTTAAACTCCCTTTGTATCTTAATAATTGGTACTAAATGTGTCTGGACTCCTAACCTGTCCCAGAATCATGGCTCTGGGATGAGAAAGATGAGTAGTAAAGAAAAGAAGGCTAGTGATTAGAAAGAACTTCTTTTTCATTCCTAAAAAATTTCCCCTTTATCTCTAATAGCTTACTCTTGAGTAGTATTCCACCTGATACATGTAGGTTAACAATAACAACTGTGTACCTTATAATAAATAGTCTTATTCCAGTCTTCAAATCCTAATCCTTTCCTTTGATTGAGTTTTTGATTGAAACTTATTTTTTTCAAATAATGACAATTTAAAATTATTTTAATACAAAAATGTACAAAAAAGAAAGTGTCAATCATTCAATAATTTTCTATCCAGAAATAAACATAATTTACATTAAAGTGAATATCTTTCTTCTTGGCTTTAATTTAGACAAATTTTTTTTCAAACTGTGGCTTCTAACTTATTAAGGATGATACTAAATTAAATTTGTGGGCAACCCTATTAAAACAATGAAATAGAACAGAACAGAAAATTCATTGCATATAACATGGGTACATGTATTAATGACAATTTTGTTTTCATTGCTTGTGTATGTGTTTGTATATACATATTTGTGTGTGCACTGCTTGATGTACATTTTATTTCTTCCTGTAGTTAATAGTCAAATAGATTTGTAAGCTAATGACTTAGACAATGGTTGGAAGTCAATCTGAATCTGAAAGAGCAGAACTGGAGTCTATTGTAAATAATTAGAGTTGAACATGCGATAAGATCAGGGACCAGAAAGGAAAGAGAGAGCAAGAGTGAGACAGAGAATGAAAAGAAAAATAGAAAGGAATAGAGACAACAGAGTTCTGCTTAAAGGCTGTTGTTGTTTTTTGCCCAGGCTCATTTCTCATGCTAGATAGCCTCTTCAGATGAGCATCTGAAACATGAGATGGGTAATGAAAACGGGATGTACTACAAGAGAAGGGACTGCCTTTAAAACAGGTGAGATGGGGCATGATCTGAGATGAATGATTTTAGCATGCTCTTCCCTGCCAAGAATCCTCTCCTGGAGGATGGCACAATGAAATTCACTCTAAGTTTTATTCCCTTTTTAAAGCCTTATGAAATGCACAAACTTCCTGCTCAGGCCACATTTAAAGTTTGTAGCAGTCATCTGTCTCCCTGCTTGAGCCATTTCACCTGTCTGGGACTCAGGTTTTCCTTAATGAAACCAAGGTGTTGGGTGAGATAATCTCAAAATTCCCTTCTAATCTTAATATTATACCATTTATATGTGGGATGACCAAGGGAATAGAAAAAGAGATTTTGATAGGCATAAAATGGTAGAAAGTTGGAAGTGACAACACATGTGTAGCTGTGAAGATATTGGAGCTCAGGGTTCAAAATGGGTTTCCAAATTCAAAAATTTTCCAAGGACTGATTGAAGAGAAGGGAATTACAATACTAACACTACTTATTGATTATTTACTAGTTGCGAGATGCCATACTTCGCTCTTCTATATATTTTTCATCCAATCCCCACAATAATTTCTATAGTGTAGATCCTATTAGCCTTGTATCTGGGATACAAGGTAACTCAGTGATTAATTAATAGAATCAGAAACGAAATCTAGCTTTGTCTATTATAAATCCCTTACTTTTCACTGGTATACCCTGCCAAGTAGGTTTTTGAAACCTAATTAGGATTAAATTTTATATTGTTGAAAATCTGTACTGATAGTGTCAATATTCAGATTTTTAAAGCTTGTGCTGTACAATGGGAATATGCAATGACTAGTATAATATGAAGCACAGAGCGTACGGAGACGAAAAATATGGGATTGAACATCAGTTGCCTCTTCTACCAGGGAGAGCTGTGTCAAGCTGTATAAACCCCTGAAGTATAGTTTTTTTATCTTTGAAAGACATTAAAAACATTTCTAATAATCTGTTCTGTGTGCCTCAGGATTGTAACTAGGATAAAACAAATGAGTCTACTTGAAAACATTTTGTAAATTATAAAGCAGTGAATAAATGAATAACATATTACCTAATTTATCCTTGGATTTACTCATTGCCTGAACAGGAGAGGGACTTTGTAAAATGATGCTGTATAAACTATTAAGTTTTTTAATTATAAATTTTGCATCTGCATAAAGAAATAATGAAAACAGTATTAATTATTAAAATTGAAAAACCACTACATCACAAACATCCAAGTGAGAAACATGGGTCTGAGAAGAGTTACCTGATCGGAGATACTCCGAGGTTAAAAGTACAGACACAGTAAGAAACAGTACCCCCTGAAATGGGAAGACTGAGATCAGATGACTTGGATGGCTGATGGCAGAGGAAATTTGATAAAAGACAAGCAAGATGAAAAGATCACCGAACCAAAGCAAGAGCTGTTTATTCTCAAAGATGAGGTGCAGTGGCATTTTGAGCACGAAAGATGTGGTTGCTGTTATATGAAAAAAAATCCATAAAGGCCTTTAAGCCAACAGTGATGTTGTAGGACAAGGGTGAAACAAGTTCGTGAGTTTTACTGTAAGAAGTTTGGAAAAGAAAATCAATGTTTTCTTTATCAAGTGCTGGTTCCCCCTCCTTTGAATTCTGTGTGAAGTGCTGGTCATATGTATAAACTCTTCCCAGGGTTGTAAGAAAGAGATCAGGCTTCAAGCACCTTTGCTGGGGAAACATTGGGCAAGTTTCAGCTTTTTCACACTCAAAATGAACCTCGCCTTGACTAGACTGAATTTTGAAAATCAAATCTCCATGGCTAAATTAGTCCACATTCAGTAACTTTGAAAATAAGATTTACAATGTGAAAAGCCATGAAGTGTTTAAGAAGTTTTGATGTAAAATGCGTCGGAAATTAAAAACTGGTGCTCATAAGCAAGTGGAAAGATGACTTTATTTATATTTTAATGGTGGTTAAAGAAAAAATATTCATTGATAAGTACTTGATTTACTTAGGAGCATGACATTGGCCATAATTCAGCTAAAGCCTTACTGAAATGCCATGGCATTTTATGAAAGACACAGTAGCAGACCAGAAGAAAAGATTTCAAAAAGGCATTGATTTCAAAGAATAGTTTTAATAACTACTATAAGCCACCTCAATTACTAATATAATTGTAATAATATTTTAAAGTAGCTCATTTATTGAATATATTCTGTATATATAATTTTCCAAAATATGCTTTCTATGTACTAATTCTCTATCAAAACAACACCGATAATTTGATATTACGATTGTTTTACAAATAAGAGACTTGAGGCTGGATCCAGGAGGGGTGTTGTGGTTTGCTCAGTTACACAACTGGATTCTGGAAATGTACAGTCAAAACTTCTTTATGTCTGAAGATTACTTTTTCCTTCCTCTTTACCACCACCTCTTCCCGGTCACCTTCCTTTCCCTCCCCCTTAACCCCCTCCTCGCCCCCTCCTACTCTTCCTTCCCCTCTGCCGCCTTCTTCTTCTTCTTCTTAATCTGATTTCAGAGGCAGAAACCCATGGCCTCATAAAGAAAGGAGCAATCAGGCAGTAGGTGGAAAAAGCCGAGGGTTGAGAGACAGGAACCCCGAACATTAGCTTGGCTTCTTTTCTTCAGCTAACATTTAACTTGGGCAAGTTATGTAGTTGTTCTGTAAGAGTGACAATTAAACATGATAGCCTCTGCCTCTGAGCAGTGCAAGTGCATAGTTCCGAGGAAAGCTCATCTGAATCATCACATGAAAAAACTTACCTTTTTGAAATAGGTCTTAGGAATGAAAATAATTGTCCTGATTTTCAAGCCTTAAAGTTAAAACAGTGCAGAACTAATGGTTCCAGATTGATGACAGATAATAAAAACTGGCAACCGGGCTTCCCTGGTGGCGCAGTGGTTGAGAGTCCGCCTGCCGATGCGGGGGACGCGGGTTCGTGCCCCGGTCCGGGAAGATCCTACATGCCGTGGAGCGGCTGGGCCCGTGAGCCATGGCCGCTGAGCCTGCGCGTCCGGAGCCTATGCTTCGCAACGGGAGAGGCCACAACAGTGAGAGGCCAGCGTAACAAACAAACAAACAAAAAACTGACAACCGCCCAGAATTAAATCCAATACTTAGAAATGATGCATAAAATGAATGTAACTTTTAAAAAAGTGTACATCAAACATTTATTACCAACAATCCTCTCAACTCCAAAATTGGGCACATGAATTAAAAATAAAAATTCAATGGGCTACTCAGTAAGGCATTCTAGTAATTTCCATAAAAATGGACAAACTTTGTTAAAAATTGATCAAGCTTTCAAATGATTTGGCTACAGATATTTATAATACATATATTTACAACTATGTAATTGATACAGTTGAATATGATTTGAGGAAATGACAAATGATTCCAGAAGACACTCCTGTAAGCTTTCACAATCGGAAGCAAATGACAAAAATGAGCTAACCAAGTGTACTAACAGGGGAACTAGCTTTCTAATGAAGGTCTAAAAATATCTGTGAAAAATATGCTTATAAGAGAGTTGGTAGGTTTCATTCAAAATTTATGAGGCTCAAGTTTAAGAAGCTTAACAAATCAATTAAGTATTACCTGAGCTAGACAGAAGGGAAGAAGGAAGCAAAGGAGGGAAAGAAGGAAAGGAAAAAGAAGGAAGGAAGGGTAGAGAGAAAGAGAGAGATGAAAAAAAAGAAGAAGAACTTCTTCAAGTGCCAAAAACCAAGAGAGAAATGAAAACCAGAGCACCTAGGACTTGAGCTCAAACCACAGATGCCTCTGGGGTGGGGATGGGTGTGTGGGGCTATTTGTCTCTTTCTCCAACAGTGTCGCTTTTAATGTCCATTTGGAGAATCAGGAAACTAAGTCAAAGACTTGAACCAGGAAAGGGGATAACACCAAAATCTTTAAATGTCTGCACTTTCAGTAAAATGTAGACTAAAAATCTATACTCCAGCTGATGAAAAACAACAGCTAAAACCAATACAAGTTTAAAAAAATTTTTTGTTTATCTGCTTTGTCAGTCAAATTTTAAAAAGTCTAATTTGAGAATTGTAAAGGCAAAGTTTATACCTCTTTTAAATTTGTGGTTTGATTTGGTATTACTTGCATGTTTTAAAAACTCTCAGAACAAGGAGAAACAGAGAAAGAGAGAGAGAGAGAGAGAGAGAGAGAGAGAGAGAGAGAGAGAAGCCAGCTAACCTCAAAGCAGTGAAACTTGAAACTTGTGGGAAGCCATCAGAAGTAAATAAATGTACAATTTCTCTTGTCAGGCATTCCCACACTTGAACAACAAGGGATTCTTAGTCTCAAGAGCTTAATATAATAGAAATACATCCAGAAAGAGAATATAGTAATATAATAAGCATGCTCACAATTATAAAAGAAGGCGTTGAAACCCCAACATAAAGAGGATACAATGAATAAAACATAGGATCTGAAAAATACTGAACTAGACCTTACACAAATAAAAAATAATCACAATTTAAAATTTTAAAAAATGACATAGTTGAAGAGGATTAGTGAAACTGAAGTAGATATGAGGTAGTTATATAAAATGAAAAATATAAAAAGATGGAAAATGTAGAAGACTAAAAGCCAAGGAGTGAAGACTTAGAGAATGTAACATATTTCTAATAGGTCCGGAGGGAGATATTATACTTAGAATATATTTTAGTCGGAAATGGTAAAGAACATCATGGTTGAGAATTTTCCAGAGCTAACAAAACACAGGTATTCTTCATTTTGACAAACAATGAGTCCTGAGCAGAACTGATGAAAATAGTCCATTCCTAGACACATAAATTTGATCCTGAAAACCACCAAAGTCAGTGAAAACATTTTAAAAGCAGCCATAAAGAAAATGCAGTCTAAAGGGAGAAATTTCCTGACCATAACATAACAAATGCTTTTAACTAGAAATAAATAACAAAATAAACCACTTAGTTTAAGCATATGATATAATATGAGGTAGGTAGGTTAAAAAAAAAAGATGTACATAACTGCAATGAGAGATGTACATAACTGCAATGAGAGATGTACATAAATGCAATGAGAGAAAGATGTGGGAATTGGTGGGTCCTAAGAACATATGGGTGGGTTTTTAATTTTCATCAGTGCTTTTATGTATATGCATTACATAGTTGGTAAAAATGCAGTAAATATACCAATTTTTTGTAAAAAAAAAAAAAAGAAGAATCACTTAGACTAACAGCAGGCATATCAAGACACTCAACTTAGAACTGAGAGGCAATGTTATAGTATCCTTAAAATGTCAAGAAGACAAAATAAATCTGTCTACAGCACCCAGCAGAACTGTTATTGTTCAGGAACAAGGGCTGTCTTAGGATGGTTTCTGATAAAGCAAGTCCTAGAACAATTATTCATTTGAAAGTTATTTATTAGGAAGTGCTGCCTGGAAAAAAATGGATAGGACTGGTAATGACATGACTATTTAAAAAATTTTAATAAATAGTGCTGGAAAATCAAATATCCATATAAATAACAATAATTATTAATCCAGAAGGTAATATATCTAAATATGGATGTTAAAGAGTTTCTAGAAGAAAACATAGGAGAATATCTTTATAGCTGTGAGCAGATTTCCTAAACAGAACATACAATGCACTAACCAGAAAAGTTTAATACATTGAACTTAATTAAAACTAAGAGCATTGGGCTTCCCTGGTGGCACAGTGGTTGAGAGTCCGCCTGCTGATGCAGGGGACGCGGATTCGTGCCCCGGTCCGGGAAGATCCCATGCCGCAGAGCGGCTGGGCCCGTGAGCCATGGCTGCTGAGCCTGCGTGTCCGGAGCGTGGGAGCAAAACAAAAAAAAAACTAAGAGCATCTGTTCACCAAAAGAAACCATTAATCAATTAAAAATGCAAACTACACACTCAGAAAAAATATATTCAGTGTATATATCTAATAAATAATATACAAAACTCTCCAAAAGTCTTTTAATAAATCAGATTTCCTTCTGGGAATTTCTTTAAAATTAAAAAATGGGACATTCTTTTTTTTTTTTTTTTGGCTGCATTGTGTGGCTTGCGGGATCTTAATTCCCCAGTCAGGGATTGAACCCAGGCCCTCGGAAGTGAAAGCCTGAAGTTCTAACCACTGGACCACCAGGGAATTCCCATGGGACATTCATCTTTGTTATCTCCTCATACACCTTTTACTTTTATATCTTATTTGCTAGAATTTTGTCAGATGATCACAAACAGCTATAAGTGCTGGTAAGAAGACCACTCTATTTTATTTGTTTACATGTCCAGATAAAATTTAAAATTTTCTCACTAAGTAGGTCAGGAAATGTGTATTGAATTAGGCAACTAGTAAATCTTACAATACAATTTTTATGTACATGGTGTGACTATAAAATCATTCAACAAATTTATTGAAGATGACTTTTATGCTATATTTTTTTCCAAGTTCTGGATGTGGGAGGAGGCTTAGAAATTAAACACTAAATAAAACATTGTCCCTGTCCTCAAGGAGTTGATAGTCTAATAGGAGGAGATAACAATAACATATTTTTTCATTAAGATGTATTGATACTTGAGTTCAAAGGTGGAAAAGACTACTTCCACAAGAATCTTGAATAAATTAAGAAAGATATTTTAAGACAGAGAAAACTCATGGACAGAGTCAGAGAGCTGGGCAAATATTAGGTAGCTCTGAGAAAAACCAAGTAGTTCGGTTTGCCTGGAGTATTGTGAATGTAGTAGGCCTAAATTGTCAGGTTTGGGCTCTTACTCTTTAAGGAATGAGAACCCATCAAAATTTATGAGCTGCGATGCTTAATTTTTTGTTTATGGCATGTTTCATTTGCTATTTCTTTGTATTACATCTCATTCTTGAAGTTACATATTAAAAAAAAAACTTGAAGGATTACTACTGTGATACATCTACCTATGTAAACTAATGTGGCCTTAAAGCTTCTAATGATAGTTGTTGGCTAGACTTAGAGATTTTTTTTATAATCATTTTTATACCAACTTCTCTTCTTGTGAAACATGTCATCTAAAATTTCAGGAAGACACTCCCTGTAAAGCTGGCATACTATTTTCACAAACCTACTTTAGTTCCCTCCTGAAACTGCATTAAATTCATAGCAATGGGATTACTTAGAAATAAACCTGCAAGAATGAGAGAATGGGAGAATAAATGATAGAAAAGGATCATGGGGTTAGAAAATACATAGATCAGTTGAAAACAACATGGCAGACTTGAACACACTGAATCCTAAACCAGCAGTGGGGAAAGCTGAGAAGAAACTGGACTTACACTGCAGGATTACCAAAAGGCTTGAGAATTCACAGCACCAGATACCTTTCACAAGTGAGATAAAAGATAAAGACAGTATGCTAAGTCAAACATTGGTTAAAGAAGTTGGATCCCCACATCCTTGCCACTATTCTCTGTAGCCCAATGCCTGTGCCCTGTCTTACTTTCAAAGGACTGAGGGTTTAGTTTTTGGAGAAAGTAAAATAGAATGTGTCTAAACTGGATAGCAGACCAGCTATGAACAGCTTGCTGGATGCTAACAACCAAAATTCTAGTTGATTCTCTGCATTTCCTAAGAAACTGGTGGATACTAGAACAAAACTCCAAAAATTGTTCACAGAGGAACCAAAAGTAAACAACCCCACTCATGTATGTGTTGCTCTCAAACATCTTTGTAATGTCCCACTTCTAAGTATGAGAATCCAGCCCGTGATTAGCATACAAGTAAGGACAGCCTCTCTATAAAAGATAAAATCCACACACAGAAAAAACAAATAAGTTTGGAAAAAAAGTCTATTAATAGAGCTAAAACCTAAAAAATATATATTATTAATATCTTCAGAGGAGGAACAGAAGATATTATAAACATGAAACAAGAAAATGAAATAGGGAATAACAAAGAACTCGGGGAAAAAATATAGCAAAAATGAAAAGCATAGTATAAAGGCTAGAATATAAAGTTGTAGAATACACCAGAAAGTTGAGCTCCTCAATATTGATTGATTAATCAATAGATCTATTAAGTGATAGATAGATAAACAGAAAGGAAATGAGAAAGAAAAGACAAGAATATTACGGAACCAGTCCAGGAGATTCAGTATTTCAAGGAAAAAAATAAGGGTGAGAGGAGAAAGAATAGTCAACAAAACAAGAGAAAAATGTCAAGGGATACCTATTTTCAGATGGAAAGGGGCCAAGTGCTCAGAACAAAATTAGAAATTAGACTCACACGAAGTACATTATGAAGAAATTTCAAAACTTTGAAACAGAAGATCTTATGAGCTGGGAATGGAGGAAGAGGATAAAACAACCACAACCACAGCAATACAACAATTCATACAAAAACTGTGTCAAGCTGAAAGCCTGAAGGTGATGAACACTTCAAAACCTGGAGGAAAGAGATATCCATTCTAGAATTCTCTACCCAGTGAAATTATTAATCAAGTATGAGAGTAGAATAATTATTTTCAGAAGCACATATTAAACATCTCTATCTCTATCTCCCAGTTATCCTTCAACAGGAAACTATTGTACAATGTATTAAACCAAAACAAAAAAGGAAAACAATAAAGAGGAAGTGATAAACACAGGAAATTGGTCTTTTAACACAGAAAGCAAGTACAAGGAATCCCCAGAACAAGGGTGAAGGTAGATGCCTGGATGACAGCTGTGAACCATCCTTAGCGAGCAGAGCATCAAGATCATGCACGTCAGATAACTCCATCTTCTTCTCTAGGAAGATGCAATGGATAGAATACCTGATAGATCTCAGTGTCATTAGAGAAGACAATTGGATAACAGATGATTTGGAATTGACAGTGATTATAGAGAAAAGTAAGCCAACCGATGTAGTTCAGTTATGTTTAGCTTTACATAGTCATCATGATATTAATACTGAGTAAATATAAAAATCATGGTATAGCTATGTAGTGAGGTTGGGGTATAAGAAAGATGTGCATGTGTGATTTAGGGCAGGAAAAGAGAAGAAGTTCAATCCTCATCCTCATTTGTGGGACATCAGTACATAACACCTGAAACAAAATAATTAAATAACAATATAAGCATGTTATGTAGAGAAATAAAGATAAATATCAAAGGAATTATCTAGTAGAATCAAAATGGTTGTCTTTGGGGAGGGGAAATCGGGATGCGAGTTAGATGGACATTACTATTTCTCAAAATAAACATGTGAAACTATTTTACTCTAAATTATGTGCATGCATAGCACTGATACAAAATAAAAATTAAAACTGAAATAAGTCATTTCAGAAATGACTTGAGTAATGCATGGTAATTATCAAGAGTTGGTGTACCATGGGAGAAAGTAAACTAGTTTACCAGCGAGATACCACTGAGTTCAAATACCACTTCTATCACTACCTATCTATGCAGCAATAACAAAAGTGACATCATTTAGTCAGTGCTCATTGTACAGTAGACAATTTACAAAGTTATTCTTTTTATCACCTCTAGTCTCATAAGAACACTATGAAATAATTACTATTATTACCTATATTTTTCAGAGGAAAATATGGCCCTTTAGAAAATTGATTATGTTATCCATATTTATAAAGCTAGGAAGGGAGAGTTCAGGCTAAATTTGACTCATGTGTTTCCGGATATAAAACTCCTTATGACAGTCTGGAAAGGTTCAATATTTGCATTAGTTTCGGTTTTTCTCAAAGCAGACCCCAGACAAGGAAATGAGTGTAGATGGTCTGGGAGAGAAGCAAGAATACAAGACAGGGAAGGGAGGACAGGCAGCCAGCAAAGGGTGTTATTCAGCCAGAAGCCATGGTGGGTCACTGGAGCTTAATCCTGCTGGGAAATTCTGGAATCCAGGGGAGAAGACTTGCTTCAAAGGTATCCTTCAGGAGGAGGGTCCAGGGAGAGTGGAAATTTTGCACGAAATCCCAGCAGTAATTGGTTGAGGTGTTCTGGGGAAGGACAGTATTTAACTCCCTATAATTTCTGAGCAGACAAGTGTTTTGGTGGCCAAACAGCCTTTAGGAAAAAAAAAGTGTTCCGGTTCTGGCAATGGGAAGTCAGACTGGAGGTCTCTGAAGTGGTAAGAGCTTGGAGACATGGGCAATGTATTAACAGCATTTTCTAGAAGCCACTAACATAACCCTCAAATATCAGTCGATGAACAAAATAAAAGTTGATTTCTTGTTTCCATCACGACTTAAGGCAGTAGGGAGAGGGGGTGCACATCGTTTCTAAGCCACAGTCCCTCATAGGCCAGGTTTCTTCCATCCAGGTGCTCTGTAGTCTTCTAGTTTCACAGTCTTCTGGATCCAGTGCATCTAGGCAGCCCATGAGCCAAGAGAGGGTGGCAGAATAGTGCTGGAATTTTTGGGGTGAATTCTCTCTAAGTACGACAACACTTTTGCTTACACACCACTGGCCGAAACTTGATCACAAGACTGCATCTTATTGTCAGGAAGCATGGGAAATGTAGTCTAAATGTCCTGGAAGAAAAAGAAAACTCACATTTGGTAAGAATCACTCACAACCATTCAATAATTATCATACTATACTATTTCTCATAAGGTCACCTTGATGTGCTTAATAAATATATGTGTATATATGTATATCTCCATACACATTTATGCATACACACATCATATCACATTCATATCATATATCCATTGCTTTGCCTGGCAATTGCAAACTATTCAATAAAAACTTAGCCTCATGGAAACCATTTTTACACATAGACTCATCAATTATTTTCATTTCATATTAGAAATAAACACATTTTATTTAAATTTCACCAGATTGCATTTACCTTAGGGTAAAGTAGCTCATGGGTTGCACTTACCTTAATTTGCTCTGCAAATTAGGCTATAGCATTCTATAAAGGGATTTATCTTCCATATTACTTAAAATTTTATTTGACATTTTAACTCAAGAAATCAACAAAATAGTATTGTACATATTTGTTTCCCGTAAACATTAAAGAACAGTTAAAAATATGTGCTGGCTTGAATATTTTTGAAATGAATTGTTCTGCGAACATTTTAAAATGCTATCTATGTATCAGCAGAAATACATTTCCCTGTACTGTAAGTTCCCTGTACTGCAGGTTGTTTTCACTTTGCATAGAATGTATTTTGACTGTTGCTATTGGAGTCACTGTGTTGTGCTGAAAGCTTCATGTGTTTGAGTATAAAAATAATTGAATTTCAGTGAATTAAAGTATTGACCTTAATTTTTTTTTTTTAGTAAGTTAGGGGTATCATGAAAAAAGTATGTACAAACTATAACAGACTCTTGAAATCTTACAATTGTAAAGTTAATTTCAAAGAGCAGGAAGGTAGTACAAATTTTAGAAAAAGTACATAATATTAACTTCCTCATTTGGTTACCAGGTAGGCAAGTTGCACAAATGGAACTATGATTTATACTGAATTTCCCCTTTTCTTTCAACATGGAGAGAGAGAGAGAGAGATCCAAAAGAGGTTAGAGGACAGAAATATAGAAATTTGGGCTTGTGTCATGCCTTAGAGAACTGTCTTCTTCCTCTCTTATAAAAGGCCAAATGGAGTGAATATATGGTTAATTTTCTCCTGGGAGCAAATCTATTTCACAGATCACCTATGAAGGTCTGGCTCTGAGAATGACTATAGATGCCATCTCACTATTTCTCTAGCCTAATGAGATACCAGGCCAATACCTGAATCCTATTAGGGTAAATATTATTATGCCCTGATTTGATATAGCCAGGCAATTTGATTGTTGTTGAAATGTATTCATTTATTTGGATGATCTAGACTAGTGTTTCTCAACCATGGGTGATTTTTTCCCCAGGAGAAATTTCTGGAGACATTTGTGGTTGCTAAGATTATAGCGGGTTGCTTCTGGAATCTAGTGGGTTGAGGCCAGGGATGCTGCTAATCATCCTACAATACACAGGACAGTTCCTCACAAAGAAGAATTATTTGGTCCCAAATGTACATATGCCAAGGTTGAAAAAACTGTGACATAACTATAGTCTTTTATATATATAATATATGAAAAAAGTCTCTATTTCATGTAAGGAAGATTAAAAATCAGAGTATCAATTTATCAGCTCCTATTTTTTTTAAACATCTCTATTGGAGTGTAATTGCTTTACAATGGTGTGTTAGTTTCTGCTTTATAACAAAGTGAATCAGTTATACATATACATATGTTCCCATATCTCTTCCCTCTTGCATCTCCCTCCCTCCCACCCTCCCTATCCCACCCCTCTAGGTGGTCACAAAGCACCCAGCTGATCTCCCTGTGCTATGCAGCTGCTTCCCACTAGCTATCTATTTTATGTTTGGTAGTGTGTATATGTCCATGCCACTCTCTCACTTTGTCACAGCTTACCCTTCCCCCTCCCCATATCCTCAAGTCCATTCTCTAGTAGGTCTGTGTCTTTATTCCCATCGTACCCCAAGGTTCTTCATGACCTTTTTTTTTCCTTTTTTCTTAGATTCCATATATATGTGTTAGCATACGGTATTTGTTTTTCTCTTTCTGACTTACTTCACTCTGTATGACAGACTCTAGGTCCATCCACCTCACTATAAATAACTCAATTTCATTTCTTTTTATGGCTGAGTAATATTCCACTGTATATATGTGCCACATCTTCTTTATCCATTCATCTGTTGATGGATACTTAGGTTGCTTCCATGTCCTGGCTGTTGTAAATAGTATCAGCTCCTATTTTGTTGTAGAATAGTTAAATGATTATGCATTGGAACTGAACCTCATTCCTCCCCTGCTCTAATCCCTACCACAGAGAACACATGATCTATCATTTAATTCTCCTTTGTTTTGCTCTGTTTATTTTGAACTGTCAATTTTTACATACTCCCTATGCTTGACCCTCCTGGCAGCAATCCCTCTCACAGGTGTGCTGGTCCCATATATTACTAATTGAATCATCAGCCCTTCAAGGCAGGACAGACATTAATCAGTGCAGTGAAGGCTCTGCCTGGTGAATGTGAACTTTCATTTCTGCAGGTTTCCTCCCGAAAGTTCTCCCACCTTATTTCACTCATTCAAGCAGCCACAGTCATGGGAAGATGGGGGAGACATCAAACAGGCCAGATGGCAATGCCTGCTCCTCTGGTTTCGGTTTTCACTTCCTACTCTTTTACCTACTGCTTCATCATTTGGCTTGACATGTCTCACCGTGGGTTCTGATTTGGTTGGCAGTGTAACCCTTCAGTTCATTTATGAATGGTGAACTTGTTATTCAGTATTAATGTTTCTTATGAGCAACCTTGCCTTGTAAAGTTGGGCAGGTTATTAAGCCAGAAGTCTGGTCTGAAATGAAATGGAAGTGTTCTGTTTTGAAATTCTTGACTTTCTTTGTGTTATTGAGAACCTGGAAAGTATTGATTTGGAAATTATCTTCTCTGTTTTAATGTTGTAAAAATGTATATAGTTCAAGTAGTTGATTCAACTAGTTGAAGTCAACATCTATGAAACATTCTGGAACTTATATCTGAAAAGTGGGGAAGACTTGGATAATCATATTCATGTCCAAATAATTACATAAACACAGCTCATGCTTCTATCATATAGAAAGTCACAGCCAAAAAGTAACCAGACCTGAGAATTGGATTTTCATCTTTGGAGGAGGTAATATATTGAAAGAAGAACAAGATATGGGCTTTGGAGTCAGACGATGTTGACTTCAAATCATATCTCTGCCACTACCTCTGCCTCTAGAATCTAGGGAAGGCTATTTAACTTCTCTGAGCTTCAGGCTCTGCATCCGTAAACCAGAGAGGGTAACTCCAAACTCATAGTGTTGCAAGGACTACAGTGTTACAAGGATTACAGTATACTTATCTACTGCTATAATATTCATATATACACACATGCATGTATATATGTGTATATGTATAAATATGTACATAATATTTATAAACACATTTGTATACACATGTATGTATATGTAAGTAATAAGCCATATCTCAGACTTGGTCCTATTTACAGATAAGGATTTGTTAATATTGGGTTGGTTCAAAAGATCGTTGGGGTTTTTTCATAAGATGCTATGGAGAAATTTGTGGCCAACCCAATATTATCATTCTTACTTGACCCCCGAGTTGTATATATGTTACTTCAAGAGCTGCAACATACCTAAATGCTGGGAAAGACCTCATCTTTAGAAGTTCAGGGACAATATTTCTGGTATAATTCAAGCCAATTACTATCTAAAAAAATCATATGGGATCATATACATAGAATTCCTTTGAAAAGTCAAATCCCCTGTGCTTATGCATGCATATGCATTTGTTTTTGTTATTCCTCACTCCCTCTATCCCTGTATTTCCCTATCGTTAGTAAAATGCTTCTGCTTAATTGCAACAAAACAAAACAAAACACATTGGGTTTTGTTATGAGCCGAACTATTTTTGTAACTCCATCAAACTAGAGAATAATCTTAATGAAGGGAGGAAATGTGTCATTTGTTCAATACTTTCATCAGCAACAGTCAGGAGAGCACCTGGAGTAAAATAAGAGGACAATAAAAAACTGTTGAATTATCAGATGAAATCATAGAGCTTTGAATAATTTATCATCATAGGGTAGTAGGGATGACATGATTTATTGCTTCGAAGCAGCTAACAATCAAAACAAGCAAAACACAACCACCAGAAGTCATCAATTATTTATGATGGTGGATATTCAACTATGATATTTGACTTTATACAGACTACGAAAGATTTTGAAGGGTTAACCAGTGGTTGAAATACGCTTTGATATTCTTTTAAAATGCAATGTGTTTACCACACATTTGTGAAGTATGATTCAAGGCCATTGCCTGAAAACCCAAAAGCACTTTAGAGCTTTTATAAAAAGTCTGAGTTTGTGTAAACACTTTCCTGCAGTCTCTAGAGACATTATTTAACTTTAAGTTCTAAGTGACCTTTAAACCCAACAAACATCCCTTGCAAAGTGTATTTTAGTTTATTTGAAGTGGGAAGTAAATGAGTGATAAAGTTTGTTTATTTTTCAGCTACAAAAGAGATGCAAGTTCCTAGCATGATGCTGTTAATTGGCTGGTAAAAATTTAGACTGGGTGTTCAAAGAATGAATGTTTCAGCAAGTGTTTAATATGTCAAAATGAGACTATTTTTGAGAAGCTGAGTTTAAAACACTCTAAGTACATAAATTACTGGTAAACGCAATTATGAACTTCTGCTTTTGTCTTTGTAAAACAAATGAATTTTTGTGACAAATTTTGAAAAATAATTTGTAAACTTCACAAATCTAATTGTATTTACAAGTGTACATTGTATTCTGTTGTATTGCATAGTTAGCATTTATAGTTTAATTATTTTTATTGTATTCCTCTTTCTCATTAAATTTCCTGCATAATATTTAAAAGCATGGTCCCAAATTTAGGCAGACTACAGCTGTAATCCCAGCTCTGCCAATTGTATGACCTTTCTAATACTCAGTTTTCTTATTGGTACCTATTATTGGTAATAGTTCATATACTTAATAGGTACCCTGAGAAATAAATTATATAATGTATCTAACAATCTTGGATGATATCGCCTGATATATATTATGTATTCAACAAATTTTAACTATTTTTATTTTTGTAGGGATTTTATTTCTGTGTATGTGAGTGTGTATGAGATGCTTAACGGCTTAGACTAGACTTCTGGGTAACTCCACTTCTAGCACTAGTAGATGCTAAATTAATGTGTACATTTGCTTTAAATCCAAGAATTTGATAATTTACTCCTTACGAAACTAACACATTATTTTAGGTAATATTTTACAAGTTATTTTATTTATAAAAGATTACATGGTCTTTTTAATGTCTACTAAGAGAATAGCTCATCTATGTCTATAGGCAAGTACCACAACAAAGATATTAGCTAATTATTTTTAAATAAAGGAATTCTTATAAGGATCTTTTTTGAATCCATGATCACAATCCATGCAATAAACAAATCCATCACCTCCAAATGTTTCTTCATGCCCTCCTTTTTTATTATCATTATTACTTTTTTTGTATTAAGAAAACATAAGATCTCTTTTTGAAGCTAAGTGAACAGTTTGCTTTTATCTGAAAGTAAACTATACAGTTTCATATAATCTGTTGTAGCAGACTGAGTTTTCCAGCAGGGAGATAATGAAATAGAACTTTACATGTAGCAATGATATTCAATGTTACTCTTGGGGTCAGCAATGGTGAAAAAGGAGTGAATAAAGCAAGACTGGGCAGAGGGAGAAGTTGGACTGTGATGAATAACAATAGAGGTTTCAGCCAACCCATGGGTCTTTATAGTCCTACACTGACTGGTCACTGAATGGAGGCTGCCCTGAGAAAGGGGTATGACCTTGAACAATGTGACTCTATTCAGATGAGGGCAATCACTGGGAAGATGGCAGTTTTAAAGTGGTACAGCGTAGGATAGGAACCTGGATTTTGTGTCAGTATGCCCATATCAGAGCCACTGTGTTGTAAAGTGTCTTTAATGCAAAGTTATTTAGCATCCTGTGTCAGTAAACCAAACATTCCATTAGTCTTTGAATAGTGGTGCTAGATTAGGTCCTTCTGGGAGGAAAGGCAAAATCATACCCAGTACATGTATCAATGACAATCAAAAAGAGTTGCTGCTCCTTTCAGAGTAGAATGTGTCTAATGGAGTTAATCTACCACCAAGTGGCTATTTGCACTCCTGCAGGGATGGTGCCATATTGAAGAACTAGCATCGGTCTTGGTTGCCAGCAGTTGGACATTTTAGCAGCAGCAGTGATGAGAGGGGACCCATGTTCTTAGACCCAAACATCCTTGGTAACCATGATTATCTAGCTCATGGGTCTATTGTGCCAGTAGTGAGTTGGCTGCTGGACAAATTCTGAATGATACCAACTGACCCAGTCAATCTATTTAGTTGTTTAGTGCCTTTTCAAGGGTGGATGTTTTCTAATGGGTGTCAACATGTGATGCAAAGATCCACACAGTTCATGCCTATTTTTCAGGATGCCTATTCCACAGACTTCATTGTCCTCCCATCTGAATCTTTCCAAGCCCCTAATCCCCCAGCCAAGCCATTCACCAGTGTTTATAAGTCTATATACATTCTTTAGAATGTACACTTCTCTTCCTACACAAAGTGGATGGCCAGGTTAACCATCAAATATCTATCCATTGAGAGAATTTCCCTTCGTTATTGTTTCTTAGGGCCACCTCTGAATGGGACTGAGTGGCCAAGTCCACTTAAAGGCGAGTCACTGATAAGACAGTGGTGGATGACAAGGAGGTCCTGGCCATCTGCACATACTTTCCCACCCTACTCATGTGTAATCCTGAATGAACCCCTTCTATACTACAATAGACTGCTGCTAGACACACTTGACCTGATAAGGGAGTGGGCCTGGAAAAAGCCAGGTGTGATGGTCAGTTTATTTCCATTGGACTAAGCCACAGTCCCAAGTTATTCAATCACATATTAATCTAGGTGTTGCTTTGGAAGTATTTTGTAAACGTAATTAGCATCTACAATTAGCTGACTTTACGTAAAAGATATTATCCTAGACAATCTGGGTGGGCTGGATCTAACCAATCCAAGGCTTTAAGAGCAGAACTGAGATTTCCCTGAGGAAGAAACTCCTCCTGTGGACCAAAGCCTCAGGTCCTGCCTGAAAGTTTTGAACTACTCTTCCTGATGGGCTGGCCTGTGAATTTCTGGCTTTCCTAGCCAGCCCTGCAAACCATATAAGCTAGGTTCTTGCAAGAAACATCTCCCTTCCTCTCCCCACCTCTGCTTTTCAAAAGGTATATAATTCTCTGCTACAGAGAGCATGACCTTTACCTAGAATTTTAGTAGTCTGTACCAGTGATTCTCTTTTTAGGACTTGTCATTAACTGCACACCATCTCGTTTCCTAAACGCAGAAACCTCAATACTACTGTACTGGGTCGTATGGTCATACTGGCATGCACCACAGTCTTCAAGCACATTCCTCCTAGGTGTTACTCAAAGTTGGGAGCATTTTGTCACCTGATATGTGGATCAAAACAGTATTCCCAGAGATGGAACTCGAAACTCTAAACCCTCTAAAACTCAAGAGACTAAACAGGTATTACACTTAATTCTCAGTGGTGGGAGGTACAAAATGCAAAAATGTATCTTTTACATTGGAGAGGTTGCCCTGGCATGCACCAGAACTCCAGACTTGCTTCAAACCTCACCGATATAGTCAGCCTCCAAATATTTGTAGGGATCATCTCATATCCTCTGCAGTGTATTTGTCTTCCCAGGATTCCAACTTCCTTGCTACTTCTTGTTCACCTGGTCTCATTCAGATGAAGTCATCTATCTGTGGGATTTCCACTCAGTCCACTTTCCCTTGCACAATTTGTTATAGGACAGTAGTGTTATCATAGGCCTCTGGCGGTAAAGGTATACTATAATCTGTTTTAAATGAATACTTAGAAATACTATTTCTAATCTTCTTTCTTGATAGGGAGGGAAAAGAATATATTTGCAAGATCACTGATTGCATACTATATCCTGAAGCTGTATTAAGATGATCTAGCAAAGATTCCTCATTCCACACAACTGCAATTGGGATTGCTGTGTGGTTGACATGGCAGGGGTCAATGCCATCCTCCAGAATCCATCTGGCATTTTTAGAGACATGAATAAAGTGGAGATATAATGGGCATCAGCACCCCAAGAATAACATTAACCTCTTACATTCCCTCCAAGATAAGATATTGTTTTTAATTTTTCTATTTTGGCTGGGGGAGGGGTGCTTTAGAAGGCTACCACTTGACCTTCTCACTATGATAGTTCTTACCTCACAGGATAAGGAGTCAATGCGGGACCTGCCAACTACCAAGTATATCCGTTAGATTTTATATTTGGGGACATATATTATTTGGGGGTAGGAAAATTACTATTAAGTGTGTTCATGAACGAAGTGCACACACCATGAGCCAGACTTGGCCAAGATTCCATTTATTGCCTTGCCTCCATAAACCCCACTCTAACAAAAGGGTTTGATAATGCTTTGAGTCCTTTGTTGTCAATGCCAGTTTGGACCTTGTGTCTCCAATATCTTGTGGGCATTCTGCTTTCCCTCCTGTATGTTGCTGAAGTCAATGGCTATGGGTTCCTTTGAATAAGAAACAGGGAATAATGGCCTCATATCCTTGCCATAGTGTTGCAAGGTTCTTCCTTCTGAAAACTTGACAGCTTCAGTATGTGGGTCTGGGTCTGAAAATTGGCTTGAATTCAGAAATTAGGCAAGGTGTTACAACTTTTTATTGGGGTGACCACTCTTAGATTCCTGATCATCAGTCCTTATTTTATTCTGTTTGCATAGATTGAGAAACACTCTCAATACCTCTGTTTTGCTCATAGGGACAATATGTTCTATTACCCAAATCCATAGCTCTCCATATTTTATATGGAATCCTTACTGGTACAGCAAACTTGTTGAGGATAAATATTCAACTTTCTGAACCTTCTTTGGGTTTCTGCTGTTTTTATGATTAAATTTGATTTGCCTGTCCCCTGGCTGTATAAGATCAGAGTCTCTTTATATATTGTCAAGGAGGACCTCTTTGAATTTATTTGTTCAGTCTTTCAATTTTTTTCTCCAAATCATCAATTTCTCTCAAAATAGTAATCCATTTCCTTTGCCTTTATAAATACTATTTTGATGTGCTTTTTAATTGCCTGATACATTACTTCCATCAGTGCCTCCCCTTCCAGCAATACCAGTTCCTAACAGTAAAAGTTTTAACAAATTTCACTGTTGCTGCATGCCGAGAGATATCAGTACTCTGCCTGCTGCCAATAGGTGATCCAGTCTGTTTTCTTGGACCACTTATAGCATTATTGTGTTTTCCAGCTTCTGAGACAGAGATCTGTGTACAGGGTAGTACCCTTGGGATCAATATCTGTGACAAAGCGAAGAGTACAGGAAAGGGTAGAGGGAGACCTTAGGCTATGTTGGAGTAACAGCTATGATGAACGCTGGAGCTGGGAGGGCCCTGCAGCATTGTCTCCTCATTGGACATGGGGTGCCTCTGAAAAGGGGGTGTTACCTAAAAGAAGTTGGCTCTCTTAACAGACTGGTGGTTGCCAAGGGGGAGGGGTTTGGGGAGGGGTGGAGTGGGAGATTGGGGTTAGCAGATGTAAGCTTTTATATATATGGAATGGGTAAACAAGGTCCTACTGTATAGCACAGAGACCTATATTCAATATCCTATGATAAACCATAATGGAAAAGAATATTTTAAAAAAAAGAATATATAGGGCTTCCCTGGTGGCGCAGTGGTTGGGGGTCCGCCTGCCGATGCAGGGGACATGGGTTCGTGCCCCGGTCCGGGAGAATCCCGCGTGCCGCAGAGCGGCTGGGCCCGTGAGCCATGGCCGCTGGACCTGCGCGTCCGGAGCCTGTGCTCCGCAACGGGAGAGGCTGCGGCGGTGAGAGGCCCGCGTACCGTACCGCAACAAAAAAAAAAAAAAAAAAAAAGAATATATATATGTATAACTGAATCACTTTGCTGTATAGCAGTAATTAACACAACATTGCAAATCAACTATTCTTCAAAACAAAAGTTTGCTCACTTTATCCTAGGGCACTTGTTGGGAGACAGGAATCACCGAACAAGTTAAAATCTCCAGCAGGGAGGAAGAGGAATACTTAGTCTCAAAGCCCAGGCATACGCACGTTTGCGTATCAGAGTCCGTGCGTGCGTGCCTGTGTGCGTAGTGCGTGCGTGTGTACGTAAGGAAGGTGCGGTCGACGTTGCCTCTGCTACACAGGCTTCTCCTTCGGTAAGTAGAGTCCGTAATGATAAAGCCCTTTGTTAGTTTTCACTCTTGACTTGCTTTCTTTTTTAAAAACTAACCCTCCTACTTATGTTGAGACAAACTAGGTAATTGTAGAAAGAATTTTAGAGAATTAAAGAAGGGTAGTTCAGTTTACCTGAGGTTTTGCACAGCTTTTTGAGGTAGTGGTGTCCGTTCTCGTTTGAGTACATGTCAGAATGTAGACAAGAACAAGGATAAGGAAGATGAGTTTCTCTCGATATTTTGTAAGGGGTCTTTTTTTTTTTCCCTTGTGAATTTGCTTTTGTTTTTATTGGACTACAGGGGATGGGTTGGGAAATATCTCTGCAAGTTACGCCCCACCAGGGAAATGTCCATTCTCATTTTGCTGGGATAGCTTTCGGAGCGTTTTCTTTTTCTGGGAGCCGCTGCTCTTGCAGGCAGCAGCCTCTTCAGGTCCACTGCTGAGTGGCTCCTCCTTGGAAGAGAATTTCCTCTTTTTCTTGGGGCACTCTTGTTTCCTGACTCTTCCGGGTCACTAACTAGTTCCTCTTTGGGGAAATATTTCTTCCTCTTGGGAAGACTTCCACTTCCAGCTGTCTCTTCAAGATCACTACTAACCAGCTCCTCCTTGGAAAAAGATTTCTTTTTCTTGGGTTTGGAGGAGACAGATGGGTCTTCCATTCCATTCTCCTAAGGAGCCTCCTGGGGCTTTTGCTTTTTCTTGTTTTGGGGTCTTGCACTTGTCTCCCCACTGTCCTCCCGAGTACTCCCGATGTCTTCTGAAGATGGCAGGGCAATTGCAGCCAGCCGTTTCTTTTCCTTCTTCAAAGGTTTCTTCTCCTGTTTCTCTAGCTTCCTAGTAATCTCAGCAGCCACTTCCTCTGCCTGAACCATTGCCTCCTTCATGACACCCATATTCTTTTGTGGAATCTCTCCAGTCTCATAGAAAGACAGCCACTCCTCAACTTGTCTTGAAGCTTCTCCCCAGATACACTGGTGGGTACCTCAGAGAAGCAATCAGTTTGTGAGGCAATACTGCATTTGTTTGCCAGGTATTGGGAGATGTGACCTTTGTTCTCTGCAGCTGCTGGGCCAATGAAGGTAGCATGGAAAATGGGTCCATATTTTGGGGTGTTATCCCTTGTCTCCAGGGCTCCGGAAACTTCGTTGCTTTGCTGGGCCTAGGGAATCACTCAGACACCAGATCTGGCCATCACTAGGGTTACTTTTAAAATATAACTCCATAAAATATTTTATTTGAAACTTTGTGAATCTCTAGAAGATGACAAATACTCATATTTAAATGTAAGTACAGATGCTCATTGCAAATTAATCTAGAAACACTCTTAGCTCTTATGTCTCAGGTCCTTTCATTTCGTAGGGACTCCTAAGCTCTGACTGAATATAGACTAAGGTACTAGCAGTGAGGTGGGGAGGAGGTTTAAAAATCATTAATACTATCTTCTGTTACCTTTATTCTGTAAACAACATGAGATTTTAAGATGGCTTATTTTAAAGGTATTTGCTGAAATAACAGCAGGACATTATACCTATACCCTCTGAGTACTTTCCTGATGCTTGGAGTTTGTGGATATAGGACAGGATATATGGCATTATCCTTAGAAAAAATGTAGATAACACAGGTGAAAGTGGCTCTAGCCCTTATTTGAGCCCTTATTTTTTCTCTTAATGTAGTTAACTTCCAAACTAGTCAGATTCAATGTGAAGATTCACCTGCATTCACTCTCCATGGAAAATGACACTGACTGCTTCCCAACTTCCATATGTGGGATTTCAGTAGGTGAACACTTTCATCTCAAGTGCTGTCATACGTATTTGCCCCTGTGAACATCTTTTGGGTTCTGCCATCAAATCAGCAAGTTGCCTTCAATGCCAATGGTGGTATTTTATCCTGTTGCTTCCCCACAGTAAATTCCAAACCTTCCCTGGCTTGGCTGTGAGCACCTGTTCTCCCACACCTGTTTCAATTTATAAACCGTATGCTGTAGTCACAGCTGAGAACTGCTGTAGACATGATGTGATTTCTCATAAATATTTCATAAATTCAAAGTTTCCTGCACTTCAAAATAATTTGAAGGCACTGATTTTACTGAAAATCTCACAGAGACTGACATACACTCTTTATTATCATCATTATTTAAGAAAAGAAAGATGAAGTTTTCAGCCTTATAAAATAACCTGTATCAAGACTAGAATAGCACTACCTTGGTATTTATGCTTTTAAATAAACACAACTACAGCCTATGGTAAAATAATTCAAGTGCAGTAATTGGTCTGAAATGTACATATGCTCAGGAAATCCAGGGAAACAGATGTTTGCACATTGCATTTCCTACATGGAATAAGAGACACACTTCACAAAACAATCAAATATGCAGCAAAAATCCATTTATACTAATTGGCACAATGTTGTCATTAGTATTTTGAGAATGTAAACAGTGAATTTTTGCAAATCATACTTTGTAAGTAACAAAAACCTAAAATTAAGCTTGCTTAAATAATAAAAAAAATTGTCTGGCTTATTAACTGAACAGATAAGAGATCTGTTGAATTTCAGGCTTGGATTGATTCAAGAATAAAAGAACTGTGGCCAGGACTCTGCTTTCCTATCTCCTCTTCTCAGCTTTGTTTTTACAGGACAGTCCTACCTTTATTTTTAGAGAATGTATGCTATTGTTTCCTCAGCCTTCATTCTTTCCTGTTTAAGTCAAGTGCAAAAGAATTTCATATGGTAGCACTCTAAAACAAACAAAAAACAGTAAAAACCAAGACAATGACGAAGAAAAAAACTCCTTTCTCTCCAGAAGTCTCAATAAACATTTTCTCTCATCTCATCTATTATAATCTAAATGACCATTTGTGAAAGAAATATTTTGAACTGAGGAATGAAGCCAATCAGGATCTAGCACTAGGAATTCATCCCTCTGAGACCACATTTTTTTTTTTTTTTCTGCGGTACGTGGGCCTCTCACCGTTGTGGCCTCTCCTGTTGCGGAGCACAGGCTCCGGACGCGCAGGCTCAGCGGCCATGGCTCACGGCATGTGGGATCTTCCTGGACCGGGGCACGAACCCGTGTCCCCTGCATCGGCAGGCGGACTCTCAACCACTGCGCCACCAGGGAAGCCCCACATTCTTGATAATAGGGAAGAGGTGAATTTCCCAATTGAGGATCAAGGTACGTTTTAGGGAGAGGGAGGATGCCTGTGAAAGAAGTCAATTTGTATTTGCATCTGTCTGTATGTATACCTTTAGAGGTATACATACACACACAAATTTGGGATGATGCTGTATTTTTCTGTCTTGTTATTTAGACTTGGAATTTTATCACAGATGTTTTTTCCATCTCAACACATAGTCTACAAAAATGTTAGGCTTTCAAAGGAAGAGCAGGGGTTGTTGCTAAGTTGATCACTCTTGCCTCAATGGGTAAATAATATAGAACATTTTGATCCCATTTGCCTAGAAATTTTTGAAGAGACATGATGGTAAACAGTTCAGCCAAGCAGTCTGGTTGTGTAGACGTATTTCTTAATGAGAAAAGACTTGACCACCATAAATGTAATAGCAATATAGCGCTTACATTTTTCCTTCATTGTGGTACATCTTTAGAGGATAAATTTCTCTTTTGTGGCAGAAATACAGTTCATATTATTCCTTTCTGATTTAATTCTTTACTTGCTTTATTTCTTTATTTGACCACAATTCTTTTATTCTTGAACTATCCTGTCCTGAAATTAGACAGATCTACCTCTTGTCTGTTCAGTCAGGTACGTTATGATTTAAGCCAGTTTTATTTGAGGTTTCTGTTACTTGCAAAGCATGATTTGTAAATGATTTCAGTTCATTTAAATTCTTATAAATGAAAAACTGTCCTCCGAGTAATGTTTATCACCATGGCAATGATGGGCCAAACAGAGGCCCGTTATGCAAGTTTTGTGTCTTTTAGCAGGTAGACATAATCATGGAATATTGGTTTTGGAAAGTTTCCTCAGAGATCATCTGGGGATGGGGACCCATATCTAGCTCCTTGCCAGCCATATCTGGTCTTGCTAATTCCTTCACATGTCTCATTCACATATTACCTATGGCTGCTTTCATACTGCAAAGGCAGACGTGACTAGTTCTCACTGCAAATTCAAAAATATTTACTAACTGGCTCTTTTCAGAAAATGTTTGCCGACACCTGCTCAAGGTTATGGGTGGCAAACAGATTTTCTATTACTTGATATCTTGGGTAAACTGACAGTAATTTCCTTTAGGGATATTTGGAGGATTGGGGAGGTACATGAGCAAGGACTGCTGACGTCTGCTTTGGGTTTCTGAGGGGCCAGTGTTTCTACGTATGTTAGTACTTAGCAAACATCCTCAGTTGTATTCAAGGAATGCTGTTCTAAGAGATGGGGAATTAGTTTCTAACTATTACTAACTGTGTCTTTGGATAAACTCTGTGTCTTAGTCAATATCTGCCCTCTGCAAAAGTACATAACAATGCCTAGCCTAATTATGTCTTAGAGAGGCTGGCACATGTGAAAACACATGTGGGAATGCTTTTTATATTATTGGACTAAGAGAAAGAAATACTAATAATTACTTTATCATAATGCTTTGTTGGAAATGGCCATAAATAATGTCTGCATGCCAGGGCACTTTTGACTATATATTATTTATAGGATTTATAATCTTTGTTGTAGAATCTGTCTATCTATATATAATCTTTGTTGTAGGATTATTATACAATATACACACGTGTGTGTGTGTGTGTATGTACATATATGCACATTCAGTATCATTATACTATATATATTCTCATTTGATGTATTTAAACCCAAGTAACCTGGTACTGAAGTCTCAGTTCTCCTTTGTGCAATACCACCTTTTGAAGTGTGGTACCATAGCCTGGGTACCTTAGGATGAGACACATGAGCATAAGAGAAATAGGCACGGGAATATCAAACCCTGGGTTTGAGACAGACCCAGGCCCAAGTGCTTTAACTGGCACAGTGATGAAGCTTGCTCCCATATTGCCATGAAGAGTTTCAACTTACATTGAAGTGATGAGTTGGGAATGGTGGCAGTGAGCCTAGTGAGCTACTCTTCACCTGATAATGTATGAAATGGTGAGGGACGGAATTTGGATGGCCCATTGTCAGCAGGATTGTGAGAAAAGGTGGCAAAAATTTTAGAAAATATATAATATCACAGTTGCAGTTTCAAGTATTTCTTATCTTCTTTTCTATTTGGGACATTGCCATTCCACAGTTGGTCACCATGTTGTACCAAAAATATTTCGTTTATCCCAACTTCCCCTTGTAGTCCATACTATTATATTACCTCAAGAGTCTGCTCATTTGTCTTAAGCACTGCTTACCTTGACTTTAATAATGCTTTTTCCCACAGCTTTAAAAAGTATATATACATGTTATGGAAAACTGAGAAGCACAAGAAGCCAAGAACACAAAATCATCCATGATTACAAGCAGTCTATATTTTGATGTATTTGTCTAGTCGCTAATGGTATCTCTATATTTTCATGTGGTCCTTTGGTGTGTATACACAATACACAGTGAAGCATACATTTCTTATATGATAGTGCAGTATATATCATGATTTTTTTTCACATCATGAATATTTAACAATTCAAAGTCCCAAAGTCATGAGTAGTTCGATTATCAAGAATACACTACATGGGGCTTCCCTGGTGGTGCAGTGACTAAGAATCTGCCTGCCAAAGCAGGGGACATGGGTTCAAGCCCTGGTCCGGGAAGATCCCACATGCCGCGGAGCCACTAAGCCCGTGCGCCACAACTACTGAGCCTGCGCTCTGGAGCCCGCGATCCACAGCTACTGAAGCCCGTGCGTCTAGAGCCCATGATCTGCAACAAGAGAAGCCACTGCAACAAGAAACCCGCACACTGCAACGAAGAGTAGCCCCTGCTCGCTGCAACTAGAGAAAGCCCGTGTGCAGCAATGAACACCCAACACAGCCAAAAATAAATAAAATAAAATAAAAAATAAATTAATTAAAAATAAAAAGAAGAATACACTACACTATAACAATCAGAAAAGAAATATAATCCAGCCTTTTTGGGAGAAAATTTGCTTAAAAGACAAAATGATAACAGACCTCTGGATAGATTTTGACTAAGTTACAATTAAAATACTGTATTCTCTTAATGTGCAATTTAAAATGAGTCCCAGAGCAATAAAGTCCAATAAGCATAATGCTTCTAGATGTTTCTAAAATTCATACTATTCAAATACTAGTGAGAGATATGTTGCCATTTAATTATTTAAAAATCTATTCATATGGTATGGCCAAAAGAAATTCACACATATACCAGTTGTTATAATCAAAATGTAAACATGAACACAGCTGCATACATCCTTTCCTTTACAGTTCCTTCTGCCACAATCACAATGAAAAAATCTTGATTCATATTGCTTCAGAGATGATTTAACAATTCCATGTTTAAGATTCGTCTTTTTTATTATATATAACAAAAAGATATTCATAAGTTGGTTAGTTCACTAGTTCTACTTTTTGTTATACACTGCTGCTTCAAGGCATTTAAAAAAGCTTAGGTATTGTAAAATAAAGACAGAAATTTGTCCACAATAACTCAGGCATTTCCTAAAAAATGAACATATAGAACTGAAGTTATAATCTGAAACTGTCTTCTAGATACAGAGATACTATCTAAGCGTCCTCCTTTTTATCCTTTCTCTCCTCTTTGCCCCTCAGGTCTAAGGATGGTAAATGATCTCTGTTATTACTATCCCTGTGGTACTGTGTTATTTCTTGATCACTATTCTAAAACCTGCCTTAAAACTTTTAAAATTGTTCTTTTATTAAACTTCCCTCGTATTACTCAGTTGGAGGGTCCAATTTACCATTTACTAATGCAAACTTGACTGATATCAGCTAAAGATTTCAGGTGATAGCAGATGTCCTGAAGAAAAATAACACTTTCACTCAAATAGATTGTCAACCTCCTGAGAGCAGACACCATCTTATCTTGCTAATTACTGTGTCTCCATTACTTAGCATAATATATGTAATATAGAAACACACAACAATATGTTTTTAAAATAAAAGAACAAGTATTTGAATGGAAGAATGAGGGTTGAAAAGGCACATAAGAGGATCACTCAAATCTTTTAACTCTTTGCCAGGATTTTTAATAATGATAAGACAGCATCCACGTTATATAGCATCCACATTATATTCTGAAATTATTCTGATATGAATTGAAAATTTTTAATCTTTATGATTTGATACAATTGTAGTTGCACTGAGTTAAATTATGTCCCATCTCTCCCACCAAATTCATGTTCACTCAGAACCTCAGAATTTGGGTCTAATTTAGAAATAGAATTTTTGCAGATGTAATTAAATTGAGGTCATACAGGATTAAGGTGTTTAATCTGATGATTGGTGTACTTATAAGAGGAACATTGGTCAAAGCGACATGCGTAGGGGAAGACAATGTGAAGAAACACAGAGAATACCATATGAAGATGGAGGGAGAGATTGGAGAGATATGTCTATAGGGCACGGAACATCAAGGATTGGCTGGCAACCACCAGAAGCCAGGAGAAAGGCATGAGACAGATGAACCCCTAAGAAGGAACCAACCCTGTTGACACCATTATTTCAAACTTCTGGCTTCCTGAGTGATGAGAGAATAAGTTTCTGTTATCTCAAGCCACTAATTTTTTTAGTCCTAAGAAACTATTTATTTATTCCACGAATATTTATAAACACCTAACGTGTCAAGCATTAACCTTTGTTGTGGTGGTACAATGGTGTACAGGACAAAAAAAGTGCCTCTCTTCATGGAGTGCATATTGTGTTGGACTGCCAGTAAACAAATATATAAATAGGGGATACCATGTCAGGGAGTGATAACAACTACAAAGGAGTAAAGCAGAGTATGATAAAGAGTTACAGAAGTGTACTATTTTATGTGAAGTAATCCCACACCTTGCAAGGTAGTGATATTTGATGAGAGACTTAATTGAAATGAAGAATCAAAATGTGTGAAGATCTGGAATAAAAGAACAAGAAAACACAAGTACAAAAGCCATGAGGTGTGACCAAGCTTGGTGTATTTGAAAACAGCAAGTAGACTAGTGTGTCCATACTATAATGAATAGGGCAAAGGAAATGATTTAGGTGAAGTAACATAGTAATGCCCTCTTAATACTTAGTAAGGAATTTTTATTTTATTCTAAGTATAATTGAAAGCCATTGTAGTTTGTGTACATAGGGGAGAGTATACATTTTTTAATCCATATTTAAAAAATAATACTCTTGCTTCTGTGTGAATAATAAGCATAATAGGCAAGTGTGGAAGTAGGGAGATCACTTAGTAAGCTATTGCATTAACTTAGGCAGGATATCATGATAGCTAGGTCTAGAATGTTGGCAGTAAAGGTCATGAAAGAATTCGGTTGAGACAAATATTGATGGAAGAGAAAATAGAATTTGCTGCAAGGTGTGAAGATATAACATGAAGTATGAAAGAAAGACCAGGATCAAAGATGAAT
This sequence comes from Leucopleurus acutus, assembly GCF_964270905.1. Lineage (NCBI taxonomy): Eukaryota > Metazoa > Chordata > Mammalia > Artiodactyla > Delphinidae > Leucopleurus > Leucopleurus acutus. Next base: position 53,707,699 of record NC_139146.1, read on the forward strand.
CTTAATTTATGGCCAAAGTAATTAGTAAATGATGGTGCAATTTACTGAGATATGAAACAAGAAAAACCAAGAGTTTAGTGGCCAAGTTGAGTTTGGAATGCCTATAGCATATTAATGGGAAAGACGAGTAGATGGATATTGGAGTCTGAAACTTGGGAGTGGTTTTTCTATTAACACAAGCAAGAGAAATGGGACAGTAATTGAAGGACAAAGTGGTATTTCAGTAAGTTAATCATGTTTCTATTCTTAATCTAGGAGATATCACAGCATATTTGTCTGGTGATGGAAATAGTCCAGAACATAGGACTGAATTTATGATTTAGGAGGGATTGGGAAATTGCAGGGGCATTGTCACTGAGGCAAGTGGAAAGGATTCAGTGTGTACATGGAAGGGTTGGACTTAGCTAGAAGCATCAGTTAGACTCAGTTGAGCAGAAGGAAAGGGCAGAATACAAGGATATAAATCTAGGCTGTCTGCTACTCTTGAAGTTACTAACTTACCTAGTTTTCTTGTAATTGCTTCTATTTTTCTTAGAAACAAGGAAGCTTAGAATGAGCAGTGGGGAAGAGCGTTTAGAGTCTTGAGAAGAAAAAAGTTATTAAAAAACCATGTCAGAGAATAGAGAGTAAATTGTGAAATTAACACAAGATGATTTCATAGCTGGGCAATGCTGAGGGCCCACTTAAGATCTCTTGTTGTAAATTTAAAGTGAGACCAGCCAGCAGGGTTCTCTGGTTTTCTCTAGCTGTAAACAACTGCTTAGGCACAGGAGAGAAGGAGTTAGAGTTGGGTTTAGCTGGGTTCAGATTTTGTGACGTCAATATAATACAGAGGCAAAGAATTATGTATGTGTGCAAAGTGTGATGGGCTTTGGAATTTAAACTAGTAAAGAGGGGAATGAGGACATACAGGTAATGAAGGACACTTAAAATATGGTATTAAAAATGGTATGGTTAATTATTGGAGGTCCCAGTGGATAAAAAGTGTGTTAGACTCATAGATGCTAAAGTGAATAAGCTAGATTAACATAAAGCCTGTAAAATGTGCAAAATAAATATCAAAACAAGTGAACTAAACTGAACTTAAGAACAGGTAGATTTTGATTAACTGATAAATTAAGGAAAATTCGGATACTATTAAAATTTCTCCTTCAAAATTTGTAAAATAGAAGTTGGTTTAAAATGAATATCGTTTTCCTGAGGTTTGATTCATTACATTTTGTTGTTCCTTCTTAGTTTAAAATTGTAAAGTATTGGAGCAAAACTGTTCAACAGCATGAAATATTGTTTATATAATACTCATAAGAAATATCCAAATCTTCCCATAAAAGTGGGCTGTGCTTTTTCTAGAATTAGGAGTCTATATAGTTTTTGATAAATCCCTTAATTTATTTTTTGTTTACTTGTTACAAGGCAGCAGGTGGATTTATTTTTTATGCGACAATGCTGTTTATGTTACGAATCAAAGTAGGTAAGAAATAACTCTTCTATGCCCAGAAATAAGCCTTGATCTTATTTTGGTTCAGATCTTTTGGAAATTTTTCTTTTATATTTTCATAATTATTCTCTAGGTGTCTTAAGAAGAAATTTAAGTCTGAAGCCCTAGGACTTAGTATGTATTATAATAAGTATTTCTCAATGGGGAGAGAATTTTATTTCTATTGTTTGATACATATGTTATCACAAAATGCTAAGAGAAATCACATTGTTATGTTTTACCTGTGTACCATAAATTTTTGTCAGAGTTAAAGATCAATTCATTATCAAGGACAGTAAATTAGTAGGTTATTTGTTTTATCCCTTCTCTTAAACTAATGGTTTATTTCATTAATGGTTGTTTTCTTGGCAATTGGAATAGCAATATGAGTTTTTAAAATTCTCTTTTTCACAGTAATATTTTACTTTATTCTACTGTTAATTTTTAATTTGAAAATTAAAATGTTAATAATTTATTTTTTTCAACAATGTAGCTAATTTTTAAAAGGTTGTTGTTGAAAGTTCCACTCCTGCTTAGGATGTAGAAAACTGCAAAAACAAAAGAGAAAACAACCCCCCCCCCCCCAAAGAAAAGGAAAAAAAAACATTGCTCCCACAACAATGAGGAAAAGATGAGGAAAATCTACAAAATCTAATGTTTTCTTGAGTCCATCAGAGAACTCAAATTGCAAGGAAATCAAAGGACAAAGAGGGACTAGCCCCTCCATGAGAGATGGGAGCACATTATCACCTTTGGCAGATCACAGAGAAAGATGCATCCACCATACAAGGGGGTAACAAGAAATCAACTGAAATTTTTAATGAATTCTTAAAGGCCAGGTGTGGGTTAGTGTTAATTTTGAATAGCAGAGGGGAAACTCATAATCACTTTCAAGCTTTTCTCCACAGACCTCCCCTGGGAAACTGTTACCTATCAGGATTCTTGGACTTCTTAATCAATAGAAATTGATAAGATGCCAGACAAGAAATTCAGGGAAGGCATTATTGGGACTCCTGCTGCAGCATGAGGGAGCGAAAACAAGTAACAGGTTCCCTTGCTCGCTCCCTGAGGAGGAGTGAACTGGTGCCTTAAATGGGGTGAGGGTTGGGGTGGGTCCAGTGGTCATGACAGAGGAGTGGGTTAAGTGGTCTGCCCACGCCCTTGGGGCTGCTGTGTGCAGGCATCATGAGCAGTACCCTGCTTTTTCTCGACACCTCAGAAGTGGCAGTTGAGTGTTTGGTCTTTTTATACCTTGTTGTTCATAATTTGCCCCAACTACGCATGTCTGCAGCTAAATTTAGTCCCTTATAGTTTCTTTGTATTCTGTTACTTCAGGAGATGAGACGTTTGTCCAGGTGTAAGCACGGCAGCAAAGGGTACCAGGTCCTGCCAGGTACCAACCTGTCTCAAAATCACATTAAAGATTAGGGACAGAGCAGAGAGAGTGCTTCTCTCTGGGTGGGCATGAAAGAAGTGATTGGTGCGTGAGAGAGGAGGGAAACAGAAAAAGAGGCCTACTTACTCTGTATTCCTTACTTTCTTGTATAAAATAAAAGCTGTAAGCCACTGGGGAAGGAATAGAAATCCATTTTCCTCTGTCTACCTGCTTCTGGAGGAGAGATAGAAAACCCTATCCCAAGACACCAAAATCCATTGCCATTGGGGAAAAGATGAAGCCAAGAAACAAAACAAAACAAAAAATCTGATGCTGAGGGAGAGTCAGGAAACTGTGGCTAATTTCTACAATGATACTATGTAGAAGTCTGTAGACACAGAGACTCTCAATAGGTACATAAAAAGAATTGGATAAGGTCCAACATCTATATGCAGTAAAAACTGCTAGCAGACTAGGAATAGAAGAAAATGTCTTCGACTTGATAGGAGAAAACTGTAGTCAATATACTTAATAGTGAGAGAATGACTGACTGTTTCCCCCACTTACATGGGAAACAACGTAGGAATCTTTTCTCTTGTAACTCCAGGTATGAAGTGGAGGTCTTTAATGATGAAATGGTGCAAGATAAAGAAGTAAGAGGCATACAAATTATAAAAGAAGTGAAATGATTTTTATTTGCTGATGGCATGATTTCTACATAGGAAACCCCAAAGAATTTGTAAATAAAGCTACAGAATCTGTAAGTGATTTCTATCACGGTCTCAGTATATGAGGTCAACAGAAATCCATTGTGTTTCTATATACTACTAGAAATGAAGAAGTGGACATTGAAATTAAAATATCAATATTGATTACAATAGCATCAAAACCATGAGATACTTAGGGATACATCAAACACAATACATGCAATAATCGCATGCTAAAAACTAGAAAATACTGTGATAGAAAACAAAGGACACACAAAAAATTGAATATCTACAACATGCTCATGTTTCAAAAGACTCAATATTGTTATGATACTGGGCCTTCTAAAATGGATCTACCTATTAAATGCAATGCCAATCAAAATTCCAGGAGGCTTTTTTCTTATAGAAATTGACAAGCTGATTCTGCAATTTTTATATTAATGCAAAACACCTAAAACAATCAAGCAATTTTGAAAAATAGGAACACAGTTGGAAGACCTACCACTTGTAAAGCTACAGTAATTAAGACAATGTGTTATTGGAAAAAGGACAGATGTGTAGATCAGTGTAACATAGGAAGTCCAGACATAGACTCACAAATATATGGTTAGTTAATTGATTTTGACCAAGTTGTCAAAATAATTCAGTAGAAAAGGATAGTCTTTAACAGTTGAACAACTGGACATCAGTTGTTTGAGTATGAACTTCAACCCATGAAAAATAAGCTCAAAATGAACCATAGATTTACCTGTAAAATGTAAAACTATAAAAACTATAAAACTTTTCAGAGAAAGTGTAGAAGAAAAAATTTTGTGACTAAACAAAGGTTTACACATAAAATCATAAGCTATAAAAACATTAGCTATAAAAGAAAAAATGATAAATAGAAGTTCATGAAAATTAAAAGCTTCTGTTTATTGGACAATAATGTAAAGTTTATGAATAAACAAGCCACTGATACAGGTAAATTTTTTGCAAAACAAACACATCTGATCAAGTACTTTTATCAAGAATACATAAAGAACTCTCACAGATCAATAATAAGAAAACCAAAATATCAATACAACTTTTTATGAAAGATCTGAATACCCATTTCACTAAAATATAGCTGTGGGTAGCAATGCAGTTACTTGAAAAGATGCTCAATGACAGTATCCATCAGGAAACCACAGTATGATATTTGTATCTGTTATGAGCTGAACTGTGCTCTCTTAAATTCGTGTTGAAGCTCTAACCCCTAATACTAAAAATGTGACTGTATTTGGAGGTAAGGCCTTTAAAGAGATGGTTAAGTTAAAATGAGGCCGTTAGGGTTGCCCCTAATCTAATGTAACTGGTGTCCTTATAAGAAGAGGACATTTAGACATACAAAGAGACATTTGTGGTGTGAATGCACAGAGGAAAGACCTTGTGAGGTCACAAGAAGGCAGCTACCTGCAAGCCAAGGTGAGAGGCCTCACAAGAAACACCTGGTAATTCTTCCATCTTGTACTTCCAGCCTCCAAAACCATGAGAAAATACATTTCTGTTGTTTAATTCAGCCAACTGGTATTTTGTTATGGCAGCCCTAGCAAACTAATACAAATATGCATCTATTAGAATGGTTAACATTTTTTCAAAATAACAAAGCCAAGCTTTTATGAGGATGTAGAGTAACTGGGACCCAAATACATTGCTAGCAGGAAAGCAAAATAGTACAACCAACTTGGAAACCAGTTTGTCAGCTTCTTATAACATTAAGGGTACACCTTTTGAATCAGGAATCCCATTTTTAGATATTTATTTAATGGAAATTAAAAGGTATGACTACACAAAGACTTGTACCTGAATTTTTGTTGCAGTTTTATTTGTAATGGTCCAAAATCAGAAATAATTTAGATGTCTGTTGACTGGTGAACAGATAAAATCGTAGTGCATCCGCACAATGGAGTATGTGAGCACTCAAAAGATGTTAACTTCTGATACATATAGAAGAACAAATCTTAAAGGTGTATTTCAAGTAAAAGAAGCCTGACAAAGACTACATACTGCATGATTTTGCTTGTATGACATTCTTACAGTGCAACACTAGAGGTAGAAATAGAATAGATGTTTTCAGTTGCTTGGGTTGGGCTGAGAACATTGATTACAAAGGGGTACAAGGGCAATTTTGCCCATGTGGTGGTGATTAAGACTGTACATCTAAAGAAATAGTAATTTTTGCTATATATAAGTTATACCTCAATAAACCTGATATTTACAAAAAAAGAAACAAAATCTAGAGAATAAAATGAGCTAAAGGCCAACCATGAACACTGACACATTGAATAAAACAATAGTTTAATAGGAACTAACGTAATGATGGCATTAAAAGAATGGTTGTGTACTTACTAAAATTCAAGTAATATGTATTACATAAATAATTTGACCTAAGACTTCCATTAATAACCTCATAGACTGTAGAAAAATGTAAATTAATTAGAACCGTTGGCTTTTAACCATTTATTGAGGGAAGCATTCATGACTACAAATAGTTATACCAACAGATGCCATGTTTGAATTATTCTCTAAGTGCTATAAATCACCAAGGATAGAGCAATTAGTTCTTTTTTTTTAAAATCTTTATTGGAGTATAATTGCTTTACAATGGTGTGTTAGTTTCTGCTTTATAACACAGTGAATCAGCTATACATATACATATATCCCCATATCTCCTCCCTCCCACCCTACGTATCCCACCCCTCTAGGTGGTCACGAAGCACCAAGCTGATCTCCCTGTGCTATGTGGCTGCTTCCCACTAGCTATCTATTTTACATTTGGTAGTGTATATATGTCCATGCCACTCTCTCACTTTGTCCCAGCTTACCCTTCCCCCTCTGTGTGTCCTCAAGTCCATTCTGTACATCTGCGTCTTTATTCCTGTCCTGCCCCCAGGTTCTTCATAACCATTTTCTTTTTTTTTTTTTTTTTAGATTCCATATATATGTGTTAGCATATGGTATTCATTTTTCTCTTTCTGACTTACTTCACTCTGTATGACAGATTCTAGGTCCATCCACCTCACTACAAATAACTCAATTTCATTTCTTTTTATGGCTGAGTAATATTCCATTGTATATATGTGCCACATCTTCTTTATCCATTCATCTGTTGATGGACACTTAGGTTGCTTCCATGTCCTGGTTACTGTAAATAGAGCTGCTATGAACATTGTGGTACATGACTCTTAATGAATTATGGTTTTCTCAGGGTGTATGCCCAGTAGTGGGATTGCTGGGTCATATGGTAATTCTATTTTTAGTTTTTTAAGGAAGCTCCTTACTGTTCTCCATAGTGGCTGTATCAATTACATTCTCACCAACAGTGCAAGAGGGTTCCCTTTTCTCCACACCCTCTCCAGCATTTATTGTTTGTAGATTTTTTGATGATAGCCATTCTGACTGGTGTGAGCCATTAGTTCTGACTGAAGATACTGAGGTCAGTGAGAAGGTGACATTTGAATTAAACTCTGCAGTTTTCTGTTGTTTACCAATCTTTTGATAGTTGTAAATATGTATTTGCATGATGTAAAATCCTAAAATACCTCCATATGATCTTGTACACATATAAGGTGTTTAGAGATGTTGAGTATATTTGCAGCTTGCAGTGTACTTGTGGGTACCATTAAACCCTTTCTTTTCCAAAGGTCATATTGTTTCTGTAGTAACAAATGCATTTCAAAGTAAACATGAACACTGGGATCACTCAGCTAGTGCTCTAAAGACTCTGGATTGACACCTTAGCAGTAATAGATTCTGCTAAGAAAAATGTTAATCTGTATTTCTTTTCTAAGTCTCTATCTGTCTGTCTATTCTTTTATGTAAGAACATATTCAAGAGAAGTTACCTAATGTATGTTGTTACACAGATCAATGAGCAATAAAACATACTTGTTTCTTAATGTATTAGGCAGGCACAGTGGTTCTTCATCTACGTCATCTGCACTACATTGTTTCATTTGTTAATTAATTTAATTCAGTTAGTGAGAGCCTACCAAGTACTATCTACCCATCTATCTATCTATATCTATCTATCTATCTATCTATCTATCTATCTAACTATAGTTACCATTGCCTTTGAGGTTGGTATTATGAATTGTATTTTATAGATGAAGAAACAGACTCAGGTAGCTTACATCATTACTGTGCTTCCATAAATAGAGAAGTTTTTTTGATCAAAAATGCAGTATATATTTCTCTCATATTGGCAGTTGTTCCACTGGAGTATGGTTTCTGACACCTGTAGATTTGTCTTTTGCTTTTAGGTAGATGCCAATCTATTTTGGCTAGGGTCTCAAGGTTCAATATGAGTTCCTGCTATAAATGCAGGTATCATGAAATTGGGAGAAGCATTTAGCCATTCAGTTGCAACCAGCTTTTAAACATGAGAAAAGGTTTAGGGAAAAATTTTGTCTTTGACTTGCTAGTTATTAAGAGTGGTATTCTCCCGGGATCAATGCTAGGGCTCTGAAGACTTATTTAACTACCTTTTAATATAAAAGCTCTGGAAGAAAGAGCACTTAATGAGATGATCAAGTTCACAGATGAAAGTATGGCCTCCTGGATTGAGAAGTGCCAACTAAGCTTCAGCAATTGCTTATGAGGCTCTGAATGCTCAGAGCCGGGGTAGCTGAACGTGAGAGCCAGCAAGCATAAAGTTTTACTTTTAGTCAAAAATGATTCAGACCAAACACATGAAATTAAGACCTCTAAATAGTGGATATGAGCCAGGAAAAGATCTTTTTATTCACTATTGGCCCAAGATATTTTCTCTGAATAAAAGAATAACCCTCTCTTGAGTATCCTTAGGGAAAAAAGAAAGAAAATGAAAAGAAAATGAATTTACTCCTTTGCTCTTGACTTCTGCATGCAGTCTTGGGTTTTGTGGTGCAAGAAAGGGAGGCCTTGCTGAAGGCAACTGAAACAATCAAGGAGTTAGATGATTTTTTTTACTAGGCTGTAGGGGCGTCCTTTTGATCTAAGGCAAGAATAAAAAAGTGGGAAAGTATCATCATGCTAGTAGAATTTAGATCCTTAATTTTGAATGGAGCCCAGATTTTTAAACTTATGAATTTTATATTTAAGAAAAATTTGAGAGAAAAACAGATGATTGAGTCCAAGCATCTTCTATCAGCAAAAGAGCCCATGCAGTAGAACAAGGACATCCATCCAACCTAGACCTTTCACCCTGTTCTCACTTGATTTTTTCAAAACTCTGAAGGGATGCAGGGATTCTTACTCCTTTTTGAGAGTTTAGGATGTTAATTTCCAAAGAGGTTAGTTGAATTTCTTCTCACCACATAGGTAGTCTGGGATATAGCAGAGATTTAGACTCCTTTCTTCTGTTTCCAAATCCAGCATTTGTTCTTCTGAACCATGGCCATTGCTTTGAAAACTCCCCATTTTCTCTGTAATTAATTGATTATTCATTCAGCAATCACACCTAGACTTGAGAGGAAAACTATGGGTTGTTTAGATAATAGAAATGGACAGAGTCTCACATAGGTTTTATCCATATTTTCATCACTGTATTGATGAGAAGAGCTTTCTTATTCAAAGATTAATATACTTTAAATATTATTAGTATTATTAAACTATGCATATACCTAATTAAATAATACTAATAGTAATATTTATTAGTCTTCTACAGAATGGTTCAAATAGATGATTTTCTTTAATCTTCCCAGTAATCCTATGGAGAAGATATTAACCAAAAATCTGAGAGAATTCTTGATCGTCATTGCTTCCTCTCTGATATCTCTCAGATCTTTATTCTTTTTGCACCCTTTCCTGACTGGGAAGGGAAAGATAGTGATTTAACATTAGGTTGTTGGGGACGTAGGACTAATAAAACACATGTTTGTATTTCCTGTTATGGATTCAGTGTTAAGAATCAATGGAAAGAAAAAAAGAGGATTAAAATAATTGGAGGAATGAAGTCTTAGAGGATCTATATGAAGGATGGAAGTTCTAATGTCAATGGATATGTGTAGATGCAGGTAAATTTAGATAAGATTGAGTGTGTGTGCGTGTTTGTGTGTGCACGAGCTTGCACAGGCACACTTGTGACTTGGAGTGGAGGAAGGACTGAAAGTTTCTGCCTGATGAAAAGATTATGTAACAGGCTTCCCTGGTGGCGCAGTGGTTGAGAGTCCGCCTGCCGATGCAGGGGACGCGGGTTCGTGCCCCGGTCCGGGAAGATCCCACATGCCGCGGAGCGCTGGGCCCGTGAGCCATGGCCGCTGAGCCTGCGCGTCCGGAGCCTGTGCTCTGCAACGGGAGAGGCCACAACAGTGAGAGGCCCGCGTACCACAAAAAAAAAAAAAAAAAAAAAAAAGCTATGAAGGGCTGTAGAGGCCTAAAAGTCAAAACCCCTTACTTCAGAGATGAAGAACCACCTAAAGAATTCCGTGTTAATCATAGCAGGGAATTATAATTTTTGTTAGATCAATATTCAGAATCTACATCACTATGGATATCTAAATATTCATTGCTGAGGTGTGTAATTTTATATCTCTTCAGTTAATCATTTTTATTTGTTTAATATAAAATAATTTTTTTATTTTGACATCATAACCAAACTTTATAAATAGAATTTTACTCTCAGTTTGTTCAGCTACATTAAGGGATCTATCAATGTTATCTTACGTACCATGGTCCTCTGTTATCTTGTTTAACATGGACTTGTTTTACCTTAGGTTTAATTTGTAATTTTCATGTCCTTACATTTACTATGATTGTGGGGATTTTCTTGGCCTATTCTCTGTGATACATCATTTACTTCCTGGAGCCAGGTTCTTCCACTTTTTTGATAAAATTACTTGTTTAGGTGGAGCACAGTTTTGGGCAAGTTTCTGAGGAAAGAAGTTATGAATATTAACTTTTAAGACCATGTGTTTTGGGGGTAGGAGAGAATACCACCCATGCTTTTTGGTGATTCACTAAAAGGGCACATAAGATTCAGAGGCAACTGTACTCACAGTTACGGTTTATTATAATGAAAGGGTACACAGCAAGCTCAGCAGAGGGCAGGAAAAAGAGGTAACAGGTAATGCCTGAAAAGGTCCAGGAGCAGACTTCCAAAGTTCTCCCTCACAGAGTGACAGGGGAAGGGAGGTCTTGCACTGAACATGCTTCTTCCTTCAGCACAGGAAATGTGCAACACACAGCTAGTGTTTCTGACTAAGGAAACTTGCCTAAAACTCAGAGTCTGGAGATTTTATTGAAGGCTAGTCACATACTCTTTGCCTGAGCAACTAGGCACTATTACCAAAATTCCAGACTCAGAAAGGTAAAGTGGTTGTTCACCATAAATCACATTGTTGGCACAAACAATATAGAAGACTAATATAATAGGATTCAGTGACCCAGTCACACAAAACAACCAGTCAATACAGAGTCAGGAACGTTCCACGGGCCAAGTTGCCAGGAGCCTTCCCAAGGTCAGTATCAAGCAGAGCTTCTGGAGATAACAGTATCAGCCTGGCTGTATTAACTCTTTACTGAACAACATGAATACCTAACAACATCCTTTTTCTATTTATACACTTTGCAGACATATTATCTAGGCATTTAAAGTACTAGATATTTATTCATTTCCTTATGGAACTTGGAAGGTATGTGTCTATTCTAGCTTCTAGCATTGCCATTGTGAAACCTTGTACCACCCTTATTCCTGATGCTTTGTGTGTTACCTGCTTTATTTGTTTTTCCTTTGTGGAAGCTTTAAGTTTTTCTCTGTTAACTCCATATCTAAAATACCAGATGATATGGCTCTGTTTGAGAATTGTAAAGATTATTTTTGCTGGACAACTAGTAGCTTCTATCTGAAAGTCACGTCCTTTAATTATGGGAAATAGTTTGTGTTGATTTAACAATTTTTCTCCTCTCTGCTTTTTCTCTTTTCTCATTCTGGAATCCCACTTTTCAGATCTCATACTTTTAGAATTGGTCATCTTATTTTGTTGAGGTTTGTCTCATATTTTCCATGTGGTATATATGGTATAAAAAAAGAAATACAGAAAATTCAAATAATATAAATTAAAAACTTGATCTTAGGTGTATTTTTCTTGCTAATGTAGAAAAATAATAACATTAAACTGAGAAAATACAGAAGGGAGAAAATTATATTTTAGCATTGAATATAAAAAGTAGCAAGGATGTAATAAAGAAGATGATCAAAAACAAAATTATTTTTAAGGATAGCTTAAATAGACAAACCTTTATCAAGAATGATCAAAAAATTATATGACACAAGTAACATTAGTAATATAAAGTTATGATAACTGCTGACACAGTAGGGATTTCAAATATGGTAAGAATTTAATACAAACTATTATACATATGGTTCTTAGAGAAGTTAAGCAGCGTAAATTCAACCCCCAAATCCATGAAAGGTACATAGCTATAGCTATAAACTCAGAGGACAATTTTTTTTACTCAGACCCCATACCTAAAGAGATATGTTTATTCCTTCCTTTATGGCACATAACCTATTCCAAATTCTTTATTATGTCCCTGCTGCCAGAGAATAAGTTTCTCTGTAGTCCTCCAGTCTTTCACCAAGGATCCAGCCCTTCAAACATGCCAGTTTCTGCATGTAGTTCTAGTCTATTTTTGCATTGCACACAGGCACAAGACTGTTCTTTGACTATAAGCTGTAAAATTTTGCCCCTTAGATGGCAGAAACCAACACCTGTTCTCCTCCCCTCCTAGGCCAGGGTGACTGTAACATCAGCTAAAATCATACCTGGTTTTAGTTTGCTTTTTGTTTCTGACCCAGGAAATCTCCCCATCCTTTCTAAGGTTAGTTAGGCTTAGCACTTAAAAAGATATTTGTTATATTTCATCCTAAATTTTGATGTGTTTGAACAAGAAGATTTTCAGGTAATTGAATCTGTCATATTGACAGAACTCAATATTTCTTATTGTCCACTAGGATTTTCAGTATATGTATGAGCAATACATATGAAAACTATTGGGGTGGCCAAAAAGTTCCTTTGGTTGTTAAGTAAAAATAAAAGACACATTTTTCATTTTCACCAAGAACTTTAATGAACAACATATTCACTCTTTTGTTCCACTACCTTCTGCCATTTTTCATGTAACTTCATAATTCCATCTTCCCCAAACTTTTTATCTTTTTGAACAAAGAACTGTTCCAGGTACCTTTTACAGTGTTCCAGGGAATTGAAATTTTTTCCATTAAGAGAATTTTGTAAAGACTGAAATAAATGGAAGTCTGAAGTTGCAAAGTCTGGTGAATACGGCAGATGAATCAGAACTTCCCAGCCAGGCTGTAACAGTTTTTGCCTGATCATCAAAGAAACATGCGGTCTTGCGTTATCCTGATGGAAGATTATGCGTTTTCTGTTGACTAATTCTGGTTGCTTTTCGATGAGTGCCACTTTCAGTTGGTCTAATTGGGAGCAGTACTTGTTGGAATTAATTGTTTGCTTGGTTTTCCGGAAGGGGCTCATAATAGAGGACTCCCAATCCCACCATATACACAACATCACCTTCTTTGGATGAAGACCGGCCTTTGGTGTGGTTGGTGGTGGTTCATTTCACTTGCCCCACGATCTCTTCCATTCCACATTATTGTACAGTATCCAGTTTTCATCGCCTGTCACAATTTGTTTTAAAAACAAAACATTTTTGTTACATTTGAGTAGAGAATTACATGCGGAAATATGGTCAAGAAGGTTTTTTTCTCTTAACTTACGTGGAACCCAAACATCAGCGCAATGAACATAACCAAGCTGGTGCAAATGATTTTCACACTTGATTTGGATATTTTGAGTATGTCGGCTACCTCCTGCATGGTATATCGTTGGTTGTTCTCAATTATTGTTTCAATTTGATCACTATGAACTTCAACTGGTCTACCCAACTGTGGAGCATTGTCCAGTGAGAAATCTCCAGCATAAAACTTCGTGAACCTCTTTGACATGTTCGATCAGTCACAGCGTCTTCTCCATACACTGCACAAATCTTTTTGTGCGTTTCAGTTGCGTTTTTACCTTTCTTAAAATAGCAAAGCATAATATGCTGAAAATGTTGCTTTTTTTTCTTCCTTCTTCAATATTAAAATGGCTACACAAAAATTCACCAATTTTGATGTCTTTTTTAAAAATGCACGCTGATATGACAGCTGTCACATACAATCTAACAAACTTGTTTTGGATGAAGTTAGAGACAACTAAGTGCTACTAGAGACATCTTATGGAAGAAAACGTAGGAACCTTTTGGCCAACCTAATATAAGAATAGATTGCAAGGTTTCTGCATCTTATATGAGGTGGTATAATATAAAATATAAGTGTACCTGGAAAGGTTAGATTTGTGTTTTGTTATCCCTAGAGTAGTGTCTCTCTCTCTCTCTCTCTCTCTTTCTTTCTCTATATAATAATATAACCAAATAATCAGTAAGCCAATAGATACATTAAAATAGGATACTCAGTAAATTCAAATAATTTAAAAGAAAACTGGAAATGTGGAAGAGAAGAAAAATCCATACCATAGGATCTGTACTAATATTAAAGGGGTAAAAAGAGAATATTATGAACAACTTGAGGCAACTGAATATGGAATTTAGATGAAATGGCTAATTCTGCCTTGTAAAATAACTTAGCACAATTTTAAGTAGAAGAAACAGAAAACTTAAAATAGCCTTATATCCATTAAACAAATTAGACTTGTCAAAAACTTCTCGCAGATAAAAACTCCAAGCCCAGATGGTCTCACACATGTGCTTACTCAAACATAAAGGGATAAATTAATGCCAAATTTGTACAAACTTTTTCAGAAAACAGAGGAGAAACGCTGTACCCAATCATTCATGAGGCCAGCAAAACCCTAAGTTCTTACAAAATTACAAAAACAGAAAATTAGAAACCATTATCCCTCATGAACATAGATTCAAAGCCCTTAACAAAACATTAGCAAATAAAAATCAACAATGTGTGAAAAGGATAGATATCATGTAAAAGTAAGGATTATCTCAGTAATGCCAGGTTGAAAATCAGTGTATTTAAATATACTATGGTCATAAAAATATAAGAACTTATGATATCTTTAATAAATGCAGATATGAAGCTCCTGACACCATCAATTTTAATTAAAAACTCTCAGCAAACTAAACAGGGAACCTCATTAATTTTATGGTGAGCATCTTTGTAAAACCTATAGCTAACATCATATTTAATAATAAAAGACAACTCTTTCCCTTTAAGACTGGGAACAAGGCAAGAATGCTTGCTATTTCCTTTCCTATTTAAAATTGTACTGGATGTCTTTAACACTACAATAAGGCAAATAAATAAAATCCATAATATAGGCAAGGAAGAAGTAAAAACTCTCCCTCTTGGCGTATGATATATTAGTTAACATTGAAAATCCCAATGAATTTAGCAACCAACTACTGGAATTACTAAAGAAAATATCACAAGGCCACAAAGTACAAGATTAACAGATAGAAATCCATTGTATTGGTATATACTAGCAGCACATGTCTGGGAAATGAAATTTTTAAAATTCCATTTTAAATAGTTCCAAAAATTATAAAAAATTTAAGAAAACTAAGAAAATATGTACAACTACACTGAAAACATAAAAACATTGCTGGGAAAAAATAAAGACAAAGTAAGTATAGAGACATATCATGTTCTTGGGTTGGAGGAATACAACAGAAAAAAAACCCCACCAACCTTTGCCATGCTTCCAGAGATAATGAGCGTATTAATTTCAGAGGAAAAGACTATTTCAGGAGTCAACTTCTCAGTTGTAACACAGCAAGGTGGGAAACACTGGTATGATATCTACAGACTAGTTAGGTAAAAGGAATACAACCCTACATTCCATAGACAGGCAAAACGTTACTTACCTGTCACAGGGGAAAAATGTGTTTCTGTAAGAATTCAGAGGTTATATCACTCTAACACATAATCTAAATATTACCAAAGATAGAACACTAACAGTAATTGTATAACAGACTAAAATGGAGACTTCAAATAGTGTTAAAGAGTGGGGAAAAGACTTGTGAGAAATGAGCTGTGGCTTATATGAATTTGATGCTTATCCACTATTAGAATCTGTCTTCTTGAAATAAAAGTACCAGCAAATAAGAGCAGATGGACAAGAATATTCACAGTGTGGTAGTAAGAACTGACAACAGTGAATTCCTGTTAGTAAGACAATGCTTGTAAAGATTGTGGCATATTCAGATCATGAACTTTTATGCAACCATTACTTAAAGAATTAGATCTATAAGACACAGTTGGGAAGGATGTATACAATATATACACTTAAATGGTAACATCACAAGAAAGATGTAGTTTAAAATTTATAAGACAGTATTGCATTTTTATAAAACACCACAAAAATAAATAACCCAATATTAGGTATACACGGTTACAAGAGCATTGAGAAGAGTACAGAATGGTACATACCACTTTGTTAACACAAGTTAAGTTTGAGAGAATATGGGTGATTCAGTGGTTTAAAGCAACAATCATTTATTATCTCACCATTCTGTGGGCTGATAATTTGAGCAGTGCTCAGCTAGGTAGCTGAAAGATGATCAAAAACACTAGTAGTCAGGGAAATACAAATTAACACAACTAAGAGATACTATTTTTAGCCATCTTATTGGGAAAAAAATAAAATGCCATATGATACCAAATTTGGCTAACACATGGTAAAGTTGACTTCTCATTCACTTTAGGTAAAAGGGTAAATTGATAATTCACTTTAACAACAATTGGGAAATATCTAGTAAATCTGAAAATGTGTACTCATCCATTCATGGGTGCCTAACAACCATCAAGTAAAGAGAAGAAAAATTAAGCACTTCTAGGTGCCTATGACCTAAATATATTCAACACTCCAGAACCTCTCTGAGTCTTACTGCTGCAGTAGCTAACTTGGTATAGTGTGCATATATTGTTTGGTCTGGTCAGAATCCATCCTCCCTTCTAGTACAGGAGGCTCCATTTTTTTTGTTTGTTTCTGAGTACTTTATTTTATTTTTTTACATCTTTATTGGAGTATAATTGCTTTATAATGGTGTGTTAATTTCTGCTTTATAGCAAAGTGAATCATATACATATACATATGTTCTTTATACATATACAAAGTTATACATATACATATATTCCCATATCTCTTCCCTCTTGCGTCTCCCTCCCTCCCACCCTCCCTATCCCACCCCTCCAGGCAGTCACAAAGCACCGAGCTGATCTCCCTGTGCTATGCGGCTGCTTCCCACTAGCTATCTACCTTACTTTTGGCAGTGTATATATGTCCATGCCTCTCTCGCGCTTTGTCACAGCTTACCCTTCCCCCTCCCCATATCCTCAAGCCCATTCTCCAGTAGGTCTGTGTCTTTATTCCTGTTTTACCCCTAGGTTCTTCATGACATTTTTTTTTCTTAAATTCCATATATATGTGTTAACATACGGTATTTGTCTTCCTCTTTCTGACTTACTTCACTCTGTATGACAGACTCTAGGTCTATCCACCTCATGACAAATAGCTCAATTTCGTTTCTTTTTATGGCTGAGTAATATTCCATTGAGGAGGCTCCATTTCTGATGGGGTTGCTGAAATGGTAGAATGTAAGTCTAGAAGCTTGCAGCCTTTTGGCTCCCACACGAGGAGCGTCTGCGTGAGAATGAAACCATCACAAAGAAAAGTATTTGTCCACATTTAAACTTGGGTCCAAACCAAAATTAGATCCCATTAAAATATTTTCCTTATTCTCGTAGCTTACATCAGTTTAAAGAATATACTTTTTTCTCATTTTATTTGTAAGTTCAAAGAAAACCACAGGACTAGGAAGCATGCAGTTCCAAATAATTTCTAATGTAATATAAATTAAAATGTATATTTTTATATTTATACTCTCCCTTTGGAGTACACTGCAGTAGTTCTTCTATCTTATAGCACCACTATTGTTTTATTCTGGATGGGATAGATTATGCTATGGTGAAGAACAACCTCAAAAATCTTGGAGTTACATAGCAAAGATTCATCTCTCATGTTAGGTTCACTGTAACTGAGCAACTCTTCAAGGTAAGTTATCTCTATGTGGTCCAGGATGAAGAAGTTTCCACCATCCTGTAGATATACCATCTCATTGGTTCTCCTTGGTCGTTGCAGCAGAAGAAAGTGAAACACTAGCAATTAAATTTTTCAGTCTATGAATAACAGGTATCACTTCTATTTAAAACTCATTGGCCAAAACTTGTAAAAGGGGTTTTGGAAATAGAGTCTTTAATGTGTCTAGAGAAGTAGAAACTAGATCTGGGGAACTAGCAATATCTTCCGCAACCATCATCAGGATTTCCAAAGTCACTCTGCATGTCTGTTTTCAAGCTGGCAGAGAGTGAAGAAAAAGGAAGGATCTTACATGGGAAACTGATTTGTCCCAGGCTTAGAACTCAGCCAGAATTCAATCATACCAAACTTCAAGAGCAGCCCAGAAATATAATGTAGATGTGCAGCTGGGGAAAAAAGGAAATGGGCTTCAAAATAGGCTAATGTTCTCTGTTGTATGGCTTGGCCAGTATTGTTCCCTAATTTAGGATCACTGTTCATCCAGATCTTTTTCTGTTTTAAATTTGAGGTATAATGGACATGTAACATTATACTATTTTCAGGTGTACAACATAATGATTCGATATATGTATATATTGCAAAATGATCACCACAGTAAGTCTAGTTAACATCTGTCACCATAGAGTTCCAAACATTTTTTCCTTGTGATGAGAACTTTTAATATCTACTGTCTTAGCAACTTTCAAATATGCAATACAGCATAATTATTGTATTATAATATATTATAATTATTTACTTTCTCTAAATCTCAGTTTTCTTATTAGGACTATGCTATTTACACTAAAGTATATTTTTGTAAGTATAGATTAGTTATGGCTAGCTCGTAGAAAGCATTATACAAATTATAGCCAACATTTTCTTCTTATTATAACTACTGTTATTTTACCATGCTTATATTTATTTACTTACCAGCTATGTGAAACTTTGGCAAGATTATTTAATTCTTCTATGCTTTAATCTCTTCATCTGGAAAATTGGGATGACATTATTATGCCATAGGGATTTTTTTATAAAGACAAATAGAGTTCATAGTAAGCACTCAATAAATTAGGGCTACAATTATTTTCATATTGTTTTTGTTGCTGTTATTGCAGGTTACTTTGATAATTTAGTGTGGAATAACCATCCATAATATAAAATAATCTGATTTCCATTCAACTCAATGAAATTCTATCCATCAAACAGTTAAAGGGATTCAATGATTGAAGGGACTGGAGATGCTGTCTTCCATAAGCAGACAGTTTTTTTTTTTTTTTTTTTTTTTTTTTTCAGTACTTGGGCCTCTCACTGTTGTGGCCTCTCCCATTCCCCTGTTGCGGAGCACAGGCTCCGGACGCGCAGGCTCAACGGCCATGGCTCACGGGCCCAGCCGCTCCGAGGCATGTGGGATCCTCCCAGACCGGGGCACGAACCACTGTCCCCTGCATCGGCAGGCGGACTCTCAACCACTGCGCCACCAGGGAAGCCCAAGCAGACAGTTTTAATGTTAGGCTATGAAGTGTATTTTATAAATCTACAAATACTTGCTCATGGATGGGATGGAAATATTTTCCTGTTATTTGCTATAGCAATTATATGGTACTTGGCACTACTGTTAAAACAAAATGTCATCTCGCATGGGATAATGAAAACTAAAACTTCAGATGTCATAATTTTTAGGAGAGTCATAACACATTGAAGATTAATAGATGTGCTGGGAGATAAGGGAAATATGACCTTAATTATCCCACAAGGAATTCAATTTACTGGCATATAATGCATGTCTATTAGACAAATGCCTGGTTCAGTCTCCTTTATGTCACCTGGCAAGCATAGTTTCCTTTAGCTAAGGACACTGAAGAGCTGTTTTGAAGTTTTCAATAGAACTTAACTTTAGATGAGGTCATTCTTTATGATCAGGTATCTAATATCAAGGATTGATAATGAAGAACCAATTCAAAAAAAGATTTTCCATGTTGCCTTTTAGTTTTCAATGATTTTTACTGATAATGTGAGCACTTTTCCTTTTACACAGGACTTAACACAGTTCTTGTTTAACACTTCCTAAGTTTTGAAGAACGTACAAGCAAACTGAATGTAAGCTACGTTTTTTCCTCTACAAATGAAAAGCTATAGTTTTGTAAAAAATTTTGAAAATACTCACACATTGAGCACATCTGTATAGAACTAGAAAAAAATAATGGACAATTAAAAATATGCTAACTTGTAAAGTTTCATTCATTGAGAAGAATGTTGCAGCAGAATTAAGGTAAGTTACTCTTCTTACCTGTAATCTATAGTGCTGAGAAGGAAAACAGACAATGGTGCCCTCACTTTCCAGTTAGCCTGGGACAGTGCTGGTTAAAATATATAATGATTATATTATTATATAATCATTAACAACACATCTTCCCTGCTTCAAATTGTCTTACTTTGAATGGTATATGAGCACTCAAAGGAGACAAAATCTCAGCTGCTTTCTGAAAGATGAGTAAAAGTTAGATGAAGGTTGAAAAGCTAGAGGGAATCACATGTTCTAAGACCTACATGAATAGCATTTTTGAGGAACTACAAATTCAGTATCAGTGGAGTGTGGCTTTTGAAGGGTGTGTAGTGTAAGTATAAATGTGAAGTCAAGAGGCATTCCAATTCCCTCTTCTTGTGGAAGACTTTAGTTGTTCTATTTTACTTTATTTTAAAAATTATTTTATTTTATTTGAAATTTAGACTTGCCCCAGATCTTCCAGCATCATAGTCCTGATCACTCAGTTGTTTGCCAACAAGAGACATATTATAAAGACACTGATCTTGTCATAAAACAGGTTTCCTGCATGGTTCTCTGTTCTTTGTCCATGACCTCTATATAACCATGAAGACGCACCTTTCTATAGACTGAATGTTTATGTCCCCCTCAAATTCATATGTTGAAATCCTAAACCCCAATGTGATGGTGTTTGGAGGTGGGAGCCTATGGTAGGTGATCAGGTCGTGAGAGTGAAGCCTTTGTGAGTGGGATTAGTGCCTTTATAAAGGAGATCTCAGTGAGCTCCCTCACCCCCTCCACCAGACACCAAATCTGCAGGTACCTTGATCTTGGACTTCGCTGCCTCCAGAACTCTGAGAAGTAAAAATTTGTAGTAGCAACCGGAATGGACTAAGACACACCTGAAGTGCAGTTTTTGAGTGTTTTCCTTCAACATCTATTATTATTACTAATAAATGTATTCCTCCAGCAGACCTTACAAGAAGTACAGATGTCCCATGGTCCACTGGCATGTTCTTAGTATTTGAAATCCACTTTTAGCAAGTATGTGTTTATGTTAGTTGCTAGGTGTCCTAGAAAGCATTTTGGAAATGGAAGAGAATGTCAGACGTTAAATAGAGTTTATGATTCTTTTGTTATTTTATGGATTCCCTGCCTAGAAACTATGCTCATATGTCCCACCCATCTCCATAAAAATAACCTTCTTCTTTAAATGTGGCTGTACTGCAAGGGATTATGAAATGGAGAGTCAGGAATTAAGGTTCTACTCAAAGCTTCTTCCATGTGACCTTGAGCTAATACCAACCCTTTCTTAGCTGCAAGTTTCTCTTTTCCATGATAAGTGAATTGAATATATAATGACTTACGACCTTTGGGCTCTAAATTTCTACAAGATTCAAAAATCTCTTAAAATGTCCTTGTGCCCTGGGAAGAGCTTCAGGCATGCAGACTGTGTTTGGCCTGCTGAACCAAGCACAAATCATTGCCTAAGGCTTTTGGGCCTGGACATAGTGTGAGTCTCTGACAGCATTCAGATGAATCATGTGGCAGACTCAAAGCTCAGGAGACAGTGCTGACTTGTAGTATAGACAAGGAATTTGTCCTGTTTAACCTCACAAGGTGACGACCACTGCTCCTGTGTTAAATTCATAGTTTGAGGCCAAATTCACACAGGGCAATCAGCAAGAATGAATTAGGATTTGAGATTCTTACATGGAAAAATACCAGCACCAAATAGGTAATAACCTTATCAATATTAAGAGTCATGTTCTTCAAAAATCTGTGATACACAGAAATTGAAAAAAGCTTATGAAATTATTTTTGTTCCTGAGAATAAAATCAGTAAGAACGTTCTGAAATTTCCATGTAACTTTAATAATTCCTTTTTTGGTGTATTTTGTGAATTGTTACTGATGTAACCAATGTGTAAACTTGTTGGTGAGCGTACTTTCCACATAACTCTTGTTAATTCCTAGTATAACACAGATATTTTAAAGAAGGAAAAATCAAGGGCAGACCTTTTGTTTCCTGACTCAAAATGTTTAGCAAATGAAATAGAAAGAAAATATTCTGTATAGTATTGAATACCATTCTTTACTTTTTTTTTAACGTCTTTATTGGAGTATAATTGTTTCACATTGTTGTGTTAGTTTCTGCTGTATAACAAACTGAATCAGCTATACATATACATACATCCCCATATCTCCTCCGTCTTGCGTCTCCCTCACACCCTCCCTATCCCACCTCTCTAGGTGGTCACAAAGCACTGAGCTGATCTCCCTGTGCTATGCAGCTGCTTCCCACTAGCTATCTATTTTACATTTGGTAGTGAATATATGTCAATGCCACTCTCTCACTTCATCCCAGCTTACCCTTCCCCCTCCCCGTGTCCTCAAGTCCATTCTCTACGTCTGCGTCTTTATTCCTGTCCTGCTCCTAGGTTCTTCAGAGCCATTATTATTATTATTATTTAGATTCCATATATATGTGTTAGCATACGGTATTTGTTTTTCTCTTTCAGACTTACTTCACTCTGTATGACAGACTCTAGGTCCATCCACCTCACTACAAATAACTCAATTTCATTTCTTTTTATGGCTGAGTAATATTCCATTGTATATATGTGCCACATCTTCTTTATCCATTCATCCGATGATGGACACTTAGGTTGCTTCCATGTCCTGGCTATTGTAAATAGAGCTGCAATGAACATTGTGGTACATGACTGTTTTTGAATTATGGTTTTCTTAAGGTATATGCCCAGTAGTGGGATTCCTGGGTCATATGGTAGTTCTATTTTTAGTTTTTTAAGGAACCTCCATACTGTTCTCCATAGTGGCTGTATCAATTTACATTCCTACCAAGAGTGCAGAAGGGTTCCCTTTTCTCCACACCCTCTCCAGCATTTATTGTTTGTAGATTTTTTGATGATGGCCATTCTGACCCGTGTGAGGTGATACCTCATTGTAGTTTTGATTTGTATTTCTCTAATGATTAGTGACATTGAGCATCCTTTCATGTGTTTGTTGGCAATCTGTATGTCTTCTTTGGAGAAACGTTTATTTAGGTCTTCTGCCCATTTTTGGATTGGTTTTTTTTTGATATTGAGCTGCATGAGCTGCTTGTATATTTTGGAGTTCATCCTTTGTCAGTTGCTTAGTTTGTAAATATCTTCTCCCATTACGAGGGTTGTCTTTTGGTCCTGTTTATGGTTTCCTTTGCTGTGCAAAAGCTTTGAAATTTCATTAGGTCCCATTTGTTTATTTTTGTTTTTATTTCCATTTCTCTAGGAGGTGGGTTAAAAAGGAACTTGCTATGATTTATGTCATAGAGTGTTCTCCCTATGTTTTCATCTAAGAGTTTTATAGTGTCTGGCCTTACATTTAGGTCTTTAATCCATTTTGAGTTTAATTTTGTGTATGGTGTTAGGGAGTGTTCTAATTTCATTCTTTTACATGTAGCTGTCCAGTTTTCCCAGCACCACATATTGAAGAGTCTGTCTTTTCTCCATTGTATATTCTTGCCTCCTTTATGAAAGATAAGGTGACCATATGTGCATAGGTTTATCTCTGGGCTTTCTATCCTGTTCCATTGATCTATATTTCTGTTCTTGTGCCAGTACCATACTGTCTTGGTTACTGCAGCTTTGTAGTATAGTGTGAATCAGGGAGCCTGATTCCTCCAGCTCCCTGGAGGATTCCTCCAACGGAATTCCTCTGTTTTTCTTTCTCAAGATTGCTTTGACTACTCGGGGTCTTTTGTGTTTCCATACAAATTGTGAATATTTTTGTTCTAGTTCTGCGAAAAATGCCATTGGTAGTTTGATAGGCATTGCACTGAATCTGTAGATGGCTTTGGGTAGTATAATCATTTTCACAATGTTGATTCTTCCAATCCAAGAACATGGTATATCTCTCCATCTGTTTGTATCATCTTTAATTTCTTTCATCAGTGTCTTATAGTTTTCTGCATACAGGTGTTTTATCTCCTTAGGTTTATTCCTCGGTATTTTATTCTTTTTGTTGCAATGGTAAATGAGAGTGTTTCCTTAATTCCTCTTTCAGATTTTTCATCATTACTGTATAGGAATGCAAGAGATTTCTGTGCATTAATTTTGTATTCTGCTACTTTACCAAATTCATGGATTAGCTCTAGTAGTTTTCTGGTAGCATCTTTACGTTTCTCTTTTTATAGTATCATGTCATCTGCAAACACTGACAGTTTTACTTCTTTTCCAAGTTGGATTCCTTTTATTTCTTTATCTTCTCTGATTGCTGTGGCTAAAACTTCCAAAACTATGTTGAATAAGAGTGGTGAGAGTGGACAGCCTTGTCTTTTTCCTGATCTTAGAGGAAATGGTTCCAGTTTTTCAGCACTGAGAATGATGCTGGCTGTGGGTTTGTCATATATGGCCTTTATTATGTTGAGTTAAGTTCCCTCTATGACTACTTTCTGAGGGTATTTATCATAGGTTGGTGCTGAATTTTGGCAATAGTATTTTCTGCATCTATTGAGATAATCATATTATTTTTATTTCAGTTTGTTAATATGGTGTATCACATTGATTGATTTGCGTATATTGAAGAATCCTTGCATTCCTGGAATAAACCCAACTTGATCATGGCATATGATCCTTTTAATAGGCTGCTGGATTCTGTCTGCTAGTATTTTGTTGAGGATTTTTGCGTCTATGTTCATCAGAGATATTGGCCTGCAGTTTTCTTTTTTTGTGACATCTCAGTCTGGTTTTGGTATCAGGATGATGGTGGCCTCATAGAATGAGTTTGGGAGTGCTCCTCCCTCTGTTATATTTTGGAAGAGTTTGGAAAGGATAGGTGTAAGTTCTTCTGTAAATGTTTGATAGAATTCACCTGTGAAACCATTGGGTCCTGGGCTTTCGTTTGTTGGAAGATTTTTAATCACAGTTTCAATTTCAGTGCTTGTGATTGGTCTTTTTATGTTTTCTGTTTCTTCCTGGTTCAGTCTCGGAAGGTTGTGCTTTTCTAAGAATTTGTTCATTTCTTCCAGGTTGTCCATTTTATTGGCATATAGTTGCTTGTAGTAATCTCTCATGATCCTTTGTATTTCTGCAGTGTCAGTTGTTACTTCTCCATTTTCATTTCTAATTCTGTTGATTTGAGTCTTTTCCTTCATTTTCTTGATGAGTCTGGCTAATGGCTTATCAATTTTGTTTATCTTCTCAAAGAACCAGCTTTTAGTTTTATTGATCTTTGCTATTGTCTGCTTCATTTCTTTTTTATTTATTTCTGGTCTTTATGATTTCTTTCCTTCTGCTAACTTTGGGGGGTTTTTTTGTTCTTCTTTCTCTAATTGCTTTATGTATAAGGTTAGGTTGTTTATTTGACATTTTTCTTTTTTCTTGAGGTAGGATTGTATTGCTATAAAATTCCCTCTTAGAACTGCTTTTGCTGCATCCCATAGGTTTTGGCCTTCGTGTTTTCATTGTCATTTGTTTCTAGGTATTTTTTGATTTCCTCTTTGTTTTCTTCAGTGATCTCTTGGTTATTTAGTAGCATATTGTTTAGCCTCCATGTTTTTGTATTTTTTACATTTTTTTTAATGTAATTGATATCTAGTTTCATAGCGTTGTGGTCAGGAAAGATACTTGATACAATTTCATTTTTCTTAAATTCACCAAGGCTTGATTTGTGACCAAACGTGTGGTCTATCCTGGAGAATTTTCTATGAGCACTTGAAAAGAAAGTGTATTCTGTTGTTTTTGGATGGAATGTCCTATAAATATCAAGTAAGTCCATCTTGTTTAATGTGTCATTTAAAGCTTGTGTTCCTTATTTATTTTCATTTTGCTTGATCTGTCCATTGGTGAAAGTGGGGTATTAAATTCCTATACTATGATAGTGTTACTGTAGATTTCCCCTTTTACGACTGTTAGCATTTGCCTTATGTATTGAGGTGCTCCTATGTTGGATGCATAAATATTTACAATTGTTATATCTTCTTCTTGGATTGATCCCTTGATCATTATGTAGTATCTTTCTTTGTCTCTTGTAATAGTCTTTATTTTAAAGCCTATTTTGTCTGTTATGAGAATTGCTACTCCAGCTTTCTTTTGATTTCCATTTCCATGGAATATCTTTTTCCATGCCCTCACTTTCAGTCTGTATGTGTCCCTAGGTCTGAAGTGGGTCTCTTGTAGACAGTATATGTACGGGTCTTGTTTTTGTATCCACTCAGCCAGTCTATGTCTTTTGGTTGGAGCATTTAATCCTTTATATTTAAGGTAATTATCGATATGTATGTTCCTATTACCATTTTCTTAATTGTTTTGGGTTTGTTTTTGTAGGTATTTTCTTTCTCTTGTGTTTCCTGCCTAGAGAAGTTCCTGTAGCATTTGTTGTAAAGCTGGTTTGGTGGTGCTGAATTCTCTTACCTTTTGCTTGTCTGTAAAGGTTTTAATTTCTCCATCGAATCTGAATGAGGTCCTTGCTGGGTAGAGTAATCTTGGTTATAGGTTTTTCCCTTTCATCACTTTAAATATGTCCTGCCACTCCTTTCTGGCTTGCAGAGTTTCTTCGGATAGATCAGCTGTTAACCTTATGGGGATTCCCTTGTATGTCATTTGTTGCTTTTCCCTTGCTGCCTTTAGTATTTTTTCTTCGTATTTAATTTTTGATAGTTTGATTAATATGTGTCTTGGCATGTTTCTCCTTGGAATTATCCTGTATGGGACTCTGTGCTTCCTGGACTTGATTGACTATTTCCTTTCCCATATTAGGGAAGTTTTCAACTATAATATCTTCAAAAATTTTCTCAGTCCCTTTCTTTTTCTTTTCTTCTTCTGGGACCCCTATAATTAGAATGTGGTTGCATTTAATGTTGTCCCAGAGGTCTCTGAGACTGTCCTCAATTCTCTTCATTCTTTTTTCTTTATTGTGCTCTGCAGTAGTTATGTCCACTATTTTATCTTCCAGGTTACTTATCCATTCTTTTGCCTCAGTTATTCTGCTATTGATTCCTTCTAGAGAATTTTTAATTTCACTTATTGTGTTATTCATCATTGTTTGTTTGCTCTTTAGTTCTTCTAGGTCCTTGTTAAACGTTTCTTGTATTTTCTCCATTCTATTTACAAGATTTTGGATCATCTTTACTAACATTACTCTGAATTCTTTTTCAGGTAGACCGCCTATTTCCTTTTCATTTGTTTGGTCTGGTGCGTTTTTACCTTGCTCCTTTATCAGGTACGTATTTCTCTGTCTTCTCATTTTGTTTAACTTACTGTATTTGGGGTCTCCTTTTCTCAGGCTGCAGGTTCATAGTTCCCATTATTTTTGGTGTCTTTCCCCTGTGGGTAAGGTTTTTTCAGTGGCCTGTGTAGGCTTCCTAGTGGAGGGCACTTGTGCCTGTGTTCTGGTATATGATGCTGGATCTTGTCTTTCTGGTGGGCAGGACTGTGTCTGGTGGTGTGTTTTGGGGTGTCTGTGAAATTAATATGATTTTAGGCAGCCTCTCTGCTAATGGGTGGGTTTGTGTTCCTGTCTTGCTAGTTTTTGGCATGGGGTGTCCAGCACTGGAACTTGCTTGTCAGTGAGTGGAACTGTGTCTTAGCAGTGGGACAGAGCTATCTGGAAGAGCTCTTGCCAACTGATATTACATGGGGCTTGGAGGTCTCTGGTGGTCCAGTGTCCTGAACTTGGCTCTCCCACCTCAGAGGCTCAGGCCTGACATCCGCTGGATCACCAAGACCCTGTCAGCCAAATGACACTGATCAGCTCCACAGACCATGGGGGACTTCAGGGACACCCAGGTGCTGGGGGGGACCCTCCCCTACAGCAGCCTCCTGGGCAGGGCCTGTGTCAGACCACAAGGACAGAACCTGGGGAGTGGAAGATTCTCCCCGTTGTGTTCACTGTATTGAAGGGAGGACCTGATTTTGAGAGTGGGGTTGCATCTGGGTCAGGAATAAACATCTGTGCTCTTCATGGGACCCTATTTCTTTTTAAAAACTCTAATCTTGAAGGTTTTGTTTTTAATAGTTTTTGAGGAATTGTTGTAAGCCAGGACTTTTATGAATGATTTCATTATGAATATTTTCCATGATTTAAATCCAAGTCTCAAAAAGCTTATAAAAATATCTCCTCTATTCCACAGTTCCTCATTGATACGTAATAGATAGTGGAGAAACAGAAATATTCTTTGTAGCAAATTTAAAGTTAAAGAGTATTATAATGTCCATGATTAAGGTATTGGCACATTTAACAAGTGATTTAAATTTTTGTTTCCTCAAAAATAAGGACTATATGTGTTTGTACAACATAAGGAATCATTAGGCTACTGATACTGATCTTAAAAGGCATGGGGTGTGGCTGAAAATTTAGAAGCATAGCTAAAAGTTTTTGTCATAAAAAGTCTCTGCTATGTACTCATAAAACTTCCCTCTCATCCCTGACAACAGCCTCTGTTTCCAAAGAGATTTCAACTGTTGGAAAATAGGCTTTTTTTACTTTGCAGTTATCCTGAAAAGTCAGGTCCAAAGTTCTGTTCCATACATTGCTTCACCTCTAATAGTTTCTCTTAAAGCTGCTTTATTTGACAACTTATGGAATTTTTCAGTCATGTCAAAACATTAGAAATAAACATAATAAACCATATCCATTCATTTGTTCATTCACCCAAAAAATATTAATTCCACACCAGCCAAATGAGACTAGAGATGCTGTGCAGGGCCCAGGGAATGCCTAGTTCCATTCTAGCCAAGCACAGATACCCACAGAGCTTGCAGCGTAGTTTATAATTTTTCTGTCACCCATTCTACATGTTTGCAACCCCAGATTTCAGGATAGTGCTTGGCACATAGTATGCATTCAGTACTCACTTATTAAAGTTGAATCATGCTGACTGTTCTCTGATACCCAGCTTCACCAAAATAACGAAATGCTGAAGTTACAAAGGACTTCACTGTTCATTTACCTAGATGCCCTAA
This sequence comes from Leucopleurus acutus, assembly GCF_964270905.1. Taxonomy (NCBI): domain Eukaryota; kingdom Metazoa; phylum Chordata; class Mammalia; order Artiodactyla; family Delphinidae; genus Leucopleurus; species Leucopleurus acutus. The sequence goes on from NC_139146.1 coordinate 53,736,596, forward strand.
TTCAATAGAAGAGAAAGCTATCTATGGAATGAATAACACAGAGAAATGTGTTATATCCAAGGTCACGCAGATTTAGAGCAGAGTTGGGACAGATATATTTATTCTTTGTCCAGTGCCTATTACCTTAGCTTCCTTAAAATATGGTCTGCTTTCTAAACTAAAGATTAAGTGCAGCATAAAATTAGTAATGGTAAATATTTACAACTCAAAGTACCTTATGAATTCTAATTACTAAAAAGCTGATGTAATCTAATGCTAGGCTTTCATATCATAAGATTTCATTTGATGCATATAACAGGTATAATATAGACAGAACCTCAGTTATAATTCTGTAGGTGTCAACTCACATCTGTCACCATGTCTCAGCAAAATGACTGTCACTGGGTATTGATACAAAAATGAGTTTCACAATGAATCTCTTTATCAGCAGTAGGATAAATGACTCCCTCTTATGCCTGCTTTGAAACTGTAGCCTGGGGATATATACACATCTTGGATCAAAATGAAGCATTTAGGGAAAAGAGGAGTATTATTTTCTTGAGGCAAGAGCAGAACACTCATGTTCTGAGTGAAATATATTAGAATTAAAGAGAGTGAAAAATAATAATAACTGTGTTCTTAGAAGTTTATTATGGCTACATAACTGTTTTGTCTTGTTTTGGTTTTGGTTGTTTTTTGGTTTTAAGTGGTCTTGTCTATCTTGTATAGCATTTCCCTGTCCCTGTGGGTTAAAGTGGTGTGTTTTTCAGTGAAGATTCCCTGTGACATTTCTGTGTCAGAATCTGACCCTGGGCATAGTTTGTTCTCACATAGCAAAAGCCATCCGTGGGCTATTTCTGAGTACAAATGGCTGTAGAAAGCTTTTTTCAATCTGTATGACAATGAAAAATAGAGTACACGGGATTTTCACAATGATATTAATTAAAATAAAATTTATTAAGGATTTACTGTTCCAAATTTTATGCTAAAAACTTGATGTCAATTTGTATATTTAATCCTCAGAACTCTGTAAGATAGGTTATATTATCATCTGCATTGCATGAGCAAGGAAACTTATATTTAAAAAAATTAGAACTAAAATACCTTATTCACTTGGACAGCCAGCAATTTGAAATAATAGCTAACATTTGTTGTATGAACTGTTTTACACATTCAACCAACACGATTCTATGGATTAGGCTCTATTATTATCTCAATCATGTTAAATTGAGAAATAATGCAACTTGCCTAAAATCTAACTGCTAGTAAGTAGGGAAGCTGGAGTGTTGAGATTTTGACCCATGCCATCTACTGTTTCATATTATTTCACTTGACATAATGCAGATAATGACTAAATATGATATCATTCCAAATACTGTGTGAAGTGCTACATAAATTACCTACAATATAGTAAATAAAATCTAAATAGATATAATGTATCACTGAAGCTTTATCCTAAAGTATTAGTCTAGTTTTTAAATTTAAAAGCTGGATTATAGACATAAAAAGAAGTTAGTTGTAATTGTTACTCAAATTCTAAGTTAATTTTCTTCAATCACTAGTGGAGATTAGGATATACTTTTATAAGATTATTTATAATCATTTCATTAACATGTTAGAGTATAAAATATATGATTTGACAATTTTAAACTTGACTTAAATTTGCTTTCAAATAAATTTTGAAATTTTTAAGTCATTTGATACAAATATTCCATAAATGATACATGACAGTAATAATCTCTGTTTATATAACATACAGTAATAATCCCTATGTTTACATAACAGACATTTCTAGATCTTAAGAGTCATCTATTCTTGGAAATCAGATATTCTGGGTTAAGACTAACAGGAAGCCCATTTCCCTTTATTTCAAGTGGGAAAAAAATATAATACATTTAAACATCAACTCAAGCCTCCAGTCAACATCCTAAAATGTAGCTAAAACACAAGAAACCAGTGCTTATATATAAGTAGCAAACTGTTATATGAAGGTACAAAGGTCTTAAAATATTTTTCTAATCACCAGTTAATCGCCTGTTAATTTTTTTCTTCTTTTGCTTCCTTCTTACAATTTCATTTAGCACATTCTCAACATTTTCGGGACCCATGAAACACTAGGCTAAACAGGGTTATGTAAGAAAGGCCCTGCAGAAATACACTCAAGATGCGCACATGATGCCTGAGAATTGTTTTCACTGAGTATGAAACTGTGATGCCTCAGACTCTCTAATATTCAGGAGATGTATACTCTTTTTAGACACTCAGTGACCTTTAGAAATGTCTAGATATAATTGTTTCTTTTTACCAATAGTGTTTGGAATTTAACTTGAGGTTTTACAACAATAATTTTGTGATAACTATTTTGCTGAATTTGGGGAATAAAAATACAAAATGTTCTTATATAAACAATAGCTGAATAAAGTTTTGTTAAGATGTAGGAATGTTCTGGAAGACTGGGTATTAAATACTAAAAGGCCTTCTACTAAGAAGATGTTTACTTGGAAGAAGTTCTCCAGAGCATGCCTGTATTTCATTTTGAAAATTAGTTGGCAGATGTTAACGTATGTTTTTGCAGAGTATTTGTATTTCTATCTATCTAGCTTGTTGGAAGTAAAATAGAACCAGAGAATGTGGCAGTTGTACATTTGCTGTGGTGTTCTCTTAGCTTTTTTCCCTATAGAGAAATGTTTTCTCCATGCACACTACATCCTGGAATTGCTTTGAGAGTTTTTCAGTTACTCGACCACAGTTTTGAGTAAAACTCTCTTTGCCCTTGTGTAAGTTCAGATGTGGAAAATAATCTGAATGGGCAGTGTTTATTTCTGAGCATAATAATAAGAATGCCACATTTCCTCATGCTTAATGAGGTCACAGGTTCCACATTTTGAGGATTATGGATATTTAGAATTGAGGAATGATGTGTGGTAAAATGTGAAATAAACTAGATTTTCAAGGTGATTTCACTTTTGTTTATATAATCTTTGCCTTCTGCAATCTTACAGCAAGGAACTGATATACCCTTTAACATCAGCAAAGAAACAAGCCTCATAGTAAAAGTAGTATAATAATTATAATTGACCTTGCTTTCAAGGAGTCCAAGAAATATTATTGTACCATAGGTGGAAAATATTATCATCACATGTATGCAAATTTTACTTTACTTACAGATTTGTCTGTTCCTCAAATCGAAGCAAATTAACAATGAGCATGTGCTTAATGATAACATGAATAGATGTGTGTCCATTTTCCGCTTTCTACTATGAGCCTACTGTGGATCATGGGATCTTGATTGTCATCCCATGACTGGCAATTTGGATTGATTGCTTTAGAGCTAGTGTTTCTTCTCAATCATTTCTAGCTGTAAGTCTGCACATTGAGAAAGTTCTGATTCCTTTTTCTTCATCTCAAAAGATGGTATTAGTGAGCAATGATCACTGTGAAATGGGATTGAAACAGGATATTGACTTGTGATATATATACTTCTTTATATACTTTGGGCTCATAAGTATAATTATATAGATAACCAGTTATTAAATTTAAATTTAGAAATGCTTCTGGGCATTTTCTTGTCATTTCTAGAAATATTTTTCTGAATATTTTCAAGCTGTTGCTCTTATAATTATTAGAAAATAATCTGCTTTTATCCTAGTTACAACTTATACTTTAAATCTCAGGTTTACAACTTTTGTGGAATAAAGCAGGCTATTATCAATAGCTCTGTTCATAACTCATTGTTTTCTAAGGCTAAAGATAATAGCCTCAAAAGCTGTGACCACTAAATTTAAACATAAGGAAATGTTGCAGACTCATACATTCCTTATTACTAAATGAACTGTGCTACTTAAGGAAATTACCAGAGTAGATGATTGGGGATTTAAGGTTTTAAAAATATCACGAGGAAACAAAGAATAATAGGTTATATTAATGAAGTCTTTTTGATGACTGCGTATTATTCCAATTTCATAAAAGCCAAATTCTCAGGCACCTAGCATTGAGTTAGTTCATCATTTTGGTAGCATTAAGTAGCAAGAGTTCTAAAATACGATATTAAGTCTCAAAGTTGGGTTGAGAAGGAAATGAGTTAGAATTACTGTTAGGTTCCTGGGAATTTTATATAACATGATGATTATCTTATGAGTGTAGCACCCCACAGTGAAAAGTAGTGAGCATAGGTCACACAGGTGAGTGTGATCTCTGAGGTATATCACATGAGGGAAAACAAGTTTGAGAACCGCTTGTGTAGCAGAGAGATACCTTCTCTAAAGGGTCTTTTTTTTTTAATCCACCCTTCCATCATAAATATTTATTACAGAGTAGCAGTACAGCAAAAGTTAACACAACATTGTAAAGAAACTATACTTCAATAAAAAATAGATAAACTTTATGCTGTATTACAGTTGAAGTTCATATTATAGTTCTAATTCTGCATTAAGCTAACTATGAGATCCTTAATGCCTCATAACCTCTCTGATCCTTTTTCCACATCTGTGTAATAAGAGAGTACACTCAGGTGATCAAGATTCTCTGGTTAGAAGGACCTTCACTTTCTACATGGCCCAAATCAACTGCTTCAGCCTCATAACCTCTCTGATCCTTTTTCCACATCTGTGTAATAAGAGAGTACACTCAGGTGATCAAGATTCTCTGGTTAGAAGGACCTTCACTTTCTACATGGCCCAAATCCACTGCTTCAACATTTTGAAAGCCTCCTTTATTTTCCTGTTCTTGCTAGTATGTATCATTTGTTGCCCTGAAAAAAAAACTGGGTTGACAGTTTTCACTGAAAAATTAACTCTTGCACTTTACTGCCCAAAAGCATTTCTCATCTTAGTAAATGTGTGTTCTGTGAGCTTAAAAGAAAGTCATCCTTGGACACACAGGCAGCAAGGTTGGAGAGGCAGGAGAAGTTCCCATATAACACATTCCTATGTTGATGCTAATAAATGAGGAGGATATATTAAAAGTGGTAAACAACCAGAAGAGTAGGCACTGGCCAATCAGGATGGAAACCTAACCAATTCAAGCACTCATAGGCCAGTGTGCTGTTTGGGTGCCTAATGACCAAGGACCAGCCCTAATTTTAAATAATCTAATATTAATCTTTTAAAAAATGCAAAGGATGTGGATGATTATGTTCACAGTGTAGCTTTTATATACTGCTAAACATTTATATATTGTTTGTTCTCAGTTTGTATTAGGCAGAAACTCTGTGGCAATCAAGTTATCTGCAGGTAGAGCCTTTATTGTTTCACACAGCAACTTTTTGGTTGTGAGCATGGCTTCACCCATGGGCGCCTTCGTCTGGGGCAAGGTGCTAAACAGAAAACTAAACAGAAAGACTGCCCTGAACTTCGCAAACATCATCAATGGCAATTTGATGAGTTTTTGAAATTGAACATACTACATGATGAATTGTATGTTCCCAGAATATTCATTTTATAAATAGGATGGCAGCCTATGTTAGAGAAATGACTAAAACTTTTAAGGACTTTGAGCTTCACTGTTAGTAGGTTAATAACTATTTGAAACATTTAAATAACATAGGATAGCTACTGTTCTTAGGCTCCAGAGAAAATGGGCACTAATATATTTTACTATAAAGTGCTATGTTTTTAAATTTTATTTGATTATTTTTCACTTTTTGTTTTAAGATTTATGCCCTTATAATGGTATCCATCAGATACATAGCCTTATTTTACCTTGTATAAAAATCAATACACAATTTAGAAAGTGTCTTTTAATTTATTCATCAAGCTCTCAAGCATAATGAAAGCATATTACCACACATTGAGGGGAAGGGAAAAAGGATTTTTCCCTCTGCATTGATTCGTATTTTCTCATTTCATAATGATATTCAGCCTCTTAAGAAACAAATTCAGACGTGGGGATATAAAGTTCATCACAGTAGCCAAGGCATAAGAGAAAAATCCTAATGAAGCTTGAATCAGAAGGTGTTTGAGGGTGAATGCTTAAAATGATTTAAAGTTTTCAAATATAAACTTCAATTGATGCTGCAATTTTCAAACATGCTAGGTTTTACAGAGTTTTCACAACTTGAGCAATTTGAGCAAATGACCAATTCAGAGACTTAAAGTATTGAATTCCTATTATGAGCAATGAAGCCAAACCGTGTGCAGAGCAGGTCTCTGTACTTTTCAGGGGTTATTTACTGGGTCATCTAGACCACTAGTTTTCAAAAGCCAGCCCTCAAGCTGGAGGCATAAGAATCATTTGGGTTATTTATCAAAGATGTGGATTCCTGGACCGCACTCAAAATTGACTTGCTCAAAGTCATCCAGGGTAGATTCTAGATATTAAAATTTTTAAGAAGCTTTCCAGGTAATGCCCTTCTAGATGCCCTGCAGCATGATTTTTACAAAGTCTCTCATTATGTAATTCAGCCTTGTTTGGATATTTGATAAGTGGAAAAGGGAAAGGCAGAGAGTGACAAAATTGCTTTCTCTTAATGGATACACAATGCATAGACATAATGCACAAAGCTTCCTGCCAAATGCACTTCCCTCAGAGTTCTGCACCATTTGTTCCTGTGCCATTACTCTTTCTACCAATCATTTGTTAACTTTTGGTGAACTCATTCTGTGATTTGAGGGAACACAGATGCTCCAAACTTGTGTGAATAACAGCTTTAGATGTTTTTAGCTGTTTTTCTATTTGTTGGAACAGCAGAATTTCTCAGACCCCTTGACTACTCTTTGCTTGACAAAATGACACAATAAAGAAGATTGATATCAATGTCTTTTAGATAATTGTGCAGGGAGAAGTTTCAGGAGCTATACATTAGCTCAACTATACTTGTCAACAGTTGAGTTAAGTGATCCACAAGAAGTCGTTTAAAACAAATGACACTAAAATTTACTTTAACACCAATGTTGATAATAGCATTAAGTACTAGCTTAGGTTAGCACCATGAATAGACTAAATCTTACATGGTACATGACTGTTAATCAACAGCAAGGAAATTTGGAAAAGAGATAAAGAGTAAAAGATTCAATTTATTTTGGCTCTAATATATGCATACCCAGAGTCAGAGAATAGAATAATTTGTTATAAAAGAAAAGCACAATCAAAAGCCTTCAATCCTGCTCTACTGAACTCCTCACAAACTACAAATCCATTTGTTTCTGGAGATCCCATCTAACATATTTGTCATTTTCTTTCTTGTATGCCTTAGGTTTGTAAGCTAATACCTTACATGGGGAATAGGTGGAATTAAAGCAAGCTATTACACTCATGACTGTTGCTTTACTTTTTATCATCCTGGAATATAATTAGTTAGGAAAAAAGCAAAATGGTTTCACTCTCAAATTAATTTTTTTTGTCTCTTAAGTCTGTGGAATAGAATTAGACTTCAAACTTACTTATATTTTTAGGGCTACAACTGTAAATTGTACATATCTGAAAATGTACATATCACCAAGAGTACAGTGAGAAAGTTCCAAGAGATGATTTGATTATTACCTTTCCCCCTGAGTGGATTACTTGTTTTGACATAACATATAAAATATTACTCTTTTAAAGTGCAAGCATCAGTTTGACTACTGTCGGAAACACAGACTGGAAAATACAACGAAATAATTAACTTTCAAGAATTTATATACCATAATAATGTTATTTGAGAAATTCAACATATATTTTTAGATCTCTTATGGTTCAGGCTCTCTGTTAATTCCTAGGATTATAAAATACTAATAAGAGTGACTATAGCTTAAAAAGACCTCATGATATATCTTTTGCATTCATTGTTTACAGGTTCCCAAAGACTGCATGATCAGGCTTGCCCTTAATATTTGATCAGGCTTGCCCTTAATATTTGAGAAGTAGGGGTAGGGCAAATATAAATAAAATAAAATATTTAAAATTATGTCATGTTTAAAAAGTGTTTCGACATATTTACTTCTTTCCTCTTATCTTAAAAAAAATCTTTATAATAACCTACAGTTTAAGTGTGAATTTAGACTTCTCTGACTTTATGGAGTTTTGTGATAAGAAATATGGCCTAGAGAGAGCTGGCCCTTGGGTTCCGGGGCATACTCACCAACTTCCCATCTCTGAATTCAATCTCTACTACAAGAATGGATGTCCAAGACCTTATGTCCAACTTAATAACAGCTGCCCCTCAGCTACTCTAGGTCCTAAAACTTCAGACATTGACAAAAGAGCTACCCATGAGCCTTGGGAAATAGTGCATGTGTGTGTGTGTGTCTATGTGTGATGTTAAATTAACATAAAAAAGATAAAGAAGAACAGAAACCAAGTTCTTAATTTTGCTTTACTATCCAATAAGAAAATTGAGGTAATAAAGAATGTCAGTACAAAATGAGTGATTAAATATAAGGTTCCTGTGACAGAAAATCAAAAAGCATGATATAATTGATTTATTTAAAACTATTTAGAGGAAATTCCCAAGATAGTGGAGTAGAAAGCCCCTGAGCTCACCTCCTCTCACGGGCACACCAAAATTACAACTATTTACAGAACAGCTATCAGTGAAAAAGACAGGAGCCTACCAGAAAAGATCTTCTACAATTAAAGGTATAAAGAAGGAACCACTACGAGATGGGTAGGAGGGGAAGAGTAGCAGTATAGTCAAGACCCATACCCTCAAGTGGGTGATCCACAAATGGGGGAATAATTATAATTGCAGAGATTCTCCCCAAGGAGCAAGGGGTCTGGGTCCCAATATCAAGCTCTCCAACCTGGGCATCCTGCACCGGGAAGACAGGCCTCTAGAATGTTTGGCTTTGAGGGTCAGTGGGTATTACTTTGGGGAGACCCAGAAGGCTGTGGGAAATGCACTCTTCAAGGATGCACAAAAAATTTCACACACTTCAGAATCCAGGTCAGAAGCAGTAATTTGCAAGGAGCCTGGGTGAGACCTACCTGCTGATCTTGGAATCTCCCAGAGAGGCAGAAGGCAACTAGAGCTTACCCAGGGGATATAGACAGTGGCAGCAACCATTTTGGGGAGCTTACTCTACCACCTGGACATTGGTGCTGACAAGTGCCATTTTTGAATCTTCCATCTAGCTTATGAGCCTCAGGACCCAGCCCCACCCCTGCCTACCAGCCTGTAGGCAAAAGTACCAGGACACCTCAAACCAAGCAACCAACTGAGGAGAAACACAGCCCCACCCACGAACAGGCAGGCTGCCTTATGACTCCCTGAACCCACAGCCACCTCTGGACACAGCCCTGCCCCCCAGAGGGCCTAAGATCCATCCCATACACTGGGAACAGGCACTAGGCCCAGGACACCCAGAGTCCTGCAGCCTGAGACCCTGGGCCCAATTCCACCCACCAGTGGGCAGGCACCAGCCCCAGAATCACCTGGGCCCAGGATCTGCCCACCAACAAGCCTGATCTAGCCTTGAGACCAGCTTCTCCACCAGAAGGCAGACACCACCCCCAGGACAACCACATCCCTGAAGTCTGCTGTGGCAGGACCCAGGCCACCCACCAGTAGGCCAGCACCAGCGCTGGGACCAGCTGGGTCTTAGCCCCTTCCACCAGCAGGCCAACAAACTTTGGGACATCCTGAACCTCACAGCCAGCTGTGTCAGGAATGGGCTCCACCCACCAGTGGTCTGACAGCAGTTCTAGGACCTCTGGGCTCTGTAGCCAGACCCCAAAATCTGGCTTTGCCCACCAGTGAGCCAGCACTAGCCCTAGGACCTGGCTTTACCCACCATGAAGTTGCAGGATACAAAATTCATATACAGAAATCTGTTGTATTTCTATACACTAACAATGAACTAGCAGAAAGAGAAATTAAGGAAACCCATCTGCAACTGCATCAAAAAGAATAAAATACCTAGGAATAAACCTTTCTAAGGAGGTAAAAGACCTGTGCTCTGAAAACTATAAGACACTGATGAAAGAAATTGAAGACTGCACAAACAGAAAGATATACCATGTTTACTGTGCTTGTGGATTAGAAGAATTAATATTTTTAAAATTATCATAGTATCCAAGGCAATCTACAGAATCAGTGAAATCCCTATCAAAATACCAATGGCATTTTTCGCAGAACTAGAACAAATAATTTTAAAATTTGTATGGAAACACAAAAGACCCTGAATAGCCAAAGCAATTTTGAGAAAGAAGAATAGAGCTGGAGATACTGTGTTCCCTGACTTCAGACTATACTACAAAGCTACAGTATTTACACCAGTATGGTACCAGCTCAAAACCACACATAGATCAATGGAACAGAATGGGGAGCCTAGAAATAAACCCATGCAGTTATGGTCAATTAATCTATGATGAAGGAGGCAAGAATATAAAATGGAGAAAAAATAGTGTCTTATAATAAGTGGTTCTGGGAAAACTGGACAGCTACATGTGAAATAATGAAACTAGAACATTTTTTAACACCACATACAAAAATAAACTCAAGATGGATGAAAGAAATAAATGTAAGATTGGATACCATAAAGATCCTAGAAGAAAACAGAATGTTCTTTTACATAAATTATAACAATACATTTTTTTGGATCTCTCTCCTAAGACAAAAGAAATAGAAGCAAAAATACACAAATGAGACCTAATTAAACTTAAAAGCTTTGGCACAGCAAAGGAAATCTTTGACAAAATGAAAAGACAACCTACTGAATGGGAGAAAATATTTGCAAATGATGTGACTGATAAGAGTTTAATATCCAAAATATATAAACAGCTCATACAATTCAGTATAAAAAAAAACCTGATTAAAAACTGGGCAGAAGACCTGAGAATACATTTTTCCAACAAAGATATACAGATGGTCAACAGGCACATGACAAGAGTCTCAACATTGCTAATCATTAGAAAAATGCAAATCAAAATTACAATGAGATATCACTTCACACCTGTCAGAACTGCTATCATCAAAAAGACCACAGATAACAAATATTGGTGAGGACGTGAAGAAAAGGGAAACCTTGTACACTGTTGGTGAGAATGTAAATTGGTACAGCCACTGTGGAAAACATTATGGTGGTTCCTCATAAAACTAAAAATAGAACTACCAATTATCCAGCAATTCCACTCCTGGGTATATATCTGAGGAAAAAGAAAACATTAATTTGAAAAAGTACATGAACCCCAATGTTCATAGCAGCATTATTTACAATAGCCAAGACATGGAAGCAACATGAGTGTTCATCAATAGATTAATGGGTAAAGAAGATGTGTTGTATATATATATATATATACACATACACAATGTAATATTACTCAGCCATAAAAAAAATGTAATGTTGCCATTTGTAATAATGTGGATAGACCTGGAGGGTATTATACTTAGTGAAATAAGTCAGACAGAGAAAGACAAATACCGTATGATATCACTTATATGTGGAACCTAAAAATAAACCAAATGAATGAATATAACAAAACAGAAACAGGCTCTCAGACATAGCAAAGAACTAGTGATTACCAGTGGGGAGTGGGAAGGAGGGAAGGGCATGATAAGGGTAGGGGATTAAGAGATAAATCTAACTATGTATAAAATAAGCTACTAAGATATATTGTACAGCATAGGGAATATAGCCAATATTTTAAAATAACTACAAATGGAGTATAATCTATACAAACTTTGAATCACTCTGTTTACACCTGAAAATAATATGATTGTAAATCAACTATACTTCAATAAAATAATAATCTAAAAACTATTAAAATTCATTTAAATACATAAGGAAAAGCATAAAAGGAAGCTATCAAAATATTTTGGGGGACTATTTAGGTTTGAGATTTTTAGTTGATTTTTCTTAACTTCCTTCCATATACAAATATATCTTTGAGTTTTTAATGTAATGGGCATAAGTAATAATGTATTTTCATTGTTAGAAAACAGAGTATATTCTTTAGAATATATATGGGTCCTATGCTTACTAATGCTAGACTTAGGTCAATTATTAAACCTCTCTTAGCCTTTCTTATCTCTTGTGTAGCATGGATTTACTATTTCTATCTTTCTCACAGAATTGTTGTGTAAGTTACCTAAGCAAGCACATATCATAGAATCTGGCATATGATAACCAACAATTAAAAGTGTGCTGTTATCATCATCAGTCATTGTCATCATCATCATCATATCAATTAAATGATGATAATTTTAATTCTACCTCTTATGTCAATATATCTTAGAAATATTAGTGATTGCAGACCAGCCAGTTTTCCTGTTTGAATCTATTTTCCTGAAGTTAAGCCTGAACTGGCAACCTGCTGAGCAGAGCCATAGCTCTACCATGAACTTGCTTTGTGATCTTGGCCATGACGTCCCCTCTCTAGGCTTCCATTTCCACATAGATAAAATACAAGAATTTGAATATTAATCCCAGGCCTTTATCAATTACGATGCCAATTTAAGTTGTTCTATATATGTTCTAAATGTGACATCTATAGCCACACCCTGATCAACACATCCAGGTCAGTATCTTTCCTTCCCTGAAGTCTTACAGAAGCTTCCTGCCTCATGTCCCTGCTTCCCTCTTGGTCTCTTATTAACCCACAATCTATATAGCAGCCCAACTGGTAATTTGAAAATGGGAATCTTAATATGCTATTCTACTGCTTACACCCACCCATGCAGTTGTAATAACATTTAAATGTCTTATCACTTCCTACATGTTCTAACAAACCTAACCTCTAAATTTCACTACCATCTTGTCCAGAATCACTGTCCCATTGTTATCCATGGTCCAATTACATGGATATTCTCCCCCTTACCCAAATAGTCCAGGTTATTTTCCAGCTTAAGATCTTTGAATAACCAAATTATTTTAACAAAAATGCACTTTTACTGATTCATGTTTGACTGGTTCTTTTTCACTCATCCAGATCTCATCTTAAATGCTATCTCCTTAAAGGGGCATCTCCAACTACTTTATCTAAAGAACTGCCCTCTGCTGTTGCTGGCTGCACAGTTTGAATTTTAGTCCCCTAATAGGTAGAGTAAAGCTAATTTTAAAATTTTGAAAAAAAAAAAACTTTAACCAATTTTACATATTTTTTTATTTGTTTGTTTGTTGATTTTAGTTTCTCTGAACCCAGAAGTTTAGTATCAAGAGAGGAGGGATCATTTTAGTCCAGATATCTTTTCCGTCCCCAGTATCTAAAATGGTGACTGGTGATAGAAGATGTTGAGTAAATACTTGCTGATTATGTGGCTGCAAATAAAATATGGATGAATGCATGGGTAAACAAGTGAGCAGTGAATAAATTAGTGCATGTGTGCATATGCATGCATACTTTGAAATTTAATAATGCCCATCACTATCGTTTAATTTGGTTCTGGCAGGCTTTTTCCTTCAACATAAACACAAATTTCTAAGGTACCCAAAGGCTGGGGATAGGAAAGGGGCTACAACTGCACTACATTTTCCAGAGAGTGGATGTCAATAGTTTCATAATTATTTATTACTCACACGGGAATTTTCAGATAAATACCATCATCATGGGGGAAGAAAAGACTGGTGACCTTACCAGTTTTTGGATTCATCAAACATATCAAACAATCTCAGAAGTCTGGGATTTGATGTAACACCAGATGTATTTTGCCAACTATTGTCAACTTTCATTTAAAAATCCATCTCAGGTCAGAAACTTTATTGTGTCCTTTCCTTTCGGGTCAACTGGACACACAGGCCCAATTTTATGGATGGGTCAATTATTTAATAGTTTTTTAGATTATTATTTTATTGAAGTATATTTTATTTTATTGAAGTGTGTAATTGTAGCTGGCATTCCCTGACTGCTCTGTTGCCCACTGCTGCCTCTGTTGTTTATAGTTTTACTGGTAGAGTTAAATCTTTACTTAATTGTGTAGATGAGACAGAAGTTCTAAACTATGATTGATCTTACGTACCTTTTGCTCATGAAGAGAGCATTATTTTTGCTCTTCAAAAAAAATGTCCTGTCAGGTGGTAAAGGACTATTGTCTGTATTAAGACTTCATAATGTCCTGTTTCCTAACAATGTCTTTCATGTTACTGAAGAGAAGAATGTATATCCGTTTATTCCTCTTAAATTTTAAAACTGAAAATGAAAGCAAGCCTTAATTACTGAATCACTTGGTAACTGTGAAATCATCTACCAGTTTTGTTTAAAAGAAACAGTATTTAGAGCAAATGGTGACTAATATCTCATCTGGCCTCTGTCTCTGTCTCTGTCTCTCTCTCATACATATTTATGCATATATAGATATATATATCTATATATGCATAAATATGCAAAATATGTAAAGGTTTTTCTCCTTGTCAGTTGGAGCTGTGATACACTATTTTTATTTTGAGGGATAGAAACTTTGCTTTTTTAAATTGTCACCATACAAATTTCAGTAAAATTTAAATTAATTATACAGATGCTGGGAACTAAAATATTTAAAATTTTTGGATTAATTACATTAAGAAGATTCTCTATAAACATGTTAGACATAAAAAAAAGAAAAGAAAAAGAGAATTGGGAGTTCCATGAGGATAGAGACACTATATAATTTAGTTCTATACTTGTAAAGAACAGTATGTTGGACACATCCCAAGGGCTAATAACTAATCAGTGAATTATTGACATATAAGAAACAAAATTGTGATATTTCTGCATAAAATTGTCAGCTGTAGATACTACTCAGGATGGTTTTACAGGCTACCTAATGCCTAGTCAACAGTGATTTTTATTTTACATTCCATAAATATTCTCAAACAAAAATGTCTTCCAGGTTTTGCCATCAGGTTATGTAATGAAAGAAGAGTGAACTTCTGATTCAACCAGACCCACATTCCAGGATCTTGACCTTGAACACATTATTAAACTTGTAAAGCTCAGTTTTCCCATCAGTAAAATGACATTAACACATCCATACTCCATAATTTTGTCAGACACCTTATCAGGTACTAGAAATATATTTCATTCATAGATATGTGGGACTCAAAGTGTAAGATTTAATATTACCATTTAGTAGACAGATGGCCCACATAGTACTTCTTTGTCCTTAACCCAAAACATATATGTCTTACTTGTTTTACAGCCCTATTACATCACTTACTAGCTATGTCATCTTGGGTTGTTCAGTCAACATCTCTGAGCGTACGTTTCTCGTGTG
Organism: Leucopleurus acutus; assembly: GCF_964270905.1. Lineage (NCBI taxonomy): Eukaryota > Metazoa > Chordata > Mammalia > Artiodactyla > Delphinidae > Leucopleurus > Leucopleurus acutus. Next base: position 53,751,678 of record NC_139146.1, read on the forward strand.
TGCTGATTATTATATGCCGTAATAACCTCAGAGGGTTATTTTGAGAACTGAAGGAGATTATTCTTGTAAAAGTGTTTTATAAGTGCTAACGTTACATATAAATAAGAGACTATTGATTTGCCTGTAACTCTGAGAAGAAAGCATGATGTACTATTAAGATCACAAGTCTAGGAGGCTTCTTATTTACTATGAAACTATCAACAAGTTATTAAGCTCTTGATCTTTACTTCCCATGCTCTGGGTACTTCAGTCATAGCCTGTGCCATTCTACCTCATGGAGATTTAGCTGCTCTGTCCTTGGTTCAGTTCTTCCAAGATACTGAGCTACTACTTGCCTTTGCACATACTTTTCATTGACCCGGAAAGCTCTTTTCCTACTATTCCCATCTTTGGGTCTTAGCTTAAATGTCATTTCAACAGAGTGATGTTCATTGGTCATCCAATCCAAAGTGGATTCCCCCAGTTGCTCACAGCTGTTTACTCTTCCTGCCTTGCTCTAGGGCTTATCACTCCAAAGTACCTACATCTTCAAAATAATGAAAAAAAAGTTTAAGCATAATAACAACTGCCAATTATTTAGCTCTTATTATGTGACAGGCACTGGAATAATCTCTTTTGAGCAATATCTTGCCTGACCCTCAAGACATTCCAAAGAAGCAACAATGATTATCTCCATTTCATAGTTGAGAAACCTGAAACTTGGGGGTGATTTGTAATTGATCAAGATCTTACAGTTTGTATATGGTAGAGCTAGAGGTCAAACCCAGTGTGTTTTACTCTTACAGCAGAACAATTAGTTCCTGAAATAACCCAGAGTTTCCCTACATTTCCCAATATTCTTTATTCTCATGACTAAGTTCTGGCAAATTAGAATATGAGAGAGTGTTATCACTTCCAACCAGGCACATTTATTAGATAGAGGAGAGCTCCCACTAGACTGTGTGGGATTTTCATGATTGAGAAATAAAATTGTATGTGTCAGTCCACTGAGATCTTTTCTGTTGTGGTCACTAGTACTTACCCTGACTAATACAACTAATGAAGTAATGTTTATAACTACTCAGTTATACCACCTCCTCCAAGAAATGAGATGGTGGGAAGTGGTCTTCAGTTCATCGGAGGTGCTTTCTACTGTAGAAATATTGGGCTGGCCAAAAAGTTTGTTTGGGTTTTTTCCATAAGATGTGACAGAAAAACCTGAATGAACTTTTTGGCGACCCCAATATTTGTGATGCCATCTTATTTTTGAACATTTTATTAGGTCTCAAAAAATATTTGCTTTTGTGAACAGGCAAATTTTGTTTGGGTATAATGATACACTATAATTCCAGATTTTTCAACGGTGCTTAAAAACCTTATGACATTAGGTTTATTCCTTTATTCAAGAATATTGGAGGAAAAAAACATGTACAAATTACACTTTAGTAATCTAGATGAAAGTAATGAAAGAAAAAGACATCTTTACATGTTACATATTTTTCTTCTGCTTCTGCCTTGATCAATGGTAGGCTATCTATACATGGGCCATATTCCATTTCCATTCTTCTCCTTTTTTTGAATAAGTAGGGAGATCATTGCCTAAAGAAAAAAGATTCTAGCTCACACATTTGCTGTTTTCACAGTGCATCTCTGTGCCTTGAGAGACCAGATCAAATTCCTTCTGCAAATATATCGCTACTTATAAAGGGACAGGAAAATAGGAAACACAAATTCATGCTTAGGTTTTTGTTATACATTAAGTAAAATCAGACGGGTATCTAACTTATTCAGAGTTAACTCCATGCCATATACTAGCACACATGCTACTTTTAATTCTACAATTCTTGTAGAATATAATTTGTATCATTTTTACCCAAAAGAAAGACCAGAGAGTTTGACTCACTTTCTAAGGAGAGAAGAGCCAGTTAGTGACAGAAGTGTGATGTAAGCTCAAGGAAATGAGAAATGATGCTGGAAAATTCCAAGACTTCTGCTCTCTTATAGACTGACCCCCAAATGATCCATGTGCCTGTAAAGTAAAACGTGCTGTTCAGAATTTTGTTAGTGCTATACTTCAATAAGTGTTCATTTCTTCCCTTTCTTCTTTTTTGAAAAATGTGGGAAATAAGATAGCACACACTGTCTAGCACAATGTCTGGCTCTATGAGATAGACAAACAATGATAGTCCTTTCTCATCATACTCCCTCACCTTTTTTATTTCTTTTTTAGAAAGAATTGTAATTCTCTTCTATCTTGATTTTCCAGTAACAGCAAGCCCAATTTCTTCTATACTTTAGGTATTCAGGACTACTTAATCCTTTATACAGAACAGTTAGAATATATATTTTCCCCTTTCACCTACATTGTTTTATTTTCTCCTCACAACCAACTTATGACTAGGTGTTTTGCCAATCCATTTAGAGGAAAGGAAAAAGATCTCAAGAGGTAAAATTACTTGTTACAGGTCATGAAATAAGTGGCTAATCTGGGAATAGAATCAGACATTAAGATTTTAATTCTTCTGGATTCTAATGAACTAACTATATTTAAAAGTTCCTCAGCTTACATCGTCCCCCGAAAACACACAAAGGTACCTTCTACACTCAAACACACAAGTACACAAGTGGAGTCTTGAAATGTGCTTGTGTGATTAGTCTTGCTCTCTTTTAGTTCTTCACTGCAAGACTTTGTTTTGGGAAACTGTTGCCCTTTTAGCTTGGGACCTAGAAAGACGTGCATGGAACAGACCTGAGCCCTACCCTTAGCGAGAAACCAAGCCCAGCTCAAGTATCCCCATTATTGAAGAAGACCTGCCCAGCTGAGCACAGGCCAGATCACCCAACCTGCTGAGTCATATGTGGGTGAACAAGAATACATGATTGTTGTTTTAAGCCACTGAGTTTTGGGTCATTTATAACCAAACTCTTGAACACACACACACACACACACACACACACACACACACACACACACACACACACACACACACACACACACACACGCCAGTCTCTGTCCTGGCAAGTCTTAACCGTGACTAAGCTTTGACTAATTAGAGAGAAAGGCTGCAATGCTATTGGACCAGAAATGCTAGATTCAGGACCTTCAATGCAATCTAAAATACAGAAGATTTTAAGGGCCACTTTATTTCAAGATTATTTCAGTTTTAAGATACGGAAAGCCTAAAACTATCTGGTTTAGCAAATAGGGGTACACAGGACAGAACAGCTCAAAAGGGTCTCTAGTTCTTAAGACAACTTGATCAATGTCTCAAAGATGCCAACCAATATCATTTTACATTTATCATTCCTCTGATAACACTTAATCCTCAGGCTGCACATAATGATCCCCTGGAATTTCCAAGCTCTTGCTACTGGAATGCAGCAGTTTTAAGACTCACAAACTTGAATCACCAACTCCAGTGGAATTCTGACAGTCTTATCCCAGTGTTCCCAGTAAAAGTTCAAAGATTCAGTCTGATTACATAGACCTGCATCACATGCTCACATCTCTAAAACTTTAAACTGTGCTAATTGGCTTTATCCTGAAGCTTCCCATTAATCCTGTTAATCCTATTCATATCACTTGAGCAAAAAACAGGAAGTGACCACAATGTGCTTGTTATCCCTATCACTTAAACTCTCTATAACATGAAGAGAAAAATGATCCATCAAACCTGGAGATATGGGGATATATGTATATGTATAGCTGATTCACTTTGTTATAAAGCAGAAACTAACACACCATTGTAAAGCAATTATACTCCAATAAAGATGTTAAAAAACAAACAAACAAAAACCATGACTGTCTTCTGCCGAAGAGTGGCTTGGCGAGGAATTGATTGAGATCACCATTGGCTTGCACAGCGTTGAGTGTTTCCCACTTTGGATAAGTTCCACAGCACTCTGCAAACACTCGGATATAGTTGAAGATCATAAGGCAGATTTTCAGGGGGTCCAGAATATTGTTTTGACCATCATTTTCATTTGAAAAGATAAAATATCTATGACACCCCAGGGGCCTCCAAGCTAAAGCTCAGTTGTTTTCTGGGATGATTTACACAGGGAAAAAAAAAATCCATCAGCCTAACACTATGATATACTATTCACTGAAGGCATGCCAAAAACTGTGGCTCTTCCTATGGGTGCTGTGGGAGTTAAAGAAACATGAAAATCAAGAATAAATCACATAAGATAAACTGCATTGGGAATAATTATTTTTAAAAAGAAAAACAGGCCCAGATTTATATATTATTCATCACAGATTATATATATATAAATTTAAAAATCACTAATATTCATTATAAAACTGAAATTTAGTGACCCCATGCTGTAGTCTAGACTACGTACTAAGTTTTCTACACACTGAATCCTCATAGCAATGTATCATTGTCTTCATTTTCCATGAGCAACTAGTCAATCCATGAGGCTAGTAGGTGGTAGGACCAAGATTGAGCCCCTATTGTCACAAAGCAGTTCAAATGTCCTCGTGATACTATATTGTCAAGGAAACACAGAATGTTACCACAGAATAAAGTAGTAAACAATATGGAGCAAATTTAATTTCTAAAAGCTTGCAAATAATATATTTTGATCTGAGTTCTGAAAACAGAGATTGATACAGGCTTAGGTGGGGAGGAGAGGGGCCATCTTAATTACCTAAAAGTATTGATTTCTCTAAATTCTCTAATATCTTTATTAAAAAACCACCCATTTGGGTGCATGTTTACCACAGTAAGACCTTATGCACTAGTGCTTAATACGTATTTGTTGAATAATAGTAATATTTAAAATGGGACTAGCCATTCACTAGAAATTCATTTTTATTGTAGTTCACGTGATATGGGATTAGCTAAACTTTTAGAATTAATTTAAAGTAACTCTCTGGATTCTTTGGTAAACTTTAAAGTTTGATGAGTTCATAAGTTACTTGAAATAATTAGGAAACTAAAAATAACTTCACAAACTTTTGTTAAACAAATCTATTTTATTGTTGAAATCCCCAAACCATATATTTATAATTTTTCATACAAAAATGACCTTTATTAATGACAGGATTACAATATAAATATAATTTTAGTTGGAAAATAATTTTAAAATAATCATTTTAGATACTTGTACATTTAAACTAGAAAAAAATTTAATATTGTTTTTCAACGATACTGTATTTTCTCTTTCTACTGATCAAAATGTCCAAAGCACATTAAGCCCACTCTATGGAAATCAGTGGGTATGTGTATTTTTATTGGTCATTTTTGCTATTGTAGGCTTTTTGCTGTTGCTGTTATTTTGTATTTTACATATTATTGATTAACAGACAAATCTATTGTGTGTTTGCAGCATCTGACTTTTCAGTAAAGATAATCTCTTAATGTTTTGCCACCTCCTCTTTCTCTCTTTCACTTCTATCAGAATAATTTGGGAACCCTAATTTTCCTCCTGGCTTCAAGTTCAATCTTTTTGTTGTTGTTCATAATCCCAGCATTTTATACATCACTTCCAGAGAAAGATCTCTGATACCAATGCATGACAGGCTTCTTAAAGTAATTCTGATGGACAGACTTAGTGCTATTTTTTTTCTCACAAACTCAGTTCTTGTCGTACCCATGAAATTGCTTTGCTATGCATTTTATTAGGCTCTAAGTCTTAATACTCTTCCTCCTGCTACGAAACGAAGAGGATATAGGTGCCTGGATAAACTTATCTGCTGGGAAAGGAACATAGAAATGTAATCTCCTAACTGACCTCATATCTTTTGGCCATGCTCTGCACAAATGCATCTGAAAACATTTATGTGACTCTAAAGTTGAGACCTTCATGAAAGCAGGTTAGCTCTCCTAGATTCAAATAACGGTTTATATCCTGTGACCTAAGGCTGACTTTTGAGTATTAAACCAGACCTGTGGGTGAAAAGAGAAGTGGCCTAAAAATAATTTAGATTTACTGTGAATGGCAAAGAGGTGAGCAGTGCAGAGGAAGAGAAATGGCTATACAACATTTCCTGCTGTAAAAGAGCCTACCTTGAACTTGCTGATTGAGAAGAAATAATACAGTGCCTTGCAAATAAACCATGCTGATGGATGTCTTCTGCTGGAACGGAGCTCACAGTATTTACTCTCTTTCTGTTTGATGTCAGCAGCTTAGCACTCAGCGTGAACTCTACTACAGCTAACTGTCGGAATAAGTTATTTCTAGTCGATAATGAATGCTTCCCTAACATGTTATTATTGAAAATAACAGGTTCCAAATGTGTGACCATATGGTATACAATTCATTTTCTTCCTCTGAAAGAATTGGATTTTCTTGTCATTAGAACTGAATCATGTGTCGACACTATACCAAGTTAGAACATCCAGAATCCAGACCAAAGGCAAAAATTTACGATGAAAGATTATAATAACAATTGCACGTGAACAGTGGTGTACAGTCTGCAAAGAGCTTTGAGAGTATTTTCTTTGGAATGTCTTGTCACTCTCCAAGGAAGATAATACATGTATTTTTACTCCCATTTTAGTAAAATTTAGATTTAAGCATGGGGAATTTAAGTGACTTACCCAACATCATTGCAAAACTAGTAATTGAGAGCACTGAGGCTCTAACCCTGAGTATCTGCTTCCAAATCTAATGTTCTTTCTCTTTCCTTCCTCTAAAAGTAAATACAATTATCTGAATGTACTTGGCTATTTTTAACAATAGAAAAAGAGAAGCACAAAGGCCCACGATGTGAGAGTAACTGAAAGCAGCTGAGAGAATGTCATCTACTATTGGGTGGGACAAAAGTTTTGTTCAGTTTTTTTTGGTAAGATGGCTCTAGTAGCACTTAGTTGTATTTAACTTCATTCGAAACAATTTTGTTAGATTGTATGTGACAGCTGTCACATCAGCGTGCGTTTAAAAAAAATACATCAATGTTGGTGAATTTTTTTGTAGCCATTTTAATATTGAAGATGGAAGAAAAAAGCAACATTTTTGTCATATTATGCTTTATTATTTCAAGAAAGGTAACAACGCAACTGAAATGCACAGAAAGATTTGTGCAGTGTATGGAGAAGGTGCTGTGACTGATCGAACGTGTCAAAAGAGGTTTGCAAAGTTTTATGCTGGAGATTTCTTGCTGGACGATGCTCCACAGTTGGGTAGACCAGTTGAAGTTGATAGAGATCAAATCGAAACAACAATTGAGAACAATCAACATTATACCACGCGGGAGATAGCCAACATCTCAAAATATCCAAATCAAGCATTGAAAATCCTTTGCACCAGCTAAGTTATGTTCATTGCTTTGATATTTGGGTTCCATGTAAGTAAAGCAAAGAAAACCTTCCTGACCATATTTTTGCATGTGATTCTCTACTGAAACATAATGAAAACGTTCCTGTTTTAAAACAATTGTGACGGACAATGAAAAGTGGATACTGTACAACAATGTGGAATGGAAGAGATTGTGGGGCAAGTGAAATGAACCACCACCAACCACACCAAAGGCCAGTCTTCACCCAAAGAAGGTGATGTTGTGTAAATGGTGGTATTGGAAGGGAGTCCTCTATTATGAGCTCCTTCCAGAAAACCAAATGATTAATTCCAACAAGTACTGTTCCCAGTTCGATCAAGTGAAGGCAGCACTCAATGAAAAGCATCCAGAATTAGTCAACAGAAAATGCATAATCTTCCAAAAGATAATGCAAGACTGCATGTTTCTCAGATGACCAGGCAAAAACTGTTACAGCTTGGCTGGGAAGTTCTGATTCATCCGCCGTATTCACCAGACATTGCACCTTTGGATTTCCATTTATTTTGGTCTTTACCAAATTCTCTAAATGGAAAAAATGTCAATTCCCTATAAGACTGTAAAAGGAACCTGGAATAGTTCTTTGCTCAAAAAGATTAAAAGTTTTGGGAAGATGGAATTATGAAGTTGCCTGAAAAGTGGCAGAAGGTAGTGGAACAAAAGGGTAAATACGTTGTTCAATAAAGTTCTTGGTGAAAATGAAAAATGTAGCTTTTATTTTTACTTAAAAAACCGAAGGCACTTTTTAGCCCACCCAATACATGCTGGTTGTTACATTAGGTCACACAGATGTTATGGAGTGACACAGATAGGGTTTAAACAAATTTCTGACATGTTCAAAATCACATTTCAAGGTATATACATTTAAGAATCAAACGATTTTTGAAGACCTCTTTTTCATCTTTCCTTGTTTTCTTCTTTATCCTTAAATATATTAAATGATTATTAGAACTAAGCATGCTTAGTAGAATCTTGCAGGCACACACACAAGTTTTATTGTTTTAGGAACTCAGATGCATATTAAGAAATGTATAATTCTTCCCTCCCTCCCTCCCTCTTTTCCTTCCTTCCTTCCTTCTTTCCTTCCATCATTATTTATTGAGTACCTGATATGCACCTAGGTATGATAAACAGTAGTCACTGTTTTGACTCTTAGTTGCCTATTTGAGATTATTCTACCATATCACCTAAGGAGTCCCTTCCCCTGCTTCAGTTTAATAGGATATTGAAGAAACTGTTTTTCCTGAACTGTTGTTATGCCTGCAATCCAGCTAGGAATGAGTGATAGCAATAACCACTCGTTCTTACATACAGTAGATTCATCTTCTATAAGAGTGTCTGAATTTGGCATAACATTGGGTTTCAGTTAGACTCTGAATATCAAAATAACATCACACGATGGGTAAAGTATGGTGATGAAAAATGACAGGATAGTTACAGTGAATCTGCAGTTCCATCCCACTAACTGGTTGCACTCAATTTAGCAAGGAAATTATAGGTTAACTTTTGCAGAATAGATGCTCTTGGAATAGAAAGATGTTTGTAAATAGAATTCTCTTATCTCCAAAGTAAGGGAGTTTGCTCTTTTAGGCGATGCTTTGCTCCAAAAAAAATCTAGAAAGTGTAGAACTATCTCTAATAATTAATATTTTATAAAAATACCTTTATTTTAAACACCTTGATATTTTATGGAAGAAAGTAAGTTACATTTATCCAGTTTCATCTCATTTAATCTTCACCATGAAGCAGGAATCGGGCCTATTATCATTGCCATGTATTCATGGTGCCCTTTTAGGATATTCTCATCCCTAAAGAATTCTGTACCCTCTGGCTTTGGCGAGTCCATCACTGGCACTTAGTGTTAGACTAGATCATTGTTCACTAGTCTTCCCTCTCTATTACAGAAACAATGCATCTGTTCACTTTACTATGTGACTCAACTGTGCCTCCCTGTGTGGTAAGTTGAGTACCTTTTCCTGCCCCAGTGATATTGGGTTTGGCCAGTGATTTGATTTGGACACTAAATGTTAGCAAATATAATTCCAGCAGAAGCTTTAAATATGTTTGAGTGTTTCGACTTGGCTTTTCATCCTTCTGGCATCCACGGTGAGAAGAGCACGCTCCACATTGCTATTGGTCTCAGGATGGAAAGACACGTGGGAAGACTTGAATTAAATCTGTGACCAAAAGCAAAGCCTAGCTGAGGCCAGTCAAGCCCAGCAGGGCCAACATTTAACTTACAGATTTGAGAGTGAGGGGGAAAAAATGATATTTACTCCTTTAAGCCATTAAGGCATCGTGGTATCTTGTTATGCAGCATTACTATAGCAAATCTAATTAATAAATTCTCTGATGAGTTTCCTTCCATGTTCTATTGGAAATATCATTTTATTTTATTTTCGTAGGTCTTTCTATGCCATTTAAAATTTAAAAAGCTCCACACACCATGTATTCATTACCAAGGACAGTCTGCCCAGCCTCCACCTAAGTTAGACTCCCCTACAGGTATTTCCAGCCATTGTTGTACTGGTGAGTATTCAGAAGCCATATAACTATTTGGAAAATAGACATAAAAATAAATGTTTATTTTGAAGAAAAGATGAGCAGTGACCAGTTGAAGCTGGCTATAGGGATCTTCCACAGATCACTGATCAGTGCTTGGGCAGAAGTGCTGGAATTGAAGATTTATCTAATAGAAATATTAATAAAGAAATAAATCTCATATATTCTTTTTCCCAATACCAGTAAATGTTAGTTTAGCCTCTGAGAGTATTCACATCTTTTCTACCTACTTACTCTCAAATATATGACACAGTGTCTTATTCATTTTACTTTCTAGTAAAACAGTTTTATCTTCTGAATAAAATATATTGAATATCAATTATTTCCCTGTAATGATCCCGCGTGTCTTAAAAATGCAAGGAACACCTTGCTTTCTGTCTGTCAGCACCAATGCCTTGTAGGCTATTTTCTGGATGCTCTGGAATTCTCTGCCTTTTTGGTTTACTGGCCGTCCTATTGAATGTAGGGTTAGCACATTGACTTTTACAGAAGAATTAATATTCATGTAATCAATTCTGGTGAATTTTGTTTTCTTAGTTTCTATCTCTTATGAAATGTTTTAAAACCACTTAAGTTAATCATAACACTTTAAACATTCTTATTTTTTACAAGTTCCTTTGATCTCTAAGTAAGATAGTAAATTGGTTTTACTTCTTCTTTTTTACTAAAATGTGTAAATAATACTCAAACAGTTTTCAGTTGTGTATCCAAGAGAGAAGGGAAATAGAAATAGAACAGAGACACCTTATATTTTATGACTGTACTATTCTATGGCCAACACAATTTGCCATTTAAGTGCCATGAAGAAAATGTCAAAGAAGTAAATCAGATTACTCTTTCATGTGTATATTCCTTTTTAAAATCTCTGGAAGTCTGCAGACTTCTGAAGTAAGTTGCATATCACACAAATAATAAATGGATGTCATAAAGGCATAATGTGCCAAAATTTTGGACATTTGACTCTGTATGATATTGTTGTAGGAAAATGACTGAACAATATTGGAGTTAAAAGCTGCTGGAGAGGTTTACCCGTTTAAGCACAAATTCAGAATACTATTTGGTTTGGCCTCTTTTAGCTCCAAATGAAAATCTTAAGGGTGTATGTTGAAATCACAAGTCTTTGCTGCTTCTTCCTGAGAAACAGATCCACTTGAAAGAGTTATCCAGCTAAAGTTTAATTACAGGGGAAGCCTTTTATACATGATGGTGATGACACAGACATTAACACCAAATGCCTCTATTATGATTACAAATAGAGAGATAATGAATAGTTTGGGAAGCTATGATTTTAGTTGCGTCAATTATATTACCTTTTACTGGGCTTTTAAAGACTAGTGTCACATAAGAATAGTAATAAAATATTCACAATCTAAGTATTTAAACTGCTCTATAGTTGTCAGTCATTTTCATAGCAAACTTATTGTTGAATGAATTGGAACCAGAAAGGCAGAATTTGCTTTTAATGAGACATCTAGATTTTCCTTTTTGCCATTGTTTTATATTTATTTCAGAAGATAGAAATCATCATTTGAATTTGTAGTTATTTATTGATTATTATTTTTTCAAATATATTACATCAGTCTTGTTTACAAAATAGGTTATTCAAAATAAAAACAAAACTAGAATCATCAATGCAGCATTTTTTGAGCATCATTTTTTAGGTTAATTCGTCATAACAATGCTTTTCAGATCCCTTCCCGAGTAGAATAAGGTTTGCTTACACCTTACCTCTTCCAGTCTCATGCGGTAGGTTTGGCACTCTGACGACACTATTAATGCGTCAGTTATAATGAGGTTGAAAATTCTTTGAGGACAAATGACTTCCACAAAGCAGGTGGGGAGCCCTTATTGTAATATTTCTTGAGGCAGACTTCATGGTAGTCCCTATTTAGGTGCATTGGAAAATTCCATTATCTATGCCTAGGCAAACAGGCAGATCCTTTAGTACCCTCTGGGGTAGTTCTATTTTAAATTGGCAAAAATCAAAAATGTGCAGTAAATTTCTTCCTTTTAGAGTTATATATGTGTATGTGACAATGTGCATGCTAGTTTGTATATGTGACATATGTCAAACAGGAAGAATATATTTACCATATGTGTACCACTTGAAAATAATAATATAAATACCCAAGTTTAACAAATGGATGAGTGCAAATATCACGGCAACCCTCTCTTAATCCCTTCATTTTATAGACTCCTAGAGAACACAGTAGGGGTAGCATTTGAATCCAGATTTTAAGGAACAAAACTGCCACTATAACCCAGCTGATTCTTGTAGCTTCTACTTAGAAAAAAAGAGACATAAGATATATACTGAAAAGACAAGAGGCAGCCACACAATGAGATTGATAGTCAAGTATCAAAGTTTATAATAAAGAACATTTTTTTCAAATCGGTGTGTATGAGAGAGTAAAAAAAATATTTGAGACATTCTTTTGCTCTAAATGTTAGAAATTTCTCCAAATTTTCATCACTATTAATTCCAAACACTGGCTTATTAAGTTTTCCTTCTGTTATGCAGTTGTCCTTTTTCTTAACCTTCTAAATGTGTACTAATCAGTAAAAGAGATAGTATTTTACCAAAGCATATTGTTAACCTCCCTACATGGCTTTATTTATTGTGTTGTACCACCTCATTTATTCCTTTTATTGCACTAATGTGCTTTTTTTTTTTTTTTTTTTTTTTTTTTTTTTTTCCAGTTACTATATATCTCCCTTTAATGATCAAGAACATCACTAATGTGCTTTGATGATAAAAACAAAGAAGTACCCGCAAAGATAATGAGCTTCTGGCCAAAGGTGAAAAATACACATTGTGTTCTTCTGCCTACCTGACATAGTGATTGTCAGCATTGTAGTAATTAGACCTTATTATAAGATCAGACTGCATTGTTTATATCAAAACAAGATTATATAAGACATCTAAAAATTTGACACATCTTTGCGCTTATTCTGTGCCATAGGACAATTTTGCTTTAGAAATCCAATTCCTAACACAGTCTGCAAACGCGCAGTTTACTGATTTCAAGGGAGGCTGCAGGTAACTACTTGTTAACTTAAAAGATGACCATTCACTTGGATACGTTCAAAGATATTTTCTTCCTATGCCATGGAGCTTTTAGCTCCAACATTTTATCAATGTGTTTTCAATGGGAAACTTATTTCACACTTTCTCATAACAACACCTCAATAGCCCACACATCTCCAATTTGATAGGTCAGAATGTGGTGCCTGTGTGCTGCTATAAGGGGAAAATTCCAAAATGCGAGTCTGGATTTTTTTCATTCTGGTGTACCAAAGATAGCATTTTCGCCTATCATTTATTGGATGTTATAAGTTGAATTGTAGAATAAAGGTTAGCAAGGGGATATTTATGTCAATCAGATCCTCAGAGCTATCCTACCCTGGCCATAGCAGTGTTTAATTAACTAAATAATAAAAATTAAGATTATCAAATCCTACAGCAAAAGGCCTTTGGTTTTCAGAAAATATTGAGATTAAAATAAATATGGTTCATTGCTACTGGGTTAGTGATAAGGAAGCTTGGGCTCTGGTCCAGGATGCTGCTACTCACTAGCTGTTTGATTTTCATCAAGTCATTTAACTTCCCTAAGCTTCATTTCTTTCATGCAAAATAGTGCTACTAACCCCTGCTTTAGGTCATTCTAGACTTTTGTGATTCAAAGAGGTGATATTTACTTGAAAGTCAGGTAGCATATATTGTTTAACTTCACCACATCCAAAAATCAGGTAAGTCATGTGTTTTATCTCATTTAATCCTTAAACTGGAGCCATAGCTGGTAAATGACAAAGTAAGGATTCAACTTTGATTGCCTATACTCTTTCCTGTCTTTGTGACTGGAGTTAGAATTTAATGCCAAACACTGAAATAAAGAAAAAGCATCTCTAAGATCATCAGGAAGAAGAGAATTCTGGGAAAATGTCAACTGACTCTCTCTCATTCTCAATTCCAATTCATCTTTGTCTTCTGAGCCAAAGGGCTAAACAAACATCTAAATCTATCTATCTATCTACAAATGCATATATTTTATAAATAATATATGCATATATAAGTTATATATGCATATATTTATTATAAAACAAATCCAAAAGTTCATATTGATGCCTACAATTCCAACTCAAAGCCTGAGGTTTCTTTCTAGTCTTCTCCCTTTTCATGCTTCTATAATGCTTCTCTAACATTGAAAAACCTGACTCACATTATAATCAATACTTTTACTTATTATTTGATCACTTTACTTATTTGTTCCATGTTCCCAGTCTCCCAGTGAAGCCAGCCACCTCATTCCATGGCCTCTGCACTCATTGTAAGCTGCTTCCTAGGCTGTCAGAGGCCTCCTTCATGGGTACCTCTCTGTATTCACCTCCCACTTGCCTCCTTGGTCACTGGCCACACTGACGAATCCTCATGGCCCACTCTCACTGTCCCAGTCCTTTGCTGCTAGGCACATTGTTGCCTCTTCACCAACTCCTGCCCTTACCACCCTGCTTCCTTGGTCACTGAGGACACTGATGCCTCAGGACGACATCTCCTTCCCCATCTCCTCTTCCTCACCTGTCTGCCACCCTGATCTCCTGCCCTGCCACTCTGCTTTGTAGTCTCTGGCACACAGATCCCTCCAGGAAGTGGAGGACAGCAAAGGATGAAGGAAAGGAAGAGAGAGAGAGCATGGAAGTAAAGAGAGAAGAATAAAGAGGGAAGGAGAGGGAAGAGGGAAGGGAAGAAGAATGGAAGAGAAAAGCAGTAAGGAAAGAATTCAAAAGTGGGGAAAACTGTAGGGAAGGGAAGGGAATGGAGAAGAAAAGGAAGGTAACAGAATCTTAAAAAACAACAAATAAAGCCAGAAGGGAAAATTCTAGATGAGGAACATAAATATTCAAGCAAAAGCCCTGCTATAAATATAGAAATATCTGTTTATTCATGTAAACTTTCCCATGGCTTCTCATCACATTTAGACTGTGAACTAAAGCCCTTATTTGGGCTTATGACAAACTCCAGAGAACTTATAAACTCTAATATCACTTTAAAGTAATACTTCAATAGCACTTTAAAACTCTAATATCATTTGATTCAACTTTCAAAGAAGAAAATACTTCCAGTGATTACACTTGGAATTGCTTTAAATACACACACCATTTTTTGGAAAATGGACATTTTTCTAAGTATTTAATTTTAAAATAGAGAATAACTATTGACTTTGAATACTTATTATAATTCCAGTCATTTAATAATTAATTAATTAATTTTAGCAGTAGTATTTTAAGACTGTTACCTTTTACTCATGTAATTATAAAAACATATCTTCATTAATTTTTTTAAATTATAAACAACATATTTTAAATTGTGTTTAATTAGTATTAGTAAAAGACTGGTTGGATTCATCTAGCTTAAATTTTTATGTAAAATTATATAGACTAGAAAAAGGAAAACAGTAAATTCTGGTTATATAGTATATCATATATTATAAACCATGGTATAGTATAGTATATGATATAGTATATGTTAAAATATCTTTTACATGCTACCTGAGACTTTTTATTACAGAAACTAATTTAGAATCATAAAGGGGATAAGAAAGGCATTAAAGGCTTTTTATGACAATTATGTCATAATGGAGGCCTAGAAAATTTTATCAGGGACTAAGGTGGCCTAGAGTACAAGTCTCCTAATTTGAATTCCGATTCTTAGTTCACTGTGACAGCTCATTCTAACGTGTAGTGAGATCCCTATTTGACCATTTGAAAGACTAAAGTGGAATATATGTACATAATTTACATTTATCTACAGAAATATGACCACTGGGGTCATCCTCACCAGCACCACTCTGATGCATATGTATAATCATGGGAGCTAAAGCTGAAAAACATGTAAGAGACACAAGATGCCTGAGAGTCAAATGATTCACTACCTGACTATAGAGTTTTACAGTCTACAGCCAATCCGTGAGTACCTTTGCTATGCCTAATGTTTATCACTGTTTGTGTGGGTGCTGAGGAAGCAAGGTGAATATGACTTGTCTTCTCTTATTAGTATTTCAATGTATCTGGAAGACTACCAAAAATAATAGAGAAGCAGTTGGTGTATGACTAGATGCTTGGACTTTGTTTCTAAATACTGCTTTCTGGTTTTGCTTCTGTCACTTCAGGCCAAGTACTAATGGTAAAATCATTTACATTCTCCAAGTCCCAGCTTTGTCATCTTCAAAATGAGAACAATAATATTCACACTGATGACTCACAATAAATTAATGAGAATAAAACAAACAACGTGGATAATTATGAGAGAAAAGTAAGATCATTTTACAAGGTGATTTCATAGTTTGGGGTTTTAAAATTCATTTTCAGAAGGTGACCCGTTAGCTTGCATAGCACTTGGATTTTGCAAACAACTTAAGCATGGGTCATCTCATTTAATATTCCAAAAACTTTTGTAGTAAAATAGGTCTCATTTTCTGAAATGCTTGGACTTGAACACCCAAAGATTAACTATGTAGTCAACAAAAAAACTGGGCAAGACCTAGGTTTTCTTACACCAAACCAACTGCTCTTTTCTATGCTTCTATTCAGAGAATCATTGTTTTATAGGGTAGACCTTAATACCACTAGAAATAAAAAGTCACTTAACCTAACTATAGTGGTTTTCTATATTCCTCCAGGGAAAACTGATTACTCTGTAAGTACACAATTATATAATGTTAATAACCCCAAAGTACTTCTAGCAATTTCCAAAGAGTTAATTCATTGGCATTTTCACAATTCAAATACAAAAATGTAATAGCTTAATAATTCAGAATAATATATCCTACACTGCTCTATTTCTAATAACCCTCTGAATGTGCTTTCTATTTGCAAATTCATGTTCCATTTCGTCTCTCTCCAACTCCCTTCTAAAGCTTTGATTTGAGTGTTTATCTGTCTGATTCTGCAATGTTTCTTATTCTTTGAAGAAAGAATACATGTCTTATTCACTAACTGGAGTTGAAGGCAGTGAGGTCTCCCTGATCTCTTATTTGTAAACACGCTTTTAGTTTTGCACCTAGGATAATGTTTGCACATAATGAAAAAAAAAGCTACTATTCATTGAGCAATCATACGTATAAAGATGTGTTTCATAAATGAGCTCAATCCTTATGACAACACTATGAGGGAGATACTGTTGTTATTATTCCTATTGTATAGATAAGAACACTGAGGCTCAGAAAGTTTAAGTAATGTTCAGAGGGCTTGTAAGCTTAAAACAGGATTTTAGCCCAGGCCATCTAACTCCAAAGTCTTTGCTTTTAGCTTCCATGCTACATTACTTCCTATGGTAGGCAATTATTACTTATTTATCAGATATAAGAAATATTGTTTAAAATTGAAACTGCTCAAACCAAAGCCAGGCCTGGTTGGTTGGTTTCTGCATTTGTTTGATCTAAAAATTTGATTAAAGAAAAACTGAGAGCTAAAATGAATAGGGGAATTTGGATACTTTGTGTCAGATTCAATAGAGCGTGTACACATCGCACCTTAGGAGTTGATAAAACACATTTCTAACCTAATGTAATAAGAAAATTGCCTGAATCACAGTAGCACATTTTGAAGTTTGCCATATTTCTGTAGATATTATTTATTACCTTAAATAAAGACTACAGCATCAGCACCCCACACCCACATCCCTTGAAAGGAGATTATTATCATTTGCATTTATTTTTGCTATTTTTGTAACGTGCTTACCCATCCTTCTGAGAAACAGATGTGCAAAAATGATTTTGAGTACCCTTCTTCCAATGATAATACTGTTGTTCCCCTGAGTTTCCTTTGCCACAGTTCACACCTTGGCCTCAGAAGTCACATGAATTTATTTTATTTCTGGCTGTGGGATTCTGAGAAAGTGCTCAGCTAACCAAATGGGAAGGGATGCCCTACCTGAGCGTTTCAATGGAAGAAGTAAAGAAATCTGCCTGTTTCTGCATGTTGTTTCTTACCTTGCATTTTGGGGCCTTTTGGTTTGCTCTGGGTTGTTCTCAACTCTCTTTTTCTTCAGTACAGTTGGGTTTGAATAATGACTTGGGGCCTTTCCCCTCCTCCAGATCAGGTACACTTCACACAAAAATTCTGATAACAGTTGGAATAAGGGAGGAAAAGGAAGAACACATTTGATGCTCTCCCTCTTTGTATAGTTAGAAAGACCTGGTACTAATGCTACCTGGCTCTCCTTTTCTTCTTGTGCTTGTGGGAAGGTCAAGATTCAGAAAAATCATAGTTCAGTCCCAGCTCTAGTACTTGCTATTCTAACACCATGGGAAAGTTACTCTTAAAAAGGTGTTCTAGGGCTTCCCTGGTGGCACAGTGGTTGAGAGTCCGCCTGCTGATGCAGGGGACGCGGGTTCGTGCCCCGGTCTGGGAGGGTCCCGCATGCTGCGGAGCGGTTGGTTCCGTGAGCCATGGCCGCTGGGCCTGCGCGTCCGGAGCCTGTGCTCCGCAATGGGAGAGGCCACAACAGTGAGAGGCCCGCATACCTCAAAAAAAAAAAAAGGTGTTCTAAAATCCAAATTCATTGAGATTTCTAAAGGTAGTCAACTGCTGGGAATGGTCCATTCTTGACAGCACACAGCTGATTATAATAGCCTATGAGGATACCTTGCAAGTTTCCAAGTTTCTGATAGGCAGAATCCTGTTGTTAATTTTCTGTCTAAGAATAGATTCACCCACCAGTGACTCTACGTAGCAAAAATTACTCTTTCCATAAGAAAAAAATTACACATGTATAAAATATGCTGTAGTGAAAGAGCTTGGTGGAACATAGATTAAATGTCAACTTACTGGCCATGTAACTTTTGGGCAAGTGATAACCATCTACCTCCTCCTCTTTTGACACAAATAAAATCACACAATTTTTGAGTTCTCTAGCAGTGTTCCTGCTCTTTTTCTAAATTAGGAATTACTTACACTTGCACATTATAGGAAAATGGTGCAATCTGTTTCACACCTGTAATTTGTCAGTGCATTTCCATGAAATGCCTTTATGTGCCGATTTAACAATCATAATTTAAGTTTAGAGCTTGCCTTTTAATGCTTTTTGTTATGGTTTCATACAAAATTTAACTCCATGTTTTTTAGCATTTTAAATTAGTCAGTTCTGCAGTTTGCTCACATGTCACTCCCTCTAGCAGGATTGTTTCCATTATCAATGAGACTTTATGGGCAGCCCACAAATCATTATGTGGTTTGGCACAAACTCTTAGGTTAATGAGATAAATTTGATTTCCCTTGGTCTTTTTATATCTAAACTGTCTTTTCTCAGAGTCATATTTGTGAAAATGATTTGGCTCAGATAATCTGTTTAAAAACATGAAGGTAACATGCCCCTTAGGTGAGGATGATTAGGAATATAGAGATCATGCAATTAAGTTTAATTGGATTAAGTGGAACAGACTGACTTTCATAATTAATTTAGTCTCATGACTGGTCTTTGGGGGGACTATCCCAGATGAAAAAGATGATTGTGGCAAAAGAGCATAAATTACTGCAAGATATAAACCAAACCACAGATGATCCAGGTATCAGAGTAAGTGATTATAGCAAAGGTATAGGATATAAGATCAATATACAAATGTGGGTAGTTTTCTTATATACCAGCAATGAACAATTAGAATTTGAAATTTAAAAATCTAGTAACATTTACATTAGCACCAAAAAATGAAATACTTAGGCGTAAATCTAAAAAAAATATTTGCAGTAAATCTATGTAGAAAATTATAAAACTGATGAAAGAAATTAAAGAACAAAACAGATATTTTGTATTCATGGATTGCAAGAGTCGATATTCCTAATGTTCAGTTTTTCCCAAGTTGATCTATAGATTCAATGCAATCTCAAAATCAAAATCAATTTGTGGATATCAACAAATTGTTTTTAAAGTTATATAGAGAAGCAAAAAGGACCCAGAATAGCCAATACAATATTGAAGAAGAAGAACCAAGATGGAGGACTGACACTATCACCCTTCAAGACTTAATATAAAGCTACAGTAACCAGGGCAGCGTAGTGTTGGCAAAAGATTAATGACATATAGATCATTGGAACAGAATATACATCCCAGAAATAGACCCGCACAAATACACTCAACTGAGTTTTGGGAAAAGAGTAAGGGATATTCAGTGGAGAAAGGATTTGGTACCCAAACAACTGGATACTGACATCCTCCTTAAAAAAAGAATCTAGACAAAGATGTTACAGTTGTCACAAAAGTTAACTCAAAATGAATCATAGATCTAAATGTAAAATGCAACACTATAAGATTCTGAGAAAAATAGCATGGTAGAAAATCTCAGCGACCTTGGGTTTAGCAATAACTTTTCAGATACAACACCAAAAACACCATCTGTAAAAGAAAAAAGTAATAAGTTGGATATAATTAAAATTAAAATCTTCTGCTCTACTGAAGACACTGTAGAGAAAATGAAAAATTAAGCTACAGACTAGAGAAAATATTTGCAAGACACATATCTGATAAAGGACTTGTATCCAAAATATACTGACGACTCTTAAAACTATATAATAAGAAAACAAACAACCCACTTGAAAAATGGGCAAAACTGAACAGACACCTCCCCAAAGAAGATATATAGATGATAAATAAGCATATAAAAGGATGCTCAACACTATTTGTCATTATGGACTTATAGGTTAACATAACAATGAGGTACCATTACACAGCTATTGTAATGGCAGAAATCGAGAAAACTGACAATACCAAACGCTGATGAGGATGTGGAGAAACAAGAGCATCCATTCATTGCTGTGGGGATGGTACAGACACTTTGGAAAATAGTTTGGAAGTTTTATACAAAATGAAATGCAGTCTTACCATACAATTCAGCAATCACCTTTAAGTATTTGGCTAATTGAATTGAAACCTTTTATCCACACAAAAAGTGTAGAGTACATCAATGTTTATAGTGGCTTATTGGTATTTCCCCAAACTGGAAGCAACCAAGTTGTCTTTCCATAGGTGAATGGATAAACAAACTGTGATATATCCAGGCAATAGACTACTATTCAGCAATTAAAAAAAAAAAAGAAAAAAAGAGCTATCAAGCCAAGAAAAAGCACAGAGAAAACTTAAAGGCATGATGGTAAGTGAAGGAAGTCCAGCCTGTCTAAAAAGTCTACATAACTGTATTATTCCAATTATATGACATTCTGGTAAAAGCAAAATTATAGATAGTGAGACTATCATGGTTGCTAATTGTTCAAGGGGAAGTGGAAGGGATGAATATGTGAAGCACAGGAAATTTTTAGGACAAACTATTCTGTGTGAAACTGTAATAAGGGATTCATGACATTATGAATTTGTCAAATCCCATAGACATTTACATCACAAAATCAAGCTTTAATATATGCAAATTAAAAAGAAATCATTTAGGAAGTTGGGCATCCCAGGAAAGAATGAGACTATTACAAGAGAATCTAAAAATATTAAAAACATACAAAAAAACTCATTGAAGGGAGTAGGGAATAAAGTGTGGCATAAGTAACTTGGGAAATGAAAGGAGTCTGTAAAATAAGAGGCAGAAGGGACTGCACATAACCACTCTAGTCTGGTTGATATAGTTGTTTCCCAGGGAGTATGGGTTAACAATTCTGATACTGCTATATGCGTATACCGGAAATAAACAATTAAGTAAATGAATGGCAGAAACCAGGTTTTCTACTTTTGGTGTGGAAGGTTACAGATCAAGGAGAGGTAGGCTAGAATAATCTATGTGGTAATAGAAAATAGTTGGAGACTTCAGTAAGAACTCATGTTTAATATAAATACAAACACAGTAATATTTATATTTATAGATATGAGTATATGCAGAGGTTAGTATACAAACATATATTTCTTTGCTCCGACAACTGAGGGGGACTAAAAAGTGACACCCCAGTAGCAAAGAAGACACCTAGCACTTAGAACTTGGTTTCTAATACCATTCCACAATAAAAAGAAACAAGAATTCTTCAAGAAATGGCTGATTCTAGAATTGGGGCAGAAAATATACAAGATAAGCCTGTAGCATCTTGTAGAGTCTGGAGCATCTCATAGTGCCAGAAATAAAGAATTTCTAAACAAATAGGCAAACAAAACATGAGCCAACTGAAAAAGTTCTGTTATGGGTTAAATTGTATCTCCCCAAAATTCATACATTGAATCTCTAACACCCAGTACCTCAAAAAATGTGATCTTACTCAGAAATAAGGTGGTTGCAGATGTAATTAGTTCAGATGAAGTCTTACTGGAACGAAATGGGCCCATACTTCAATATGACTGTTGTCCTT
Organism: Leucopleurus acutus; assembly: GCF_964270905.1. Lineage (NCBI taxonomy): Eukaryota > Metazoa > Chordata > Mammalia > Artiodactyla > Delphinidae > Leucopleurus > Leucopleurus acutus. The sequence goes on from NC_139146.1 coordinate 53,773,831, forward strand.
ATAAAAAGGAGGTGTTTGGTTAGCTATAAGGGAACAAACACATGCTACCTTAAAGAGCAGGGAATTTTGTTCAGTTTTAGTTGGACTAATGGCAAGACCAAAGAAGATACATATCTTTTTTTCACCAAAAATTCATACTTCCTCAAAAGAGGATTTAATTTGCTCAAAAAGAGCACTCTTATTGTGTACAGTTTCAGCCAAGCCAGGTCCAAGTGGATGTCTTCTCTTATTTCAGATCCATCCTTATTTGCTCTCATCACCTGCATGAATCTTCAGTTGAATAAGCTGTGGCCAAGAATACATGTTTTTATTTTGGATAATTAGCAACCTAAAGCCTGGCAGTTTTTGCAGGGAAAAACCACTTTCTTGAGGTTTCTTGAGGATTCAGAGACTCTTCCTGGAGTCCAGTCAGCAGTATTCAAGCCAAGAAAACACCAATACAGTCATTTTCATTCCTATTAAACTCTTATAAATAAAATATTATTGCTCAGTTTGATCACTATCTTTGTCAGTTCAATCCAATAAACATGTTTTATGGACTCCTGTATGTTAATCAATGCTATGTGTCCTGTGGGAAGTCAGGATCTTGCTTGGGAGGTATAAAGTTTGTAAAAAATACCTATTACACAAGCAACATATGAAAATTCTCTACAGAGAAGTATAGTCTTACTGAAAATAGGGTGTAAGCTCTTAGGATCATAGAGATATGAGGTCCTTGTGTAAAATTACTGGAATTTCTTGGAGTATAATTTTCTAATTGAGTATAAAACCTGAACTCATTTTATTGTGACAAGCTTACCAGAAATTAATATTAAATAATTGTCTCTTGAGAATGAGTTTATGCTTCCAAGGGAATCTAGAGCAGCATTTCTTCTCAGGGAAATGCAAGAATGTCCTTTTTTCCTGTTGCTTAGACAGAAGCTCTTTCTAGTAAGCAATGTCTACTTATTCCTGATGCTGTCTTCTATTTTTCTACAATTAACCCTACCTTTGTTTTTCTTATGTGTCTCAGAAAATTCTGGGGAAAACATCTCTCTCCCTCTCTCTTCTTAACCCTTTTGTAACAGGTGCACTAAAGAGCTATGAAAATAATGTCAGAAAAGTTTCATATAATTGAATTTACCTGCTGGGCACTGAGAGACTATATGAATATCATGAGGTGAAATCCAATATCATGTGGCAGTTTAGCTATAAACAGGTATGCTTCACATTTGAGAGTGATTATAGGTATACATAGAGAGATTATAGATACACATAGTGATACAGGATATGTTAGTTTACTCATTCACTAATCCATTTATTCATTTACCAAACCTTTTTTAAGCTACTTAGAATGTGTAAATATCAAGTTAACTCTACCAAAGATAAATAACAAGATATTGTTCTTATTCAGGATATTCAGTCTAGTTAGAAAAATAAAAAATATCAACCAGTGATTAACATGTGATAAATGTTTGACAGAACGTTCTTCATAGGCGGTACTATAGACTGAATGTTTGTTTCCCCTCCAAAATTCATACGTTAAATCCTAACACTCAATATGATGGTATTTGGAGGTGGGGCCTTTGGGAGGTAATTTAGGTCATCAGGTTGAGCCCTCATGAGTGAGATCAGTAACCTTATAAAAGAGACCCCAGAGAGTCTTTGCACATTCATGTGATCAAAGACAGCTATCTAACCAGACACCAAATCTACCAGGTGCCTTGATCTTGGACTTCCCAGCCTCTGGAACTCAATGAGAAATAAATGTTTGTTGCTTATAAGGCACACAGTATATGGTATTTTGTTATAGCAGTCTGAATGGACTAAGACAGGTGGCTTTAGAAGATATAGAAGGAGGCTGAGTTGGCAGTTAGAGAGATTCTTCAGAAAAATAATGCTTTAGATTGAGTCTTGAAAGAAAAGTGTGAGTTGTCCAGGCTGGAGATGGGATGTGCGTGGTGAGGCTTTTGTGGGGCAAAGGATTAGTGCTGCAAAATAGCCTGATGGAGAAAACCTGCTAGCAATATGGACCGGCACTCTGTCAGAGCACTTTTCATGATAAGTTGACATGATTTACATCACCATCCTGCCTGATACCTGTTTCACCTGACTGGTACTGATTCAAGGGTAGTATAGCAGATGCTGCTGGGGGTGTCTTATTCTGTTCCCCTGAAGACCCTTCTACCACTGTGATTGATGTGGTCAGTATACAACCTCTCCTCCTTGGTTAAAGGCTTACACCTGCAGTCTTCTTCAGACACTTTTTCATGGGCAACTGAAGATTCTAACTGCCTCATAGGGCAAGATACAAGGTCCTAGCACTTTTACCTTAAGGTAGGACCTACTGTGTTGCAAACCATACCTCAGAGATCCCCCTAGGGGTGAGCCTACAGCTAGGCTTTCTCAAACAGTTCTTTTTGCATAGCTTCTTCCCTTTCCTGGCTTATGCCCCTTCTACTCATACAGTTTTTACCCCAAAAGCATCCTTTAATAAATCACTTTCTTAAATCTCCATCTCTGGCTCTGCTTCTATGGGACACAGCCAACACGAGTGGAGTCTGTGTTTCATTCATCTTTATGTCAAAGTACCAAAAAGTAGAGACATGTTCTAAGCACTGAAAAATGAATTGTAAAGTAAATGGATCTGAATATATTTAGTAGGATGCAAGCATAAATAATAATTTGAAATCAGATAATAGTTAACATTTATTAAATATTTACTATGCTCTAGGCATCTTGTTAACTTGTTACATGTACACTCTCATTTAAGCCTCGAAAGACCCCATGAAGCAGATTGAATATTATCTACATTTTACTGATGAAGAAACCAGGGATTAGAAAAATTGATTCTTTTGCCTAAGACCACCCGGGAAGAATGACCTATACAATTCCATTTAAGGTTTTTAATATGTGTGTGCTGGTGGAAATCTGATCATCTGAACTTTGTTAATTGAAATTTAACTGATTTTAGAAGTGTTCAAAAGCCCTGCATGTCAAGTGTGTAACATACTTTTTAAGACACTGACAAAGGAGCTGGATGTACTATTTGAGTTATTAAAAAGACACTTTATTAACTTTATTTATATGGAAATAGTTAACATTTGCTCTAAGATTCATACTAAAAAATTGTCCTCCCCCCACCTCCTCTCCCAAACATGGGGTAACAGCACATTGTTCACAGGCAGAGCCCTGAGTGTCAGTTTGGCATCTGGATTATGTAAGGCATAATTGGATTTACTCTATGCAATTAGAATTGGGAGTTTTTTGCTGCCGAAGCACTACCTTGCAGTTTTCGCCTGGAAACGAATGTTAAGCATTTTGTTTGGTACTTGGAAAATCTGCCTTGACAGTCCTTCATAATAGAACCAATTATCAGGTGTGCTGTTACACATAGCCTTCCAGACCCCAATTTAAATAGAAAGTAGTAACAATTTCTTTTGTAAAATGGTCTTCATAACACTTAAAATCAACCATAATGTGAAGACCTACATGCTTATCAAGGTGACAACAAGGGACCAAGAATACTTGTTATATAAACATGTATTTCGAGGTTGAGATGATTGAATTGCCAACTAAAGAGAATGACAGATATTAACATCCTCTTCCAAAGCCGGTTCATGCTGCATTTATTTAATAGCTATTACCACAGTTAAACTTATATTCTGCCTGTATTATTTCTCTAAATGAGAAAAATAATTTTATTGACAGAAGGCTATTATACTTTTACATTCTGAAAAAAAACATATTTTGATCTTCTTTTGTACATTTACTTATGTGAGCATTTAAAGAAAAACTGCCCATTTACTACAGAAGCAAGTAGAAATGCATGATAGGTACATGAAATTAAACACAATAATGAAATGTATTATTAATTTCTCTATATCATATGCAAGCAACATTCCCCTGAAAATTACTGGATAATTTGTGCATATGATTACTTATGGATCACAAGGGACTATAGCATTGAGGAATATTTCTCAAATGCATATAAGCAAGCCAGTGCTTAAAGAATTATCTGCCCTCACTTTCTGAGATTTTGATTCAGTAGATTTGAAGTGAGAGCCAGAAACATGTATTTTTGTTTTTATTTTTAAACTCTCTAGGTGATTCACATGAATAGCCATATTAAAAACCAATAGCTTAGTGCTTAGTATATGAATTTATAAATATTTTCAGATATGTTAATAAATGTGCTACATACTCTGAATACTAAAATATACAATTATCAACATACCTGAAAGTAATTATGAATATATTCATAGAATATACTGTTCAACTTTGAATTGAGGGAAGTCTTTCTTGTTTTTATTTATATATTGAACAGGTTTTGAGTATTGATCTTAGGCATTTTTAAAATAGTATCTTATGGCTGGAAAAGATTCCAAAATCTTGACATGCCAATTCTGATTCTATCACCTCAAGACAAAACTATTTTTAGGTTTCAGATGGATCCAGTAAATCCCATGCTGACTGTAAGATCCTGATTATTTTAGTGAGCTGAGGTGAGGTGGCTAAGGAAAGCAGGAGAAAATGCAGTTTATCTTAGAGCAGTGGGCATAAAGCTAGCATATGCTTACACCTGGGAGGACATGACAACATTCCAAGAGTTTCAGGGATACGAATAGTAGTGAGGGATTCAATGCCCAGATTCTCATCTTCTATAAATACTTTTGCCTACAACTTATCTGTCTGTGCCTACATCGTTATGCAGATTCACATTTTCCATCTCCTCTTTAAAAATCACCATTCTCACACTTCACACAACAATGGAAAACCTCTAATCTACTTCTAATTTATTATAGTAGATTGTGCTGGGATGTAAAAATCTCAGAGGCACCAAAGGAACAATTCACAATATTGATGTAGGTGTTGAGAAAATGAATGATTTGCATAACTGTGTAACAAATCCTTTTGCAAATCAGTTGTTTTTCAATTTTTTATTTGAACAATATTAATGGAAGATCAAATTGATTTGTCAGTTCACAGCTCATTAATAATAATTTTTGATGATAGGTGACCATGTAATTTGGGGATATAACAGGGGTAGTTCAAACACCTGAACAACAGACTTTTTCCTATCCATCTACTTGTTAATGTGAACAAGGGATATCATCATTTACATCTATTAAAATTTCTTGAGAGTTCTTCTTGATCCATGTGTTATTAAAAGTGTGTTGTTTAATCTCCATGTATTTGGGGATTTTCCAATTATTTTTTTATTATTGATTTCATTCCATTGTGGTCTGAGAGCATTCATTGCATGATTTCTATTGCTTTAAATTTGATAAAGTATGCTTTATGGCTAGAATGTGGCCTATCTTGGTGAATGTCCCAAGTGATTTTTAGAAGAATATGTATTCTGCTGTTGTTTCATGAAGTAGTCTTTAGAAGAATTATCATTTTAAAAATTTCAATTAGTGTTGCTGGTATGTAGACATGTTTTTAAAGTTGATTTTGTAGGAGTAATATTTTGAAATGCACTAATTAATGCTTACAGGCTTTTTATGTTCCATATGTACAATTATGTCATCTATAAATGATGACAATTTTATTTTACTTTTCAAAACATTATAAATTTATTTCCTTTTCTGCCTTATTTTACTTCCCATATTTTCCAGTAATATGTGGAATGCAATGCTTCCAATAAATGGTCAGCGGAAAGGCTTGGAATATTTTACTGCATTAGGGATTTATTTTTGCTGTAAGCTTTTTGTAGGTATTTTAATCCAGATTAAAGATTTTATCTCATTCCTGATTTTTCCAATAGTTGTTCCAGTAGTTCTCATAGTTGTTGTTCATTGTGATATCTTTAAGCATATATGGATTCTGAATGTTGTCTAATTCTGTCCTGCATCTGTCTAATGATCACACATGATTCTTCTTTTTTTATCTTAATGTGGTAAAATACATTGACTGATACTTTGAACTATAGACAAAACTTCCAGGCAGTGAATGAAACTATTTAGTCTTGATGCATTATTCTATTCAACTACGTTACTTTTTAATATATTTTGTTATATTTTATGTAACATCTTGTGGAATATTTGTATTATTTCTTTTTTAAAAGTTTGAAAGAATTCATTGTAGAAGCCATCAGGGTCTGAACATGTGATTCCATTTATATGACATTCTGGAAAAGGAAAAACTATGAGAAAATAAATTATATCACTGGTTGACAAAGACCAGAGTGTAGGGAATGGAATTAACTATTAAAAAGGATCTTGTTGGAATGATGGGAATATTCTATATTTTGACTGATGTGGTGGTAATATGGCTGTATAGGTTTAGTCAGAACTGTACAGTCTATACTATATACTTAAAAATGAATTTTACTCTGTAAATTATCACTACATGTGATTTATAAAAAATGTTCTATGCAATTATACTTCAATATCATACTTTAGTTAATTTAAATTTTAAAAAGTACATTCAACTTGAAGAGAAGTCATTTAGAAAGGAATGTTTTGGAAATGTTGAATTTGAATTAAAAAATGAGTTTAATCTCAGCTTTGCTTATCAGCCATGTGAACTTGGTTGAGTCATTTAACCTACCAGAGCAATATAATTTGTTAGAAGAAACTTTCATCTATATCATCTAACTCTCTTAAGAACTGCATTAAATACTATTTTAAAATATCAAGGACAAAGTAGGAATGCAACAGATGTCATCAGGCTTAAATGTGGCATGTTGCTAAGTATCTTCATTATCTTTTCATTTTATCTTGAATAAAAATGTTAAAAAACTTCACTGAGATTACCTTTTCAATTTGTAATACACGCCCGTATAAAAGAAGAAACTCTCTCTTTTCCTTTCTGTTTGTTTCAGTTAGCTGGATTTAAGTAATAAGATGGAATATAGCTTCTTAATTTAAAAACAATTTCTGAAGAGTAATGAAATAGGACCTTATATTCTTTCATTATTTTTTTATTCAGTACATATAAGCTGTCTACCCAGTACCCAACTTAATTCTATTATGTTTGTAACCTGATCTATGTAAAGTTTGAGTAGGAGGATATTCTTAGCACATTTTGCCCTGAATATTCCTACTTCAGAAGCCAGTCTAGCCAGATCCTTGCTTTTCTGTTTCTCCTGCAACCACAGTGATCTTATTTAGACAACCCTGGATATGGACCTACAATCTAGCCTTCAGATTTCCCTTGATTTCTGCTAATTATCCAATCCCTTTATTGATTCTAGTTGCCACAAATATTCTTTTACTAAATTTTCTCTCTTTATTTTATGCTGGCAAGTTAGTTTATGTTGCCCACTGGCAAGTTAGTTTATGTTTTATACTGGCAAGTTAGTTTACAGTTATGTTTATGTTAGTTTATGTTAGTTATTTTATACTGGCAAGTTAGTTTATACTGGCAAGTTAGTTTATGTTAATAATAACCTTGATATATACCACAGTGAACAAGAAACATCATTGTCCTCAAAGAGATTACTGTTTGAGTTGGTTAAAAAATAAGACAACCTGCTTCACAAAGTGTAATTGATGATCATCTGTCAAGTAAGCAAATATACTGAAAGAAAGATGAATAGAAAAAGACTTCCACTTGATCATGATGATGTTTCAAAAACCACGTTTACCCTCAAGACTTAAAAACAAAATGACAACTTATATGAAATAATAGTTTTCAGACACTGGGACCATGGGCAGTGGAAGACAGTGATCCCAGCAAAAGAGAAACATGAGGTGGGCTCTACATGTGCCCAATGCTGACATGCAGGAAAGGCATACTAAGTAGAACCCAGCAGTCTCCCTGCACGAGGGTGTCAGAATTTGTGGAAGTCAAGTTGTCTAGAACTAATGGAGCAGAGTGCCAGAGAGAGAGAGAGAGAGCTGCAGACAGAGTGAGCACCATAGAACCAAAGAGAATTACTCTCAGGCCTTAACCTGTGTATTGATAAGTGCATGTGTATGAGGAAACGTGAATCCAGGGAAAGACACATAGGAAGAATAAGGCAGAACAATCCCTGGTGTTCATATGGCACCAGGGATAATTTGTGTTCCGTCTAAAGTAGGAAGACCTCCTAAAATAAGGAACATTGCTAAGAGTTCTCAGAAGGAAATTTCATCAGTAGTGGGGCATAATTTGCTCTTAATTAAATTCTTTTTTGGAACTACCTTAAAAAGCTTAAAAACAGGCTTGGAAATAATTAATCAAATTGTCCCTGAGAAAACCATAATTCAAAAAGAGTCATGTACTACAATGTTTATTGCAGCTCTATTTACAATAGCCAGGACATGGAAGCAACCTAAGTGCCCATCGACAGATGAATGGATAAAGAAGATGTGGCACATATATACAATGGAATATTACTCAGCCATAAAAAGAAACAAATTGAGTTATTTCTCGGTTCTTTGTGACCACCTAGAGGGGTGAGATAGGGAGGGTGGGAGGGAGACACAAAAGGGAGGAGATATGGGGATATATGTATATGTATATGTATATAGCTGATTCACTTTGCTATAAAGCAGAAACTAACACACCATTCTAAAGCAATTATACCCCAATAAAGATGTTAAAAAAAAATTGTTCCCAAGTAACTTAACTGCACAACAAAATGAAGCCTCAAAATATTTAGAGGAATAAACACACACACACGCACACACAAACACAGCTCCAACGCTCAAAACAGAATTCTCGGTTTCATTCAATGAAGTTAACAAGCATGAAAAATGAGAAAATATGACCCATGATGAGAAGAAAAATCAGTTAATAGAAGTAGAACTAGATTTGACACAGATAATAGAATTAGAAAATAGGAATGATAAAAAGGCTATTACAAATATATTCCATATGTTCAAGTAAATAGTGGAAAAGCATGTGCATGCTAAGGGGAGACATGAAAGATATAAAAATATCCAGCTCAAATCATTAGAGATGAAAAATAAAATACCTGAGATGAAAAATATACAAGATCAAGAGACTAGACACTACACAACATTAGTGAATTTAAAGACATGGAAACAAAATATATCCAAAATGACAAACAGAAAAAAAGCTTGAAGAATAAAATAAACAGAGAATCAGTGATCTGTGACAAAATATTAAACAACCTAAGGTACATGTACTTACAATCTCACATAATTGTGAAGTCAGCTGGATGGTAAGCTGAAGGTTGGCTGATGTAGAATTATTTCAGATGAGATGACCCATCTCTGGCCTACATGGGCTTTCATTCTCCAGCAAGATAGCCCAGGCTTGCTCAAATGATGGCTCCAAGAAAGTGAACAGGAATGTGCAACATCTCTTCATGCCTACACTTAGACCAAGTCGCTGTCACTTAGGCCTCACTATTTTTGCCAATACAAGTCCAAGGCCATCCTGGACTGAATGAGGTGGGGAAGTGGACTCCAGCTTTTGATGACATCATATTCCAGGAGTTGTTGTTGGTACAACAGCAGATTTGGGACATTTTAAAATAATCTATCATATATGTTTTAATAATAATAATCACCCAATCCATGTTATGATGAGTGGCACTTTGTGGTCTCAATGATATTCTTCAGCTGCTGTTTGAAACAATAAATAGGTGGTTTAGACATAGAGAAAAGTCCTGGTCTCAGTGATACTTTCATTTTCTGAGAGTTTATCCTGTGGATACATTTCCACTTTGAGTGGGAACTGCACTCTCCACATTTTCCCTAATATTTCATATCCCTCTCTACTTAGAGTGTTGTTGTACCCTGAGATACTTTCTAATTTTCATATTATCTAGCTATTTTGTAAACTGAAATTCTGTATTGCTCAAACAAACATGCAGCCAATATTTGATTTGGGAATAATTAGATGGCATTTTAGTTTCTTTCCTAAGCAAAACCACTTTGAGTATAAAGTACTGCAGAAATGAATTGTCTGAACAATATATAACATTCCAATGGAATGCTGCAGTGAGCTGATAGCTCGTGACTGAGATCTCTGAATGCCAAAACCCTCTAGGCTTGCCTTGAAAAGCTCTGTATATACTATCATTCATGCACTGTAGAAAGATAAAATAGAAGAGCCCAAGAGTTTCCTATAATTATAAAATTTATTCTCTTTTTCTAAAAACAAAACCATTTAGAAAAGGAGTTTGAACATTTGGGAGAAATAACAGATTTAAAGACTTAATTGGTTCTTTATTAGGATGTTATTTTCAGAGAGCTCTTATAATATTTCTTCATTGAGTGTTCTAAAATGGAGAGAACTGACAATCCACAAATGCTGAATAATTTGTCAATGTGGGAGAATTAGCAAAGAGATATTTTAATTATTATTTGAATATATATTACTTATTGTTTAACTTTAAAATACTTGAGCTACAAATATTTCACTGATTAAATCTAATGTATCTAATGGACTAATGGATCTAAACTCACATTTCCGACACCCAGCTGCAGAGTGTCGTAGACATTGATTTGTTTAGCTACCCATTGCCTTTGAATATCTTATTTTCCTTAATTGCCCAGTTTGTGAATCGTGTCTTTGCAAGAGAGAAAACAGAAAGCTCAAGTAGCCAGGCTTCTATCAAAGTGGGATTCACACACTGTGACTTAGGTTTTACCATCAGATGAACTGACAAAACAGATTTAACATGAGAGAATAAATGATGAATTGACAAAATAGATTTAAATATGAGAGAATAAATCTTCTAACAAATGTATTGTAAAATCCACCGGATTTTTTAAGGGAGATAAGTCTATTTTCTACCTGAAATGCAGTTTTAGTTGGTGTCCTATATTTTTATTTGCTAATCTGGCAATCCTATTGCTTGGGCATTTCTGACCATTTAGCCTCCTGACTCTGTGAGCTACCTAAAATAACTTTACAAAATTGCTTTTGGTTAAACTAACTAGAGTTAATTTCATTACTTACTAAATAAAGTTGCGATAACAAAGTCTCTTTGATATAGTATAGAAAGAACCTAAAGAGTTACAGAAATAGGAATACTTGAGTAAACTGCAAATGCAACCCACTTATCCTCTCTTCATCAATGCAACAGGAATTGCACTGTTCAGTGATGGCTAGCATCATTGAGAAGGGCTGTAGTTTCTCTCCTTTGTAAGCTAAGAATACAGTCGGAAGGTGGTGCCTTGAAATTGACTTTATGATTTTAATGGAGATCATGGACCTTGAGGCAGCAGAGGCCTCTTTGTCACTGTGGCTCTGAAATCTACTTGAGTAATTATACTCACCTGGCCACTAGCTACTAGCGTTAAGTGCTACAAAGTGGGTGTAGTTATGCACGGAGGTTTCAGAGCCAGGGTGGCAAACAGAATGACCCAGGCCACAGTGATCTTTGGCTGTGGCTAATTTACCATTGGTCCCTAGCACCAAAGGAAATGGGATATAAGAAAAATAAATTTCTTTCTGCAAAAAGATCTAACTGGACTCATTATTAAAGAGTCAGAGAATCTTGATAATTTCTAAAACACAGTTTGGAAAAGGGCAGTTTGAATAACCTTAAGGGACGAGTCTAGAATAATATTGCACAAACATTTTATAAACCTTCCAGCTATCTTTGTCCAAGAGGCCCTATGCCTATTTCCTAGGGTAACTGTGCTTAGAGTCAAGTCCACAGAATACTCAGTGATTGATACTGATTCTGAACTGACACTTTTTTTCAGGTTTAACTGGGTAAAACTGTGGCTTACAGGTTTCTGGGGGTCAGGAGGTAAATGGAGTTTGGCCCAAGTCTCCCTCAAAGTGGCTCAATCCATCTATAAATAAATTCTGTTTATATCTCTATTTCTAATGTATGGTTAGAAGAAATATAATCAGCAACTGATGGTATCTACATTGGCTCTTTGACTTATGGGATGGTATAACTAACCAAGTGGAAACTTCTGGACTATATCTTTTCGTATCAAAATCGTAAGCCAAAATCAAGACTGCACCTCTAATAAAATGTAAAAATTGGTACCAGCATCAAAAACTTGAAAGGTTCAGTGTTCATGATTCTGTTTATTTTCAAGCCTCCATAACTGTGGGGTCTGCTAGTTTATAGTACCCAGGGATACAGCACAGTTCCAGTTAATTGGCAGCTAAAACTTCTGCCTGGCTATTTCAGACTTCCTGGCACTGGAATAAAAAGGAATAAAAAGATTATTGTGTTGGATGGGTAATTGATTTTGATTATCAAAGGGATATAACCAATCTGGGAAGAAAGACTACAAGTAAACCCAGAGAATCCTCTAAGGTACCTTCAAGTACTGTCATGTCTTTTGGAATAGTTAATGGATAGTAAGAGCTTCATAATAAATTTAAAATAGCTAAGAACTTCCACAGGAAATTCAGTTTTGTGTCACATTTCCAGGTAAATAACACTGACCAGCTGAACCATTAGCTGACAGCAAAATGAACATGAAATACATATGGGAAAAAGTAGTCTCAGTACCAACTATGGTCTTTAAAAAAAATTTATTTAAGTATTGGGTTGGCCAAAAAGTTCATTCGGGTCTTCGTAAGACGTTATGAAGACCCGAACGAAATTTTTGGCCAGCCCAGTATAAATATTATATTAGTTTCAGGTGTACAGCATAGTGATTTGATATTTTTATACTTACACACCAAACTTATAATTATATATATATAATTATAATTAAAAATATTGAATATATTTCTTGTGCTCTACATTACATCCCTCCATCCAACTGTCTATTTAAATATTTCAATTTTCACTTTTTCTTCCCTTTCTATTTATATAGTATCAGTTGGTTAGAGGTTAAATTTATTTTACCTGTAAGTTAAAATATGTCAGGACTCAGTTATGACGGCTCTGTAGGAGGAAAGGATATTACTCAGAAATCTTGGACTTGTACATTCAGTAACTGAATTGACTTTATAAAGGGTGATCACTTTTATCTGTATAAAGAATAGTTATGTTTGTTTAGGTGCATGCTATTGTTTGGAAGCTTAAATAGGGAAGAAGTGTATGTATTGTGCATATTAATAATGTGTAGCCAGTATTGAGATGTGTGCTCTAATGGACATTCATGATTTTCAGTGATATAACATTTTTATTTGATGTTATATCTGTCTGTATTTGAAAATAATCCTCATTTTGAACCTTGCCTTGCTAAGTCACAAGTCAGAAGATTTTTTTTCCAAGAATCTCTTGCATCTGAGGTGCAGGGTGATGACACATGTTCTGCTAGTCAGATGTACTTAAATAAGATTTGGAGGTGAGCAAAAGGAAATGATGGTCACATGAGAGGTAATAATTGATCTTTGAAAGACGTGCTGATGGATATCTGGTTCTTTTTAAAAGGCAGGGACTGTACTTCTGTGTACATTCTTAAGCATTATGGTTACCAAATGAGAATGGTTCAGAGGTGTGTATAAAGAAACCCAACATTGACCTTCGCTATGGAGCCTACCTCTGTAGGCCTTCAGAATCTGGAATTTCAATAAGCAGGTTCTATGAACAAGTTAGTTTCTTCTAATAAATTTCTTGTGTTACTACTGTGGATTCTATTGTTTTAAATTAAGCCAATTGGTAATATGGATATCATCTGTTAATACTCAAATTCAGTTTACCCTAAGATGACTACACTCTATTGTCTTTGAAACTAACTCCTGCTCATGAATTTGCCAGATATAATAATGCCAGCAAAAGTTTACAGAAAGAGGGCTTTAACTTTCAAATTCAACATCAACTTTGTCTCCTTTTCTGTCCCTCCATACCAATTGATACAACCTGAAGATTTCACATGTTTTTCCCTAAAAATAAGAGAACCATGTCACCATGGTCAACCACGTAGGGAAGTGTTACAAATTATATACACACAGTGATATTTAAAAATTCTTCCCATATTTGTAAATTAGCACTGGGGTGGGTAAGCATAAGAGTAACATATAGCATAGCTTAAAAAAACATATTAGATTAAATAATACCATGGTTGTAAGTTTTGGATTCCAATTCTAGAATTTGTTTCTAATAGCAATTTTGCCACTTATGTGTATGTTTAAACAAATTCCTTAAAATCTTTGTCAATATCCTTATGTTCAATGATACTAATAATATCAACCTCATATAGTTGTCATAAGAATAATCAAATTTATAATTGTATTAGCCATCTAATGTGTAAAACCTAGAAGGAATTTGATAGACTCCTCTTCCCTTTCTCTCCCTTTGCTTTCCCTCTCCTATTGCCAACATTCTTCTTCAAAAGCTTGTTAGCTTTTTCCTAGACTGTTGCAACAGGCTCTTGATTTTTTTTTTCTGTTTGGGTTTCTTTTCATTACTCAAACTATTGTGTCGACTTTTGAAAAAAATAAGCAGCTTAAAGTACAGTTGTCACATTTCTCCTATTCATTGTTTCCCCATTTTCTCATAAATAATAGACAAACTTTTCTCCTTATAATTTAATGATTTCCAAAATATGGTCTCATTTCAAATTTCCAGATAAATTTATTTCTACTCCTTATGATTTGTCAAATAGGTCTCTAAATTTCTAAATTTTGTTCCCTTCCTTACCTTCCTCCTTTCCTGGTGCCCTTCAACTTTGTCTGTGATATATTCCACCCACTGTCAAAGGTAGACCTTCAGGAAGCCTTTCTTAAATATCCCAACTCAATGATCTCTTACTCTGTCTTAGTCTAGTATTATGAGTATCTCTGTTTTTGGTTGTCATATCCATTATCTTGCTATTCTACCTTTGCTTTTCACATACAATTTGATGTTAAATTCTTAAAATTCTTAGACTTTCAGAATTAGAGACGCTTTTGAAATCATCCAGCCCTATTCAAAAGTAAATTCTGATCATTTCAAATACTGCATCTAGACACGAGTGCAGAGCTACTATGTGATTTGAGTATGAAGCCTACATTTGCAACTATTCCAAAAATTGTGCCTTTATAAATTCAACTGAAAATCAACACTCACTTTAACATGTATAACATTAACATCACATTTAAGTCCTGTATTAATTGTACAATTAAAATGAAAGCATTTTTAAAAAATACAAAATTCATCACTTTACTATACACTCGAGCAGTGGTATTGGGCCCAGGTGGAGAAATGCACATTTTTTCTGTTAAATGTTCTCTCTATAAAGGCATAAGAGGTTCTTTAAACTGTAAAACATTTTGCAAATTACTTAGAAGATAATAAATAAAACACATACACAGATTAAAACCAAAATAAATATAATTTTAGATGAAAGATTAAATTAATTGTATATACTTAGGAAATTCATTAAACTGTGCTTTGAAATAAGATTAAATTGAAACCAAATAAATATAATTTTTAAAGATATTTGACTTCTCTCATAAGGTTAGTTTTGAAATGCTCTACTACCAATGTCAATGTATTGAACAGTATAATGTACATAGATCCCAGGTATTCCTAAAGGTGGTTGTATTTGTAAATTTTCCCTCCTGCTGTTATAGTGATTCTTCAGTATACTATAGTTACGTAACTATTTGAGAGGTTGAGAAGAAATACAATGGTGTGTTGGCCAGTTACTATTCTAAATTTAATTCTAAAATTTAAGTTTATGGCTATCTGAGATGCTTTGATTTCAAAAGTTTACTGCATTTTTAGGACCCTCAGCCATCCTCTATTTGCAGGATTGACTCACTCTGCCTGGTCAGAAACAATGAACCCCAGAAAGTGCTATTATTTTTGAGGAGGACAATAACACAAATGCTTGCATTTGAGTTGGCATCATTTCTGTCCCTGATAAATTCCAAAGGCTCCTGGTTATTAGACTGTTTAGAACTTCCCAGGATCCCATTTCCCAGGCCAAATTGCAAAGAAAACTCATAAAAATGGAAATTCATAGAAGAATAACATTGTGCTGCCAATGTTCAGTGGGAAAGAATTGCTTGGCCAGCAGTCCAAACACAGGAATGAGCATTTTACAATATTGTATCTGTACTGTCCCCATCAGTTTATATTGAGGACAGCTGGAGGAAAAAAAATCCCAGCCACTACGGCAGAGATACAGGAATCTAGACATTCAGAATATGTTTAAAGGGCTGAGTTGACTTTAAAGATGTATTTGAAAGATTTTAAATAGTGGCTTATTTAGTTATTTAATATTTTAGAATTTTAATTAAATCATTGTGGCTCAGGGTTGAAATCTTCCCCAAGGATCCAAATTGGACACAGATAGCTCATCAAACTGACACTCTCTGATTCTTTTTCATTAATGAAAGCCTGTATATATGCTTTAACTGTCATCTGATATTCCTTCTGGGAAAGAGCCATTAGGAGGGCAAAGTAGCATATTTAGTGCTTAAAGGTCTGCCATGTAAAAGAGTGTCTTACTATTTCCTGCATGACTCTAGAGAACAGATCTAGGACCAATGAGTTACACTGAGAGGGCAATCATGTTTGGCTTAATATAGAAGATACCCTTGTAATTGCTCATTACCTGGAATAATATGTCTTTCAAGGTCATAAGCTCCCTGTCAAACAGTTGCTTAATATGTGTAAGATTTTTATATTTTTGAATTATGTGGGGACACTATAAAATTATAAGTCAAAATTTCAAAGATCTACTTTATTTTTAGCATGATTAAGGTAAATATGTACAATTTTGATGAATGCCACATAACATTCTGATTTCATAAGCATCAAATACTCTTTTATTTGTAAGATTAAACAGATTAGTTTTAATTCAATGCCCTTGAATTTATACTGAATGGGGATAAAACTTTGGATAACATTAAGTTATTTACATGTATTGACCCAATTTATAATTAGGGCAAGATGGAAACCAATATGTTAAATAAATTTGTTTTTATATGCGTAATTAGTTGTGGTATTATATGTATTCCCAGTTGTCTTATGATGCAGTCACACTTATACACGTATAGAGCTTCCACATTAGTAAAATAATTTGTCATGAAGACCTTTAAGAAGAGAGGCTGGGGTAAGCTAAAAAGAATAAATTGAATGATAACAAGGCAATTATTAAAGGTTATTTTTTTCCCTTGGACTTCAGATTTTTTTTCAATAAGAAGTTATTCCCTTAGAGCTCAGTTTCTCCTTTAACTTGGTGATCCTTTGATATCTTAGAACTGGATTCCATTTTTATGTGACTTTTCATAGAGTTGCTTAAGATGAGAGAAAGATGCATTTGATTTGTCCTTGAACTGGTTTTCATCAAAGGAGAATGACTGATGCATTTACTAAAAAAGTCAGAACAAACTTTGATCAGAAGACCAAAGAAATAGGAAAGATTACGTGTAGACAGATTTGACTCTGGAGGCAAAATTCTGGCGGAAACAGCAGAATCCTCACACTGTTGTACATACTTCGCCCTGATAAAGTTATTCATTTTTTGTGTTAAAATCAATAAAAATGGAAAAACAAAATACTCGATATGGTTAGATGTCTTTTTGGTGAATCAAAGTGAAGTCGAAGGCAATGATACTGGCCTGTTCATCAGGGAATACAATTTAAGAATGAGAGGAATTCAGTCTCTTTGTGACTTCTCCATATTTCCATCATTTGCAATCATTACTAACTTCAAAACAAATTATCAGTGATTCTATAAAATATAATATTTGACTTTGTAATTTCAGAGTGACACACATTTCACAATAACAAATGTGATATTGGCTCATTTGCACAAGATAAAACTCAAGGAAAGACAGAAAGAATTCCTTTTTGGGGTGATAGAATTGTTGCAGATAATATTTATTTGTCCATGTATTTGTTTACTCGTTTAACAAACACTTCTACAGAATATACTCTGTGTCATACATTTTCAGCATGCCTTCACAAAGATAGTGCATCTAATACCCCTAACATCCTTATGAGGTGAGTATGATTTTTTGTTCGGTTTCATAATTGTGGAAACAAAGGTATCAGATGGTCAATAAGTTGCTCAAATTCACAGGCTAGTGAGTGGCGAAGCTGGGGTTCAAATGCAAGCAGCCTGATTCTAGTTTTACCTCTTGACCACTACACTATATTCTTTTATGATATTTGAGCATGCATTGAATTCTGTTGAAGCCCATTAAAAATCTAAAATAATGTTTACCCACCACCAATAGTTTCAGAAATTTCAGACTAATTCATTAATTAAATCTACCTCCTCTTGATGCCGTAACGTGTTGCAGTGAAGAGTAAAAATCAATCATTTCTTTCAAAGATTATCGTTAGACAAAACAGACAAAATGCCAAATTGTGAGGTGGAAACAGAGATCAGAGTTTGATAAAAAAAAAATGATATCCTTAGAGACTCACTTCCAGTAAGCTACCAGGATTATTCATTCTTTCCACAGACTCTAGAGTATTTATAGTGTATATATTTCTGATTTTGCTACAGATAATACAAGAAGTAATTCTTGAAAATACAGAATTTAAATGCTTGGACAGTTAAAAAATAATATGAGCAATGGAAACATACAGAATGATTTACAAATTTATGTCTGAATTTTCATGAATTTCTTATTGATCTATAGAATTAAGACCTTATATGCCATATCCTGTGATATGGTATTTAGATGTATTTGAGTCATGCCTTATGTTTGCATTAAATTCATCATGTACATAAAGAAGAAAGTCAAATGATTGAAATCACTTTTTGGGGAAAATTCATTAATTTTAGAATGTTACTGGGAACGATACTGCAGTGCACAGATGCTAAAGCTATAACTGAGATTAAATTAGCAATACAAATAACTACTTTTAGTTATCAACTCAGTTTGAGACACCATTTATAACATACTCAGTTTCTGAACTTGCAGTAAATTAAAGAGGAAATATAGGAATTCAGGGAAGTTTAAAGTAAGAAAAGCTGAATATGAACATGTAAATTTTATTATTTCACTTTATATATTAAAAGTTTCACATTAGATTTTTATCAAATAATATGCATTAATTCCTGTATTTTTTGCACATTTTTCTAATTTACTAGGGCTGCAATAACAATATATTACAGACTGGATGACTTATACAACAAAATTTATGTTTTCATAGTTCTGGAGGCTGGAATTCCAAGATCAAGGTATTGGAAGCTGGGGTTTCTTCTGAGGTTGTTCTCCTTACGTTGCAGATAACTGTCTTCTGGCTGTGTCCTCACATGGTCTTTCCTTTGTGTTTAAACATCCCTGGTATTTCTTTCAATATCCAAGTGTCCTCTTGTCATTGAGACATCAGTCAGATTTGATTAGGACCCCCCTCACCCCGAAAAAAACTCATTTTAACTTAATCACACCTTTAAGGCCCTATCTGCAAATGCAGTCACATTCTGAGGTGTTGGGGGTTAGGGCTTCAACATGTGAATTTAGCAGATAACACAGCTTACTTATACTCAAGTCTGTATTAGACTTTGCTTGTGAATAACACAAATGAGAAAAAGACATGAATCACAGTTTTTTAAGATGCATATAACATAAAATAAACACATATTAAGCATGAATCACATATCAGTAATGACTGAAAGGATTTGTAGGACATGTTAGCGCATTGTGGATTTGGGCCATCATTTCAGCGAAGGAGTATAGTTGCATGTGGGTTTATGGGAAGTTATTTGCCATTTTGTCGCATGGCCATAGAAACCTAAAGAAAAGAAAGGAATCTTAATTACAGCAGGAGAGGTTTTAGCTATGTATAAAGAGAATGATGTAGGTGACAAAATACTGAAAGAATTACTAGAGAAGTTGTGGAATTTTCATCTTAGATTTTCAAGATCACAGCAAAATATCTACCCGGGAGGCTTTATATGTTTATGAAGTCTACAGATTATCGCTCTTACACACTCTTCTGGACACTCTGAACATTTGGTTATATGAATATTAATGTCCACTGGAAGCACTGTAGATTTGGGCATTATCAAGTCAAAGTTTTGATTAATGCAAAAATATGCCAACTAATATGTTATTCACGTTTCTTCTGATCCATTCTGTTCTCCATATTGTCACTAAAATAAATATTCACTAAACTGCCTGGGAAATTACAAAGACTCTCACATGTTCTGTGACTGGGACTAAGCTTTACCAGGCACTCAGTTGTCTCTGTAACATGTTTCTACTTTATCTACCATTAACTCCAAAATCTAATGCCAGCTTCTATCAAACCAGCAACTTAACTGGTCCTGAAGCAAATCACATTTAGTTTGTCTTTTTTCTTTTCTGGCCGCTCCTTCACATTTTAATGTACTCTTTATTGCCTAAACTGATTCTACTGCATTTTATGATACAGTGCAAACCGTATCTCTTTTATAACATTTTTCCTGAATTGTATTGCTATATGGCCATATCTTCCTCATTTTATAATATATTATTTTGCTGCACAAATTAGCACTTATTTTGTATTACTTAATAGTTCATTAAGTATTATTAAAAGCATTTGAAAGCTTAAAAGACATAATTTAAAATCATACAGACATAATTTTAATACTATCCCTGTCAATGATGAGTAATTTCGGGATATTCATTTAGTATCTCCAAAGCACAGTGTCCTCATAGCTAAAATTTAGAGAATGATATCTGCTTCATATTGTTGATTGGCTATATATGATCACACAATGCCTGACATCATGTAGTAGTGTTCATCCCTGTTCTATTTCTCCATCTCTATAACTTCCTTCCCATTCCTAAGATTTTTTTTTAACCCACATGTAGCAGACACTCTAAAATTTTTTTCTTTGATATCCTGTTTGCATCAGTCAGATCCAATCTGGGAAATAGTGTAAATGTTTTAATCCAAAAGGGATTTAATACAGGAAATTTGTTATAGAAGTGTTAGAAATTAAAATGACTGCAGGAACAAAAATAAATAAGCAGAAAGTGATGTTACCCAGAGTATACTAAGAGAAGGAGTTGTTACTATCTCCTAGGCATGCAAGAAAAAATGAGAAAAAGGCAGTGCTATCTGTGGATCACTAACTGTAGGAACCACAGTGCTAAAGGTATAGATGAGAGAAAGTGGTATTTCTGGGAAACTTAGAACCCACATTTCTTATGACAATGAAGGAATCTAGGAGCCACAACTGCCGATGCTGTTTCCAGATACAGTAGAAAACTGTATTTTTGTCTTCTTTATATTTTCAAATTTCATGCAAGCACCTCCAACTGGCAGTAATTAATCAGAACCCAGCTGAAGGGTATTAGGTGAAATGTAATTTTTAGAATCTCAGTCTTACAGGCATAGAACTATGTTTGTCATTTTTTAAGGTTATACTATAGTAACAAATACCCCCAGGATATCAGTGGTTTACAACAGTATGGTATATTCCTATCTCTGTTACATAGTGGCCGCTTTGGGGTGGTTAAAGCTATCTTCCACGTGTTTTCTTTCTCAGGCTGCAGGAGTAGCGTATATTTGTGGTATGCCATTCTCAGTACAGGGTGGAAGGGCAAGATTGCTGGTGGGACCACACAACGGCTTTAAAAATTTCTGCTTTGAACTGGCCACTGTCATTTAAACTCACTGGTCAACCATGTCATATGGTCAAGGTTCACAACATGATTGGTGGCTTTATCCTCCCCAAAGAAAGACACTGAAATTTATATGGTATGGGAAAGAATGTATGCTCCTTTCATAGGTAAACAGAAGAGAGCATATTTGGAAATAATAAGTCCATGTCCCACTGTCAACCTTCATGGTCACTAATATTCGCTTTCATTCTTTCTCCCTCTTCATGTAAAGTGAATGCAAGACCATTCCACAGGAGCCAGTGTAAAAGCCTCATTCAACCATAGCAATGGGCTAAAGATGGAAGGTGTTGTAATGGTCTCCACATCAGTTACTTCTTGATTAAGAAACCTAAAATTTTGAAAGGAAAAAAAAAATTCTGTCCCAAAACATCTGGGATACTTTGATAAAGCAGAGGTAAAATGGCAATAATGATTTCATTCAGCAACAGGAAGAACTAGAGATGCATAGCATTTATATTGTCTGTAGAAATTACTAAATCTTGCTCTTGAAAAGCCCACAATCTTGGGAGTAGGGAATGTTTCTTGATTAGGTCTTAGTTCTAGTCCATGAGAACCGCTTCCCCCTTGGTTCTTAGCACTTGACTTCATTCTCAGAGAAGTGCTTTCTTTAAGACTAAAGGTTATTTAACACTAAACTGTAGGTTATTATTTAGGACCTGAGAGATTTTCTTCAGCTTTCATTCTGCCATGGAAACTTGGCAGCCCAAAGGTTATTTTCCATCTTGAACAGGATCTTTGTTCAGGTTGGTAGCTTTTTTGGAAATACAACTCACTCAAAAACTTTATCAACTACAAATGTATCTGATTCCTATCAGGCTAATTGTCCTAATACTTTGACCTACAATTCTTTTTGAGACATACTTCTCTCTAAACTTAAGATCTGGGTAATTGGAATCTATCAGTCTTCAGGGGGAGCACCACACTCTGTCTCTTTTCCCTGAGGCATTTTGCTGTCTAAAAATATTTTAAAGGTGAATTAAGGATGCCATGTTTTTCCTTCCTCCCTTCCTTCCTTCCTTTTCTTTCTTTCTTTCTTTCTTTCTTTCTTTCCTTCCTTCCTTCCTTCCTTCCTTCCTTCCTTCCTTCCTTCCACCTTTCCTTTCTTTTCTTTTCTTTTCATTCTTTTTTTTTCCTAAACAAAGTCCTAGATGTGGTTTTTGCCCTGTGACTGAAACTTAATTTATCTTTTACCTATTTCATCTCTCACTTTGCAAGCCCTGAAATTTCTGGATCCTCCATGTTGCCCCTTCTTATATACCAGTCAACTCTCTTCTAAGCCGATCTGTTTCTTACAGTAGCTTGTCAAACCTAACTAATAATGACAAAGTCTCATCTGTAACATTACTTACTTACACCAACCACTTTAACAAAAACTCATTCAGAACGTTATCTGCCTTAATCGTCACAGGTGAGAGTTTCACATATTATTTTACAATCTTTGTAACAAGGTAGGACTGTTTTTTAAACATTCGATAACAGTTTTGGCCTTATCTTCCCCCTAATACTACAAGCCAGTGCCACATGGTTTAGGCTTTTCTTATGAAAGCATCCCGTTTCCAGTACCAGCTTTATTAGGTTATGGTTCATTGACAAATTCCCATGGCTTACAAATATGCTGGTATATTTCTCATTCATATTGCATGTTATTAGGTGTGAGTTTCATGTGTTTTGGTTTCATATATCTTTCCTCACTCTGGAACTTGATATGAACAGGCCCTATTTGAGACATGTTGTCCCTGTGGCAGAGGGACAGAGCAAGAGGGTTAGCAGAAATACAAGACGGCTAGTTGAACTTCTGCTTGGAATGTATTTGCATCACTTCTGCCTGCATTTTATTGACCAAAGAAGGTCAAAGGACCACACCTGACAATGGAGTCGTAAATGACGTTCTTCCACAGGAAGACCTCATAAGTCACATGGCCAAGAGATGGCTGCATATTTCTCTTACAAAGGAGGAGACATAAAATTTTCAGGGCAAAAATGCAAACTTTTGTGAGAGCACACTGTAGGAAGGGGCTTGAGGGCCTAAGAACCTACAAGCAATAACCAGCATTTGGTTTTTAAAATTTTGTGTCAAAATTAAAGGTCTTACCAATACTGATTTCTTTGCAGAATGTTTCCTCAAAACTCTATGTGACTTTTGTAATTGGAAAACATTTGGGAAATCAATTTTTCAGTGAGTAGTTTAATGTGTAAGTTCATTTGAGTAAGGTCTTGGTCAAGTGGCAGTCGGTTGAATGAACTGGAAAAGATCACAGAATAGTGTTTGGCTAAAGCCAATTTATTTTATTTTACTGCTTCCATCTCTGGGTTCATAAATATTCATGACATCTGAACATGGAAAGGAAATAGGTTATGCAGAGCTAGTGTTATAAAGTAAGTACTTCCTGCCATATTTATTCAAATAAAAATAGACAAAGACATGATTGTGTTTAGATTCAATTCAGTTATTCTCACAGAAAAAAAAGTGAAAGGTAAAATTATGCTGCCCTTAAGGGTAAAAAATAAAGGAAAAATTACTTCTCTGTGGTGCCAATTCCAAGTTACTTTCAAGTTACTGGTTTAGTGGAGTTGTGGCAGATTCTATTTAATGGTGAGGTGTTTTTCAAGGTTCAAGGATAAGGGGATCACTCTTCATTATGTAGCTAGAGCTACATAATATTTTTTTCCAATAAATACATCTACAGTACTACATGATCCATGGTTGGCTGAATCTGCAAATATGGAGCTGCAGATACAAAGGGAGGGCTGACTGTAAAGTTATATGTGGATTTTCCACTAGCAGAGTTGATGCCCCTAATCTTCAAGTTGTTCAAGAGTCAATTGAATATCAATTTTAGTTAGTACAGATTCAATGAAATGCAAAATACATGTATGCAAATGACGTATTGAGGTGGTAAATACACCTAACCTTTCAGCCTTAAATAACATAAGCAGCTACTAAAATGCTATTCACATTCTGGTGTCTATCTTAACATAGCAGGACACATATTTAGCCTATTTCCGTCCATATAGAGTATGGATGGTTTTTAAAGTATGAACATGTTTTGTTTTGTTTTTGTGGTACGTGGGCCTCTCACTGTTGTGGCCTCTCCCATTGTGGAGCACAGGCTCTGGACACGCAGGCTCAGTGGCCGTGGCTCACGGGCCCAGCCGCTCCGCGGCACGTGGGATCTTCCCAGACCAGGGCACAAACTCGCATCCCCTGCCTCGGCAGGCGGACTCTCAACAATTGCGCCACCAGGGAAGCCCATGAACATGTTTTTAAAGTATCAAAATATTGTTATACTAGTTGGTAGTCATTATCCTGAGTTCCTTGAGTATCCCTTTTCTGGACTGGATGTTTGTGTCCCCCCCAAATTTACATGTTGAAGCCCTAACCCATAAAGTGATGGTATTTGATGGTGGGGTCTTTGGGAGGTAATTAAGTTTAGGTGAGGTCGTGAGAGTGGGGTCCTTATGGTAGGATCAGTGCCCTTATAAGAAGAGCCTAAAGAGCTTGCACTCATTCCTTTCCACCATGTGAGGATACATCCCAGAAGGTAGCCATCTGCAAATCAGGAAGAGAATCCTTACCAAGAACCGAACCTGCCAGCACCTTGATGTTGGACTTCTTAGCCTCCAGAATGTTGAAAAATAAATGTTTGTTGTTTAAGCCACCACTCTATGGTATTTTGTTACAGCTGCTCAAGCTGACTAAAACGATCTCTTACTTTCAGACTTCTGAACCCATTCCCTTAGGTTTCATAGTCATTAGCATGATAAAGTATGTAAAGAATGAATGCTTATCCTGGGGCAGGAGGTGGTGGCATCCAAGCTTCAGCTACAGAGCTATGACCAATTGTTATTATTATATTATCAACCTCTTCTGTTGATGTCTGTGATGTACTATGATGATACTAAGTGAAGTCCCTTCAAATCATGAGATAGATTATTCTATCTGTCATGCTCAAAAATGACATTTATTAAAAATGTATTTAAAGCACTGTTAGAGTTTCCCTCATATTTATATACATTTTATAAATGTCTCACCCTTCTAAGACTGTCAGTTTGTTGAGGGCAGGGTCTATTATTTAGTTGCCTTTCAGTTCTCTCATGGTTAATACAGTATTTTTCACTTACTTGCTTACTACATCTTTTCTGATTGAGGGAATCCCCAATATTGATAATCAATGACATTGTTGCTTTGGCTGCTTAGCTGAAAGGTTGCTCACAATATAGTGAATGTAAGTGGGGCAATGCAAATCATCCAAAAAAATGAATCATCACAAATATGAAAAACAAACAAAACCCATTGTTTCTACTTGCATCTTTCTCCAATTAGGCCAGGAAGTTCTGTGATAAGTTGGCCACAGTTCTTTGGAGAAGACAAGTGGCAGTGACTTAGTTAAAAAAGGAAAATTGTGTATGTGGAGAACGGCTGAATCAAATATTCTATTATTTGAAAAATATAGAGGAGCTTCAAGATGGTGGAAGAGTAAGACATGGAGATCACCTTCCTCCCCACAAATACATCAGAAATACATCTACATGTGGAACAACTCCTACAGAACACCTACTGAATGCTGGCAGAAGACCTCAGACCTCCCAAAAGGCAAGAAACTCCTCACGTACCTGGGTAGGGCAAAAGAAAAAAGAAAAAACAGAGACAAAAGAATAGGGACGGGACCTGAACCAGTGGGAGGGAGCTGTGAAGGAGGAAAGCTTTCCACACACTAGGAAGCCCCTTTCCAAGCAGAGATTGCGGGTGGCGGGGGGGGGGGGAGCTTGGGAGCCGCGGAGGAGACCACAGCCACAGGGGTGTGGAGGGCAAGGCAGAGAGATTCCCGCATGGAGGATCGGTGCCAACCAGCACTCACCAGCTCGAGAGGCTTGTGGGCTCACCCGCCGGGGCCGGGCGGGGCTGGGAGCTGAGGCTTGGGCTTTGGTCAGATCGCAGGGAGAGGACTGGGGTTGGCGGCGTGAACACAGTGTGCCACAGCTATCCCGGAGGGAGTCTGGGAAAAAGTCTGGAGCTGCCGAAGTGGCAAGAGACTTTTTCTTGCCTCTTTGTTTCCTGGTGCACAAGGAGAGGGGATTCAGAACACCACCTAAACGAGCTCCAGATACAGGCGCGAGCCGTGGCTATCAGTGCGGGCCCCAGAGATGGGCATGAGATGCTAAGGCTGCTGCTGCAGCCACCAAGAAGCCTGTGTGAACGCACAGGTCACTATCCACACCTTGCCTCCCAGGAGCCTGTGCAGCCTGCCACTGCCAGGGTCCCGTGATCCAGGGACAACGTCCTCGGGAGAACACACGGCGCACCTCACGCTGGTGCAATGTCACACTGGCCTCTGCCACCGCAGGCTCGCCCTGCATCCGTACCCCTCCCTCCCCCTGGCCTGAGTGAGCCAGAGCCCCTGAATCAGCTGCTCCTTTAACCCCGTCCTGTCTGAGCGAAGAACAGACGCCCTCAGGTGACCTACAAGTAGAGGCGGGTCCAAATCCGAAGCCGAACCCCAGGAGCTGTGCGAACGAAGAGGAGAAAGGGAAATGTCTCCCGGCAGCCTCAGGAGCAGCAGATTAAATCTCCGCAATCAACTTGATGTACCGTGTGTCTGTGGAATACCTTAATAGACAACGAATCATCCCAAATTGAGGAGGTGGACTTTGGGAGCAATGATATATATTATATATATATTTTTTCCTTTTTCTCTCTTTTTTTAAAATTTTAATTTAATTTAATTTATTTATTTATGGCTGAGTTGCATCTTTGTTGCTGGGTGCGGGCTTTCTCTAGTTGCAGTGAGCAGGGGCTACTCTTCATTGTGGTGCACGGGCTTCTCATTGCAGTGACTTCTCATTGCAGAGCACAGGCTCTAGGCATGGAGGCATCAGTAGTTGTGGCTCGCGGGCTCTAGAGCGCAGGCTCAGTAGTTGTGGTGCACGGGCTTAGTTGCTATGCGGCATGTGGGATCTTCCCAGACCAGGGATCAAACCCGTGTCCCCTTCAGTGGCAGGCGGATTCTTAACCACTGTGCCACCAGGGAAGCCTTCCTTTTTCTCTTTTTGTGAGTGTGTATGTGTATGCTTCTGTGTGTGATTTTGTACAGCTTTGCTTTTACCATTTGTCCTAGGGTTCAGTCTGTCTTTTGTTTTTGTAGTATAGTTTTTAGCGCTTGTTATCACCGGTGGATGTGTTTTTTGGTTTCGTTGTTCTCTTCTTTCTTTCTTTCTTTTAAATTTTTTTTAATATTTATTTATATTTAATAAATTTTAAATTATATTTTACTTTATTTTATCTCTCTTTCTCTCCTTCCTTCCTTCCTTCTTTCCTTCCTTCCTTCCTTCTTTCCTTCCTTCCTTCTTCCTTTCTTCCTTTCTTCCTTCCTTCCTTCCTTCCTTCCTTCCTTCCTTCCTTCCTTCCTTCCTTCCTTCCTTCCTTCCTTTCTTTCTTTTCTTTCTTTCTTTCTTTCTTTCTTTCTTTCTTTCTTTCTTTCTTTCTTTCTTTCTTTCTTTCTTTCTTTCTTTCTTTCTTTCTTCTTCTCCCTTTTATTCTGAGCTGTGTGGATGACGGGCTCTTGGTGCTCTGGCCTGGCATCAGGGCTGTGCCTCTGAGGTGGGAGAGCCAAGCTCAGGACACTGATCAGCCAGAGACCTCGCAGCTCCACGTAATATCAAATGGCGAAAATCTCCCAGAGATCTCCATCTCTAACCAAAACCCAGCGCCACTCAACGACCAGCAAGCTACAGTGCTGGACACCCTATGCCAAACAACTAGCAAGACAGGAACACAACCCCACCCATTAGCAGAGAGGCTGCCTAAAATCATAAGGTCACAGACAACCCAAAACACACCACCAAACGTGGACCTGCCCAGCAGAAAGACAAAATCCATCCTCATCCACCAGAACACAGGCACGTGTCTCCTCCACCAGGAAGCCTACACAACCCACTGAACCAACCTCAGCCACTGGGGGCAGACACCAAAAACAATGGGAACTATGAACCTGCAGCCTGCGAAAAGGAGACCCCAAACACAGTAAGTTAAGCAAAATGAGAAGACAGAGAAACACGCAGCAGATGAAGGAGCAAGGTAAAAACTCACCAGACCTAACAAATGAAAAGGAAATAGGCAGCCTACCTGAAAAAGAATTCAGAATGATGATAGTAAAGATGATCCAAAATCTTGGAAATAGAATGGAGAAAATACAAGAAACGTTTAACAAGGACTAGAAGAACTAAAGAGCAAATAAACAGTGATGAACAACACAATAAATGAAATTAAAAATTCTCTAGAAGGGATCAATAGCATAATAACTGAGGCAGAAGAATGGATACGTGACCTGGAAGATAAAATAGTGAAAATAACTACTGTAGAGCAGAGTAAAGAAAAAAGAAAGAAAAGAACTGAGGACAGTCTCAGAGACCTCTGCGACAAGATTAAATGCACCAACATTCGAATTATAGGGGTCCTAAAAGAATAAGAGGAAAAGAAAGGGACTGAGAAAATATTTGAAGAGATTATAGTTGAAAACTTCCCTAATATGGGAAAGGAAATAGGTAATCAAGTCCAGGAAACACAGAGAGTCCCATACAGGGTAAATCCAAGGAGAAACACGCCAAGACACATATTATTCAAACTATCAAAAATTAAATACAAAGAAAACATATTAAAAGCAGCAAGGGAGAAACAACAAATAACACACAAGGGAATCGCCATAAGGTTAAGAGCTGATCTTTTGGCAGAAACTCTGCAAGCCAGAAGGGAGTGGCAGGACTTTTTTTTTTTTTTTTGCGGTGCGCAGGCCTCTCACCGTTGTGGCCTTTCCCATTGCAGAGCACAGGCTCTGGACGCTCAGGCCCAGCGGCCATGGCTCACGGACCCAGCCGCTCCGCAGCATGTGGGATCTTCCCAGACCAGGGCATGAACCCACGTGCTCTGCATCGGCAGGCGGGCTCTCAACCACTGTGCCACCAGGAAGCCCCAGAACATATTTAAAGTGAGGAAAGGGAAAAACCTACAACCAAGATAACTCTACCCAACAAGGATCTCATTCAGATTCGACAGAGAAATTGAAACCTTTACAGAGAAGCAAAAGCTAGGAGAATTCAGCACCACCAAACCAGCTTTACAACAAATGATAAAGGAACTTCTCTAGGTAGGAAAAACAAGAGAAAGAAAAGACCTACAATAACAAACCCAAAACAATTAAGAAAATGGTAATAGGAACATACATATTGATAATTACCTTAAATGTAAATGGATTAAATGCTCCAACCAAAAGACATAGACTGGCTGAATGGATACAAAAACAGGACCCATATATATGCTGTCTACAAGAGACCCACATCAGACCTAGGGACACATACAGACAGAAAATGAAGGGATGGAAAAAGATATTCCATGGAAATGGAAATCAAAAGAAAGCTGGAGTAGTAATTCTCATATCAGACAAGCTAGACTTTAAAACAAAGACTATTACATGAAACAAAGAAGGACACTACATAATGATCAAGGGATCAATCCAAGAAGAGGATATAACAATTGTAAATATTTATGCATCCAACATAGAAGCACCTCAATACATAAGACAAACACTAACAGCCATAAAAGGGGAAATCGACAGTAACACAATCATACTAGGGGACTTTAACACCCCACTTTCACCAAAGGACAGATCATCCAAAATGAAAATAGATAAGGAAACACAAGCTTTACATGATACATTAAACATGATGGACTTAATTGATATTTATAGGGCATTCCATCCAAAAACAATAGAATACACTTTCTTCTCAAGTGCTCATGGAACATCCTCCAGGATAGACCCTATCTTGGGTCACAAATCAAGCCTTGGTAAATTTAAGAAAATTGAAATCATATCCAGTGTCTTTTCTGATCACAACGCTATGAGACTAGATGTCAATTACAGGAAAAAATCTGTAAAAAATACAAACACATGGAGGCTAATCAATACAATACTAAATAACCAAGAAATCACTGAGGAAGTCAAAGAGGAAATCAAAAATACATAGAAACAAATGACAATGAAAGCACAACGACCCAAAAACCCATGGGATGCAGCAAAAGCAGTTCTAAGAGGGAATTTCATAGCAATACAATCCTATCTCAAGAAACAATAAACATCTCAAATAAACAACCTAACCTTACACCTAAAGCAATTAGAGAAAGAAGAACAAAAAACCCCCCAAAGTTAGCATAAGGAAAGAAGTCATAAAGATCAGATCAGAAATAAATGAAAAAGAAATGAAGGAAATGATAGCAAAGATCAATAAAACTAAAAGCTGGTTCTTTGAGAAGATAAACAAAATTGATAATTCACTAGGCAGACTCATCAAGAAAAAATGGGAGAAGACTCAAATCAATAGAATTAGAAATGAAAAAGGAGAAGTAGCAACTGACACTGCAGAAATACAAAGGATCATGAGAGATTACTACAAGCAAGTATATGTCAGTAAAATGGACAACCTGGAAAAAATGGACAAATTCTTAGAAATGCACAACCTTCTGAGTCTGAACCAGGAAGAAATAGAAAATATGAAGAGATAAATTACAAGCACTGAAATTGAAACTGTGATTAAAAATCTTCCAACAGAAACAAGCTCGGGACCAGATGGCTTGACAGGCTAATTCTGTCAAACATTTAGAGAAGAGCTAACACCTATCCTTATCAAACTCTTCCTAAATATAGCAGAGGGAGGAACACTCCCAAACTCAATCTATGAGGCCACCATCACACTGATACAAAAACCAGACAAAGATATCACAAAGAAAGAAAACTATAGGCCAATATCCCTGATGAACATTGAGGCAAAAGTCTTCAACAAAATACTAGCAAACAGAATCCAACAGCACGTTAAAAGAATCATACACTATGATCAGTGGGGTTCATCCCAGGAATGCAAGGATTCTTCAATATTTGCAAATCAATCAACGTAATAAGCCATATTTTAAAAAATGATAAAAACCATATGATCATCTCAATAGATGCAGAGAAAGCTTTCAACAAAATTCAACACCCATTGAGGGTTGCCCACTCTCACCACTATTATTCAACATAGTTTTGGAAGTTTTAGCGACAGCAATTAGAGAAGAAGAAGAAATAAAAAGAATCCAAATCGGAAAAGAAGAAGTAAAGCTGTCACTGTTTGCAGATGACATGATACTATACATAGGGAATCCTAAAGATGCTACCAGAAAACTACTAGAGCTAATCAATGAATTTGGTAAAGTAGCAGGATACAAAATTAATGCACAGAAATCTCTTGCATTCCTATACACTAGTGATGAAAAATCTGAAAGTGAAATTAAGAAAACACTCCCATTTACCATTGCAACAAAAAGAATAAAATACCTAGGAATAAACCTACCTAAGGGGACAAAAGACCTGTATGCAGGAAATTATGACACTGATGAAAGAAATTAAAGGTGATACAAATAGATGGAGAGATATACCATGTTCTTGGATTGGAAGAATCAACATTGTGAAAATGACTCTACTACCCAAAGCAATCTACAGATGCAGCTGCAATCTCTATCAAACTACCATTGGCATTTTTCACAGAACTAGAACAAAATATTTCACGTTTTTGGAAACACCAAAGACCCCGAATAGCCAAAGCAATCTTGAGAAAGAAAAACGGAGCTGGAGTAATCAGGCTCCCTGACTTCAGACTATACTACAAAGCTACAGTAACCAAGACAGTATGGTACTGACACAAAAACAGAAATATAGATCAATGGAACAGGATAGAAAGCCCAGAGATAAACCCATACACATATGGCCACGTTATCTTTGATAAAGGAGGCAAGAATATACAATGGAGAAAAGACAGCCTCTTCAGTAAGTAGTGCTGGGAAAATTGTACAGCTACATGTAAAGGAATGAAATTAGAACACTCCCTATCACCATACACAAAAACAAACTCAAAATGGATTAAAGACCTAAATGTAAGGCCAGACACTATAACACTCTTAGAGGAAAACATAGAACACTTTATGACATAAATCACAGCAAGATCCTTTTGACCCACCTTCTAGAGAAATGGAAATAAAAACAAAAATAAACAAATGGGACTTAATGAAACTTAAAAGCTTTTTCACAGGAAAGGAAACCATAAACAAGACGAAAAGACGACCCTCTGAATGGGAGAAAATATTTGCAAATGAAGCAACTGACAAAGGATTAATCTTCAAAATTTACGAGCAGCTCATGCAGCTCAATATCAAAAAACAAACAACCCAATCCAAAAATGGGCAGAAGACCTAAATAGACATTTCTCCAAAGAAGATATACAGATTACCAACAAACACATGAAAGAATGCTCAACATCATTAATCGTTAGAGAAAAGCAAATCAAAACTACAATGCGATATCATCTCACACCGGTCAGAATGTCCATCATCAAAAAATCTACAAACAATAAATGTTGGAGTGGGTGTGGAGAAAAGCGAACCCTTTTGCACTCTTGGTGGGAATGTAAATTGATACAGCCACCGTGGAGAACAGTATGGAGGTTCCTTAAAAAACTAAAAATAGAACTACCATATGACCCAGCAATCACACTACTGGGCATATACCCTGAGAAAACCATAATTCAAACAGAGTCTTGTACCATAATGTTCATTGCAGCTCTATTTACAATAGCCAGCACATGGAAGCAATGTAAGTGTCCATCAACAGATGAATAGATAAGGAAGATGTGGCACATATATACAGTGGAACATTAATCAGCCATAAAAAGAAACGAAACTGAGTATTTGAAGTGAGGTGCATGGACCTATAGTTTGTCATACAGAGTGAAGTAAGTCAGAAAGAGAAAAACAAATACCATATGCTAACACGTATATATGGAATCTAAAAAAAAAAAAGGTCATAACGAACCTAGGGTCAAGATGGGAATAAAGATGCAAACCTACTAGCCTACTAGAGAATGGACTTGAGGACACAGTGAGGGTGAAGGGTAAGCTGGGACAAAGTGAGATAGTGGCAACACTAAAATTATAAAAGAAACATTTATCTAGAGCTTACTAAACACCCAGCACTGTTCTGAGGGTGTATAAATATCGATACATTTTATTCTCACAATAATCCTATCACAGAGCGAGCTATAATCATTCTTAGTTTACAGATGAGAACACTAAACGAGAAATTTTGAGTAATTTGCCCAAGTTCACAAGGCTAATAAGTGGCAGAGCTGTGATTTGAACCCAGGCATTTTTGCTCTAGGGTTCAGGTTCTTAGTAGCTGTAATATACTGTTTTTGTTTTTATTTTGTTTTGTTTTGTTTCTTTTTGTCATGAATGAGCTATGTGTATTCTGGACTCCTAATGTCCTGCTTGCCCAGAAAGCTGTCTTCATGTTGCCTTGGTATCTGAGCAGCAGCCAGAGTTGAGCTCTGGTTCTCCCTGCCTTCTTCAGTCTCATTTGCTGTACGTCTGTTGCTACCAGCTGAAACTGAACTCTGTACTGCCAGAGACAGACAGCACTGCACAGTTTCTTATGCCATATTATAATTTGATTGTTGATTGGTGAGAATCGGTGTTTTCTTCCCTCCACTTAATTGCTAACTCTTTGAAGCAAAGAAAAAAAAAATCCCTTCTTTTCTCACCATGACTTCTGTTCAAGTGCTAACGGTATGTTTAATGCTGAATATATACTTATTTACTACATGATTGGGGAAGCATGGATTCCTACACATAATTATAGCATCCAGGCCACAAAGCCTAAAATATTTACTATCTGATCCTTTACAGAAAAAATGCTGACCTGATGCTGAAATGTAGGCTGAGTCCTGTGCATTAGTTGAATTCTGTCAAATTATCAGCTAACAAATGCTCTCCTTCTCTTCATTCAAGCCTAAATCTAGATGTCTGCCTTTCTGTTTA
Source organism: Leucopleurus acutus (assembly GCF_964270905.1). NCBI lineage: Eukaryota > Metazoa > Chordata > Mammalia > Artiodactyla > Delphinidae > Leucopleurus > Leucopleurus acutus. Next base: position 53,808,095 of record NC_139146.1, read on the forward strand.
CTGCCTTTTCTCCCATTATCCACTTGTTTGTTTTATCCTGAGGTACCATTAGCTCAAAAAGCCTATCTAATAAAATTCAGCTTTACTTGGGGAAGGGGATGGATGCATTAGAACCATTAGAGAAGGGCTGGAACATGTGGGAAATACTAAGTGAAAGATTCAGGCTGTGTTTTCTGGGAAAAAGAGTTTCAGGGTCTATGCTTGCCTTTTAAGGAGAAAAGTAGATATATTGTAAAATGTGCAAAACTGAAATATATGTTTCATTGTCTGGTAGTGAATCCAGAAAGTATTAAAAGAAGAGAAATGTCTATTTTCCTATTAAATTTTAGTGTGCTCTACTAAAAAGCAAATAGGCTATCAAATGATTATTTCAAAGATTTCAATAATCCTGAATAAACTTGTAACTGAATATCAAAAGAACTTTGAGCTTTGACATGTATCTAATACTTTATCTAATACTTTAGATGGAACTTAATACTGATTTTTTTTTTTTTTTTTTTTTTTTGCGGTACACGGGCCTCTCACTGTTGTGGCCTGTCCCGTTGCGGAGCACAGGCTCCGGACGCGCAGGCTCAGCGGCCATGGCTCACGGGCCCAGCCGCTCCGCGGCATGTGGAATCTTCCCGGACTGGGGCACGAACCCGTGTCCCCTGCACCGGCAGGTGGACTCTCAACCACTGTGCCACCAGGGAAGCCCACACTGATCTTTAATTGAACATTTTCCCTAAATATAACTATAGAAGATGACGTTTAGTAATTGGGATTTAGAGGCAATTATTATTGTAAAAGTACATTGTGACCTAAAAAAGAAACTCTGGACAAAGGAAATAATGTCACATTTAAAGAGTTTGCATCCCAACCTTCACAATATATGTTGGGGACTCAATTTATGTCAAAATTATACGTTTATTTGTATCAGTGTGAATTGTTATCATATAAGTTCTAAATAAAATAGGTAGGTAAAACTAGAACCTTCCAAAATCTTGGTCATCTTTAGATACATACAGAGTTGAAAATCTACTTTTTAAATCATATTACATGTTTGTAGATTTAAAATGGTTTAATCAGAGAGCCATGGCCTTTTTGTTTTGATTCTTTTCTTTCAATATGTTGTCAAAATGTATAAATATATATAGTTTTCAAAATTCTTTGACATGTAACATTATTATACATTATTTTTATTATTGTGTCTTTCATTGGTAGGATGGCCAGTTCTATTTTTCTGGGACGAAGTTCATTTTTCAAATTAATATCTCATGACTTCTTTTTCATAACACTTGGCTCATTTGCTTTTGTCCTTCCATTTCTATGCCTACATATGAGAGAACTCAGGACAGAGGAAAAAAGAATAATGAATCTCTAAATGGCACACTTGACCTAAATGTTATTGTCCAAATGTTAATGATAGAAACAAAAAATATATACTCTCTGTCTTCCACCAGTGGTACACAAAATATTATATCAAGTATGTTATAAACTATTTTGCTATAAGATAAACTTACATGAATATATTATTCCATGAAAATTACTCTCATCCCCTCAAAATGAATTTGCATAGAATTCTTATTAATTAGAATGTAAAATGTGTTATACTTGTTCAAGGGCATTATATTTTTCTCTTCCTTGGAATTGGTAATAATTTGAGTAACTTACCTGCTGTTGATCAAGTTGTTAATTATTATGCTACCCTTATAGATATATATTTTACCTATAGCACTCGTATATTTTGTAATATTTGACCAAGGGAAAATAAAGGCAGAAAGGGTTTATCATTCTGAAAGATGACCATATAATTAAAGGATTCATATATTATTATTTTAATGAATATTTTAATTAAATCATGAAATTGCAGAAACATTGTCTGCTCTAAGTCCTCCATGAGTTCTATATGTGGAATCCTGCATTCACCATTTTGATTATTATATAAAACAAATTGGAAAAATTATAACTATTAAAAGATTATCTAGCATACTTTGTTGCCAGGATACTCCATGAGCCATGGGTTCATTAACGATAATGCATTATTGTCAGCAATGGTTTGGGATGGCTTCTAGGAATTTCATCTACTGATCCATGCTCAAAAAAAAAAAAAAAAATTGTCCCTGTATTAGGAAGGCATAGGATATTGATGAAAACATTAAAAGTTATTTAACTTCATGTCTCTCATTTTAAAATTCATTTTAACAAGTTGTCACTAGAGTTTTAACTGTAATTTATACAAATTGATTTATGATTTGTATGAAAATGAAAAATTTTATTAACCACCTAAAAATTGAAAATAAAATGAAAATTTTTATTAAACACTAAACATTGGGCAAGAAACTGATTATGTCAATACAAGTTGAACCAGGTAGGCCCCAAACTTTGGGTTCCTCATGATCTGGTCTCCACCTACATGGACATTTTCAGTGCCCTCGTCCACTGCTCCCCACCAGATACACATATAGTAGCACTAGAAATTCCATGAGTTTCTTGAAATCACAGGCTGTTTGTTACATGATTCCATCTATGCATGATTTGATGCATTTTTTCTTCCTCTTTGGGTGAACTTGTTTCCATGTACAGCCACCATCAGCTTTCCTATTCTGCCTTACATGTCAGCACCTTCACAGACTTTTAGATTTGCCCCATCCCTGTCCTAGAAAGCCATCACTAGATGCCATCACTCCCCTTCCTGAGCCACTCGATTCTGCCTTCTCACTAATTATATGTGTGTAATCTGTTTGAATGTGTTTAACAGTAGATTTTGAACTCCTTAGGGCATCATTGAGTCACATTCTTCCAGCCAGCTAGACCACACAAAGAGTGGGATAATTTGTTTTCATTGAATTTCATAAAGAGCTGAGGTAAAAGTGATTTAAAAAATAATGAGAAAAAAATAAGTGAAAGCAACAGGTTGATATTGATATGAAATTTTATTCTAAGGAATAGAAAATAAACTAAAACAATTTCTAAAGCAACATCTAAGTCATTGTTGCGACGACACTGCAAAGTAAACCCTACCTCATATGCTTTTCCTTCTATTTCTAACATGTAATACTTAATGTTGGAAACATATAGTGTCAAATATTAAATTAGTCAGTCCTACAATTATATTTGAACACTTACAGTGTTGTTAATCCCATGGTATTATGTGCACTGGATGTGAAAATATGTAAGTCTTGAAGGAAATTAATGTATAGTGGGAAGAGATGAATGTGTAGCACAAGTGTAATGAGAGACATATAGACACAGCCATTAGGTAGGAGTAACAAGTTCCTTAGGCAAGGCACAGAGAGGAGAAATGACTCGTGTCCCACTAAGAGACTAGGGAAAGGCTCTGCAGTGGGGTAGTTATTACTAAATCTCTCTGTGCCTCAGTTCCTCATCTGTAAAATGAGAATAGTAATAGTACCTTCCTCAAACAGTGTTGTGAGTGTGAAATGAACCGATAAATGCGGAGCTTTCAGAAGAGTGCTTGTACATAGTATGTCCTCAACCAAAGTTAACTGACATCATCATTACTACTGCTAAAACTATTATTCAAGAGGGAACTTGACAGATACAGTCCAGATTTAGAGAGAAACTGGAAAATTTTTAAAATGCAAAAAATCAAGTGTATTTCAAGAAATGGTGAAGAGTATAGTTGATAGAAACATAAACTGGGGGAATGGAAAAAAAAGTCTGAATTGGGAAATCTGGTTTGACAAGAAAGCAGGTTTTAAAAAAATGTAATTATTTTAGGTAGCAGAGACCTATGAATGCTTATAAACTTTGGTTGAGGCCCTTAATTTCCTCTATTATAGTACTTCTCAAGGTTCTATGTGCACACACATCACTGCGGGATCTGATCAGATTCTGATTCAGGAAATCTATGGTAGGGCCAGAGATTCTGCATTTCTAGCATCCTCCATGCTGATGTCAGTGCTGCCATCCCAAACCCCACGCTTTGAACCTGCTTATTTACTTGGTTGTAGACTGCCTCCACCTGCTAGAATGTAAAGTTGGTATATGCAGAGACTGTATCCGTCCTGTTCATCATTGTACCTCTAGTGTCTGACACTGCTCAGCATGTAGTAAGTGGTCAGAAAATATGCAATGAAAGGGTGAATAAATGGCTGGAAAAATAAATATAAAAATATGAAGACAGGGGCTTCCCTGGTGGCGCAGTGGTTGAGAGTCCTCCTGCCGATGCAGGGGACACGGGTTCATACCCCCGTCCAGGAAGATCCCACATGCCAAGGAGCAGCTGGGCCCGTGAGCCATGGCCGCTGGGCCTGCGCGTCGGAGCCTGTGCTCCGCAACGGGAGAGGCCACAACAGTGAGAGGCCCGCGTACTGCAAAAAAAAAAAAATGAAGACGTGGAAATTTTATATATAAGTGAGAGAGGATTGATAAATGGAATATCTTTTCAGGGGATGAGGAAGTGGAGCAGAATTAAGAATACAGAAGGTGCAGACTTAGTTTTGGTCAGAAAAAGAAAATTCTAACTTTCGTATAGAAAAAAAATAGAAGGGAACTCTTTTGAAGTAGAAAGGAGGGAAGAGAGTGGAAGTCTCATTGAACATTAGCATAGAAAATAAGATTCAAGATTCTCACCACCTAAGCCCACTCACAATGCACAAAGGGCAAAATCGTGCTGAGTTTTGTGGTGTGAGTCCAGGAAGCTGACCTCAGCCCAGTCAATAACTAGAGTTGGGTTTCTTTGGTGTTTAAGTGCATATTCTCAAGCCCACTTCGAATCTGTGGAATCAACTGACAGCTTTAGATGGAAGCCTCTGGAATATTTATTTACATAACCTTACAGTGATAGTACTAGCTAGTTTTTAGCTGAGCAGAACTCAAAGTTATTTAAATGAATCTTTTAATTCTTTTACATTTTGCCTCATTGCCTTAGGAAGTGTTTATAATTTAAATAGTACTACTGCTAATACACTATTGATATCGCTCCAAAGATTCAGTGTTCAAACCTAATAACATTAATCCAGGAAAAAATTTTAATGAGGGAGAAAACTTGCATTTTACAAAATCCACTCTAAAGCAGAGATGCCTTCTGTTTGTTTATGAATATTATAAAGCTTTAAGGACACTGTAAGCCATTTGATAGGGGAAAGGATGCCACACTGAAACAAATAATTTGTCTTGATAGAATAATATCTAGACAATAGATATTATAGAATAATATCTCTATTGCATAAAATTAGCCTGATATTTGAGCTTAAATTCTTCTAAATTTAGAAAAAAATAACCTAATCAGTGGAAATTTAAATATCTGAGAATGACTATGATGTAATATTGAGTGCTGGATTGACATTCCTATTTCTGAAGGTATTTTATGGCATTCATCTAGTACTGCTTGAAATGAACTTGGAGGAAAATAAAGACGTTGTAAAATTGGTATATTTCTTGTTGTTTTACCTGAATTAACAAATTCCTGTTCTCAAGGAAATGCCAGGATAATACGTAGATATTGTTTCAATTAAAATGCTTTAAAGAAAAGGAATTGAGGAATAATGCAGGCAGTGAAATTAAAGTTGTGATGTTTGAAATAATTGATTTAATGTTTTATCTTTTTAGCTTTGTCCTAAAAAGAAAAGGTTATTTCATAAAACACAGGTGCTATATTAGATTACATGTGTTTTACTGACTTTCCTGGGAGAATTAAATTCATACTAAAATTTAGGATCCTTGCTCCGTTTGTAACGTAAGGACATTGAATTAAGAAAATCTAATTAACCTACTAGAGAATGGAGTTGAGGATATGGGGAGGGGGAAGGGTGAGCTGTGACAAAGCGAGAGAGTGGCATGGACATATGTACACTACCAAACGTAAAATAGATAGCTAGTGGGAAGAAGCCGCATAGCACAGGGAGATCAACTCGGTGCTTTGTGACCACCTAGAGGGGTGGGTTAGGGAGGGTGGGAGGGAGGGAGACGCAAGAGGGAAGAGATATGGGAGCATATGTATATGTATAACTGATTCACTTTGTTATAAAGCAGAAACTAACACACGTTGTAAAGCAATTATACTCCAATAAAGATGTAAAAAAAAATACAAAATAAATTTTTTTTAAAAACTAAAGAAAATAAAAAAATAAACAGCATTGCTCTAGTTAAAAAAAAAAGATAATCTAATTAATAAAAACGCTGGCCTTGCCAATGGAGTCATCAGTGTAGATAACTTTCTTTTCCACAGTTTTCTATCCTTTTTTTCATATCTAAAATATACCAGTTTTTCACTAATAATTACTCAATGAGAAAATTTTGAACAGTGAATAATGCTATTTCTGATACTTCATTGATTAAGTTTTCACGTACTGCATCAGTAAAAATAAAATTTTGTATTACAAACCTTTTCCAAATGTCCTTTGTTTAGAGAGAGTGCTTTATCAAATTTAACTCCAGAGAGTTAAATTCAGAAAACAAATTTAAAAGTTCCTTAATCACTACGAGTATGAAGAATATTTTTTTAAATCATTAGATTAAATTGATGTTGAATTATTTAAATACATCCAACAACTTATTCACTTTTATCCTTATTTTTTATCATTAAATGTTTCATAAAACTACATGATTCCAGTAGTTTACACTGTTGATTTTATTCAGGCAAATTTTTTTTCTCACCAAAATTCCTATTCACATTATTTACATATGTTGTCTAAATTTGCTGAGTGCTATTTTGGATTTAATATTTTGCCAATGAGAATTACTCAAACAATTAGTGAAGTGATTCATGTTGACAATGCACCTTAAAATATATTTCATGTTTTAAAGAACGTTTTGCATTTAATTAATATTTAGTATTTACTTCTCACTATTTCATCTGTGCATTTATTAGCTTTAATTGATGATGCACAAAACCAGGTTTTAAGTCATTGTCCATGTTTTCCTAATACAGATGGTACCCAACTTAGTGATGGTTTGACTTAAGACTATTCAACTTTACGATGGTGCAAAAACGATAAGCATTCAGTAGAAACCATACATGTACACTAAATTTTAAATATTTCTGGGCTAGTGACACGCAGTACCATACTCTCTTCTAATGCTGGGTAGTGACAGCAAGCCTGAGCTCCAGGTCAGCTGTGTCATCATGAGGGTAAACCACTGATACATCTACAACCATTCTGTTTTTCACTTTCAGTACAGTATTCAATAAATTACATGAGATATTCAACACTTTATTCTAAAATAGGCTTTGTGTTAGATGATTTTCCTCTACTGTAGGTTAATGTAAGTGTTCTGAGCACATGTAAGGTAAGCTAGACTAAGCTATGATGTTCAGTAGGGTAGGTGTAATAAATGCATATTTGACTTAGGATGTTTTCAACTTATGACGGGTTTATTGGGATGTAACCCCATTGTAAGCTGAGGAAAATCTATATAAAGGGACTAGTAACTTGACTGATATTTTTTCTTTATGGTTTGCTAAAAATTTTTAAATCATTATATTGGTTTGCTAGGGCTGCCACGACAAAATACCGTAGTCTGTGTGGCTTAAAAAACAGAAATGTATTTTCTCACAGTTCTGGAGGCTAAAAGTTCAAGATCGTGAAGATCGTGATGTTGAAAAGCTTGGTGTTTCCTAAGACCTCTCTCCTTGGCTTGCAGATGGCCTCCTTGCCACTGTGTCCTCGAATGTCTTTCCTCTCTCTACACATGTTTGGGTCCTACTCTCTTCTTATAAGAACACTAGTCATATTGCCTCAGGGCCCACTCAGTTGACCTCATTTTACCTTTCTTACCTCTTTAAACACCCTGTCTCTAAATACAGTCACATCTGAGGCACAGGGGGTTAGGACTCTAACGTATGAATTTTGGGGGACACAATTCAGTCCATGATGATCATCTATAAGAGAATCTAGTCTTCTATTTGTTTTTAATATTCACAAAATCAGATCACCTTTATATGCCCAAGTAATAATGATTTAGTGATTTTGACAGTGCCAGTAGATGATTCTGCAGGAACAATCTGAATGTTATATGAAGCTTCACATTGACTGTTATCTGGTATTAATGGCTGTGTTCCTTCAATGACAGTAAAATTAATGGGTACATAGTGAATCTCTAAGAGAAAGGAACATTGAGACTACAGCTAAATGAGGTTTAATGTTGTTAAGTAGAATAACATGATGTAAAAGCAAAGCATTTAAAATGTAATTAAAAATTAGCATCACTTTCCCAGTTATAGGTAATTGTTTCTCCTCTGGAAGAACTGTTCAGAGCTGTTCCATTTTTAGAGCAAATTGTGTTCCACAACTCCCCTTTTTCTGTCTTTTAACACTCTGTACTTTCAGAAAAGGAGCGATTCTTTTGAAAATTGTACATTTTAGATCTAACAATAATGTCTATTTTGATACCCACATAAATCTTATTTTTTCCTGTTGTTTTGTTTTCTTGGAGAAAACTAGTTTTTTTGAGTGAATTGAAGAATACTGCTTGAAAATAAAGCTGAGGTTTCATTAGTAAAAAAATTGTAATTGATCTAATAATCTTTAAATTTTATTCTTAATTAAAGAAGTAGTGTAATTTCCAGTATGCTTTATTTGCAATGCCACTCAAATGTTGGTATGAAGCTTGTCCTATCCCTGAAATTTGTACAGATCAGCAACAGAAGAAGTACAGAAATTGTGAATAAAGAGTAGACATTGAGAAACCTTTATAGCCTTTGGACAGGTTAGCATTGTCTTTTCCACTAATAAAAATGGGGGGTACATATTGAATTCTTTTATTTTTATTTTATTTTGCTATCAATTATTATTATTATGGGTTTTGGGGTTTTTTTTGATTTCACAAGAGTATAATTTTGTGAAGGACTGAAAATTACAAGCAAAGCAAGAGAAAATTTAGAACGTAACTTTAACAATGGGAGAATGAGCAGCTCTGTTCTGTGGAGTAAAAGTAAGAGCTCTTGATATGATTCTGGCAGACCTGAATTTGACTTTGCCTCTGCCACTTAAAAGCTATTGTGATTTTGGGCAAATTACTTACCATCTCTGAACATAAGGTCTAAACCGAGGTATTTCAAACTCAGCACTATTGATATTTTGGGCCAGATAAGTCTTTGTTTTTAACACCCACTGTTAACAGGAGCCTGTCCAGGGCATTGCAGGATATTCAGCAATGTCCCTGACCTCTACTGCACCAACGCCAGTAAGCGCCCCTCAAATTTGATAATTGAAGATGTCTCCAGACATTGCCAGATGTCTTGGGTTGGGGGAGGGGTGAATTGAGAACAACGTGTCTAACCTCAGCACAAAAGGAAAAGTTTGCATATGGTTAACCTAAGTCTTGTAAATATCTTATGAAATGTAGACATCTTGTTGAAGACCAACACACTTAACTCCAACACAGCTATTTTTTTCTTTCAGCATTAATTAGATTTCATGTTTTCTTTCCTTAAAAAAAATTAACTGCTGCATGTTTTTAGATTGAGTAGTAGATGAAAATTGATTCGTATTTATGAGCTAGTTATGTATATATATGTATATACACATGTATATCTGTATATACATATTTATATGTACACACACACCTAAAACACCCCCATGTATACTACTGTTTAATATGCCTTATAATATAATCACGTATAACCACATATTTTATGATATGATATAATATGATTTGCAAAGCGTACAACAAATACAATTTTCTAAGCACTTTTCTCCCTAGAGTTGCGGTATCCAATACAGTAGTTACTAGCCACATTTTGGCCACTTGAAATGTGTCTACTTTGAATTAAGATATGTTGTTCATGTAACATAAATACCAGTTTTAGAGATGTAGTATGAAAATATAATGTAAATTACCTCAGTCATTTTTACATTAATTACATATTGACATGATGACATCTTGGTAATTTTAGTAAATAAGGTATATAATTACACACCTGAAACTAATGTAATATTGTAAGTCAACTATACTTCAATTTGAAAAAAAAGATATATAATTGATTTGAACTCCATCACTTTTGTTAATGTGGCTATTTGAAAATTTAAACTTACGTATGGGACTTGCATTTGTGTCTTAATATTTCTGTTGGACAGCACTACTATATAATATATACTCTTTGATTAGAATGCTGGAATTTATCATCTTTTGCCCTTATATTAATGTTTTTCTTTCTCTTTTTTCTTTTTAATTCTGTATGGTGATGTGTTATGAGTTAAAGAAAGTTAAAGACATATATGACAAGAATTTCAGGGCGAGATTTACTTAAACCAATATAGGCATGATGCAGAGAAAATAACAAGATCGGTAAATATTGCTATTATTATTACTATTGCTATTATATAATAAGGATTGTAGTTCTTCAATAAATGAAACAGTGGAAAGAAAGAAGAGGAAAACTCTTCTGAGTTCAAATTCATTTTATGATACATGTTGATAAGCCAGCTGGGTATATCTTTCATTTCTAAACAAGATGAGAACTGAAAACCTGAATACAGAATCCTTGCGTTTACAGCGAGGTTGATGCATTTGTGTGCCTCTTACCCTGGCCTCCCTAGCCCCACAGACTGCATAGGAGGTGCTCCATATATTTCTGTTACTTTACTGAAGAAAGAAATGTAAAGTTAGAAAACTGATGACCTCTTCTGAATTTTTTAAATTAATTTGTTCAAACATTTTGTATTAATGGTTACAATATTTTTGAAAAAAAATCAGTAGAAAGAATTTTTCAACCCAATTGTGTGTATTAAAAAAAATAGATGAGAACATTTCTTTGTGTGTTAAGCACATTGACCGAAATGATTATGAGGGATATATGCAGACAGGATAAGAATGGTTTTATTGCTTTTCTGCATTTCTTTTTTAAAAAGATGTTAAAAAGATGTACTAATAAAAACAAAAAATGTAATCTTTTTCAACCAGTATTCTTTGTGAGAAAATTAAATGGAGGCAAATGCCCTAACCACTCATCATATGTAATTAATTAGCTTCTTTCCTATGCATTTAGAATAGTACAAGTTATGCAACCACTTTGGGGAATAGAAAAAATGGTAACTCCATCATTTTCTGTGTTGTCTTTCATTGCTCGGTGAGGAACTTTAGGTATGTTTCTATAGGAATTCTCTACTTTTTCTGTATTTGAATATTTGTCTTTCTTTATGTAATCAATCCTGAAGACATAAGTCTCTTAAAATTACCAAGAACCAAAGACTATGTGATTGATTGGTTTATTAATCAGAAGAAGTGAACACTCCATTTTAATTGTGATTACTATAAAATCAATCCCCAAAGACAGAAACAGAAGCCAAACATTCAAGAAAAAGGTAAAAACAATACAGGCAGCAGACATCTGAAGTATTTAGGAGCATCAAACTGAGGTTACAAAGAAGAAATAGAATAGAAGAAAACAGCAAAAATACAGAAACAGTAGAAAGCAGAGATAATCTCTGGAGGATATTTTAAATGCCACATTAACATTTAAGGTAACTCATGTATGAATAAATGTACTGTAGCCTTTGGGGACAATTAGTGTAAGGGCAATCTGAGTTTGACTCTTCTCGGCTCTGTAAAGGTATTATTTTGCTATCAGTAGTGTCACATTAAAAGAAATACCAAACAATAACTTGTGTCCACTTGAGAAAAGTTGTTTTGTAATTTTAGTACATGGCAAGTTAGGCTGTGATACTGTGAATTTCCACTACATGAACATTGATCCATACAGAAGTAGACCCAAAACTAGCCACAGTGGAAGGCACATATTTAAATATGAATCCTAAGAAAAAGAATATGAGCAAGATAAGAACATTAAAGGGGAAAGCAGAGACTTATAGATAATCTTAAAAATAATTTTCAGGACAATAAAGCTTAGAAAGAACCGCTAAACATATTGTGTTTATTTTTAAACAAAATTGGAATTACTGAATTCTATGTAATGTTGGTATATATGATTAAATCATAGCATACTGTATTTGTTTATGTTAATGGGAAAGATATGAAGGTATTCACAATTCATTAGTTCATGCATTCATTCAAAAATATTTATTGAGGGGCTTCCCTGTTGGTGCAGTGGTTGAGAGTCCACCTGCCGATGCAGGGGACACGGGTTCGTGCCCCGGTCTGGGAAGATCCCACATGCCGCGGAGCGGCTGGGCCCGTGAGCCATGGCCGCTGAGCCTGCATGTCCAGAGCCTGTGCTCCACAATGGGAGTGGCCACGACAGTAAGAGGCCCGCGTATCGCAAAAAAAAAAAAAAAAAAAAAAAAAAAAAAAAAAAATTATTGAGCTTCTGTTATATTCCAGGCATCTGAGTAGGCATCTGAGTGGTGGTCAAGCTAGAAAACGTCCCTGCCTTCGTAGAACTTATAATCAAGTGTGTTGTGGATAATGAACAAATAAAAGAATAAACATTTACTCTCATTCATGTAGTTAAAAGACTAAAGAGAATAAGGACACAGTATAAAGGGACAGAAAATAATGCAGATGTATTTCGATTATTAGATTAAGGAAAACTTCAAGTAAGTAATGATCGAACAGGGGCCTGAGTGAAATATCTAAAAAGATATCTGAGAAGTATTTGAGAAACATATTAATATAAAGCATAAGAAAGCCTGGGGTAAGATTGTTTTAGGAAGAAGAAACTATAAATGCAAAGCCTTTGTGAAGGAAATAAAGTTGTGGCATTTTATGAATCGCAAAATGATCAGAGTGGCTGGGCTCGTCTGAGCAAGGGATATGAGGTTGGAGATTATTTAAACTATCTGGGTAAATATTACTGAAAAATATTGCAAAGCTAGCCTTCATTAAAGTTAAAAATTTTACCCTGAGAAAGACATTGTCAAAGGATGAAAAAACAAGCCACAGACAAGGGGAAAATATTTGCAAAAGGCATATCTAATAGAGGACAAAGATCCAAAATATACAAAGAACTCTTAAAAATCAGCTCTATGAAAACAAACAACTGGATGAAAAATTGGGCCAAAGACCTTAGCAGACACCTCACTGAAGAAGACAGACAGATAGCAAAGAAGCATATGAAAAGGTACTCCACATCATATGCCATTAGGCAAGTGCAAATTAAAACAATGGGTTGCCATTACACACCTATTAAAATGGCCAAACTTCACAACACTGACATCACCAAATGCTGGGAAGGATGTGGAGCAACAGTAACACTTATTCATTGCTGATGGGAATGCAAAATGGTGCAGCCACTTTGGAACACAATTGGGCAGTTTCTTACAAAATGAAACATACTTTTGCCATACAATCCAGGAAACCTACTCTTTGGTATTTACCCAAAGGAGTTGAAAACTTACGTCTTCGTAAAAATCTGCACACAAATGTTTGTAGCAGCTCTATTTATAATTGCCAAAACTTGGAAGCAATCAACATGCCCTTCAATAGGTGAATGGATAAATAATCGGTGGCACATCCAGACAGTGGAATATTGTTCACCGACTAAAAAAATGAGCTATCAAACCACGAAAAGATATGGAGTGACATTAAATGCATATTACTAAGTGAAACAAGCCAATCTGAAAAGACTGATTCCAAGTATGCAACATTCTGGAAAAGGCAAAACTATGGAGGTAGTAAAAAGATCAGTGGTTGCCAGGGATTGGGAGGGGAGAGGAATGAATAGGTGGATCAGAGAGGTTTTTAGGGCAATAAAATTATTCTATGTGATATCATAATGGTGTATACATAGCATTGTAGATTTGTCAAAATCCATGGAATGTACAACACCAAGAGTAAACCCTGGTATAAAATATGGACTTTGAGTGATTATGATGTGTCAACGTCGGTTCATCAGTTATAACAAATGTACCACTGTGGGGGGCATGTTGATAATGGGGGAGGCTATGTGTATGTGAGGGCAGGGGACAGAAGGGAAATCTCTGTACTTTTCTTTCAGTTTTGCTGGAAACCTAAAACTGCTCCAAAAATAAACTCTTTAAAAAAATATGTAAGCGGAAGTCAGATCTTGTAGGATCTTATAAGCCAGGACAAGGATGTTCATTGTTTTTCTAAATGTGAAAGAAAGTCTCTGGAGGGCTACGAACACAAAATTAGTAGTATTGGGAACAGAAAGGGAAAGACTGGAAGGGAGAGGGACTAATTAAAAAGCTGTGGCATATACCCAACTAATTCATGATGGTTATTTGGTTAAGGCTGGTTTTGGTGGAAACAGTATGAAGTGGTTGGTGGTGACATGAATTACTCATGGACTGGATAAAGGGATAAAGAAAGGAATCAAGGATGCCTTATAAATTATTGGTTTGTAATGGCTATATGAATGTCATTTACATTATTGAGATGAGGGAGACTTTAGAAGAGTCAGGGAATCAAAGGTGGTTTAGGACACGTTAAGTTAGCTATTCCTAATGGAGTTGTTGAAGAGAGAGTTGTATACCTGAATCAATCTCAGGAGAAATGCCTGGGCTTGAGATGAAAATTGGGAATCTTCAGCATAGAGATATATTTAATAGCATTGGGCTGGACGAGATCATCTAGAGATATAATGCAGTTAGGGAGGAGAAGAACAGAAAAGTTAAACTATAGGATATTCCAATATTTAAAAATCAGGGAAGGAAGGGAAAGCCAGTGGAGGTTATTTTACTTCACTGAAATAGAATGAAAGTTAGGAAAATATGGCATCCTCAAACCTGGTAAATTTAATGATTCAAAAAGGAAGAGGAATCTGCTGAGTCAAACTCTGCCGAGAAGGTTTGGGGCCTGATAAGTGACCATTGGATTTGTCAAGTCAGAAGTTGCTTCAGATCTTGACAAGAATATTTTTAGAGGTGTGAGGGGATAAAAGTCTAAATAAAGCGGTTCAAGACACAATACAAAGGAGGAAGTAAGAGAGTTCAATAGTGGATAACTTTGGGTAACTGAAAGAGTTGAAAGGGATCAAGGTAAATTTCATTCTAATAAAAAAATGGGGCAAACCTGTATTATGAGAGGAGGGGAAATTGATGGTATAGGAGAGGGAGTATATTATTACATTTGAAAAATCTTAATATTGCAAAACAGGGAAGAAATGTTGAACACCATTGGTGAGTTTTAACTTAGATAGTAATAGGGACAATTCATCAATTCAAAAGTCAGAAGCCAGAGTGTGTAAGAACAGATGGAAGCAGCCTTGTGTTTTCTCAGTGGAGAGTCAGAGATGGAGGGTGATGTTGATAGTTTCAGAAAAAAGTAGAAAATTTGAAGTTTTTCTTTCTGAGAATGAGAGAGCAAACTGTTTAGGGAACAGTATAAGAACCTTAGGGGATTCTGAGGGCCCAGCTGATATTTGGACTTATAAACATATGTTAAGTGTTATTTGAAATGTTAACTTATTTTCATGGATCCATGAAGTTGAACGAGATGGTTGTACTTTCAAATGCCTGACTTTGGCTTTGTTTAAAACTTAGATAAAATATTCATCATTTATTCCAAAAAATGGTTTGACCTGGGGAGAACTGTGTATCTTCTCCATGACTCATCTGTATATTGGGGGTAAGGTTACCTGTCTTACAGGGCAATTGTGAGAATTAAAATGATGTAAAACATTTAGCACAGGACCTGGCAATAGTAAGCATACATCCATTGTAAGTTATTGTCATTGGTATTGTTTCTGTTATAAAAACATCAATAACCAGCTAACTTCTGTGGACTAAGTACTTGAGATTCAATGAGGATATAGTTGTTAGGGATACAACTGACATTAATAAACAGAAAACTTGCTTATGATATTTCAACCAGGTAGGGGTTTATTTTTCAATCAACATGATGAGAGTCAAGGGCTGGATCAACTGCTCAAGGTTGCAGTCTTTTTTATTGTCATCTTCACATATGGCTATTGCCCCAGGTTCCAAGATGGCTACTGTCTATATAGGCTCTGTGTCAAAGTTCCAAGTAAAAGGGTGAGAGAAACATAAAGTATGAATGGCCAACATGGTGGCAGTTGAGAGACTCTGTGTGTGGGTGTGTGTGTGTATGTTTTAATTAGGTAAAGTAATAGCTTTCCTGAAAGAGCCATGCCGTTGACTTTCTTTTCCTTCTCATTGGCTTGAACTTCACAAGACACAAGGTAGCCTACAGAGGTGTTTTATCAGGATAGACTGAATAAAGTTGGAGATCTCTTTTTAAAGGCACATAGAATGTATATTTGTTAGGCAGCCTATCACAGAGGGTAAAGACAAGTTATTTTCCCTGGAAGAGCTCATTGTTTAGGGAGGAGACAAATACATACACCTGTATTCACACATAGAAATGTGTACAGAGCCAGCCAGAGAACAAAAAAAAAATGAGTGCCGTGTATTGGACGGCAAAGCATAGAGTACGTGTCACAACCAAAAATAGCAAGAATTACCTGGCTCTGAGAGACTAACGTAAGATCTGTGGACTCAATGTACTTAGCTCTTTCAACAGCAACCCGAATCTCAATTTTATATTCTTCCTTTTCTAAAAATTATAAACTAGATCGCTTTTTAAATACGTGACCAAACAAAATATCTATGGCCTGGATTCAATACAATTCACTTGTACATTTTGATATCTTAAATTATGATAAAGTCTTCAACAGGGGTACCTGCGAAATGCAATTGGAACCTCGTAGACAAAGGAACTCAAAGTGAAGGACTTTTTGCTTTCCTTTAACATTTCAGGAGATGCGGTGTACCACAGCATCAAAAATCTTTACAATGGAAGGGATGTAAGTACACCCAGAGAAATAAAGTTACTTTCAAGGCTACAGAATGAAGCTGTAGAATCCAGGTCTCCTGTTTCCTAGACTGGGGCTCTTTCTACCTTAGCAGGCATCTTCATACGAGTCAGACAGAGGAGGGAGTTAAAACTGACAAGGCGATTGACCTAGTCCACCAGGCTTGTGATACAGAAATAATAGATAATGTTCTAAACACTCTTGTCAATTCAGGGATAATGCCAGGGAAGAAGAAGAGTTTCTAGAGATTGTGAAAATAACTCAGTTGAAAGCTATTTCACAGCCTTTGAGTCAATAATTAATTCTGTCAACAGGTAGTTGTGTTATCCTTCTCTGAAGGTCATGCAATTGCTCATCTTTTATTAAGATTTTTTAAGAAAGAAACAAATGAGACTAAGTAAGCTCACATCAAGGACTTTTTAAATATAGTTGAGCATTTGCATTGGGTTATTTCCAAATGATCCCATCTCTGAGTGAAACTGTATTTGAATCTGTAGAAAAATACAATATTAGAGGTCTTTATGTCATTGACAAATTTTTTTTTAATCTGTATTTTCTCAGGATCTACTATTAGCATAGGATAAATAAACTTATCTTATTGGGTTTGCTCAAACAGGGAAGGCTGCAATAGGTTTTAGAAATACTTTCATCACAGTGTCTTACATTTAGAAAATAATTGATTAACTGCTTTCAGGAGTTCATTATTTAAAAATAAATATCAATTCAGAATACCTCATTTTTAGACTATTCCAGCTTACTATTATTCATACCTTTCTCTGATTAGCCAACCCATTAAGCCTCAATAATCCTCAGTGTAGTTCCATGCCATTTCCCCCCCTCCTTTGGTGATTTATTTTTTTATTTTTAAAATTTTATTGGCGTATAGTTGATTTACAATGCTGTGTTAGTTTAAACAAAACAGAAACAGACTTACAGGTATTGAAAACAAACTTATGGTTACCAAAGGGGAAATGTGGGGGAGGAGGGATAAGTCAGAATCTTGGGATGAATACCCACACACTACTATATATAAGCTAGATAACCAATAAGGACCTACTATATAGCACAGGGAACTCTACTCAATATTCTGTGATAACCTATATGAGAAAAGAATCTAAACCAGAATGAATATATGTCCATGCCTTTTTTAACACGCAAGTTTTGTCCTTAAACATTTTCAAGATGTTTCAGAACAAAACAGATGGAGGATACCTGGCAATTAGTTAAATAGATATTCTTCTGTTTAAGCTGAATAGTTCTTCATGTCCCAGTTCCTAACTCAGTTGGAGCTTATGATCTTTCTGTTTTTCAGTTCGTTTATTTAGTTCATTTCTTTTCAACCTTGTTCTTTACATGACACTAACACTGGTATAATTTGAGAGTTCATTTGGTTTTTCCCTCCATAACTCTCCCAATTTGTGCTAGGCCTAGCACCACCTAAACGATCATAGGCAGATGTATATCTAGCTGCTATGCGTGGGTTTTTTTTAAGCTCTTCAGGGAAGAAAACTCCATAAACTCCCTTGGTAACCAATTCTAGTGTTTAATGGAACATGTCCATTCATCTATAATAATATTTGTAATTATACAGCACATTTCTTCTGAGTAGCTCTTGGCACTTTAAAATAGTATTTCACTCCCCAAGACATTCCTAGAAGTAGGTGGTAAGCTTCATTATGCTCCTAGAGGGCACAAACAATGTCTTTATACTTATTATATTCAGTGCTCGGGACATTGGGAAGACTTTAGAAATGTTTAATAATCAGAATAGCAATTTTACAGATGGATGAATTGAAAGTGAATTTAACTCCTCTCCCAGTGCCCACCATGCAGGAAAACCTGAAAATTTCTGACTTACACACACTGAGGGCTGCAATATTCTCCTACAAGCTTCTGCTGCTTTATCTGATGTTTGATTAGAAATTAGATACTTTTATGTATCTTAAGAAACCAAATACACCTGTCCAGGCAACTTCTACACAAGTCTGTTATCATCCACTGAGTTATTATGAGTTTAAACATGCTGGAGACCAATAAACTGTGAATGAGATAAGTTTCATCATTATAACTTATCATTTTGGTGTCCCTTTTCTCAAGGGAACTACCAGCTACATCTGGTTCCTCATTACATATTGCATACTGGGCAAGCTCGCTCTAAATAGAATGCTGAAACTTTTAAACTTTTGCAAATGAAAATATTCCTGATTTGTGTCTCCTGTCATTTGTGTCCTGGTGAGTCTCCATAATGCTATTAAATAAATGCATTAGAAATTCCCAGTATATCCTGGATCATGAAATATATTTGCATTTTAACAGGGACCTTTTGAGAGCATAGTGGTTTAGCCCAAAGAGTAAAAGAAGAAATTTCAGGAAATTATCATGGGTCAGTGGGAAGAAATATTTGGGGGCAGATAATTTCCTTAGGGAAGTTATATTGTGTAATGGCTCTCTATTCAACCTTTAAGTAGAACAGTCATGGGTGGCTGTATTCATTTATTTGGAAGACTTTGTTCTCATTAGAGATGAAATTTTACTGCATTACAAACATCAGTAAAACGGAAGCCTTGTTGTGCTTAAAGGAATTAGTGGGTCCAAATTTTATATTCTGTGGGACTTGGATGACTCAAATCTTGTGACCAGTAAGCAAGCTTATTGGCTAATTTTTTTACACTTGGATATCATGTTTTCAAAAAGAAATGTTCTAAGCAGATTCTGAAAATCGGTCTGAATCTGGGATGGTCTTAGTTAACCTGTTTTTCCTCAGCTGTTTGAAAATTTAAGATTAAATCTGTCTGGCTTGTTGGTTAGTGAATGAATTTCAATGAAATAAAAATAGAGGGGGCAGAAAGAGAGAGAGAGAATGTTTGTGTGTCTATGTGTATGGATGGGAGAGAAAGAAAAATAAAAGAGACAGAGACAGCGAGAAGAACAGAACGATATGGAAACAGAGAGAGAGAGAGAGAGAGAACACGTGTGAGTGCTCAATCCAACAGGCTGAATTGTTAGACCATCGTGGACAAGGATGTAAATGGAACTACTTTTACCATCGCTCTTGGGAGCTTGTATTATAAAACTCTTAAGTATCCTTTTGAAGGATATTTTGCTACTGAATGGAAAATATTATTTCTCTCAGACATATAGCCCCATACATATGATGACACATCAGAGATTCTTGTAGAGAAACAGGGAAGGGAAAAGTTTCATAGAGATTCTCTTGAAAGAAAACATTCGTGATCTTCGTCCAACTGCAGCTGTATGAAGCAGGTCATCCTTGGGAGAGTTTTCTTTAGTGCCTGATGCATCGGGAGTCTGCTGGTGGTATAAACACTGTAAAATGTCGGGAATCACGCTGAAGAAAGAATGGAGAAAATAACAATTCAATGAATTATTTTTCAAAGACAAAATTAATTACTTTTAAAATATAAATTATGATTGTGGGCATGTCCCACATTTAAGGTCACTGCTAGCATGAACCTATCAGTGAATTTATGAGAAATAATAGACAGCCTTTATTGTCCTGTCACTGAGCAATAGTACTAAGCCTGACATATAAACAAAGTTTGCCATCCAGACTTCTCATATGTAATCAGTAGGTTGTCAGGGGAAAAAAGCATATTGTTTGGCATGTCAAAATTCATGCTGTAACAAATTCTTCGGTTTTTAAAACCTACTCTTAAGTTGGTCACTGAATATTCATTTCACATAAAATACTCTGTATATTAGCAAAACATAATTTAAAATATAAGATAGAGCACCTATAGGTTTCAGAAATAAACTATATTCTATTTTCCTAATTATATTTCTCCCTTGAAATATCCGAACCACCGACACACATCAGTGACATGGTACTAGCTTCTATAAATTGAAATGGCAGGAGTTGAACTTGCATAGGTATTATTCAAACAATGGGATGCAGGTGTGAATGGAAGCATGCCATTTTCCGAGATTGACAATCTCGGCGCTGTGAGGAGAAAGGTGAGCTGTCAGCTGTGACACTAATGAACTATTTGGCTGAGTAAATAGGTTTTCTATGTGCAATGTAAAGCATGTTGTTTTTAAGATAGTCATAATTAGATGCTGCTAATAATACAGGGTACTTTTATATACATTGCCTGAGGCACATCAAATAAAAATGAGTTCAGAGAAATAAGTTTCAAGTATCAGACTATGACTTTCATCACAAATATTGGTCTGTTGCTTTCAATCTGATGACGTTGGCTAGATAATTTAACCCAGTTAAACATCAGTTTATTATCTGAAAAATGGGAATAAAAATTCTTTCATTATAGGTTTGTTGTAAGATGATTCAAATAGTGTTAAAGATGTACATAGCTTGTGTCTGTAGTGTGGTAAGGGTTCTGTAAATGGTAATTATTTATTAATAAAACTCAGAAAAAATATCTATAATATAGCACAGCAAAATTTTTCCCTAAACTGTAAACACTGTGTACTAATAGTAAGTTTTGTAAAAACTTTTTCCACTGAAGAAGTGACAAGTCAGTATTTGTAATTATTTTATATAATACCTTAGAATAATAATAGTAGGGATTGCATATAAAAATCCAATGGCTCCAAATTCTCATTAAAATTCCTATGAAGACTGAAATCTTGAAAATTTGGGGCAGGTCTAAAGAATTCCTATTAAAGGTGACGATGATAATGATAAAATGAGTTATGCCTTCATATGAATAGTTTTATATTTTTGAAGGCCTTTTAAGTACCCTAAACTTATCTTTCTTTAATGTACATAGAATACTCACAAGGAAAGATTTTAAAGAAGGTGGTTAATATAACAAAGCAGCCAATATAACGGCAATGACCAGAGGCCTTGTGTCATGTAGAGCTTAGTGAAATTAATAAATTTATTGATATACTGATTTTTTAAAATTTAGTTGATTTATTGGCTAATTCAGTAATTCAACAAACATATATTTGATGATTCCTTTGTTCAAGGTATTATGATCTAGGTAAATGAGGAAAGTGATGGGTGTAAGCGAAACAGTAAAGGGAAGAACAACGTCACTGTAGGAGCACATACTGCAGCATATGGAGAAGGGACATTCTTTTCTTTTGTTGAGAGTATGCTTCAGGTACAATGTGAGTACTAAAATTTGGAACCACTATCTCATGTTACTAAGTTCTGGCTTTATTCCACAATCTTTCATTCTGACTCAAGATGCTGAGTGTTTTCCTTAGGTTTATGTTTTATTTTTACATTTCAGTCTATCCTAGTTACTCCATGGAGGAAGTCTGAAATGCTTGGTTTCCTAATCATCCTATTCCCTGAACCATTTGAGGTTCAGGCCTCCTCCTCCACGTTTTCTGTAGCATATGCAGTAGCAGTGCCCCTACTGCAGCACTGTGGTGCCTCCCCTAGAATGTAAACTTCTTCAAGTTGAGGCCAGTGAGGTCGAGGTCTTATTCATTGCTGCATTTGCAGCAGGTCTATCCCACTGGGAATTAACTCCCATTCAGCAGGAATAGGGAATAGCAAAGTCATTAATTAGCAAACACAGGTCTTCACATTTCTGTACCTACTTCTGATCTTTGTTTCCTTGTCTAAATTAAACTATTTTCAGAAAATCTGCCTTTATATTCATTTTTCCATAGGCTTTTCTAATATTTTCTTATATTTGTTGGATGGATAAACAGTTGGCTGAAACTAGTGAATGAATACATTTTGTACTTCCATAAGTAAGACGGAGAGACCATTGCAAAAACCAAAACCAAACAACAAGCAACCAAATAAACATAAAAACCTAAATATGCAAAAACTTTATATATGTGTAAGTAGAAGGAGTTGTCAGCTGGCTTTTAGAATAGTTGGGAGCTGGTCATTAGACATTTTTGCTCTTTTGTGCCAGCACACATTGACTTGCCTGGTGCCTGCCGTTCTCCCTTGTTTCTTTGCCTGTTTTTCTTATGGTAATTTTTGGTGTGTGTGTGTGTGTGTGTGTGTGTGTGTGTGTGTATGTTCCCTGGGTGCCTGGCTCTTGGGTTTCTCTGTATATGCAGATTGGGTTGGGGAGGTCATACTTGTATCTCTTGTCTTTCAGTTGATTCCACTGTTTCAGGGCCCACATCTTACTGTTCGTTGGTAAGGTACATGGTGTTTCAGTGTCACACCCCTCCAGGGCTCCACAGAACTCACAAGCTTCCTTCGCATTAGGTGCTTCTGATCCTTAACTTTGATTAACTGGCTGCATTAGTCATCAGTATTCTACCCTCATTGTCTTCAGTAAATTTTAATTTCTTAAAATCTCTTGTACATGGATCCTCCTACACTTTTAGTTCCTTCTGTTCTGATAGTTTTATACTTTTTATTGTTAGTGGCATTAGTTTATTATCATTGTAATAGGTCTTGGGAGTGAGACAGGTCAAGCATCTATTTTGCTCAATCTCACATGTTATTCTAGAATCCCCACCCCTTCTCAATATTGTTTAAGTATCTGTTCAGCATTTGGAACGTGTGGGGGGATTATAGTAAAAAATCATAAACATGAGATTGAATATAAAACATGGAATTTATCAGTATTGTGATAATAACTGAGAATCTTATTTTATTTAGAACTTTTCTCAAAGCTTTTGTGCTGCGAAAACCAGCACAAAATTCTGTTCAGAATTTCAACAGACTTGGACTATTTTCAGGAGACCCACACTGCTGATCTCAAGATTGGAGATCAACCCATGGCCAGAGAGTAAAATGTGTCCTTCTACACTACAGAAATTGGTTGTGCCTAACAAAGCGTTTGTGGGTTGGTTTGTTTTTAATTGACCACAAGAGGCACAGTCTACTTACTAGGGAAGGAGACCAGTTTACACTTCATGTAGCTATAAATTACATTCTGTGTGAATCAGATGTAGGAAGCTAAGCTACTTATACTTTACTTCAGATTTATTCCAGTGATGTTTTTCTGCTGCTTTTCATATCATGTCCCAGGTAGCTGATGCCTGGTTTTCTTTTCAACCTTCTGGCACAAGGAAAGGATATTTAGCACTGGCTCTTCAGTATATTTCTGATGCTCCAATTCTGATGGAAGTGACAAAATACCTATTTCCACTGTTTGTCAGTTTATTTCACCCCCTTCACAATCTCCCTTTCCTTTTGAAACCATGGCTTTCAGAAGAGCTTTCACATTTCTTTGCAACTGTAAAACAAGTACAATTTCAGGGCCATTGTGCATTGACTCATATGGTCCTAACCAACCGGACACCCTTTCATCCTGGCTCTTATTTGCACCTATGAAGAGCATTCTTATCGTTTAATATCCAGTTAAAATGTTATCCATCCATAAAACAACTTTTAGTATTCCTAGCCAGAAATAACTACTTGCTTACAAGGGTCATAGGAATTTTTGGTATTATAACCAATGGAAAGATATCCAATCCCCCCTCCCAGATGGCAAGTCCCTCAAATTTCAAGACATATCTCATTGTTTTTTATACTATATGTTTACTATACCATGATAGTAATAATAATACCAACGATTACACTAGCAAACATAATTTGGATGATTTCGGTATGTAGACAATTTCTAAGGGCTCAAGACACATTCTCTTGTTCAGTTCTCATAACCTTGTGAGTTAGGAACCAACACTATCCTTTTTTACCTCTGAGAAAACTGGGGCCTAGAGAGGTTACATAATTTGCAAAGGGTCTTATGGCTACTAGAGTTTAGAGCTATTTTCAAACCCAGATCTACCTTAATTCAACTGACCTTTTGTCCCTGCTCAACTATATAGACAAATATAGGGCTTGCACGTAGTAGATTAATAAAAACCCTTTGCATAAAGCTATGAGTGAGTTATTGGCTTCTTAATGAGCAAATTAAATCGAAAGTTTTCCAGAGAACCAAGCAAAGTGCATTTTACCTAGTTTCTGTAATATTTCCTCTTTGCATTGAGTGGCCCAGGGCACACATTCACATGTGCACACAAAAAGTGTAATTATGTAACATCCTAGAATAGCCTTCCTGTTTCTTTATTCAGCATATTCGAGTGTTATGACCCACCTGTTACGCTTTGCAAGGTAAACCCCTTTTGACAGCACTCCTATAAACAGAATTGGGGACAGATATATCTTTGCTTGCACAAATAGACATTGTATTCTTAGGATATAGAGTTGCCATCTGAAGGGGAGACCCACAAAAAATCACATAAACAAGGTAGAAGTTCATTTTGCACTTACATGAAAGTTGAGCTGGTGCAATGGCTCAGCATTATGGAGTCATCGAAGACCTGGGATCTTTCTATCTTGTTGCTCTGCTATTTCTAAGGGGTTGTGCTTATCTGCATAACTCAAGATGATTCACTATCACTTATTCATAGCAGCCAGTAATGGGTTGTGAAGGGAGAACTACATATTTTATCTAAGAGGGCACAATCTGGAATGTTCACCTGCCACTTCGCTTATACCCCATTGCCCAGAACTTAGTCATGTGGCTATTCCTTGCTACCAGGGATGCCAGGAAATGTAGTCTTTAATCTAAGTGCACATATACTGAGGTAAACATTCTATTACAATGAAAAGAGAGGCAGGGGATGTATATTTGAGGAGAAATAACAGTATTTCCCACAGATTTGATCATATTATACTTGCTTTTATATACTGAAGATACTTGCTGGAATCTCTCCCATTTATTTTTCCTTTAATGTGTACAATAGCAAACTTCCGGTGTAGCAGAGAATATAAAATCAATTGAAAATGTATAGTTTTCATTCCTAAGTACATCTTAGGTATTTATAAGTTGGATTTGAAATTGGTGCCTGATGTTGGATCGAAAAAAAGTGATATGTTACCTAAGAAATGTTTCCATGCCCGTGAGTCCTGCTTCCAACTGCCCCTTTTTTGAGGAGCCATTTCAGTTCATATGCATAAACTTTAATTATATTAATGGAGATTAAAAATTCCAAAAACCATCAAGAATGGCATGCGGTATTTTGGGCCTAGGATAAAATTTTGTCAGCACTGTAAAACGTGCTGTATGAATAAAATAACTTGGACATGTACAATAAAAGATTTTGTTAAAGCTATTAAACTCTCTTTTCTCTATTTCAATAAGAAGGATCAAATGAGCAGCCTCCTTTTGTCTAGGAGAAAAGAAAAAAAAATGAAATTTGTGCTGTGATCTGTGGAATCAAGGTTTGATGGACACATAGAAGAGAGTTCAGAAATAAGAAGGAAAAGTGGATGTATTATCTAGGGATAGTAAAAAAGATTGTGAAGGGCAAAGTGATATTTCTAGAATTGTATGTGACTTTACCAAAAGTAAATGGATGATTTGATGAAATTAGAACTATCTACTCATAATGAATTGCCTCATACCTGTTTGTTATGAAAGTTTATTTCTGCACATGCCAACTTTCCTATTTCTAAATGATTTTATTCAATCAGTGCACCTCTTGTGAGTCATTCCATCTATATATATTTGGTAAATGAATTAATGAAAGATCATCATCAGGCTTGTTCAGTACACTACTGTGGAAATATTCAGTTAATGTATGATTATAGAAATGAGATAATATTACTCCTCCACTCCCATTCATTTTTTTATCTCAACATTTGATTTGAAAGTTCAAATATAAATGTATTTTACCAAGAATAATCAAACTTGGAAACTTCAATCATATTCTTAATGGTGTTTTTAAAGAATTTCTTTTGGAATTTTTATTTTCATTTCTGCTGCCTAACTCTTTTTCCTATAAGTCTGGTTACTTGGCAACAACATTCTTTTCCCTAAATCTTAGCAAATACTTTTAAAAATAACATGATTGAGAACACTGTAATCTGGAAAATAAATATACTAAGTTTTAATAAGTTGGCCTAGTTACAAAGAAACACATGGTCTATTTTAGTTATGCACTGTCACAGAATCAGAAGGTCGAAGCAGGGGGCCTTAGAGATTTGGGGTCAAGTTCCCTCATTGCACAGATGAGGAGAGAGTTAATCATGTTAGTTTTCATTTCCATTTCAATTTTTCATATCAGAATCAGAGCATGCAAAGCATAGGAAGAATCCAGAGATGGCAGAGGGGTTTGTTTCTAACATCATTGCTTTCATATGAATTCTAGCACTGGGGAAAGAGTTTATACATAGTTTTCCTGAACTTGCCATAAAAGGAACTGATGGTTTCACTTTTTAAATTTAGTTTTATGTTTCAGACATAGCATATTTGTCTACAGCTCAAATCATATATAAGATAAAGGTAGAAAAACTTAATTCATAGTCCTACCTGAACTGCACGTGGTAAGAAAGGGTAATTTCCCAACAGGAAATCAGCATGATGAATAGGCACTGTCATGGGTCAGCTCTATATCAGTGTCAAGTGGGAATCTCAAATTCTTTTAAAGTGTTTAAAACAGAACTCCTGGTTTCCTCTCTAAATTGGTTGCTCAGGACACAAATCAAGATGTCATCTTTGAGTCTTCTCTTTCTCTCTTATGTCAAATCCGATTTATCAGCAATGTTTATTACCCCTACCTTCAAAATATATCCCAGATCCTGTCACTTCTCACCACCTCTATCACCACTGCACTAGTCGAAGTCACAGTTATCACTCATCCGAATTCCCATAACAGCCTCCTAACTTCCCTCCCTCCTTACACACTTCCCCTATGCTCTTTTCTCTACTGAGAGGCCAAAGGGATCTTTTCTAGAAATATATCATTTCTTAGCATCCTCTCGGTTAAAGGGGAGAAATTCAGACACAGTTAAATGATAGATGCTGGGGACAGCGGGGAGGAAGTGGGAGAGAAAACAGCAAATGTCCACTACAGGGTGGAGGGAACAAAGCCAATATCACTTATAATTTTAATAATGTCTCACTATGGAGTCTAGAAATGCTGAATTCATTTGTAGGGAAAATATTAAAAGCCTCAGAATGTTTGATGAGCTGGTGGACTTTCATAAAGAAAGTTATGTGTAAAGGCAGCGAAAGAGAAATAAATACATTGTTATTTAATTATTTTTGAAAACAAAGAACTGCTTTGAGTTCAGGATGGGACTATACCCAGTGTTTAGATTCTGTGGTGTGATAAACAAGCTGTCAACTATCAATATTTTGGCCCAGAGTAGTTCTAAGTTATTTGCAATGAAAGTAACTGAAAGAAGGATGAGCGCTCACCTTTGAAAAGCCAAAGACTTTTTAAAACAAATACTTGTTTGGTAATGAGAAAGAACAGACAAGCTTGGGATACAAGCTTTGAGGGAGGCTGCCATTCTTCCCAATGACAGTAGATGGCGGTGGTGTGCCAGAAGAGAGCCTGGCAGGCTGCGACTGAGGCTTGCGTGAGGTAGTTTACGCAGGTGCAGGCTAAAAAAGACAGTATTTTGTCTGAGGAACTGTAAATTGTATTCATGATTCATATATCATTATTAATTCATTTTGTATTCATTATCGTACAGCAGCTTCGTTTGACATTTAGGCAGATGTCAGAGTGTAGGCACTTCCGGGAGCTATCTGGGCAGGTTCGGACCAGGCTGGCTGTGCACAGGTTTTCATGGATGCATAAGTGGGGAGAAGAAATGTTTTTTTAAAACCACGACATAATTTAGCTGTAGACTGTACCAGGGATTGCCCAGCTAATGACTTTCAGTATCTAATTCTGTGACTACTGTGTGTCATTACTTCCCTCTGCATATTTTTGGCAGATTAAGTATGGCAGATGAGAATCTCCCAGGTTGGAGCGCTCTGAATGAGATAAAAATGTAGTAATCTTATTGCTGACCCAGCCACTAAGGGTAGAACAGATAATCCTTTAATAATGCACTTCAGAAGATTGGTTTGCATAGCCGGAAACTGGAGACAGCCTGGCATAGTGGAAAGAGAGCCTTTGAGACAGAAAAAAAGATGGGCTCTGGTGTTGGCTTGCCACTAACTAGCTCTGGGACTTTGGGAAAATCAATTAACCTTCCCAGGTCTTGGTTCTTAATCTATAAAATTAAGGGATTGATTGAGATCATCCCAAAAGTCGCCTCCCATGCTAAAAATAGCAAAATTTCCTGATGGAAAAAAAAAGCACATACCAGATGGAGTTTTGAAACTCTAACACTTCTTTGTGACCTACTTCACTCACATGAGTTGTAAAGCTAGCCGTGAATGGTAAAATGTATATCATCTGTGAGTATATGCACCTCAGGCTGTTACAAGTGTGATTTATCTCCAGGGCCTGGGTCTGTATCACATAGAAGTGACAGTACTTGGTCTTGAAACCTTTCTTAAATCTTAGAAATGACAGAAGAAAAACTTCATATATGAGGGTCTAACTTCAGGACTGCTTTCTTACAGATGAACACAATTTGACAAATTGTACAGCATCCCATGGCATACACTTCCCAAATGTGCAAAGAGATGATTTACCTTGAAACATCTCCAAACTCGAAACCAGATTTTTCTCAGTGCTTAAGTCACTCTAGAAATGAAGCCGATGTTCAGAGTAGCTAATTAACTCTTTGAGGACAGCAGGCACTTATCTCCACTGTAACATGGAAACTGAGTTCTCTGCTAGGGTTTATACATTCTCATATGCTCTCTGATTAACACAGGAAATAGTGGGTCAATTGGTGAATTCCCAAATAAAGCGCACTGACATTGAGTGGTTAACCAGATCTAGTAGGTAAAGATAAGCAGGTTTGTTAGGGGAAAACCGTGTTTGACTAATCTGTTTTTCAAAAGAGATGGCCAATAAACATGGTAAGTGCACATATTTATAATTTCAAAACCTTGGACAGGGCTTCCAAGGAGAGTATTTCCTGTAAGAGCAACTGTCAGAAAGGGAAAGATGTTTTGTCACAGATCTCACGCTTCCATCTCTTTGGTAATGAATGGATGAGTGAAGCATGAAAAGAGCAATCCCTCAGGCATCAAAGTTGAGACTTATTGTTTAGTCTGATTATCCAAGATCAGGTAGAGGGAGTCCCAGTGTTCCCTCATGTCTGCAGGTGATTCTAAACTCTTCAATGCTATTAAATGCTGGATCAATAGCAATAAGTTGCATGAGTATTTCATTAGATTAAAAGAGCTGAAAAAATGAGAAGGCACTTCATTTTACACTCAGTGATCACTTCATGCTCAGAACTCTGTTAATTTAGGAAGTACGGAGATGTTCAGATACAGTTAAGAGAGAAGGTACACATATAATCAGAAACTTACCACGTGCCACCACGATAAGTGATAGCCTAAGAGATCTTGGAAGTAATGAGGGAGGGAGGTCATCTGGAGGTATTGAGGAGGACATCTAGAATAAAACAAGCCCAGAGTTGGTGACTAGCTGAAGGATGGGTAGGAGTAGTGCAAGTTAGAAGGCGAGAAAGAGGGTGTGGGAAGGCACGGGGAACTAAGAGAACATATGGTATTTATTGAATATTAATTAACATGGTATGACAGAGGGAAAAAAAATTCATGAGGTTAAGTTGTGGGAGATGTGGTCAGGGAGGAGACAAGGGCCAGTTCTTGAGGGATGATATACGTGGGAGCTGCAGATGCTTTTCAGTGAGACAGATCCAGTTTTGAATTCTTTCTTGTCATTTACTGTGAGCCTCTGGGAAAACTGCTTAATTCTGAGTCACAGTTTCCCAATCTTTAACGTGAGGGTAGTGATGTCAACCTCAGAGGCTCACAGGACAGTTTTGAACTGGGTCTCTGCCAGTTATCTGTCTAATGGAGATCAACATCTCAGCTTTCAGGCAGGATCATGAGCTTGGGGAGACAGTATTGGATCTCTGTTAGCAATCCTCATGGCTATGGACTTAGTTGCCTGCGCTCTCACCATCCTTTGAATGAGTAAATGAGGTTGATAGCATCACTAGATTTGTGACTTTCGAGGAAACATGCCTAAGGAACATGATGACAGAGGCGATCCCTCCTAAGTTTCCCAGGTTGTGTCCGCTTAGCTCTGTAGTTTCAAAATAAAGGTTCTGGTCCCCTAAAGCTGTGGCTGTCCTCTCTAGAAATACCAACAGTCTATGAAAACATCTCTGCTCCTATTTCATGAGAACATTCCCACAGCCACAACTCTATTCATCTGCTTGGACCTCCGGCATACAGTTAGCTCCAGCCCCAGAAAGCTAAGAAATGAAGAGTTTGCAAATTAAAATAGCTTCTAACCCAAAATACAGGCTTCTAAGTTTACTTCCTATTCTACTTTATATCTCGAATATGAACAGTCAGGTTATCCAATATACTGTGCAGGAAACATAGCAAAGTGTGTGAATGCTAGCACATGATTATTCCAAGGAATATAATTGTTTTAAATGTTACCAATTAAAAATTTGAATACTATCTGCCATTGTCAAATTCATAAGAAAAAATCAAAGCCCCAAATTGGAACCCTCATTCTGTTTTTCTTTAAATTGGAGTATAACTGCTTTGCAATGTTGTGTTAGTTTCTGCTGTATACTGAAGCGAATCAGCTCTATGTATACCTATATTCCCTTCCTTTTGGACTGCCCTCCCACCCCACCCCCCAATCCCACCCATCTAGGTCATCACAGAGCACTGAGCTGAGCTTCCTGTGCTTTATAGCTTGTTCCCACTAGCTATCTATTTTACGCATGGTAGTGTATATATGTCCATCCTAATCTCTCAATTCATCCCACCCTCCTCTTCTTCCCCCTGTGTCCACATGTCCGTTCTCTACGTCTAGTCTCTATTCCTGCCCTGAAAATAGGTTCATCTGTAGCATATTTCTAGATTCCACATATATGCGTTAATATACGATATTTGTTTTTCTCTTTCTGGCTTACATCACTCTGTATGACAGACTCTAGGTCCATCCACATCTCTACAAATGACCCCATTTCATTCCTTTTTATGGCTCAGTAATATTCCATTGTGTATATATATACCACACCTTCTTTATCCATTCATCTGTTGTTGGACATTAAGATTGTTTCCATGTCCTGGGTATTGTAAATAGTGCTGCAATGAACATTGGGGTACATGTTCCCTTTTGAACTATGATTTTCTCAAGGTATATGTTCAGTAGCAGGATTGCTGGGTCATATGGTAGTTCTAGTTTTAGTGTTTTAAGGAACTTCCATACTGTTCTCCACAGTGGCTGTATCAATTTACATTCCCACCAACGGTGCAAAAGGATTCCCTATTCTCCACACCCTCTCCAGCATTTATTGTTTGTAGATTTTTTGATAATGGCCATTCTGACCAGTGTGAGGTGATACCTCATTGTAGTTTTGATTTGCATTTCTCTAATAATTAGTGATGTTGAGCATCTTTTCATGTGCCTCTTGGCCATCTGTATGTCTTCTTTGGTGAAATGTCTATTTAGGTCTTCCACCCATTTTTTAAGTGGGTTGTTTGTTTTTTAATATTGAGCTCCATGAGCTGTTTGTATATCTTGGAGATTAATCCTTTGTCCATTGCTTCGTTTGCAAATATTTTCTCCCATTCTGAGAGTTATCTTTTCATCTTGTTTATGGTTTCCTTTGCTGTGACAAAGCTTCTAAGTTTAATTAGTCCCATTTGTTTTAGTTTTTATTTTCATTACCCTAGGAGGTGGGTCAAAAAATGTCTCACTGTGGTTTATGTTAAAGGTGTTTTTCCTATGTTTTCCTCTATGAGTTTTATAGTGTCCGGTCTTACATTTAGGTTAAAATTGAATAAAAAGATGTAAGTTAAACCCCAAAGAAATTAGAGTCCAAATGTGTCTTTTTTTTTTTTTTCTCTTCAATCTCTTTCTCTGCTCAATCTAGTCAGATAGGTCTTGGTCAAATGCTTGTGGGAATAGAGGCTCCCTTAGTGGCTATAGCTTGGGCCCATTTACTGGAAAGACTGAGGTTCATTCAGGACCTCTAAGATTCAAATACTTTTACTGAAAGTTTCTTACGTGCCCTGGTTTTTGAAAGTTCCAAAATTAATAGGCCACATAAGATTTTCACAGCATTGGTTCCAAACCCTCAACATTTAGAGAACATGCAACCCCAGCATATACAAGACTTATGACATGTAAATAGTATTCTTATAACCCAGTACCCTTGAACAATTTAGGGGTTAGGGGTGCCAACCCTCTAAGCAGTCAAAAATCCAAGTATAATTTATAATTGGCCCCCCATATACTCAGTTGGCTGATTTAACCAACTACGGATCATGCAGTACCAGAGTATTTACTGTTGAAAATAAACTAATGTAAGTGGACCCACACAGTTCAAACCTGTGTGGCTCAGGGTCAGTTGTACTTGGTTCATTTCAGACCCAAATTACTGTTAAAGTCCAAAAACAGAGAGAAGAGTAAATCTCCTCAACCATGTCCTTACCAAAATCTCAATCAGCCTAGTCTAGTTGTTCACAGTCTAAGACCTGTGAGCTTAAAGTCTGCTGTCCAGCATGCTGGTGTTAATTAGAGCACTATGCTATCAGATAGGGTGGGGAGGATCCACCTAAGCAAACCGACTCCCATCTCTCAGAATGATACTTGAGACATTTGAGCTTTCTTGAAGGGTTTGCAAATTTGCACCAGTGGTTCTTCAGCTGGTTCCTTTTCTCTCTATCCTCCTTAATTTGAAATCTATTAAATTCCCCCTTGGACCCCAAGCAGTGCTCTCTCCCCCATTTGTTTCATCTGCAGAGTCAGCAATAGCAGATCTCTGCCCTCAGCTGCTGCTGAGACTTGAGAAGGTGTTGCCCCAGGAGACCCAGTGAATGCTAAGACCTTGTTATATGTGCTCACCCTAAAAGTTGCCTTTCCTCTGCTTTGCTTCTGGATTTTTCAAAATTGAATTAACTTGCTCTTTTGTACTGGCAAAACACATCTTTTTTACTCTTTCATCTTTTTATGCTATAGTGGGCTAGTCCTCAGATACTTTGATCCTCTCCTGTTTCTCCTTTCCAGAAGGCCCTGCTAAGTTTATTATTAGTGTCATTATTATTGCTTCTTTGTCCTTAATAATATAACCATGATTGTTGTAAATTTTTGATTAAGTTCTTTCCTGCTCTTTTGTTTTCCTTCTCACTTGCCACTCTCATGCTACATATTCCATATTTATCTTATTTATTTTCCATCTCTCCCTGTAAGATCTATGCTCCATGGGTATAGGAATCTGTGGTCTCTGCTCCCTTTGTATCCCCAGAGGCAAAAGCATTGCCTAGCAAATAGTAAATGCTCAAAAATTATACTGAATCGACTTTTTTGGGGGGGGGGCAACATCTGTATTTTTAACTACCACAGTGATCTTGAAGCAGGCCTGAAAAGGCTAAATGTATCTTATGATCTATAAAATTGTCTCCTCTTAAATGTTCAAATAGTCTGTAACTGCTTTGTATGGCTGTCCCAGTCTTCATGAAATGGTTTCCTAACTGCTGCTGCTATAGGATTCCCATCTGCTGTTATAAGATGATGCTTCTCAAGGCTTTCTTGGACATGAACTCCTTCCAGGGAAGTCACTCAAGCTCACTGCTGAGAAATTTTGCCATTTTCAGAGGAAGAGCATTTGGTGTAAATGTAGCTCAATTTCTCCTTCATCCAGTTCTAATTTGATGGTAAAGACCTCAAAGTACCTCTTAGGTAGGTCCCTTTCTTTCTTCATCCCCTGAATATCTGGCTTCTGCTCTTTCCAAAGGTAAAACCATTGCCTGAGCCATTGTCATTTAAAACATATAAATTTCTCTATATTTTTATGCAAATTATCTGTAAACCTTATTTCTATTGGGTTGGTCAAAAAGTTCATTTGAGTTTTTCCATAAGATCTTAGGGAAAAACTCGAAAGAAATTTTTGGCCAACCCAATAAGATAAATGTAGGTATAACATTTCTTTGCTGAATTTTGAGTTTTAACTTTGTGATGATCTCCTCCAATCTCCCTTAAACTTAGGTTCAAGTAAAAGTCATTTCCAACATAACATGCTTCTCTCCCTTGTTCTTCATTATCTGTTGGTTAATAAAATCCACCATTCTTTTGTGGATCAATCCAGTCTCAATCTTGGACGTCTTATGCCTTCGTTGCAGCACATTCAGTGACCAAATCAGAGTCAATTTGAAACTATATGGTAGGAGGTGGCTCTCAGAGACTGTGAATGTGTCACAGAGTCCAAGAGATTAGTTACTTGGCATGTCTCATCTTTACTCTTTTTGGAACTGGATGCCCTTTCAAGTGTGGCAAGAGAAAGGAACTTGAAATAGCCAAACTAATAGCCTCTATTAACGTCAAACGCCTACAATACAAAGACTAAAACCTCACCCAGTCATATTATAGCCCACATGGATATTAACTGTTTTTGCAGATTGACACCTCAGCCAGTTAGCAATGAGAAACACTACAAGGAACAAAAATCATTTCATCCCTCAGTGCCTGAGAAGCTGTATGAGGTGAGCCTTAACTGGAACTAAAAGACTCCCCTGCCCTTGATAATCTAATCCCTATCTCATTCATGCCTGCTTGGGTCAAAGCGGCATCTGCATCAGTCAAGGTCAGCTACAAAAGTCAGTGTGAGTCAGTAAGCCCTAGGCTACTTATAAAATAGCTGCTAAATGCCATAGACATCTGCTGCAATAAGCTGCTGTGACAAGGGCTGAGGTCCTGGAAGGTCAAGGGCCCCAGCCACACAGGGAGCATTGATTTACCCACGTGGTATTGTATTTTACGTAACACCAACACATTGCTGGCTCTTTCAAGATTCCTGGCCAGTGTACCAGTATGTTGGAATTTTAGGTTCCTAATAAATAACAAATAGGTCTTTCCTTCATCCTGTGCTCCACACAAATTTGAAAAGTAGACACATATGTTGCCAGGTGAATATTAAAATAGCAGGTTTATTATTGAAAGAGCAAGATTGGAGGAGAGACTTCAGTTGTCTGTTCATTGTAGCACTTTAAAATCCTATCCAATGTTAATTGAATTTATCTACCTCAAAACGATAGGCTGCCTTGCAAAAAAATCAGAGATTGTCTAAATGCACCACAGGAAGGAGCAGAGAATATGTACGTGAGACAGAGACCCCCCCCCCACCCTAGAAAAAATGTGGGAGGCTAAGGCACCTAACAAGCAATCAAACAGGGGAGCGTGTAAGAAAGCTCAGTGTGTCACCATACTCTCCTCCCTCAAGGCTTGGCAGTGGGGCTATATTGGTGAGCAAAACTAAGACAATACATATCACCATGGAGCTGAAAGTCTAGTGGGAGAAATTGATGCCAATAATTTAAACAAAAAATTCCAGATAGTAATGATGTAAAAGGTGGTAAGAACAGTTGTGTTTGAGACAATGATACTTAAGATGCTATTTTAAGTATGGCTAAAAAGAGATGTTCTGTTTAACATAGAGATCAGAGCAGAGAAAATATTAGTGTCAGATTGTAGATGGAAACAATATGCTAGGAAGTAAACTGAGATAAAATATTTTTAAAAACTGACTTAAAAACACCGCATAAAAATTGAATTTACAAAGTTAATTTGGTGGTATTACCAACCCTTCTTAAGACGGTTCAAGAAGGACATCATCACTAATAAGAATCCATGCATTCACTGGTCTTACAAAGATAAAGGAATGATGTAACCATATGAGCCTGGGAAAATGACAGTGAATAAAGTTAATACACATGATCTATGTATTTTTCATTCAGAAAGAATAGATCACTGTTTTTCATGTCTATGGACCTGGCTGCTTGTACTTTGGTTCTTTATTGAGGGCAAAGCTTTTCCAAGTTCCACTGGCTGGACAGATGTGGCATTGTGGATATAACACTATTCCAAGAAACAAGTGTGCAAGGTTCAGATTCTGGCCGACCACCTATCACATGTGTTACAATGATCAGATATTCAAATATTCTGAGCTGTCTTTTTAAAATTTAATATGAGGACAGTAATGCCCACTTTGCTTCATTTATTCATTCAGTACTCAAATGTTGTCTCTGACCTCAAAAAGATTTTATCCCAGTGAATGATAAGAAAGATAGTCAATGCACAGCATAAGCCCAATGACTGCTCATGTAGGTTCCAAGACTTCTGGCCTTGACTGTAATTGTTTAACGTCTATATTTATTTCATGTCATTAAGATGATTTTTCAATCATTTTACCATGAAGGAAATTGAACCTTAAATAATAATTTTGTTGATAAATTAATGGGCAACACAACAGGGAAGAAAGATATTTGTAGGCACAAGAATAAAACTCATCAAATTAGACTAAAGACATAAGAGTATATAGGGCTATATAGAGCAGGAAAGCATTACATTAACAATCTTTGTGAACAAATTGTGTGATCATTACTTATTATTTGTGTTTACATCAAAGTTTGATAAATACTACAGTGTGGCATAATAACAGAGGCAAGGACTTTGGAGTCAGACTTCAAGGCTCAAATCCAAACTCTGTGACCTTGGGTAAGATACAGATCTCTGTGCCCCTGTTTCCTCATCTATAAAATGGGGATGGAAGCAATACTAATCTCACAGGATTTTGTGAGAGTTAAAAGATTTAACATTATGAAACACCCCAAGCATTAGAATATTGTAAGCACCATGTGTTTACTTAATTGGTATTATTGTTATGATGTCTGGGTTTATATTTAAAATCAGGATATAATCATAAACTTGACAAATATAAATGATCTCAGATAATAACTAAGGAATATTATACCTTTAACATCTTAAGATATTGAAACATTTTGAGGTCGTGTGTATTTTTCAAGGATCTAAAAGCTTATGGAAGGTCACCTGGGATTAGAACAGGGGTCTTTCCATTCCCAGCTCAGTGCTTTACCCATTTCACTAGTGCCCTTCATTATGTAAATAGTAAACTCTGCTTCTCATCAGTGTGTTGAATGTATCACTTGAACAGTGCTTTAAGGGACAAAAGTGAGAATAGAATGACCTAGATACCTTTCCTTAGAATGATGTTGACAGAAATGTGCTCAAATAAATTAATGTTTTCAACTCTACTGACTCATTAGGCAGAATCAAGTTTGCCTGTCATTTGAAACAGAGATAGGAGGAGAATGGCTTTGTCAAGTTGACACATACAATTAACCATCACAGGTGGTGAGGGGAAAATAGCATCTTCAAATGTGCCAAACTCAGAGTTGGTTAAGATAAACAAACAAAACAAACAAGACTAAATGTGGCAAATATTCTTTCCATTGGTAGCAGGTCTTCACGTTTTTGTTTCCTTGTCTCATGCTTAAGTTAGTCTCCTTAATATTTTACTTGTGGAGTTTTTTGCAATTTAAGAAAGAAATTTTCTTTTTTCATGTCTATTAAATTTTTATCTAGTTTTCTGACATAAAATGTGATTAGGTAATTTGAACCCTTCAGCTTCTAAAACATTAGTAAATATTTATTGAATGAAAGTTGACTAAATTCAAAATAACTCATGGGGCGTTAAAAAAATGCAAATTCTAGGACACCCTGTGCCCCATCTCAGATGTATCATACCAAAATCCCCAGATTTCCTAAGATTTGGCCAATTTCAGTTAAACAAATAGAGGAACAAATAAAACCGACAAACAAGCAAAACCTCCCTAGTTAGGTGATTGTGAATAGAACAACTTCTATAGTGAATTCACAGATTTGTGAATTTCTAAAAATCTCTGAATGTAAAGGATTTGCCGTCATGTTAATATATATAGTAGACTGAATAAAGCCCCCAAAGATGTCAATATTTGAATTCCTATAACCTGTGAATATGTTATCTTATCTGATACAAGGGACTTGCAAACATGATTAAATTAAGGATCTTGAGATAGAGATATTATCCACTGTTATCTGGGTGGGCCCCACAAGGTTCCTTAAAAGAGCCTGGCAAGAAGATGGAGGTGATTTGGTAATGGAAGTGGAGATTAGAGGGATGCAGGTAGAAGCCATGGAATGCAACAGCCTCCAGAAGAAGCTGCAAAATGTTAAGGAATAGATTCTCTTCCCTGGAGCCTCCAGAAGGATGAAGCCTTGCAGATAAATTAATGCATCCCTTTAAGACTTGTTTTGAATTTCTGACCTTCAGAATGGTAAGATAGGTTTAAAAAATTTATGTTATTTTGAGCCACTAAGTTTGTAGTGCTTTGTTACAGCAGCAGTAGCAAACTAATGCAGTGGAGCAATATCAGTGAGAGTTAACACACGATGAGGGCTCACTTCCGACATCAGGCCCTCTGTTAAGCCCTTTACACAGAGATAATAAAATTTAATTTTGAAAATCATATGAGACAGATCTTATTACTATCTTTATTTGTACAGAGGATAAACTGTAGCTTATAGAGGTTAAGTCACCCATTGACTCACTGTTAGTAAAATATGACCCAGAATTCAACCTGGGCAGTCTGGTTCCCATAACACCTCCCACCTCTATTCCTTCCCTCTTCATCTGTGTGTGTTTCTGAAATTCCTGGTCAAAAGCTGTGGGTGGAGTCTGCGGCCACAGGAGGTAACTGGTTAACATAAAGTTATAAACAATAATTAATTTGAAAGTAATTGGGCAATTACTTAATAAGCACCCAATATATAGCAGGCATTTTACTAGACGGTAGACCATGCAGGTAACTAAGATAAACATGGCTTAAACCCTTGAAAAGCTTATAGTCATAGGAAAAATGTGACCCTCTTTAATGGGACTTATGATATTTCCAGTCTGCATTCTGCACTTATTTTTGGCCTGCTTTTAGCTGTTTTTAAAATCTTACTAAACGCATTACCAATGCTGGATCACCACAAATTCAGTTTTTAGAATATTGCGATTTGAAGCAAATGAGGAGAGATGTTTTAGAAAGATGAACAGAAAACGTGTAAATACAATTCTTCTTGTAATATTGCCATCAAAATCTCTGCGTAGAAACATCCTTTAATGGTGGTGAAGCCACTTTTAATTTTCATTTCCTTTACGCCCTGGAA
Source organism: Leucopleurus acutus (assembly GCF_964270905.1). Lineage (NCBI taxonomy): Eukaryota > Metazoa > Chordata > Mammalia > Artiodactyla > Delphinidae > Leucopleurus > Leucopleurus acutus. The sequence continues at coordinate 53,847,564 of NC_139146.1, forward strand.
AGCAAAATGAATTAAGCAGCATCCCCATTTGTTTTTAAATACAAAGGGAAGTTTCAAGTAAGGCATCTGGGAACACAGAAAAAATTTTAAATGAGACAGCAGTGAGTTTAGGGGACAAGTTCACAACCAGGGAGAAAAACATAAGAATTCTTTTACAAAACAATGGGTTTCTTTTTCACTCCCTCTCATTTCCTCACTTTAATGCTTTTATGAGCCAAATATTTTACAACCTATGTTAAACAGAAACAAAAGACTTCATTGCATATTACTAAATATAGAATTAAAAGAATAAGTAAATAAAAATGTATTGCATTTGGATTTCCCCCAACTCTATTTTTTCCAGTGCATCTGAGCTCATTATATTCAGCTAGCTCTATTGATTCTATTTCTACAGATTGTAAGTGATTTCTTGCAGTTTATCCATTGTTCCCCTTTATATGAACAGGAGATATGTAATACGGCAGTTGGCAGTACTTATTCTGTAATATTAATTCTGCACCTGCACAGAGGCATAGAGTTTTATGCTAGACAAACATACAAGCTAAGCTGTATGCCCTACAAGTAAAGTTCTGAAGGGTGCACTGTGGTGTGATTTCCCCAGAGGGAAACATGGGTTCTGCTTCTCTCTGAATTAACTGAGTCACTTTAACTATGTGGACCTCAAACCCTGCATCTGTAAAATAAAAATCTCTAGGGTCCCTTTCAGCACATGTGCATCGGATTTCTGTGGATGCCTTCTGGCTCCTGTTGAATTTTCCAGGGCACTCTGGAAAGAGCCAGCTTTGGACTCTTTGAGATGCATAGGAAAATCTGCTTTCCATATGGGAGGGACGCTGAGACTTTGGCCTCAGGAGTCTTCCAAGTGCCTCTTGGGAGTGACAGGTTTGCTCACAAGCCCAGTCTTGTTCTTTATCTTGCTTTCTTTTGCTTTGTTGGATAACAAGTATCTCAGGCACCAGGTGGCAGAGTGGCTTTGGGTAATCCCCAAGGGAATTTACACACATCATCAATTCCCATTTTCTTCATTCCATTTTAGAGCTTTGAGTTTTAGAACCCTATTCAGTGTTTTCACAAAGTCATCAGCACTGTGACTTCTAGATAGAGGAAGCACTCTTCCTCCAAAGTGTGTCTCCAAAATCGTATATCCTATTGCAGAGCTTTCTTCATCGGTAGGGAGAGAAGAATGTAGGGAATTCTACAGGTAGTTTTAGGACTGGATGGAAACAGTCAGCAAAAGACTGATTTATATTGACTTGAGGAGCAAAGGAGAAAAAGATTCTAGATTCCATGTAGTTAAGAATGCAACCTTTGGTGTGAAAGACATTAAAACAATTTTGTACTGTCTGAATGCCAGCTTTCCTTTAGAGCTGTAACCAGGTGAGAGGAGACAAATAACAATAAAGGCAATAATCATTTTAAACGTTGGTACATTTTCACATCCCCTTCAAACTCCTCAGGCTTAATGCCTAGTACTTCTGTCTTTCAAATTGTAGTGGCGAGTGCTCCCTCAGACCTAATCTAGTACTATTGACAGTGGCTGAGGTCAAGAAACCTGCTGACTTGGAGATGCTTCTTTTTTTTTTTTTTTTTTTTGCGGTACGCGGGCCTCTCACTGCCGTGGCCCCTCCCGTTGCGGAGCACAGGCTCCGGACGCGCAGGCTCAGCGGCCATGGCTCACGGGCCCAGCCGCTCCGCGGCATGTGGGATCCTCCCGCACCGGGGCACGAACTCGCGTCCCCTGCATCGGCAGGCGGACTCTCAACCACTGCGCCACCAGGGAAGCCCGGAGATGCTTCTTGAAAAACAACAGGGAACATTCTCTCTCCCTGTCCCAACACAAGTTATCTTTCCTGATGTGAGAACCATGAATGATTATTTCCACTTGTAAGTATTAAGGAAAAAATACAGATAATTATACCTTTCTTCCAGTATTGTTTTGGGTACCCAAGAAGAGGAGAAACATAAATGCTTAGCCTGGCATGTGGCAAGTACTCACAGAATAGCAGCTGTTATTTTCCTCTTGTAAAATGAACTAAAATGATTAAGGTTGCTCCCAAGCAAAGATCTGTATGACTTTTGAGTTTTTTTCTAAGCTAGCTCCTCTAGCCTGAAAGAGAAAAGTAGAAAGAACTGCAGATTGACCCCTTTCCACTCGGAGAGCAATGCCATGAGATAAGGGACCATACTGCTGTACTTCCAGAAAATAGTTATGAGACAAAAGACAGAATTAAAAAAAAAAAATCGTTATGGTTAACTACGCTAAATGTAACCTTTTAAAGGTAGAACAAAGAGATGCTTTCCTTATTGTACTTTTGGGTTAGAGGTGAAAGGCATCCTCTTTCATGTCAAGCATGAAAGATGGATTTATATTCTAAAATATAAATACCACATCGTATAAATTCCTATATGTAGCCTATCATATATACTTTAACTGATTAAAGAGATGCATCTTGAAAAAAATTCTATAACCTAAATTTGGTAAGTGAAAACTGGTCAAATAATAAAATATTAATAAAGAAAAAATTTGCCAGAAGAAAATTACCCTTAAATTGGGGAATATTTCAATGACTTATTAATACTGGAATCCAATATCCATTTAATAGTATCGATTTCATAAAAGAAACAAAAATAGTTTTATTTGTCAATATCAGTAATGAACTACATAACATACTTTATAAGGGAATATATTTTCAGACTAAACATCATATCTGCCATGATGTTTTTCAATTCTCAGATGCAGATTAACCATGAAGCTAAAAGAGTTTAGCTTTAGGGTCTGTCATTTCCTGTACCCTATAAATGCTGGAAGTTGTTGGGAGTTGTAGGGAATTGCAGGTGAGGAGAAAGTTCAGGTTTAATCAGAAATATTTCTACGGAAACATCACTTGTAAATTGCCGAAAAGACAAAATCACAGAAAAAGGACTTGAATCTTAAAACAGTCAGGTTACGATGTGATTTTTTTTCTCATTCTAAATATTCAATTTGTACTGCTACAAGCAGAATAATAGCCTCCAAAAGAGGCCCACATCCTAATACCTGGAGTCTGTGAATATGTTGCATGGGAAGTGGGATTTAAGGTTTCAGATGGAATTAAGGTTGCTAATCAACTGAACTTAAAATAGATTATCTGGGTGGGTTCAATGTAATCCCAAAGTCCTTAGTGAAAATGTGAGTCAGAAGAGTCAGTGTCACAGTGGTTGAGAGTCTGCCTGCCGATGCAGGGGACGTGGGTTCGTGCCCCGGTCTGGGAGGATCCCACATGCCGCAGAGCGGCTGGGCCCGTGAGCCGTGGCCTCTGAACCTGCGCGTCCGGAGCCTGTGCTCTGCAATGGGAGAGGCCGCAGCAGTGAGAGGCCCGCGTACCACAAAAAAAAAAAAAAAAAGAAGAGTCAGTGTCAGACTTATGAGATGTTAGAAGGACTCAACCAGCCATTGCTGGCTTTGAAGATGGGGAAACAGGCTTCAAGCCAAGGACTGTGGACAGCCTTCTAGAAGCTGGAAAAGGCAGGAAAATGGAGTCTCTCCAAAGCCTCCAGAAAGGAAAACAGCTCTGCTGACATCTTGATTTTATCCCATTTTGGGCTCTGACCTCCAGAATTAAGATAATAATTAAGTGTTGTGTTAAGCCACTAAGTTGGTGGTAATGTGTTATGGTAGCAATAGGAAACTAACACAAATACCTAGTTTTGGATTGGCAGTTTAGTCATTTGTTTTCGTAGAGAAGATCCTGAATTGTATAGGTTTATGAATTCATGGACCCTGGCTCCACCTATATCAATAATATACACGAATGTTGATTTTATTAGCACGTACATGGTTTTTCCACAACTTATATCTGTTCTTCTCCCAGGGATATAGATATATTTTATGATGTCATTGGCCTTTCCCCTGGGGACACTGGACTCTCTTAATGTTATTGAAATTCCTTCTCTTTCCCTAACCCAACCATCACAGGTAGATAAAAGAATATTAAGTTATTTTGCAACACTTTGTAATCTTTAACCCAAATTGACCTGATGGAGATATGTGCTCTCTGCTCCAGCCTAATGCTTTTCTTAAATTTGTCACTAAAATAAAGCCCCTCAATTTAATTACTGAGATTCTAATATACTTGCACTGTCTGTGAAACTTGTTAGGGCTATTGTTTTTCCCGTCAATAAGAGCTAGTGACATATTCCAATTTATAGGTGTATTTGTCTGTTATCTACCCCCCTGTTGGGCACAGAATGGGATCAGTATGCATATCTTTAGAATATTTGTGATATTAGAAAAATTGAAAAGAGAAGAAAACAGGAAGATTACATTGTTTGAGGGCTTACTATGTATATCAACCACTCTATTAAATGCTTTATGTAACTTTTTGTTATTTCATTCTTCCAACATTGCTGTAGGTTAGATAGTCTCATGCTCCTTTTACAAATGAAGATATTGAGGCTTTAAAAAATTACTTGTTTTGATCCAGATCGAATAAATGATAGCCAAATTGGTATGTGATTCCAGTTTGGGTTTGTGCGACTTGAAAACTTATAAACTTTGAAAACCCATATCACCTAATCCTACCTGTGTCTAAACCTGACTTTGGGATTCCAAGCTAGTATGCCCTTGTATATAGTTTGTTAACTTATCTGAATTGTCACAGTCTCTCCTTGGGTACAACGTGGTCTCTTCCTGACTCCTGTTCCTCTCCTCAGTTTCCTTTCCACTTAACCTATTCTTGATTCACTTCTTCTTCTAGTTCAGGAACATCTCCTCTTGAAACTTGCCTGACACTTTCTCCTAATTAGGCTAAGTGCTCTCCTAAAATACCCCATGATCCCCATGCCTACATTTCTCATAGTAACCATGCCAAAGGATAGGTGCCCGTTCACTCCTTTGTCTTCCTCACTAGACTGCTTGAGAAGAAGAGTCGTGTGGAATAAGCCTTTAAAGTCCTATGAGCATCTAGGGTCTAGTCTAGGCTCAGTCAGTATTTGTTGAATTAATAAATACGTTTCCTGACTTTGATGTTTCTGTAAAATACTTTTCTAGAAACAGAAGACGTGAGGATTGTCCTTTGTTAGGATTAAGAAAATTTAAGGACATTAGCAGCTTTTTATGTGTATTATCTGTGTATCTTTTTTTCACGTTATCACGTTACTCCCCAGAATAACTGTGTAAATTGGGATAGTTTTATCCTCTAAGAGCTTAATTATCTGGACTCAGGTTGTACTGGTTCAGGTGATATTTCAACAGAGAATTAGCCATTATTATTATTATTATTATTATTATTGGTTGAAGGCATTCTTCAGGATGACACACAGTGGAGCAGGCTGATTTCCTCTGAGCATATGGACAGAGGCAGACACTTCAGAATACTTAGGTGTCCACATCTTGCTCCAAGTGAGAGTGACTCCTACCCTCCTTAAGTCTAGCTTTTGAAATATTCTATCAGAGCTTGGCAAAGGTTGTGAAGCCAGGTTAGAGTTACGTATTTCTAGCTCCCTAAACCATCACACACTAATGCGTTCCCTGGCCAGTTCAGACACTGGTCACCATGAAGGCAGGTCACAGATAGGTAATCCTCAAACACATTAAGTGATAGCACTTTTAAAAATGCACAGAATTATGACCCGATAATTATAGTCTACAACTGGAAACAGTCCAGTTGTCCATCAATAGGAGCTTGGATAAAATGGAATGAAAAGAGACAAGCATACATAAAATTACATGGATGAACCTCAAAAACCTTATATTGAGTAAAAAAAGTGTATTGGTTTCAGATTGCTGCTGTAACAAATTACCACAAACTTAGTGGCACAAAGCAAGGCAAATGTGTTATCTTACAATTCTGGGGCTAGGAAGGCCAAAATGCATCTCACTGGGCTAAAATCAATAGTGTTGACAGCTGTATTCCTGCCTAGATCTCTAGGGAATAATTCATTTTTCCTACTTTTTCAGCTTTTAGAGACTTCCTACATTCCTTGGCTTGTGGTCCCCTTCAAAGCCAGCAGTGTTCAGTCGACCCTTTCTTATGATGTAATTTCTCTGGTTTTGACCCTTCTGCCTCCCTCTTCCATATTTAAGGACCCTTGTGATTACATTCTGCTCACCCAGATAATCCAGGATAATTTCCCTATTTCAAGGTGAGCTGATTAGCAGCCATGACCCCATATACTACTTTAATTAGGGTTTATGAGGTGGGCATTTGGGGAAGCCATTATCCTGTCTATCATTAGCAGTCCTACACAAAGGAGCACATATTTATGACTTCCTTTCAATAAAATTCTAGAACAGGCAAAACTAATCTGTGTGGAAAAACAAAATAAAACAGAACAGTGGTTGCTCTTGGGCTTAGGGGCAAATGTTGATTGGGAAGAGCCATGAGACAACATTCTGGAATGATGTTAATGTTCTTTATTTTGATAGAGATTTTTGTCACATAGGTATATAAATTTGCCAAAACTCATTGTCATACATATAGATATATATATACACACACACACATAATTTTTATTATGTGTAAATTTTACCTGAAAAAGAAAATAAAGGGCCCAAAGCAAATATTAAACTCTTGTAAATGGTGTCCATGCATAATTATTTAGGGGAAAGGACACTGATGTCTGCAACTTGCTAAGAAATACATTGACAATTGGATTAATGGGCAAGTAGAGGGATGAATCTATACATAGGTTTGTGGTAAATCAAGTATAGAAAAATGTTAGTTGTAGGTGGTAGTAGGTTAGTTTTACGTCTGTATGTTTACTATAAAATCATTTCAATTTTCTGTATGTTTAAAAACTATCCTAATAAAATATAGGGGGAAGTATATAAGATTGGGGTGGCGAGGCTGTGTAACAGTTCTGGACCATATTCCTGCTTGCTCTCTCTACTTTCCTTCTGGTCACTGAGGTTGGATGGCATTGCAACACTTAGATTAAAGGATAGATTACTCCTTACCGGGTTTAGGAGCTCACTCTGACCTGAAAGCTTTCTCTTGCTATTTTTCAAACTTAGATTTTGAGAGATTTTGGAAAAAGATTTAATCCTACTTCACATAGGTACCTCATTCAAACCTTTCTGGGCAAAATTAATCCTTTTGACTCTCAGCCCTGGTGAGATGGCGGGTGTGCATGAGGGTGGAGATGGGTGCTAGAGTTGTGTGGGTGGGTGTCAGGTGCATATGGATAGTCACAAATTTATTCTAGAGAACCCAACACACATCCCTACCACGGAAGAATCTCAAAACTGATGCTGCAGCTGTGCTCTGATTAAAGGAAGTGATAGTAAAGCTGATTCCTATTACTGTCCAACAGAGATTGTATCCAGGAGGAGAAAACAGAGACCCATTGTCTCTCCCGTGATAGAAATCTCTGTCACTTTAGTCCATCCGGCCTCTTTGAGGCCCACGTGCAAAACCATCCATTTGTCACATTAGGCTCCAGTGGAGCGTGTAATGGGACAGCCCATTATGCTCTCATGAAGGATACGAACCTTTTACCCTATCGCAGCCAGCCATGCATTTGGATATGCCCTTTGGAAAATTCTAAAATGTGCCCTCAGCTTCAGAGCATCTCAAGTGATTTCTCCGAAGGCCAGGCATTTCCCTCCTCTGGTGGATGTACCCAGGTTTCTATACACACGCAGCTTCTCATCATATGTTTATGGGTGTTCCTCTATATATGCTGTCAGTGGGACTACATTCCAATCTGTTTTTTTAAAAAAAGAACAGAGTTGTACCATCCATATATATTTTTTTGTTTTAAAACACATTTACTTTCATTTGTGAGATTTCAAGATGTGATCTCTGTGCCCTCAAAAATCTCTGGTCTAAATGAGGCCCTCTATGTCAAAACTACAAGGTCAGTAACATGGGGGTCCTTAAAACCACATTCTCATTTGTCTGCAACAGCAGCGACGTGCATCTCCCTCCTTCTCCAGACGGTGACCGACTACAATAACTAAGATAACATCACTACTAATAAGATGGGCCTTTTCCCTTGACACTGAGCTTAGCAATTCTCCATAGTCCAGATAAATTCAATATTTTTATGTGAAAACCCAGGCCCGGTAAAAACACAGCCTCAGCATGTCCCTGGTGATGCTCTGGTTGGCAGTTGTTCATGGATGATAAATTGCTTTGATTCCAGAGAATGGCAAAGGCTGCTACTTAAGTTGAAACTTATGAAAATACCAGAATGTACTTTGCTCACATGCAGTTAACGTCTGTTTATTCTTTGCTGGCTTCTTTATCCCTTCGTCCGTCCCTGTTTCAAGCAACAGGTTAGTTTTTCTATTGTTAAATTGCAAATCTAGCAATGATGATATTTTTGTCAACTTCAACTTACCTTTCTTAAATGACTGATTACATTGTTTACATTTCTCTTCAAATTCCTCATTTCCCTTTGTTATTTCTTTGATTGGAGATTTATTGCTAATGAAACACATTCATTTTTTTTTTTTTTTTTTTTTTTTTTGCAGTTTACTTCATTTGTAAGAAGCTGAGAATAATCTAATGCTTGGATTCAAGCAGACATACCTGGCTTTTCCTTGATACAAAAATGTGTATTCAATTTAAGTCACTGACTCATTTATTCTTTTATTGATTCAACATTCACTGTAACCTTCATACATGCACTTGCTGAGTATTTTCAGATACTTACAATTCCTTTCAATCATATTAGCAATAAACCTAAACTTAAATAACTGTAATACTTAATAGAATATATTAGGTCATAAGAGAAAGAATTTGTGTATATAAGAAAGAAAGGGCATAAAGGAAAAGGGTAAGAGAAGACCCTATATATATAGGCTTCAGTGATTATGCAGGCTGAAAAGTCCCAAGACCTAAGGTAGGCAAAGTGGAGACTCAGGGGAATCCATGATCTAGTTGCAGTCCAAATGTTGGCAGAATTGAGATCCAAGATATGATGTTTCAATTTGCGTTTGAAAGCAGAAAAAGACAAGTCTGTCCTCACGCCATCAGGTAGGAGGAATTCCCTCATGCTTGCAGGAGGTAGTCTTTTTGTTCTATTCAGGTCTTCAGCTAATTGGATGGCGATCACCCACATTAGGGGGCATCATCTGCTTTACTCAGTCTCCCAACTCAAACGTCCATCTCATGCAAAAACATCCTCATAGACACACCCAGAATAATGTTTCACCAAATATCTAGGCACCTTGTGGCCCTTTCAAAGCTAACACATAAATTTAAATTCACACTATCTTTGACATTCTTCTACCTAAATAACCTTTTCCAAGAGAAATCTCCTTACTCACTTTATATTCTGTAGATCTCAAATTGATTTATTGTATTCACCCCTTTAAATGTACTCTTCTCCCCATGTTCCTTATCTAGACTAGTAGCTCTGCCATTCCACTAGTCACAATCCATCATTCATTCCAAATCCTCCTCATCGCCTGTATAACCACTCCTATCAGTTCTGCTCCTTTGCATGCTTACTACTTATCCATTAAGTCAGCACGTCATTACTTTTTACCTCAGTTATCATTGAAATAGCTTCTTAATTATTGTCCTTGACTCCTTAATGCTCCGATTGTTTCCAGAATTATCTTATAAAAATAGTTTGACAGCTTCCCTGGTGGCGCAGTGGTTGAGAGTCCGCCTGCTGATGCAGGGGACGCGGGTTCGTGCCCCGGTCCGGGAAGATCCCACATGCCGTGGAGCAGCTGGGCCCGTGAGCCATGGCCGCTGAGCCTGCGCGTCCGGAGCCTGTGCTCCGCAACGGGAGAGCCCACAACAGTGAGAGGCCCGCGTACAGCGAAAAAAAAAATAGTTTGAGACTACCTTGATGCTACTCAAGGTTCCAGAGGAAACAAAGCAAGAATCATATATCTGAGGAATTATGCTGAGCAGAGTTGCCTGGGGCCTTGGTAAAGCATAGATACCCTTTTCATGGTGGCACAGAATAAGCAAATGCAAAAGGGACTCCACATCATGTTTCAGGAAGGAATACCTAGAAGTGGTTATGGGCCATTGGTCAGAAGTGTGTAAAGAAGTTTTAACTGAGAAAGCAAATCATGCATTCAAATGCTGGGGTGATGATATGTCCATGATGAATTAGTACACATGTATTAGAGTTAGTGCTGTGAACAGTGTGGGGTACAAGGCACTTGTAGATAAAAGGGAGGGTGGAATAAAAGCAAGGTGGAACATATAAGGCTCAGAGGAGCTGACAGGATCATGTCTTATTTGCCATAGCAGCCATGCTAATTCATTGCTAAAAGACATATCCCACGCTTGTATCGTGATAAACACATACATTTGCATTTTATGCAGTTATTTTCAAATCTCATATTACATATACCATTTCGTAACTAAGACACTTGGAAAAGTTACTTTAGGTCTCTAGGTCTATTATTTTATCTATAAAATTGGAATAATAATGTCATCCTGGCAATGTTGTTCTGAAAAAGTTCACTAAAATAGCCTACATGAATACCACTTCACACCCATTAGAATGTCTATTATACAACAAACAAAGAGAAACTAACACATGCTGCTGAGAATGTGGAGAACTTGTGCACTGCTGCTGGGAATGTAAAATGGTGCTGCCAGTATGGAAAAGAGTATGATGTTTTCTCAAAAATATTAAAAATAGAGTTACCATGTGATCCAGCAGTTTCACTTCTTGGTATTTAACCGAATAAGTGAATGCAAGGACTGGAACAGATATTTGTAAACTCATGTTTATAGCAGCATTACTTACAATAGCCAAAGTAGAAACAACATAAGAGTCCATCGACAGATGAATGGATAAACAAAGCATAGTATATACATTCAATAAAATATTATTAAGTCCTAAAAAAAGAATGGAATTCTGACACAGACTACAACATGAATGAAACTTGAAGATATTATGCTAAGTGAAATAAGCTAGCCACATAAAGACAAATACTGTATGATTCCATTTATATGAGGTACCTAGATTAGTCAAATTCATAGAGACAGAAAGTAGAATGAGAGTTTCAAGGACTGGGGAAATGGGAGATTAAGAAGTTTTTGTTTAATGATGTGGAGTTTCACTCTGGTGAAGTGAAACATTCTGGAGGGATGGTGGTGATAGTTGTCAAACAAGGTATATACATTTAATGCCGCTGAACTATATACTTAAAAATGGTTAAATAGGTAAATTTTGTTATATATATCTTCCTAAAGTAAAAGGTATACGCTGTTTGTAATACATATAAATCTCTCTGAATTAAGACCTTACACACCCTACTCCTATCCTAGGCTTCTTTCATTCTGCTCTATACCCCATTCCCTTAATGGGCCATGTATGTTCATGGCTGTGTACATTCCCTCATGCTGGTTTTTCTTTTCCTGCTATATTTGTGATCTCATTTCTCATGCCGAAATCTTAGTTTACTTTAAGGTCCCATGTCCTCAGTGAATCATTTCCAGACATTCCCATTAAAATCAATCAATTACTCCTTCATTTGTACCCTGTGCCATGCTTACTTATACCTTGATTTATATTGCATTTATTTTCCTCTTGTTATAGATGGTTGTTGGCACTTGGTGTCCTCCATCAGATGGTCCGCTCCAGGAATGCAGGGTGTCTAATTTTTCTATACTTCTCTTCCTGTGCCTAGCATGCAATAAATGTTCCACTCGAAATGGGAGTCTCACTGAATAACTCTTGAGATTAGCTCTTGCTTCCCCTTGCTTTGTAAGAGACAGATTAAACTCAACAGTAACTAAAGGGAATTTTCTCTGTTTGAATATAGTTTTGAAAAGGTTTTGCATTTTAATTTATGTGAAGAGTTTTGTTGTTCCCTACTTTCTCCTTTCTTTAGCCCTTAGACTTTAATACTATTTACATTAGTGCCACTTAAAGGACTAAAGGATGATCTTGTATTTTCAATTTGGAAAACTATGGAGACAATATTTTAGTTTTTGTATTTGTAGGAATTCACAGAGAGAACAATTTCTCTCAAGTGTATTAGCCAATGTTGATGGAGTAAGTGGCAGTTAAAGAACAAGCAGCCTATTAAAGCATCAAATATTTAAGGTGAACAACACTGCTCAACTGGTCTCATTGTTACATAAATTGGAAATCTTATATAGATAATGATGCATGGCAGAGACCCAGGCTTTCTCTCATATCGCTCTACACACTCTTAATTATCCTCTCCAAGTTAACTGTACCCTGAAGGAGTAACTACACTACTTTTAACAGCACTGGGTCTTGAATCTCACACCTGGCAGCATTTTGGTTCTAGACACACAGAACCACCAGGTTATTTCAATAGGAAATGCTTTGAAGAAGTTGTAGCAACTAAGGGAAAGACTACTGTGTGCATTCGGGTATTTCTTTACCCCTTTCTGAACTCAAAGGTCTGGAGAACTCTAACTCAGCCGTGGGTAGCTTCCTCTTAAAGAACAAAAGAACCAGTCGGAATACTGGGATCTGCCAATTCCATCACGTCCTCCTCACGAAACAGGCATAAATGCAGAATCTTTTTTTTTTTCCTCTCTTGATTTCATTGCTGTAATAACCACTCATGTTCTAAAATCCACTGTGTCACATTCTCTTTTCTCAGCTCCGTTTCTGGTGTATTCTCACCCTCTGGAAGAGGTCCACATATTGGAAGAAGTGCCCCCTCTATTTACCCAGTAGTGGGTCAGCAGTTCTATACAGCATTAGTGATGGGGTATGGCAGAGCCTCTAAGTCTCATACCCGCGACTGGCACAGACTATTAAAGACCCTTCACAATGCACTTGAGCCACTAAGGAAAAAGAATGACTCTTTTTCAGGCAATCCATGGTTCAATATTGACAGGAGCATTAGAAGAAATTTCAGATCGCCTATTTCTGCTGGCTAGAAAGTCCTGTAATTGTGGCAGGCAGGGGGCAGAACGCCTTTGGTGGCTGACAGTGAAAATACTTGATCGGAGCTCTCAAAGCTTTTGTAGATATTTCTATCCAGAGAAGAGCACCAGGGCTGCATTAACTGAGTCCTTGAAATGCAATTGAAGAGGCAATGCTATTTTCCTTCTGGCTGAGAGTAATGGCAGAACCTCTTTGCAACAAATGATCATAAATTGCCTGAGTGTCTCCAAGGCAATGAAAGGGCTTGCATGTTAGAGCTAATGCAAGCTGCTCTCATACTTTTGAGTAGTGCTTGCTCTTGGGAAGAAATAAAGGCCTGAGGATACAGGTACCAGGACATGTCTGTATGCCTCAAGTAAATGCAATTGAGAATAAAAATTTTTCAGCTCTTAAGTTACTTTAAAAACAGATTCTCAAAGCTCAATAATCAAATCAAGAGGGGACCCAAGCCAGAAGCTAAGGTCAAGTGAAATCTGGAAATAAGAAAGTGAGAGAATAAACAAGATCCCCAGCCAATGTTAAGCCTGTCAACCCTGTCTTATATCCATTTTTAATTTTTTTGTTTTTGTTTAAAATTCTGTATAAGGACATGTGAATAATGTTATAGAGAATTGTATTCAAAAAGCTTGCATATATTTCAAGTTTAAATTCAGAGAAAAGTTCCTGTAATGATTGTGGTACACAATCTAGGTCATCTTTAAACTTCCTGAGCTACAGTATTCCCTAGTTCTTTGCAAATCATTTTATGATTAAACTTCATATGTACAGATGACTTACAGTAAGTGACTTTTGATGAACTTAGATTATGTTCATACCTGTGGTTAAAATTTTTCCTTAGAAACCCTGGAGTATATCATATGTGTTTCTAGAATGCATCTATAAGAATTGGGGTCAGCACAACACAGACAGGATTTTGCTACCTGGTCATCCTATGCTTTTTTTTTTTTTTTTGAAAGCCTAATTGTGTTTATTTATAGAAATGATTCACACGTAGAAATATAATAACCCAAATTTTAAAGTAAAAGTATTCAAAGGGTGCTATTTGGAAAAAATGCATTTATAAATCATTTTTATTAAGCTATTTTTCGACATACTGATAATGATGCTGATGGTGGTACATGTCACCCGGGAGGTGTTTACTAGTTGCAAGATACTCTGCTAGTAACTTACCATAGGTTATCTTATTTAATTTTCTCAACATCCCTATCATGATGATTACTCATAGTCTTTGAAGAAACTGAGTCTCAGAGAGGATGATTAAGGTCATACAAAGAGTATGTGGAGGTTAATGGCCTTTAATTCATATTATTCCTAATTCTAAGTACAAAACATCAACAAGGAAAGAGAAATGGTATGACAGAAAGGGCACTAGTAGTTCTATTAAGAGATTTAGAGTAAAGTTTGCAAATCTCGTTTCCCAGCTTCATTTGCTTTAGAGATCCAGCATATGGTCTTCCTTATTCTAGAAGAAATACCCGAATCTTGTGTAGCTAAAACACCACTTTTAATCATCAGCCATGTAGACTGAATGCTGTTGACTCAACTCCCAGCTGCAAGTGTTACTCCCCAGTTGGCTTAAGTAACAATTTTCCTGGCTCTGAAGTTGGGTCAGATATTTGCCAGAACTTCATGTTAAGTAGTCAATCTCTCTCTTCCTTCTTCTGCAAGAACTACGAAAATATACATTGCTATTCATTGGATGGTATGGTGGTGTGTGAAAATCTAAGGAAAATAAAGCAACTATTTGGACATTGCAGAAGAATGAATCAAAAGTCCATGTGGCCATATTCCCTTATGGTGTGCTTTTTCCACATGTCTCATGAAGAGATGGACATTTTCCCCCCATCTACTGAATCTAGGCTGGTTTTCTAACTTACTTTGAGCAACAGAAGATGAAAGAAATGACATTGTGCAGCTCTGAGACTAAGCCTTTGTAGCTTCCATTTTCCCTTTTTTGGAACTCTGCCTAAGACTACCATGTGACGAAGCCAGTTTAGTCCCTGGAGGATGATTAAACGAGGAGATCCATGGTGATCAATACGGCAACGAATTTCAACTGTCAGACCTGTGAGTCAGGCCATCTCAGACCTTCCAACTCAGCTGACCCTCATCTTAGTGAAGGTACATGAATGAGTGCAATAGAGGAACCATAGCCATCCAACATAATTGTGAGAAATAAGAGATCATTGTCTTTTAAACCACTTAGTTTTGTGGTGGTATTAAACAGCAAATGATTCAGTCACCACAGCTAGGGATTTAGATAGCCCAAGGAGAGTGATTACAAGGAAAAAAATGAACTGTTGGTGTTCTCACATGAGGTAAGGCAAGTCTTCTTTCATGAAGTCTGCCCTACATCTACACTTAGCATTTATGAGTGCTTATTCCTCTCTTAGGATCCCCTCCCTATGAATTGTTTTTTTTTTGCGGGAGTTGAAATGGGGGATGGTTTAAGCCAATTATACTTGATTAAGTTGCAATATAGAGTAATACATTATCCTGATAAACATACTCTCTTGTTGTCTAACTCTTGTCATCCCTGGGTCTATTCACCATCTAAATAGAAAGACCATTATGAAAAGTAAAATTCTGAAGCCAAGGTTATTCAGAGTTTGAGTAGGATAAAACTCTACTAGGCTTAGTAAAAATTTTTCCTTTGTTCGTTTCTGAAATGAATAAGCCCTTAATTGACTCAACTAAAATTGGCCAGGTAGCAGAGGCCTAAGTTATTTTTTAAAATAACCTGGTTAACAAAATTTTCTGCTTATGAGCTGGAATTTTGAAATAGGTGATCACATTTGCTCTTTGTCTGTGTGAGAAGGAGGGACATAGTTTTCAACCTGAAGTCAGAGTTCAGCACTTCACCCACATAATGGGGCAGGTCCAATATCAAGTAAAAGGAGAGGACAGAAAGAAAACATGCACTTTTTAAAAGAACCAGTTGTATTACACTGTAGATGTATATATTTCTGCAGTACGATTAAAACGATTTTTGGAAATCTCTAAGCCTCTAGGCTTCATTATTTAGATTCTCATTGACATCGAATTCTGGCTTTCAACTGGTCCTTGTTTCTGGACATTGGCTTCTAAAATACCCTATTTGCAAAAATATCTCCTTAACGGAAACATTGATTACAAGGATAACATAACCTGGGTATTAAAAATAATGATTAACTATCTATAGAAATGTTTGATTCCATAACTAAACTGAATAAAGTGATGTTATAAAGACCTAAAGTTTAGTTGTGTTTGTAAGAGATAATCAAAATTGAGTGTGGTATAAATCCTGTTCAGCCCTCTGATTAAAAGCTTCTGAGAACCATTCATTTACTTATTAAATTTACTGAGTACCTACAATATGTCAGGCCCTGTGCTGAAAGGAATGAGAAATGGTAAATTTTCTCATGGAGCTCATAATCTCAGGGATGAGCCAGGCAATTTTTCAGGCTGTACCATAAAGTGACTCAGGATAATGAGAAGTGGTCGACAGTACTGGACAAAGAGACAGAGTTAATTGGGCATTCTCCTCAAAAGAAAATGTCAGCCAGGTTGCCCAGACTTGCCACCTTAGTAGGGGAGCACTTCATTCATAGTATCTATATTTCTGCACTGCTGCAAAGACCTATGCATGGGCTAGAAGTAATTATGAGAGGGAGTCATCAGTGCTAAATACTCAGACCTGGATCTTTTCTCCTTCCAGTCACTTGGTAGGATTGTATTTGCTGACCTTCTTTTGCACGGGTGTGATAGAGTGATGGCTTCTAGGCTATAAATTATGAACGGTAATACCTGATGCCACTCTGGTGTGGGGCTTTTAACTTAGAGAACAAATCTCTACAGAGCTTTCTCCCTTGGCTCCAGCACTGCAACTAGCAATATTCAAGATGGTGGCCACTCTGACTCATAGTGATAAGATGTGCAGAGCTCCCCCTGCTGATATGTAATGGACTTATAGAAGGAGTAAGGTAGCTACCTTTCTTGCTGTCACTGAGTTTTTGGTGTTGTTTATTAGTAGAATGACTGAATGAAATGTGGTTTTTTTTGCATACTTTCCTAATAGTTTATTTATGTGAATTGACTAACCGAGCAAAATAAAAGAAGTAGTTATGGAGTGCTTACTCTGAATATCTGTCCCTCTTTTTTCAGACTTACCTGAACATCCATCCCTGCATTGTGAATTCCTTCTGAATAGGCCTCCAAAGTGATAGACTGCACATACATGCATGACTTGCATGCACATACATACATATATACATGCACACATACATATAATTTACTTTCTTCTTTTTCTTTATATACGATTGTTTATATGATGGACTCTGAGGTATTTATGAAGTGGTTGCTGGTTGGCTGACACTTGGTGTGATGACTATTTTAAAAATAGGGCTTCCCTGGTGGCGCAGTGGTTGAGAGTCTGCCTGCCGATGCAGGGGACACGGGTTCGTGCCCCGGTCTGTGAAGGTCCCATATGCCGCGGAGCGGCTGGGCCCGCGAGCCATGGCCGTTGAGCCTGCGCGTCCGGAGCCTGTGCTCCGCAGCAGGAGAGGCCACAACAGTGAGAGGCCACAACAGTGAGAGGCCCGTGTACTGCAAAAAATAAATAAATAATTAGTAAACAAAGTTTATTTTAGGACTTTAGGAAATTCATTTTACCTCATTAAGGCCTATATACTAACAGAAGTGAATACCTGTAGATATTATAAAGAAGATGAAAGAACTGGAGAACTGTCGCATAAGAGACTCACTGAATGAAAAAAATTGAGGATGGGTATGTCAGCTTCCTTCCAAACATGTTGAATGGTTTTCCAGAAGATGCCTGACTTTGTACCTCCCAAAAAATTCTCTAGAGAGAATTTTTCTATGGAGGAAGAGAAGCTTTCTATGGAGGAAGATTTTATTCCTAATGTAAGCTCCACTATGAGAGCTTCTCTTTTTATTTCTGAAAGTTTGTGGCATTCTGTTTACGTAAAGATGTTTTAGTGATGTTATAAAATGCTATAGCTTCTCATTATACTTATCTGTGATTAATCCTTCTTGGACTGGAGATGGGATGAGATTCTTTCCCTGAGAGTGCAACTTGAAGTTTCTGCAGTGTTCATGTAAAATAAGGTTTGACAAGCAATGTAGCTTAGAGAATAAAAAATGATGACTGTTCTAAAGTTCTCAGGTAAAGAAACTAAAATAAGCATTCCATGTGTAGAGAAATTAAGTCTTAAGAAGCTAAACTCCCACAACATAAGCTACTTCTTGAGAATATATAAGGTACTTCAGGAGCTATATTAATTCTTTCTAGATAAATTATTATCTTAGCATTAAATAGTTTCCTAAGAGGCCACATTTTTTCCTAGTTATTCAAAACTAAATAGATGGTTAGTTCGAATAGTTGGGAGCACAGATCCAAAGGAAACCTAGAATGTGGTTTTTCTATCATTTATTTTCCTTTTGAATGTAGCAGTATTTGTGGTGGTAATTTCCCTAAATATCTGTGTAATTCGCTTATAACACTTAATGTAGTTTAATGACATGTCGCAAACTTAACCTTTCAGTAGTGTTTGGCTCACATTTATTAAACACCTGCCTTAAGGTGACCCTTCACTCGAGGAATTCAGTCTAAATGTGCACAATTACATGAACAGGGGGTTTTAGTGCAATGCAGAAAAGCAGTGGTTGTGTCACATTGATTTTCCATATATTTTTCTGAAAAGGCATTATTTCCTCTTCGTTTCGAGGTTGAGGTATGTGCATATTTTTCGGTACTCTTGCACAGAATGAATTGGAATTTCACGTGCTACAGAGACCAAAGGAAAAAGAAACAAACACAAAAACGCAGAGAACTCAGCTGTAGCACAGAGTAAGTACATTAGAATTTAGGCCTAAATACATCTCTCCTTTTAGATGCATTTAAGCTGATTGGCACCTGACCTTTTCTGAAAATGTTATTAACCAAACAGTACATGATGAAATAGTAACAACTTATGTTCATTCTTATATACAAAACATTAATCTTTATGGCCAGCATGACATAAATATCATTAAATGAATGATTCTGAAATGCCGGAATATAAAGTTTTGGAGTTCCTGTGCTTGTCTCAATTTTTAAAATCTCTGATTTGAACAAATTGTCATTTATATCTTCCAAAGAACACACTACTTCTGCTATGTGAAAACGCATATGATCTGCACTGTCAGATTTTTTTATTATTGTGACAGATACTTTAGCATATAAATCTTAAACTAATGAAAAAAATGTCATCTTCTTTTTGGAGCTAAGTGTTCAAAGTGCATCAACTATTCAATTTGATAGACATTTCTTCAGAAAGCTTGGGAGGAATTACATATTAAAAATACATTGTATGTGAAACTCTTATCACTTATATCCACCTCCATAGTGGATAAACTAATTGCAAACCACTTTTGAGAACTAGACTTTCTACAAAAAAAAAAAAAGAAAACCAACTTTTACCTGTAGAAATGAAACTCTAGAAATGCCAAATGATACTTCTGTGACTTTCACAGTATACTGACGAATTTCTTTTTATGTATTGGTTTAATATCGAAAACAGAAGAGTCATGTGCGATCTTTCAAAGCTGAGGCAACACCTTATAAATCTTTGAAGTCATCATAATGAAAGCACATAGTATGTGATCAGCTGGACTAGTGAATAATTATGTTTTTGCTTGGTCTGTCCTTTGGACATGTTTAAAATGATAGTGACAATAACGCATCCTTAGGACAAGGAAAGCCTAGTGTAGTGTTTCTCAGAACACTGTGTGCATAAGATCACCTGGGCATTTACTAAAAGGTCAGATTCTCAGGCCACATCTTTAGATATTCTGATTCAGAAGGTCTCTGGTGGAGTCTCCATAAATAATTCTGATGTCCAGGTAGTTCAAGGAACACACTGGATAAAGCGTGATGCTGATCATTCAGATTTATCATTACGTGATTAAAAAGTCTCAGGGTTGGCCTGAGCTTCTGAAGTTATCTGAAATTGAATTTGCAATTGATTAAGACGACAAAGAGTAAGAGAATGCATATTTATTTACTAAATACCTTCTCCTCTAAAAGTTTATTGTTATTATTATTATTACAATTGTTTCTAAAGGGAAGAGTTGATCAAAGTTAAATGTCCAGAGATCAACAGCATTCTTCAAAGTCATTTTCTTAGAACTGATCTGCCAAATAATATAGCAAGATATTAGGGGACTGCAGCTCTGCACCATTCCTGCTCAATGTTCTCTATGTGTCTCAACATATATTATTCTGAATTTTTATTTCCATGTCCTTAGTGTCAGTGTAGTTAGCACTTTTCTCTGTTAAGGTACAGGCCAAATAATCCTTTGATAATACAGTAAGTAGTATAATTTTCTCCTTTGGAGAACTCATGACAAGTGTGTAGTTCCATTAGGAAGGCAAAAGTCACAAACCCATTCTCCTGACCTTCACTCAGCATACGTTCAGAAGGATGAGCATTTGACCATTATCCTAAAAGATGAGAGCCCTTTTCACTGCTTTAATCATTCCTAGTCATTTTAATATGGTACAATGTATATTTTCTGATTCTAGTTGAAGTACCTCACTCTAAAGTGAAATATATTAAATGATATTCTCCATGGAGATAGCATTTTTATCCTAAGAAAACTCTACATTTAACAGAATTTCACATTTCCTTTCAAACAATATTAGTCCATACACCTTTCCCTCTAAAATGTGGTTTCATGCTTATCTGGGAGATTACATAACATACTGCTGCTTTTAAAGATTCACACAAAACATTAATCTATTGAAGATCTGCAGTTGTCTTGGAAATAAAGTTCTCTAAAATTGCTTACATCATCATTTTCCAAATTAATTTGTCTATATATCCCCCTTTACATTTAATATCTATGGCTTGCACACAGCAATCCATTGTGTAGTGTTGCTTTCTCTTCTGTCCAACTATGACATATGCTTTTTTCTATTGGAATGTGAAACCACAGCGCATACGCCTAGGCTTCACTCAGTAAGCCCTCAAAAAGATGAGCATTTGGACCATAATAATGAAAGAAGACAGACATTTTCATTTTTAAAAATCACTCTGTGCCATGTTAGTACAATATAAATATGAGAACGCTATTTTTGGAGAGTTAATTGTTCATATTCACTCATTCCATCTCTCTATTCCTCTTACATAAATTTAGACACCAAATCCAGGTGAATCAACTTTGCACTAGAATCCTCCTTCTCGAGTCTTAATGCCGCATCTCTAAACCATCACTTCTCATCTGAAACCAGGTGGTCCCTGTGTCTTTAATTTGCTTCCATATGATTCTACTTATAGGTACTACTCGTAGTGTCATATCCCTATTTAAATATATTTGATGTCTCCTCCCTGCATGGAGAATAAAATTCTAATTTCTTGGAATTTTATTAAAAGTCCTCATGATGTCATCTCAGCTAACTTCCCTAGACTTTTTGCCTTTTATACTTCTACATTCATACTTTATTACATCTAAAATGTCAGATGTTCAAATATTCACCACCTAGGTTGGCACTTTTAGGGAGGTTATTCCAGATGTCTCCTTTGAACTGGAGCTTTTTCTCCTACCCTGTTCACTTGGCTGCACCCATGAAACCCACGGAGGAGCAACCATGGAGGCCCTCTTTCTTCAATGTTTCTTTAAAGCTTTAGAAAAATTGCTTGGATTATGGATGAGACCTTAAGCAAAATGGACCAATGAATATTTTCCGTTGGGAATTTGGAATTGAGGCTAAGAGATTCTAGCCCTAGTTTGGTCAATCTTAATGAAAGAGAAATAAATCCAAGAGCTCTGGAAATCCATGAAGACAGGAAAACAAGGGAAGCTAGTCTTCAGCAAAACATACAATGAAGCAGACATACAGAAAGAAAGGGAAATATGTGGCAGAACAATAAACCTTGCAGTATTTGGACATCTGATTCTAGTTTGTTCCTGAAATTTTCCATACTGTATCTCCAATATGTAATGTTTGTCCTTTAAGCAAGCTCATATCAGCCTCAACGCATTTGCAACCAAAAGATCAAGGACCACTATAATGTGAAAACCCACACACACACGCACACACACACACACCCCCCACATTATTTTCCTGTGCTGGGAAAGTTTCTCACTCTGTGTCTGTGGTATTCAAAATAATTTTACAACACATATCTTTGCGTTATATATATTTGAGTGTAAGACCATGTCAGAGTTACCTTGTATAACCCAATGCTTATACCTAACAACTTGTTTTAAATGTGGGAGGCATTAATAATAATATTTTTGAATTGAATTGAAGAAGAAATAAGACTCTGTATATCTACCTATTTCCTCTACAGATATAAACCTCTTGATGGAAATTCTAGCTCCAAATAAACTTCACATCAGCCATCATGATCATTTCCTGGAGAGTACACTTGTTTTCCTATTGTTATTGCAGTGAATGACTCAGTCACAAAGATGATGAAACTTTGTCTCTTGGTAACCCTAGGAAGGGTGAGAAATCACATCCAGATTGTTGGTATAAATATGAGAAATATCAAAGGCAGTTTTTTGCAAAAATCCCAGAGAACAGTGAGGGAGGGTATCTCATGGCTGAATAGAGTTCCTAGCTGTGTTTGAAATACACTTCCAATGCATAAGGGATAAATTGCTTTCATATAACACCTTTAAAATGTATGCATAATGCAAAAGGGTAAAATCCAGTAGACATTGGCAAGTTGATAGACGAATAATTGTTAAACATGCTTTCGAAACCTAAAGGTCATCTGAAATTATCATAAATGGTATTTAACATCTGAATTGATTTTTGACAGTTTAAGCAATACATGAACCAAAAATGTGGCTCATTTGAAGAAATAAAATTGTTTACACAGAACCTAACATAGAGATACAGCTTCTTACCTCTGCCCCTGAAATAGCACTTGCTGAGTTAGGGACAAAAGTCCACTCCAAGGGGGTAAGTCTTGACAAGAGGGAAAAAGACCTGAGCTGGAAGGGTAGACAAAACTTGTTTCTTGCAGGGGACTTTACCAAGAATCCAATTAGCCAATATTTGTGTTTTGTAGCAGGCATTATTCTAAGGAAGTGGAATGAAGGGAAAGGCAGGATAGGGAATGGGAAAGACAAACCATTTTTTACTATCTATTACGTGCCACGCAATGCATGAATTGCTTTACTAGTGTCTCATTTAATATTTTCAGTGTAATCCTTCTGAAGTATATATGAAATTGAATTTACAATTGGAACTATATGGGGTTTCATTATATTTGAGATGCTGATGTTGATCATCTAATAAATTAAACAGTTTGCCTCAGTTTTGCCCCACTGTTAGCAATGGCTCCAAGATTTATACTGAAGTCTATGTTTTTTAAATTATGAACCTTGTGCCAAAATCCTGTTTTCCTGACTTTTACTTATCTATCTATATCCAAGACCTTGGATGCTCCTATTACACACTGTGTGACAGTTAGTTTTGGGCTTGAGTACTATTTTTACCTAACTAAGAAGGACACAGGGTTTTCTCCTACCTATACGCAAGATATGAAGCAAACAACATCATGGAATCAATTCCTACTTATATAGTTCCAGTTTGTAAGTTCTTTGACAAATAACAGCATTGACAATGTTCCTCACATGGTGATTATGATTATTCCATAATAGAATTTAAGATTATGGTATTAAAGTGCCTAAGAAGAATAAAGAACCTGGAAATGCTCTAAATACAGGAGGTCAGACTACTGTAATTTATGCTCCCTAAGTTCCTGAGGTACTCTGAAATAATAGACTACAGATCTCTTTATTTTTATTTTTTTTAAACATCTTTATTAGAGTATAATAGCTTTACAATGGTGTGTTAGTTTCAGCTTTATAACAAAGTGAATCAGCTATACATATACATATATCCCCATATCTCTTCCCTCTTGCATCTCCCTCCCTCCCTCCCTCCCTCCCTATCCCACCCCTATAGGTGGTCACAAAGCACCAAGCTGATCTCCCTGTGCTATGTGGCTGCTTCCCACTAGCTATCTATTTTACATTTGGTAGTATTTAAAAGTCCATGCCACTCTCTCACTTCAGCCCAGCTTACCCTTCCCCCTCCCCATGTCCTCAAGTCCATTCTCTACCTCTGCGTCTTTATTCCTGTCCTGCCCCTAGGTTCTTCAGAACCTTTCTTTTTTTAGATCCCATATATATGTGTTAGCATACGGTATTTGTTTTTCTCTTTCTGACTTACTTCACTTTGTATGACAGACTCTAGGTCCATCCACCTCACTACAAATAACTCAATTTCATTTCTTTTTATAGCTGAGTAATATTCCATTGTATATATGTGCCACATCTTTATCCACTCATCTGTTGATGGACACTTAGGTTCCTTTCATGTCCTGTCTATTGTAAATAGAGCTGCAATGAACATTGTGGTACATGACTCTTTTTTGAATTATGGTTTTCTCAGGGTATGTGCCCAGTAGTGGGATTGCTGGGTCATATGGTAGTTCTATTTTTAGTTTTTTAAGGAACCTCCATACTGTTCTCCATAGTGGCTGTATCAATTTACATTCCCACCAACAGTGCAAGAGGGTTCCCTTTTCTCCACACCCTCTCCAGCATTTATTGTTTGTAGATTTTTTGATGATGGCCATTCTGACTGGTGTGAGGTCATACCTCATTGTAGTTTTGATTTGCCTTCTCTAATGATTCGTGGTGTTGAGCATTCTTTCCTGTGTTTGTTGGCAGTCTGTATATCTTCTTTGGAGAAATGTCTGTTTAGGTCTTCTGCCCATTTTTGGATTAGGTTTTTGCTTTTTTGATATTGAGCTGCATGAGCTGTATATTTTGGAGATTAATCTTTTGTCAGTTGCTTCATTTGCAAATATTTTCTCCCATTCTGAGGGTTGTCTTTTTGTCTTGTTTATGGTTTCCTTTGATGCACAAAATCTTTTAAGTTTCATTAGGTCTCATTTGTTTATTTTTGTTTTTATTTCCATTTCTCTAGAAGGTTGGTCAAAAGGATCTTGCTGTGAAATATGTCATAGAGTGTTCTGCCTATGTTTTCCTCTAAGAATTTTATAGTGTCTGGCCTTACATTTAGGTCTTTAATCCATTTTGAGTTTATTTTTGTGTATGGCGTTAGGGAGTGTTCTAATTTCATTCTTTTACATGTAGCTGTCCAGTTTTCCCAGCACCACTTATTGAAGAGGCTGTCTTTTCTCCATTGTGTATTCTTACCTCCTTTATCAAAAATAAGGTGACTATATGTGTGTAGGTTTATCTCTGGGCTTTCTATCCTTAGAGACCTCTTTAAAATTAGCAGACCTACAGCAATAAAAGTATAGGAGGTGGGTCTTTAAAAGAAAAAGATGTTTTAATAAATTTCTGAAAATAGGAAGTGAGTAGGGGAATGATGAATCAGATTAAGAAAAGTTTAGGTAAGCCATAAAAACAGAGCAAACTACATTTATGTTCTAGGGAGCTGATGTTCACAGATACATCTCAGAAAGGCCCAGAGCCTAAGATTTTAGGTAAGAGAGAACACAGTAGTGAAACATGGGACTGAAAGTGGGGTGTTAATTGAAACTATACACACAAATGTTGATACACACACATAATCACAATCACATCCTTCCCATTACACCACTTTTCAATACACAGCAGCCCAGCATTTGCCAAATTAAAAATAATAATGAATAAAATAGTGGGGATTCCCATTTTTGGCAACATGTTTGTCTAAACATACATAATTCCTCAGAGGAACACACCTAAAAATATTAGACAAAACATGTTTACAAAAGGCTTTTAATATGAAGAGCTGAGATGGAAAAAATAGTAAGGATAATTTTCTGTGCCAAGTAGAGGAGAGTAATAATGTTCTTAGATAAACAGGTTCTGAATCTGGCCTCTGTCCTGAGAGTTTTTGCTGGCCCATGTTATTCTGATGGCCCATGCTTGGTGTGCTAGAAACAAAGCAGAGGGTCTGAGTCCTGCAGGAAACGGTCCTAGAGATCCCACACACTACCAAGAACCACAAGAGGATAAGCTATCCATGAGTGAATTAGGAGGGGAAAAAAATCCACTTACTGAGGAAGACTGAGGAATTGTTCTTACTCCAAATCTCCTTGGATGAGGTAAAATGGTACACCTCGAAAACTCGTAATAACAAGCCAGTACTCTCAAAAATGTGAC
This sequence comes from Leucopleurus acutus, assembly GCF_964270905.1. Taxonomy (NCBI): domain Eukaryota; kingdom Metazoa; phylum Chordata; class Mammalia; order Artiodactyla; family Delphinidae; genus Leucopleurus; species Leucopleurus acutus. Next base: position 53,873,580 of record NC_139146.1, read on the forward strand.
ACTCTCTATGTAGCCTGAAACTCTTAAGGAAGGAATGTTGTTGAAAGCGATTAGCAATTCCTGTGTCCCCAGATGTCTGGCAGAAACAATAAAAGTAAATGACCTACAGCTCTATGTATCACATAAAACACTATGTTCTATGAAAAATAATTGTCACAAAAGAATACGTACAATATGTCTCCACTTACAGGAAGCTTACAAACATGTAAAACCTGAGAGAGAGAGAGAGAGACTCTTGTAACCTCTGGAGAGTGGCATGGGTTGTGACGCTATTATCAAAGTCACTAGGAGCATCAAAAATATTTAAACATTCTAGTTTTTTAATCAGGTTGGTGCTGACATAGGTGTTCTTTATATTATGCTATTTTGTATACAGGATATGCTGTAAGTAATTAAAAATTAATTGCCCAAGCGTTAAGGATATTAAAAAAAAAACTGCTGCCTTCATAGCTACCTGCCATAAAATTGGGCCTGCCAGTCAAATACCCTCCCCCACATACACAGAGCCCTGCACTCAGCATGCCTCTTGCTTTATTTGTAATCATGATCAAACTACAAAGGTTGTCCAGATATAATTGATAAAATGCTGCAACCTGAAAAAATTTGGCCTAGAAAAGTAAAGAGAAAAAAATGACCCTGGGGGGCATGAGAAAGAGGTAATTAAATTTAATCAGAATAAAACATTTAAAGACTAGACTGTATTAACATCTTCAAAAATTAATAATAAAAATAATGTATACAGTGAGATTGTTTTGCAAAATTAGGCCACATTACAAAGTAACACTGTAATTGTTGAAATTAAATAAATGTGTTATATTAATGGTTGTGGCACAAATCTGATATAATCTCCTAGAAATTAAAGCATACCAACAAGAAAAAATATAAAAGTTAAAAGGCAAAAAAGATCAAGCCAGACCCATCATTTTATTACTATTAATTAACCTTAAAAAAATAGGTAAGAAGGATCAAAGGGAATTATCACAAAAACAATAAAAGAGAAGTTCTCAGAACTGAAGAATGATATAATCTTCAAGCAGGAAAGACCCATCCAGGATTCAGAAAAAAAAATCGAAACAAAAGGATGATCAACAAGAACCACACTTAGATGTAGCATTTTGAAATTTCATATGACATAGATAAAGAAATTACCAGAAATCCTTGAACAAAAAACATAAACTCACCAAAAATAGAAAAGAGAGAAAATCAGACTGGAATCAAAATTTCTTGAACCAAACTAAAAGTAGGGAAACAATGTCTCTAATGTTCTCAGATGAAAGGGTTTTTAACTTAGAATTCTGTACCAGTTCAATTGGATACTACTTAGACACTTAACTGCTTTCATATTCTTTTTTAGGGAATTATATGAGGGTGTGCTCTAGAAAAAACAGGGAGGAAATCACAAAACAAAAAGACAGGGCATCTAAACAACAATGAAGTACACTCAGGATATTAGTGATGTGAAGTCTTTGGAAAACAGGTGTGAATCTCACCCAAAGAGTGACCAGTGTAAATGAAAGATAAAAGCTGAGAGACATGAGTTTTTTGAGGCAAGTGTATGGCAAACAAAGGAGAATCAACAGTTTTGATAATGTCTGTAAATATATCATGATGGTAGAGAGTGCAAGGGAATTTAACAATGGAAGAAAAATAGAGCCATACAGGCAAATAAATGTAATCATAGTATGACACTTGGTTCTGTAGTAAAGGTCTTAGTAAAATCCTAATAATGTAAACATTATTTACAAGTTTTCCAATACAAACCACAGAACAGAAGATAAGTATTACCAACTTGGTGCTGTAAAGTAAAAGGGCATGTAATGGGGAACACTTTTCCATGAATATTAATTTCATGGATTTCACCTCACATCATTGATTCTTGTTACCTTCCGTCTCTGCACGAGGTTTAAACCCAAAGGTAGGGAGTTTTCAACTATGACAGCAGGCTTGACTAGAATGAACACTTCCTCTGTAAAGTATAGAAAATATCAGTGGCGATAATGTGTCAATGAAGCTAGCATTGGAAGGAAAGCATATATGACTAGAGAAAGTCAAAGGAAAGTTTCTACCTAATTTTGAACATGGAGAGTTAATATATTAGAAGAAGCAAAAATAAAGACTGAGACAGGAAGGAAGGAAAATCACATGTTCATAATTATTCATCATTCATTTAACACATATTGATTGAATGCATATTATGTTTTAGACAGGGTTCCAGGTGCTGAGGTATAAGCACCAAATAAATTGGACAGAAATCTCTCCTCTCAAGGAGTTCAATTCTAGAGAGAGACTAGTAAGAGTTAACACTACTTTTTACTATGCATGAGACATTATTCACAGTACTTTACATATGCCAACTTGTTTGATACTGACTTTCCGCTCTCTAGGACAGAACCAGGATGTAGTGATGTGAGTATAAGATACATTGGAGGTAATACTGAAGGCAGGATCTCTCTCCACTCCCTATCCAGGAGGAGAGGGATGTGTGAACATTCCCAAAATAATCCCTCACACCTTTACCAATCCAATGCATAGCCATACTGGCATGGCTGACAAAAGAAGGCAACTTAGTTCTCCCAGTCCAGTTTCATTTTCCTTGTGACATTGTGTGTTAATCTGGACAGACTAAGCTACACTCAGAAGCAGTCATCATGTCTCAGTGGTTCAGCACAGCAAAAATGTATTTCTCATTGTTGTTTCACTTGCTGCATTAACGTCTCTAAGGCATACAGTCACCCAGAGACTACGGATGGAGCTTTAACTCATGCACGATCCTGCCTCCCATCAACTCCCCTCCTCACAGGTCCTCAGCAGCCCACTCTCCGCTGCCTCCCAGATGCTGCTGCCCTTGGCTCCTGGTGGGGATCTGGTACCAATGTCTGGGCTGGATGCAGGGAGGGTAGAGGGTGAGAGTCTGCTCTCACCTGACAAATATGCTTTGCCTGACGCAAGGCACATTATATAGCAAATAAAATACACCATGACACACTGAAAGATTGCTAGAGAAAGGCAAAAGCTATTTTTCTTGCATTTTGAATAAATGGCCTTACATTTTCATTTTGCACTTGGCTCCACAAATTATGAAGTCTCTGTGTTCAGATATTTATGCAGATAAGTGTGCATTAGGAAAACAGGAATGCCCAAACATTTTGAGGACTGTTGGATACAGTGTCTGAGTTGCCATTTAGATCATGAAGTGTCATCATGGTATCATTGTTAGTTTGGGGACATATAAGGACCAGGAAATAAATGGAATTCTGGACTAGAGGCAAAATATACTTGGTTTACTGAGTCTGCAGCCCCACTTGGTGGTCATTTCCCAGCTCCCTGAAATGTATAATTGGAATTACCATTCTTAACAGTAACCTCCACAATTGCATCCTTGTCTGTGAGGTAAGAAATACGGTGAGGGGGCCAAGTGGAAGCTACAGAAATGCCTCTTCCTTCTGACCAAGAGTGTTAATCAGAAAAAATATCTCATGAGTAGGGGCATGTCTGTATGGGGGGTAGGGACCGAGACCAGCACCATCACAAAGGGTCTGAAGGATGCAAACATGGTTCCTTAACCTATCTCCTTTACTTCACCAGACTGGTCTCTGACTCACACTATAAATCATATAGTACTGCAGGATGACGTACCACTACTGTAAAACAACTAAAGGAATTCCCAACTGCAGCTTCTGTGCCTGAAAATTAGTATGGCATCAGGGCAAGTAATTTAGCAGCACTGCGGCAAATGTATGCTTTTCTATTCTCATGAGAAAAGAGGATAAGAAACAGTATTCATATGGAATAGACAACAATGATTATTTCCAGTTTTGCTCTAAGGATATGTTAACTCTCCTATCCTCTGTCTAGTATGGCCCAAGTTGGACCTCCAACAGAGAGCATCATAAGGATCCGCAACATCAGGCTGAATCAAGAAAGTAGTTACTAAGTTGCAAGCCTAGATAACATACACATACTCTTGAGTGTGGGAGATAAACCCTACAAAAATTCAGGGGCCTGACAATCAGTAAACATTTCAGGGTTCTGTTAACAAGAGGTGTAACAGGACATGGTCTCCAAGGTAAAAGATGAAATATTGCATCTTGCAGGTCTGACCAATTAATGTTTAAGGATATTCTGGAGGTGATATTTTCCAGCTGGGAAATTGATCTGACCCATATACTGGGTGACATGAAAATCTGCCATGTTTGAATGAGGCACAGAGCAGGACAAGGCTCTGAAGCACATCCAAGCCCTGATGCTTGGGCCATACAATCTGGAATACTCTATGGCTTTAGAACTACCAGTGGATGCAAAAATGTCATAAAGAGCTTAGAGTAAGCCCCAGTGGGAGAATCACAACGGTTAAGTTCTGGAGCGAGGCCATGGCACCTGCAGCAGAAAATGGTATAGGCCCTGGGAGGGGCAGAATGCTTGATCATGTAAAACCAAATGACCACAGATCTGGAACTTCCCATTGTGATTTGGGTTCTGTCAGATCCAGGAAGTTCAGGTGGGCCTAGGAGCAATCCATCATATGATGGAATTGGTGTTTCAGAACTGATCAAACAACACACTCAAGCTGCATCAGTAAGTGGCTGAGATTCTTACTACCAAAGCACAAGTATACCTCCCTCAGCTTATACCTATATATGAGGGATCCCTTAGAATGTGCTGTAGGAGGAGAAAAATGATGCCAGAGCATGGTTTGCACATGGATCAGTTTGGTATGTTTTGGTGGCAGCCAAAAACAAATGGTGGCTGCATTGCAGGCTCTCATACTTGGGAAACAGTAGAAAAGGAAAACCCTCTCAAACTGACCAGCCACTTTGTGTGGAAGGAGAAGGGGCCCTCCAACTCTGGACTAGCAAATTGATATCAAACTAATTATGAAGATGTGCATGTAATTGAGAAAAACTAAAAAATAAATAAATGTGATTGCTACTTGAGGTTACAAACTGGTTTGTATCAAGAGGCAATGATAAATTATTATCTCTGCAAATCATTATTATTTAAATATTTTACCACTTGCCTGAATTAGACTGATTAAAATATATACACATGCACACGCACATACACGGGCACAGCACTCGCCAGTCACCCTTGATATTTACCTTACCTTCCTCATGCCTTTCCTATTCCCCCAATGTGACAGAAGCAACTGTGTCCATATACGTGTATTATATATTCTTATACATATTGTATATATTTACATATCTATACACATATGTTCATACATATTTATTTTGCATGTGTTCGGGTGCTTAGAATCAATAATAATTCAGACTAGGTTTTGATTTAAATAGTTACGTAGGACCACTTGAATCCTTAAAAGAAGACTTGACATAAGAAGCAGAGCTGCAATAAACATAAAAGGATTGAATTTTAGAAGAATTATCATGCTTTCCAAATCTGTTTAATAAGTTCTAGAATAAAATATATTAATCATTAAAAAAAATGGTGCGCTTAGTAAGTTTTTGATATTTAAGGACTCCATAGTTTAACAGTTAAATTGTCCTGGTGGAAAAGTAGCCATATGGAGAAACCCATTTTCTAAGTAAAGCAAAAACTTTTTAGTAATACTATGCTGTATATAAATTACCCATAATGCCTTAAGTGATGAGTAAACCAAGTATTTTTATAATGTTCTTCAAAATAAAAAGTTTTATCTTCCTGAAGGATGTGACTGGTAGTTATAATCACATTTAATTTTCTTGCTTCACTAAAAATGGAGAAACACACACACCCCTGCCCACAGCCAAAAAAAAAAAAAAAAAAAAAGAAAGAAAGAAAGAAAGAAAGAAAAATCAGCAAAATTGGCCTTAGTTTCCTCACACCAGGAGTCCTCAATTATTTAAATGGATATTTTCAGTATGCAGTACTTTCTCTCCACCAGAATCCCCCCACCTCACAGGCAACAAGCAACAGCAGAGCTTTTATTCACTTTGATTCTATTACATGGCTCATCTCAATCTGTATAAAGAAGCCTTAGAGAAATGCGTGGGCATCATCACTAATGCTCATTATTAGAGCCTCCACTTCTCTTTAGTTTAGTAAAACAGCTCATATTTATTTTCCTCGTTATGTTGCATACATAGATATTATTAGACATATCACATGGCAAGATTTATATTTTGTCGTTTCTTCAAGTTGGTTTTTAATATCTTGCATCAATTTGAGTTCTGCAGTCTTACCTTGTCTTCTGGGCCTGTACTGACTCTGGGCCTGTACAAAGTGGACTACACAAAGATATGTCAGAAGAGTCTTCAGTGAAGTTCCCCTTCATTGGAAATTTTAGCTGGGTCTTGCTTTGTTTTTGCTTTTTTTTATATAACATGTTTGCAAGATTTTTTAATTGAAGTTTATGTTTTTAGGGAGTTACAACATCCTTAGTGATTATACTGAGCTCTGATCCAGCCTCATGAGTCTGAGGTAACGTGTGTAAAGCAAAACAATTTCTAATACATTTCTTTAAAAATGTATTTTTCACAGCTAAGGCAAAATTAAAATCTGAGCAGCCAATTCAATTTCAGGGAGGACTGAGACAAATGAAACTCTGGCCATTTATGATTTTCTTGAGTGCTTATTATGTTTCCAGTACTTTGCTAACAATAACTTTTGATAGGATTTAAGCAAGGCCGATGGTCATTCTGCAAATGTCAAGACCCCAAAGTGAATATGCTGATTTGTATTTTTGGAATAGGCTGCTGAAATATTTCTAGAACAGAAGGTAATTGGTGTCTCCACTTCAATGTGTGTTACATAGAGATGGTTTTGGGAACATTTAACATGAAAAAAATCCAGCTCTTTAAAAAAAAAAAAATCACACAAATTAAAATAGTTACTCTGAAAGAACTCTATGGGAATACATTTTGGGGTCTTAAGATATCCTGTCTACTCTGATAATCAGTAAACTTTATGATGTCACAGTCATGATACTATATGGGCATTTCATGAAATATAATGAAAGAATATGATTATGAAAGGGAAACTGATGAAGTAGAGTCAATAAAATGTCACTATGAAGTCTGGCTCATTCACTTAAAAGGCCTTAGGGTCATGTGACAGTTAAAGGTCATTGAGCCTTAATGTCTTCTTATATTAAATTGGGATATTATCACCTAACTCCTAGAGCACTTGTGAGCATAACTTAAATGACATAATTGTGTCAAACTCCTGCTTAATGATAAGTTGTTCAATAAACATTAATCCTCCTCACCAAATTCATTGGTTGCATTCTTCTGGAAGTAATACAAAGGAATTCTAGTGATTTGATGATTTTCTTTGAAACTGATTTTTGTTTTCATATAGCTCTTTAGTGACTTCCTAATGCTGCTTCCTGCTGGAATAATGTATTGCTCTATGCATTCTCATGTGCTTTATCCAAACACTGATATATTAGGTGTAAAATAACTTTAAACGCTTTCCAGGTCCAGCTGGGTTGGGATCAAAATCCCCTAGGAACTCAGCTTGTAGTAATCTGTAACTCATTACAGGTATCAGACCAAAACTGACTCCAGAATTTATAAAATGGCTTTCTACATGTAAGCATCAATTTTATTTAACTATTATTTATTTTATTTATCATGTGTTTCAGAAAGTACTTCACACGAATATTAGAGTTATATTTTAAATATTACTCAGAGGTGCCATGGATTCACCTGTCTCCTTCTTATCTCAGTTTCTTACAGGAATGGAGGAAGGCTGCAAGAGTGAAAATACCTGAATGACAAAACTTAATATGTGAGTCTACTGATGTCTTTATGTTCCTGTGAGAAGGCTATAATAGTAAACTCATCATTTAATTAAACTCCACTTTTCATTAAAGCACTTTTTCATTATACAAATACTTAAAAAAACATAAGTGATTAATAAGTATCAAATATTTAGGAGGTCAGTTCAAATGGCACCAGAGGGATTGACAATGACAAATGGTAAGTATGTGACTAAGGTTAGGACAAACATTCTCCTAGGATTATGTACATATAATGTATGTATGTATGTGTATTTATAGTAGTGTGTGTCCGTGTTTTTTTTTTTTTTAATATTTATTTACTTGGTTGCGATGGGTATCAGTTGCATCTTGCCAGCTCCTTAGTTGTACCATGCAAACTCTTAGTTGCGGCACGCACATGGGATCTAGTTACCTGACCAGGGATCGAACCTGGGCCCCCTGCGTTGGGAGCATGCAGTCCCATCCACTGTGCCACCAGGGAAGTCCTGTATGTCTGTGTTTTAAAGGTTTTTAAAAATTTTTACTGATATAATCTGTATAATTATTTTCTTATTTAAATCTTACAAAATATTTGAGTCATCTAAAAATTTCAAATTTTACCATTGTTAGATTTTATTGTGGATATTACTTTTACAAAAATCAAAATTTCCAGGTCAAAACTTTTAAATCTATCCCTTGCAAGAATAATATATTGAAAAAAAAAAAAAAGAATACTATATTGTCCTTGAAAAATGTAGGCAATAATAATTTTATTTTGTACTCTATATTAAATATAATCAATATCATTCTATGTTGATTACTTTTACGTAGTCTAATTTTTCTGGGGTCATTTTTGTACATTTTAATTGCAATGAATGGATATAGATATATTTATGTTTACTTCAATAGTATATTTTATGCATTTTAGCTATTGTGATTTTTTTGCTATTTATTTATTTATTTATAACATCTTTATTGGAGTATCGTTGCTTTACAATGGTGGGTAAGATTCTTCTGTATAACAAAGTGAATCAGCTATATATATATATATATATATATATATATTCTCATTTCTCCTCCCTCTGCATCTCACTCCCACACTCCCTATCCCATCCTTCCGGGTGGACACAAAACACCGAGCTGATCTCCCAGTGCCATGCGGCTGCTTCCCACTAGCTACCTATTTTACATTTGGTTATGTATATATGTCCATGCCACTCTCTCACTTTGTCACAGCTTACCCTTCCCCCTCCCCATGCACTTAAGTCCATTCTCTACATCTGTGTCTTTATTCCTGTCCTGCCCCTAGGTTTTTCAAACCATATTTTTCTTTTTTTGTTTTCTTAGATGCCATATATACGTGTTAGCATATGCCACTTGTTTTTCTCTTTCTGACTTACTTCACTCTGTATGACAGACTCTAGCTCCATCCACCTCACTACAAATAAATCAATTTGAGTTCTTTTTATGGCTGAGTAATATTCCATTGTATATATGTGCCACATCTTCTTTATCCTTTCATCTGTTGATGGACACTAGGTTCCTTCCATGTCCTGGCTATTGTAAATAGAGCTGCAATGAACATTGTGGTACATACATTGTGGTACATGACTCTTTTTGAATTATGGTTTTCTCAGGGTATATGCCTAGTAGTGGGGTTGCTGGGTCAGATGGTAGTTCTATTTTTAGTTTTTTAAGGAACCTCTATATTGTTCTCCATAGAGGCTGTATCAGTTTACATTCCCACCAACAGTGCAAGAGGGTTCCCTTTTCTCCACCCCCTCTCCAACATTTATTGTTTGTAGATTTTTTGATGATGGCCAGTCTGACTGGTGTGAGGTGATATCTCATTGTAGTTTTGATTTGCATTTCTCTGATGATTAGTGATGTTGAGCATCCGTGCATGTGTTTGTTGGCAATCTGTATATCTTCTATGGAGAAATGTCTATTCAGGTCTTCTGCCCATTTTTGGACTGGGTTGTTTGTTTTTTGATATTGAGCTGCATGAGTTATTTGTATATTTTGGAGATTCATATTTGTCAGTTGCTTCATTTGCAAATATTTTCTCCCATTCTGAGGGTTGTCTTATAATTTTGTTTATGGTTTCCTTTGCTGTGCAAAAGATTTTAAGTTTCATTAGGTCCCATTTGTTTATTCTTGTTTTTATTTCCATTTCTCTAGGAGGTGGGTCAAAAAGGATCTTGCTGTGATTTATGTCAAAGAGTGTTCTGCCTGTGTTTGCCTCTAAGAGTTTTATGGTGTCTGGCCTTACATTTAGGTCTTTAATCCATTTTGAATTTATTTTTGTATATGGTGTTAGGTAGTGTTCAAATTTCCTTCTTTTACATGTAGCTGTCCAGTTTTCCCAGCACCACTTATTGAAGAGTCTGTCTTTTCTCCACTGTATATTCTTGACTCCTTTATCAAAGATAAGGTGACCATATGTGTGTGGGTTTATCTCTGGGCTTTCTATCCTGTTCCATTGAGCTATATTTCTGTTTTTGTGCCAGTACCATACTGTCTTGATTACTGTAGCTTTGTAGTATAGTCTGAAGTCAGGGAGCCTGATTACTCCAGCTCTGTTTTTCTTTCTCAAGATTGCTTTCACTATTTGGGGTCTTTTGTGTTTCTATACAAATTGTGCAATTTTTTTCTTCTAGTTCTGTGAAAAATGCCATTGGTAGTTTGATAGGGATTGCACTGAATCTGTAGATTGCTTTGGGTGTATAGTTATTTTCACAATGTTGATTCTTCCAATCCAAGAACATGGTATATCTCTACATCTGTTTGTATCATCTTTAATTTCTTTCATCAGTGTCTTAGTTTTCTGCATACAGGTCTTTTGTCTCCTTAGGTAGGTTTATTCCTAGATATTTTATTCTTTTTGTTGCAGTGGTAAATGGGAGTGTTTCCTTTCTCTTTCAGATTTTTCATGATTAGTGTATAGGGATGCAAGAGATTTCTGTGCATTAACTTTGTATCCTGCTACTTTCCCAAATTCATTGATTAGCTCTAGTAGTTTTCTGGTAGCATCTTTAGGATTCTCTATGTATAGTATCATGTCATCTGCAAACAGTGACAGCTTTACTTCTTCTTTTCTGATTTGGATTCCATTTATTTCTTTTTTTCCCCTGATTGCTGTGGCTAAAGCTTCCAAAACTATGTTGAATAATAGTGGTGAGACTGGGCAACCTTGTTTTGTTCCTGATCTTAGCGGAGAAGGTTTCAGTTTTTCACCACTGAGAACGATGCTGGCTATCAGTTTGTCATATGTGGACTTTATTATGTTGAGGTGAGTTCCCTCTTTGCCTACTTTCTGGAGGGTTTTTATCCCAAATGGGTGTTAAATTTTGTTGTAAGCTTCTTCTGCATCTATTGAGATGATCATATAGTTTTTATCCTTCCGTTTTTTAATATGGTGTATTACATTGATTGATTTGCAAATATTGAAGAATCCTTGCATTCCTGGGATGAACCCCAATTGATCATGGAGTGTGATCCTTTCAATGTGTGGTTGGATTCTGTTTGCTAGTATTTCGTTGAGGATTTTTGCATCAATGTTCATCAGAGATATTGGCCTGTAGTTTCCTTTTTTGGTGACATCTTTGTCTGGTTTTGGCGTCAGGGTGATCATGGTCTCGTAGAATGAGTTTGGGAGTGTTACTCTCTCTGGTATATTTTGGAAGAGTTTGAGAAGGATAGGTTTTCACTCTCCTCTAAATGTTTCATAGAATTCGCCTGTGAAGCCATCTGGTCCTTGGCTTTTGTTTGTTGGAAGATTTTTAATCACAGTTTCAATTTCAGTGCTTGTGATAGGTTGGTGTATATTTTCTATTTCTTCCTGGTTCAGTCTTGGAAGGTTGTGCTTTTCTAAGCATTTGTCTATTTTTTCCAGGTTGTTCATTTTTTTGGCATATAGTTGTTTGTAGTAATCTCTCATGATCCTTTGTATTTCTGCAGTGTCAGTTGTTACTTCTTCTGTTTCATTTCTAATTCTATTGATTTGAGTCTTCTCCCTTTCTTTTCTTGATGAGTCTGGCTAATGGTTTATCAATTTTGTTTATCTTCTCAAAGAACCAGCTTTTAGTTTTATTGATCTTTGCTTTCGTTTCCTTCATTTCTTTTTCATTTATTTCTGCTCTAATCTTTATGATTTCTTTCCTTCTGCTAACTTTGGGTTGTTTTTGTTCTTCTTTCTCTAACTTCTTTAGGTGTAAGGTTAGGTTGTTTATTTGAGATGTTTCTTTTTTCTTGAGGTAGGATTGTATTGCTATAAAATTCCCTCTTAGAACTGCTTTTGCTGCATCCCATAGGTTTTGGGTCATTGTGTTTTCATTGCCATTTGTTTCTAGGTGTTTCTTGATATCTGCTTTGATTTATTCAGTGATCTCTTAGTTATTTAGTAGTGTATTATTTAGCCTCCATGTATTTGTATTTATTACAGATTTTTTTCCTTTAACTCATACCTAATATCATAGCATTGTGGTCAGAAAAGATAGTTGATATGATTTCAATTTTTATTAAATTTACCAAGGCTTGATTTGTGACCCAAGTAATGATCTATCCTGGGGAATGTTCCATGAGCACTTGAGAAGAAAGGGTAAACTGCTGTTTTTGGATGGAATGTCCTATAAATATCAATTAAGTCCATCTTGTTTAATGTGTCATTTAAAGCTTGTGTTTACTTATTTATTTTAATTTTGGATGATCTGACCATTGTTGAAAGTGGGTGTTAAAAGTCCCCTACTACTATTGTGTTGCTGTCGATTTCCCCCTTTTATGGCTGTTAGCATTTGCCTTACATATTGAGTTGCTCCTATGTTGGGTGCATAAATATTTACAATTGTTATATCTTCTTTTTGGATTGATCCCTTAATCATTATGTAGTGTCCTTTTAGTCTCTTGTAATAGTCCTTGTTTTAAAGTCTATTTTGTCTGATATGAGAATTGCTACTCCAGCTTTCTTTTGATTTCCATTTGCATGGAATATCTTTTTCCATCCCCTCACTTTCAGTGTATGTATCCCTAGGTCTGAAGTGGCTCTCTTGTAGACAGCATATATACGGGACTTGTTTTTGTATCCATTCAGCCAGTCTGTGTCTTTTGGTTGGAGCACTTAATCCATTTACATTTAAGGTAATTATCAATATGTATGTTCCTATTACCATTTTCTTAATTGTTTTGGGTTGTAAAGCAGGTTTGGTGGTGCTGAATTCCCTTAGCTTTTGCTTGTCTGTAAATGTTTTAATTTGTCTGTCAAATCTGAATGAGGTCCTTGCTGGGTAGAGTAATCTTGGTTGTACGTTTTTCCCTTTCATCACTTTAAATATGTCCTGCCACTCCTTTCTCGCTTGCAGAGTTTCTGCTGAAAGATCAGCTGTTAACCTTATGGGGATTCCCTTGTATTTATTTGTTGCTTTTCCCTTGCTGCTTTTAATATTTTTTCTCCGTATTTAATTTTTGATAGTTTGATTATTATGTGTCGTGGCATGTTTCTCCTTGGATTTATCCTGTATGGGACTCTCTGTGCTTCCTGGACTTGATTGACTATTTCCTTTCCCATATAAGGGCAGTTTTCAACTATAATCTGTTCAAATATTTTCTCAGTCCCTTTTTTTTCTCTTTTTCTTCTTGGACCCCTATAATTCAAATGTTTTTTCATTTAATGTTGTCCCAGAGGTCTCTGAGACTGTCCTCAATTCTTTTCATTCTTTTTTCTTTATTCTGCTCTGTGGTAGTTATTTCCACTATTTTATCTTCCTGGTCATTTATTTGTTCTTCTGCCTCCGTTATTTAGCAATTGATTCCTTCTAGAGGTTTTTAAGTTTCATTTATTGTGTTATTTGATCTTTAGTTCTTCTAGGTCCTATTTCCTCTTCATTTGTTAGGTCTGGTGGGTTTTTATCTTGCTCCTTCATCTGGTATGTATTTCTCTGTCTTCTCATTTTGCTTAACTTACTGTGTTTGGGGTCTCCTTTTCAAAGGGTGCAAGTTCATAGTTCACTTTATTTTTGGTGTGTGCCCCCAGTGGGTAAGGTTGTTTCAGTGGCTTGTGTAGGCTTCCTGTTGGAGGGGACTGGTGCCTGTGTTCTGGTGGATGAGGCTGGATCTTGTCTTTCTGGCGAGTAGGACTGCATTCGGTGGTGTGTTGTGGGGTGTCTGTGAACTTATTATGGTTTTAGGCAGCCTCTCTGCTAATGGGTGGGGTTGTGTTCCTGTCTTGCTAGTTGTTTGGCATAGGGTGTCCAGTACTGTAGCTTGCTGGTTGTTTCGTGGACCTGGGTCTTAGCATTGAAATGGAGGTCTCTGGGAGAGCTTTCACCGTTTGATATTATGTGGAGCTGGGATTTCTCTGGTGGACCAATGTCCTGAACTCGGCTCTCTCACTTTAGAGGCTCAGGCCTGACACCTGGCCAGAGCACCAGGACCCTGTCAGGCACTTGGCTGAGAAGAAAAGGGAGAAAAAAAAGGAAAGAAAAACAAAATAAAATAAAAGATAGTTATAAAAATAAAAAAATATTATTAAAAATAAAAGAAATTAAAAAATAATTTAAAAAAAGAAAGAAAGAAGAGAGCAACCAAACCAAAAAACAAATCCAACAGTGATAACAAAAACTAAAATCTATACACACACACACACACAAAAACTGGACAGACAGAATGATAAGACAAATGGTAAAATCAAAGTTATACAGACAAAATCCCAGAAAGAAGCATACATATACACACTCACAAAAAAGAGAAAAAGGAAACTATATAAATATATGTATTAAAAAAGGAGGAGAGCAACCAAATCAATAAACAAATCTACCAGTGATAATATGGTCTAAATACTAAACTAAAATAAACATAAAACCAAAAACAAATTAGATGCAGAAAGCAAACCCCAAATCTGCAGTTGCTCCAAAAGTCCACTGCCTTAATTTTGGGATGATTCGTTGTCTATTCAGGTATTCCACAGATGCAGGGTACATCAAGTTGATTGTGGATATTTAATCCACGGCTCCTGAGGCTGCCCAGAAAAATTTCCCTTTTCCTTCTTTGTTCACACAGCTCCTGGGATTCAGCTTTGGATTTGGCCCTATCTCTGTGTGTAGGTCTCCTGAGGGCATCTGTTCTTTGCTCCAACAGGATGGGGTTAAAGGAGCAGCTGATTCGGGGGCTCTGGCTCACTCAGGCTGGGGAAGGGAGGGGTACGGAAGGTGAGGCGAGCCTGCAGCGGTAGAGGCCAACATGACATTGCACCAGCCTGAGGTGCGCCATGTGTTCTCCTGGGGAAGTTGTCCGTAGATCATGGGACCCTGGCATTCGCGGCTGCACAGGCTCCTGGGAGGGCATGAGTGGATAGTGACCTGTGCTTGCACACAGGCTTCTTGGTGGCTGCAGCAGCAGCCTTAGGGTTTCATGCCTGTCTCTGGTGTCCTCGCTGATAGCTGCGGCTTGCGCCCATCTCTGGAGCTCGTTTAGGCAGTGCTCTGAATCCCCTCTCCTCATGCACCCCAAAACAATGGTCTCTTGCCTCTTAGGCAGGTCCAGACTTTTTCCTGGACTCCCGCTGGCTAGCTGTGGCGCACTAACCCCCTTCAGCCTGTGCTCATGCAGCCAACCCCACTCCTCTCCCTGGGATCCGACCTCCGAAGCCCAAGCCTCAGCTCCCCGCCCCCGCCCTCCCCAGCGGGTGAGCAGACAAACCTCTTAGGCTGGTGAGTGCTGGTCGGCACCGATCCTCTGTGTGGGAATCTCTCTGCTTTGCCCTCTGCACCCCTTGCTGCTGCACTCTCCTCCGTGGCTCCGAAGATTCCCGCCCACCTACCCCGCCACCCCACGTCTTCACCAGTGAAGGGGCTTCCTAGTGTGTGGAAACTTTTCCTCCTTCACAGCTCCCTCCCAGTGGTGCAGGTCCCATCTCTATTCTTTTGTCTCTGTTTTTCCTTTTTTCTTTTGCCCTACCCAGGTAAGTGGGGAGTTTCTTGCCTTTTAAGAAGTCTGAGATCTTCTGCCAGTGTTCAGTAGGTGTTCTGTAGGAGTTGTTCCACATGTATTTTTGATGTATTTGTGGGGAGGAAGTTGATCTCCACATCTTACTGCTCCACCATGTTGAAGATCCCTGCTATTTATTTTTACAGTGATATTTGCTAGGCATTGGACAGAAGCTTATATTTTAATTGTTGGAACAAATAGCAACAAACATAAACAGGACAAAGGCATTCAATATGGACATATGGTAGGGTCAAAATATATTGCTATAGGAGAGAGATGTAAAGACATCATTTCAGATTATAGAAAGGGCATGATGAAGTCCAATAAAGGGCAAGAATCATCAAACCAATGACAAGAGAAAGGGTGAGTAGGTAAAGAGACCAACACAAAAGAAATAATGAGGTTGTACCGGAAAAACAGGAGACAAGCTCTGTTGGAGATAGATTATTAAACATTTCAAGGTGGCTTATAGAGTTTGTTAATAATAATAGCAAAATAGGCCACGTGAGGAACAGCCTGTGCTGGTAACTCCACAAACTCTTCCTTCCTTCATAGAAATCTGAGGAGAGGTTTATAAGCAGTATTTTTGGAGTACAAAATTTCCTTGAAATACAGTCCTTCTATAAATATGAATCAGTAAAATAAAGTGTTTGCTGTGCATCTTGTGTGGGAACTACATATTTCTGCTGATTCTTGATTTATTAGGAGTGCTATGTCCACATAGACTAAATAAATCATATGCAGTCTCTAAACATGATTTGGAAAGGTTTGTAGAATTTATATATAGAAAAAAAGTAAATCTATTATTCACATGCGAAATTTAACAAAGGTGAAAGCAAGCATTTTTAATTCACATTTTTCTAATGTAATTAGTTGTGTGTGTATACGTGTGTATGTGTGTGCACGTGCAAGCATATTGGTAACGATAATTGCTGAGCAGCAGTTTAGTCAGATAATAAAATGTACTGCTTGCTCTTAAATTCTTGATTTCTTCAATGAATTTTTACATGCTCAGCAAACCTTACAGTTATGTGTATTTTGATTATATTATAAATATCCAAATCACTCCTGATGCTCTCTAGCATCAAAAGAATAGGCTCAGCCCTAACTTAAGCTGGACTCAGAGAAAAGTATTTCCCAAAGATTTGCAGCTAAGTTTCACTCATTATTGAGTTTTTTCCATAATCACCTATAAATTTTTATTCCTTTTCATTATGCTACTATTGTTAAAAATTTTCAATAAAGAACAGTATAACCTATTACAAAAATAAGTAGAAGGAAAATAATCTGATGTTCATTTGGCATGTAGGAGTTTAATGTTCTTCATAAATTCATTTCACCCATTCATTCCCTCATTTGAAAATATTTCTTATACACAAAAAACTATTCTAGGCACTGAGGAGATGGCAGTGAATAAAACTGACTAAATCCCTGGCTTCATGAATGTGAAATCCTACTTGGGTGAGACAGAATATAAACAAAGAAAGTAAATATATCAGTTGATGATAAGTGCATTGG
Source organism: Leucopleurus acutus (assembly GCF_964270905.1). NCBI lineage: Eukaryota > Metazoa > Chordata > Mammalia > Artiodactyla > Delphinidae > Leucopleurus > Leucopleurus acutus. The sequence goes on from NC_139146.1 coordinate 53,890,777, forward strand.
TGTGAAAAAAAGGAAAGGAGGAGAGGGTGTAAGTTTTAGGAGGGGCTATTTTATTTCTCACTGAAGGATTAATTGAGAAGATAGAATTTTAACAATATCCTAATGGAGATCTGGGAGCAAACCACACATATTCCAAGAAAGAATATAAAGACAGTGGAGAAAACAAAAAATAATTTTGGTTCAGAAGCATGCCTGATCTGTTTGATAAAACAGCTGTTGCAAGAATCCTGGAATTTACTCTGACTGAGATATGAAGGTGTTAAGAGTCTGCACAAAGGGATAAAGTGATGTGACTATTTCAGTGGGCTTGCTCCGGTAGCTTTATGGAGCATAGTCTGTTGGCAAACAAGAGCAAAAGCAGATAATTTAGCCAGGTAATGAGTCAGGGACATGGCCTGTTTCACTGTGCTTGTATGGGGGCAGCGAGAAGTGGTCAGAATCTAAATATATTATGAAGATAGAGGCAGCTGATTATCTTGATTGGGAGAGTGAGAGAAAAAGCAAAGACGATTTAAAGTTTTTTCTTTTTTCCCCTGAGCAACTGGAAGGATAGAATTCCTATTAACAAGGGAGAAAATCCTACGTATTAGCAGGTTTGGAGAGAAAGACCAATATTTCAATTCTGGACAAATTAATTCTGAATGCTCAAGATGAGATAAATTGAGGGAATAAGTAAAGATATCATATAGGCAGTTGAATATACAAGTCTGAAATTTCAAGGGAAATCCAGGCTGAAGGTATAAAGATTGGGATCATTATTATCATCATCAGATATTTAGAATCAAAGTCATTATATTAGATAAAGTCTTCAAGTTAGTGAGAATGAACTTTCAAGTGAGCAGAAATAATCTAAAGAGGTACAAGGACTCATTTGAGAATCAGAAGACAAAGAGTAACCATGAAAAATAATGAGGAGAAAGAAAATGCTACTCCACTCATAGTCATTGGTTACTTTTAAATTGCCAAGCATTTTAATTCATGATTTAATTTATATTTTAAGTAGTAGATATCGTATTTGGATTCTGGTGGTGTGATTTCAAGTCAAGTAAACTTTGGACTATTCAGCTAACTCACAGTCCCTTCAAGATTTGTGTCTTTGGGTTCACTAGATGAAAATATCAACTCTAAACAGTGGCTTAAGGGATAAGGCAAAAGGGATACAGTTAACATCAGCCACAAGAATTTAGTAAACATCATTTCAACCTAATCTGAGCTGATACACACAACCAATAAGTTTGGAAAGAGTTTGAGGTGCGTAAGGAGGATTGGAGAATTTCAAACAAGGAAAGGTCATTAGGCAAGAAAAATCGAAAAACTGAGGCTCTGCGTATTGAAAATAGGCTTGAATGAGTTGCTCAGTAGAATTCCTGGGCTGTCAAAGATCTGGATGAGGCACTAAGTTCCTGACATATACAATATGAACAAATGTAATCCTATGATGTGGACACATCTCTTGTTTTTATTTTTATTTATTTATATATATTTTTAAAGAAGACTTTTTCTTGGCCACGCCACAACATGTGGGATCTTAGCTCCCTGGCCAGGGATCGAACCCACGCTGTCTACATTGGAAGAGCGCAGTCTTCACCACTGGACCGCCAGGGAAGTCCCATCTCTTGTTTTTATGTTTCCTATTAATCCTCAAGTACCATATATCTCTCCTTGAAGGGATTTCAGAATCCCCATATTATCCATTTTAGAGCTTCCTCATCACTGTATTTCACATCAATTTTTATAGATATAGCAGTGAGCTAAGAAGAAAAAAAAGAAAGAAAATAACCTTTCATTTAACCTTTTTCTATTCATTGCTAAGGATGTCTTCTAGTCAGAATAACTTTGAATGCTAATAATTTCCATCATGGATATATTTTTTGAATAGAATTGTTATACATCTTACAAATAGACATGTGTTTAGAACTTAGACACAAATGGATGCCTGTATGAAAAAGAGGAGTTGGCAAAGTTATAAAATATCTTATTTTCCCTCTCTCATTTGATTGATACCTATGTATAATATTACCACATTTTATAATATCACTTTCAGATATATGTGTGGCACAACGATGTCTGGTAAGCTCCGTTTATCAATATTTATGAACAGATTCTATAGATCATAAAACTTGATGAAAGCTCACAGGTACTAAATACAGTAAAAACATTTCAGGACAAAAGTGAAATCACACAGACAGGCTATGCTACTGAAAAGTTCCAGGGCTGACTGAGAAGTAAATATGATTCCGGATTTCTTAAAATCCTAGTGAAAGTATCTGTGGGTCATGATGGACCCACAACATAGCCGATCCCATGCAATTGGGAGCACCATAAGAAAAATGCTTGCCTACTCTGATTCTGCTTGACAGTAGCCTCCACTTGAAATTACATTATCCCTGATTTGGCCCTACTTATTTGTATCAGTACAAAATCCTGGGAACATCATTTGACTTCCAGGATCCAGAAGGGAGACTCTGGAATCCTATTTGTCTGCTGTTACCCTTGCTATTCATGAGTACTTTTTTGTTTTAAGCCAATAGTTCATAGTTCGTAAGTGTAGTTCATGAATACCTGGGGGTCCCTGAGAAAATTTCAGGTGATTTGAAGATCAAAAATTTTATTCTATTATTATATGAAAACATCGTTTGCCCTTTTATTATGTTGACATTTTGATGGTACAAAAGCAATGGTGGGTAAAAAGCTGTTGTATTTTACTTTCTGTAACTTGAAAAAACGCCTGAAAAACTGTGGTTACTCAAACTTGGGATTTTGATGCATATTTTCTCCAAATGAATGAAGTGAGCTTCTCAACCTGCAGTAGGTTTTGATACAATTTGAGCTTTCCAGTGAAAATTAGAAGTTTGGAAAACTTGACTCAACCACTGTGAACTTGACAGGTTTTCAGCACATGTACAAGTTTTTTATGTTGCAACAAATTACCACAGGCTTAGTGGCTTAAAATCATAATCATTTATTAACTCTCAGGTCTGTGGAGCAGAAGTCTGGGTATGGCACAGCTGAGAGCTGTCTTACAAGGCTGAAATTACGATGTCAGCCAGGCTGCATTCGTCTCTGGAAACTCATGAGTTTGTTTGTAGAATTTTCCCTAGCTCATGTGCTTGTTTGTAGAATTTTTCCTAGCTCATGTGCTTGTTTGTAGAATTTACTCTAGTTCATGTGCTTGTTTGTAGAACTCAGTGGTTACAGGACAGACTCTACTTTCTTACTGGCTCTTGTCCAGAGGCCATTGTCAATTCCTAGAGGCCACTCTCAAGTCCTTTCCATGTTCCCTTCCCCTCCAACTTCCAGTCCAGTAATGGAGGATCTTCCTTCGTCAAATCTCAGTCTTTAGAAAGAGACTAGTCTTTTTTAAGGATTGACCTGATTAGGTCAGTCTCACTAGACAAAATCTCCTTTTCTTAAGGCCAACTGTGCCATATAGCATAACATAATCATGGTAGTGAATCTCTTCCTATTCATAGGCTCAGCCCATACTCAAGGAGAAGGAAATGTACAGGGTGTATACTGATGATTAGGTATCCACAACCTCACAAGCTCAGAACCACATCATTCCTGAGCATAGAGTGAATTTACATCTTTAGGTCTGGATCACAATTTCCTTTCAACCTTCAAAATACAAATGACCTTACTGTATCACTTCTTCTCACACAATTGGGTTATTTTACAATCTTTCTGAAAAAAATTACTCTGTGCCTCGAGGAAGCTCATTTCCACCCTTCTGTGGAGATTACCTACCTAATGATGAGGCTAAAGTCCACAATGCTCAATCTTACCCTTCCTTTGAGATAGGGTTCTTTTCAGTAAGTTCATGATAATTTTCTGCTGTGTTGCTATGAAAAAGGAAAGGACACGATAAATAAGTGCTCTTGCTGTTAGAATTCTTGAACACAAAAACATATCTGAAGCAGTCCCTGCTTCCCCCCAAGAATCTTACAGTATGGTAGAGGGCAGAACTCTAAACGTAATTCTATTGCTAAATTATCCCTGTTCTAGTTGTCATACTGGTTCCCAGAGTTCCTATATTATATGGAAATGATCTGTCCATGCACTGCTAATACCATTTATTGAGCACTCCCACTTTGCTGGGTGCTTAATAATGACAATGAAGATGTGATAATATGAACCACATATATATCACTTACTTTCCTCAGCATTATATCCTAGTGCAATATTACTGTGGCACTAGTATTATTCCAATTTTATAAACAGGGAAACTGGGGCACAGAGAAGTTGCATACCGCGTACAACATCCTATGGTCTCACAGATAGTAAGGGGCAAAGCCAAGTCTACAAGTAAGATAGTCTAGATCCTGAGACTGAACTCTTAGTCTTTACACCTTGCCACCTCTCTTAAATTTCTGAAAATTATTCAAAAATATAAACTTCAATAAGATAAACACTATATACGACTGTTATTTATATCAAATGTCCAGTAAAGGACATAAAGAGTTTTCCTATAACAATTCTGAGGTATCCTTGTGAGTTCTACTTTAATGGGAAGACAAATGACACGATAAACATATATAGCTATAACCATTTCTTGTGCACCTAGCTGGGCATTTCTATATGCAATTTCTGGAACAGCTAATAATCATTCCTTCATGAACAATATTATCTGTTAATGTCCTTGAAAGTAATGGAAGGCTAAGGGTCCAGATTTATTTTCTCTGTCTCCATCCCAGAAGTGAATCAGATAATCTCTTCCCAGGACTTCAAGGATAGATCATTTCCTATACCAATCATTCCTCTTTATATCACCCGAAGCAGAAGCAGCGTTTTCACTACTAGTCTCTTTTCTCATGTAAGTCTCTATTATTGTAAAATTAAGGTCCTGGATGTTAACATGTTAACTGGCCATATTCAGAAAATGAGAACACCTCCCCCCTCCTTTCTTTCAGCATGAAAGAATAATTTTGTTTTGATTATTCAGCATAATTAACTGTCATTAGAAGAGGCTCTGAAAGCCATGTGGTCAGCATGACTTAATAGACAAAGACACTGAGTCTGAGAGAGTTTAGATTGTGGGACTCGAGGGACATTGTTCCAGCTAATGATTAAGAACTCTCCAGACAATAGGGGCTTCTTAGACAATGGGTGAATTTCCAGGATGTCCGGCCCCCTTCCGAGAAGGAGGGAGATAAACAAAATGTAAAAAAGGTGTCTGTCAAAGACCAATCAGGCAGCTGGGGACAAGTTCCCTCTCTGGTCCGAGCCTAAGCCGGGACCAATCAGCAGGAAAACACAACCAAATCTATAATTTACATACGGGGAAGTGGGAACCTATAAAACTGACATATTCGCGCCCAAAAGGGGTTCCTTCTTCGACCTCCTGCGTGAGGACCAAGGAACCCCGGTGCACCGGCCTTCAATAAACCTCTTGCGTTTTGCATCGGCTTCCGACTCTTGTTGTTTCCTGGGCGAGTCGAAACTCCTAGGAGACCGCGAAGGTCTAACAAGATGAGTTGTTAAAGTTCACACAGCTAATTAATTGCATAACCTGGATTAGAATGAAGAGTTCCTGATTCAAAGTCTAGTGGTCTTCGTCAGGATTATGTGATACCCAACAAAGCCAGTATGTATTAACATAATCATATTTCATGACCAATCTCCACTCTGGTATCTGATAATAGGGACTAGATTTTAAAAATTTATTCTCTTTTCCCTTTAAGTTTCTTAACAAAAAGTGGAAGTGAAGGGCTTCCCTGGTGGTGCAGTGGTTGAGAGTCCGCCTGCTGATGCAGGGGACACGGGTTCGTGCCCTGGTCCGGGAAGATCCCACATGCCGCCGAGCGGCTGGGCCCGTGAGCCATGGCTGCTGAGCCTGCGTGTCCGGAGTCTGTGCTCTGCAACGGGAGAGGCCACAACAGTGAGAGGCCTGCGTACCGCAAAAAAAAAAAAAAAAAAAAGTGAAAGAAAATCATATTCTTTTTTTTAATATGAAGCTTTTGTTGACTTGAATAGCAGTCATAAAGCAGTGAAAACAGAAGCTCTTCTTAAACTTAATTATAGATACACTAGTAGTTCTTTGTAGTCAACTCTTCATTTGCATGTCTAATGTCTTGCATTATCTTTTCACATTTACATTTATTGGCAAAGAAAAAATGATTGTTAAACAGTCTACATACATTAAGCAAAGCTTTTCTTCCCCTCTGCTTTGAAAAATATCCTAGTCCGTACTGGGGTTTAAATAAATGGCACTATTTATTAATTCACAAAGACATATAGCTTTGTGATTATGAACAATGGAAAATATGAGAAAAGGTAAAGTTGGCATAAGAAAATCTTTACAGAAAAATTTCATGTCAGTCAAAAACATTAAAGGTTGATGTTTTGAAACTCCAATCGCTAAGCCTTGGGCATAAAACAAGAAAGCGACAAGGCTGACTGAATAAAACACACATTCACCAACAGTTGGCAGGTTTTGAAAGTGCTAAGATATGAATGTTGGGCTTTATATATTTATAAATATGTATTAATGCTTGTCTATAGGTATTTAAAATTATTTAGAGGTACGATTCTTCAGGAAAATAGGAATATAAAAAATATTCATAGATTGAAAATGCAATAAAAGAAACACAAAATGCAACATTTGGGAAAAATATTGACATATGATGGCCATTAAATATCTAAAAGATGTTAAAAAGTACATTCTTAACATTGAATATTTAGGTGGAGTTTGAAATTTAACTTTTGCTTTTACATTAAACGCAGACAGGCATTTTCTTTTTCTTAATCAAATGCGGTGTTTTGCTTACCAAGCAATGCTCAGACAAGGCAGAGCTGTCATCAGAAAGCTGATTCAAGATGGGGAAGGATGAATTTCTACTTACAAAGAGAGGACAAAGGCAGGATCTTGCAGTCAGGGTTTTAGGGTTGGACCTTGAGTGAAAAGGGTCATTAGAGCCATTATCAATTCAATGTCACTTTGGAAGATGTCAATTAGGACTGCAGTTCTGAAGGATCTTTAATTTAGTTATCTATGTATGAAATTTATTAAACCAAAAAAAACCCAACTAGACCTAATGTGATAGTTTGCAGTATATAAAAATATTGAATCATTATGTTATACACCTGAAACTAATATAAATTATATGTCAAGTATACCTCAATTAAAAAATATCAAGGCAGCTCTAGAAAAGTATGATTTGAATTGCTTTCCCTCCAAAGGCAAATGGTTTTTTGGACCAAATCAAGAAAGCTATAAAAGGCTTTATTATGTGAGAGTCTCAACGTGCGTTGGACTGAGCCCTCTTCATTCCACTGTTCTTAATTCTACCTGGTTCACTCTTATCTTCCTTCTTAAATGTACCCCTATTCCACTATAATATTTTATCCACTATAACCATATAGCTTCTGAGATAGTCTCCTGTTTGAACTAATCCTCTCCTTTCACTGTCCTTAAACAATGCTATTAGGACCATATTCCCAGATATTCAATGGAGTGAAATAGTAAGTTAAAAACAAACAAACAAACAAAAAAACATATCATAGATGTCCCCTAAATGCTAAAAGTTTGCAAGTAGACTCAGATGAATGTGCACTATGTCAACGGCCTTTAGTATTTTTACACATTTTACTTCATATAATTTCCTATTCAGCACTGGTGTTTAACAATTTACAGATTAATTAAAAGGAGGATTTCTAGATTTAAACAACAACAAAATACACCTGTCTCTGAATCATATCTTCACATAAGTGGAAAAGACATAACTCATCTAACCTATTCTCTCTCCGAAGTAGAAATACTTAATTACCTCCTGAAGTGTCACCAGCCTTTTCTTGAAAGGTAAAAATTATGGAGAGTTTAGTACTTCTCAAGACAACCCATTCTGTTTTTGGCTCAATATCTTTGTTAGAGCATTCTCCCTTTTATTGGTTTAGTTCTAGAATTTCCGTTTATGATTATGCTTCTATCAAATAAAACAAGATGCAACTGGAACACTTTTACACTGATTATAGTTAGAATGTCTCTATTTACTTCTTGAATTTTTCCCTAAATTAACATTACCTTATGCCTCTCTTGTTTTTGGTATAATGATGCAGTGATAGTTTTATTATAATTATTTTAACAACTGGCACAGTGCCTCTCAATTAGGAAACTTTCTTTACTTGAAAAAAAAAAAGTACCTTGAGCTAGGAAGGACCTCAAAAGCTATGTTGACAGGGGGCCAGTTGAAAGAGAAATGTATGTGGCTGATTTGCACGCAAGAGAGAAATGTGTTTTACCCAAAGAATGAAGTTTTTGTTGGGTGGAAGAGGAAGCAAGACTGAGGGAAGCTGAAAAAACTTTCCTCTCCTTCCCACTCAATGCACTGAATGCAAAAGCCAAGAGACATTTTATGAATCATGATGACTTTGTTGCTAGAGAGTAACAAAGGGGAGAAGGGATTTTTGTCCTTATTTAGCTTTTTTTTTTTTTTTTTTGCGGTATGCGGGCCTCTCACTGTTGTGGCCTCTCCTGTTGCGGAGCACAGGCTCCGGACGCACAGGCTCAGCGGCCATGGCTCACGGGCCCAGCCGCTCCGCGGCATGTGGGATCTTCCCGGACCAGGGCACGAACCCGTGTCCCCTGCATCGGCAGGCGGAGTCTCAACCACTGCGCCACCAGGGAAGCCCCTTATTTAGCTTTGATGGTTAGTGTCATGCTGTAGGTTGGTGCATGATGGGAACTTTTTATCTGCAAGGCTGATTTTATTGTAATGAGGGCACAAGGATCAAACGGTTACATTTGGATGCCAGAGATTCCTGCCTTTTCCCAACTTTCTTTCCTCTAGGACCCTTGTCACCCCAAAATGTTTGGTTTCCTGTCAGTCTGGAGGTTCCTGCTTTTTTTTCTGCTGAAGGATCTCCGTTGTTCACAAGGTGTATGGTTCCCTGCCATTTGGCCTGCCCCCCCTTCTCTGCTCATATCTAGCTAGCTGCCTATTCTAACAACTTCAGTTCACATTTCAAGACATTTGCAGATACCACGTAAACCTGCCTCCCATTGCCACTTGATATCTTCTTTAAATTCTGCCATTCGTTCCTATGTAGTGAAGGCATTGATGTTTTGTGAAATATGAAGCAGGTGTTGAATTTCACATCTGGGTATATTCTATGCAACAGGCAGAACACACTCATATCAAGAAGCTTGAGAAAACCATATGAATATGAGTGCACTGGGAAATTGTAGAAATGTTATGAGTATGCTAAATTTTCATATTCCATGGAATTACACCTAGATTTTTTAAAAATGTAAGGATTATACCTAAATACTATTTTTAAAAATCCCTATTTTCCTTTTCTGCATGTAGCATAAAATGTACTCCCCAGAAAATAATGCAAAAGTGAAAAAAATGAGCCAACTGTTTCAGAGTTCTCATTTACTCTGTGGTTAATTTATCTCATTTATGTTTCCAGATATTGAACTCTAAAAAATTGAAATATACCACCCAAAAAAGCCTAACAAGTTCACATAAATGCCCTCTTTCTGTTTTGAAAAGTTCTAATTTACCATTTTCAGCTTCAAGATAAGTTAGCATCTCTCACAATGTAATTTAAATGATCAGTGGGTGAGTTATGCTTTGAGAAATTTAAATTACCCATTTACTCGTTCAACAAATATTTACTGATTGCCTACTATATGCCAAACACTGTTGTAAGAGTTAATTTTACAAAGATGAAAAAGACATATCCTTCATCCTGCATACACTCAGTAACTAGTGGAATGACAAGTAAACAAATTTATTTTTTATTTTTAAGCAAATTAAACCAAGTTTCAAAACAATATGTATAGTACAAACTGATTAAAAATTTAAAAAGACATAGACATAAATCCTTGTATGAAAATGCTGGAGATACACAAAACACTATAAATAGAATAGGAGCAGGACGGGAAGGGATGAAATCTATTTTTATACACTATATATTTTTGTACTGTTTGGATTTATTCGATTTATTTATTTTTGCAGTAATTTCATAATTTTAATATGCATTATCTGCAATAATACTGTGATAGCTCCATACCGTGGATTGACACACGATACTTAGAACAGATTTATTAAATTTGTCTTTAGGTAAATAATACATGTTTTAAAATTGCCTAAATATACCATTCTGAGTCATTTCATTCCACCAGGAAAATAAAGAGCTTTTCCTCTTTTTAAAAAAATTAAATACCAAAGCAACTACCTTTAAATAAATAATGTTATAATGATTACATTTAAAATTCACAATAAGGCCAAAGTTCTCTTTCTATTAGCATGGCTGCTCAGTCATGATTCCCGGTACACTCTACAAAAGTGAGTGGTTTTTCGGAGGAGCATAGGCTGAGGCCAGGTGACACATCCTACTTTTCAACCTCACCTTTGTTTCCTTTTCCTCTGCTTTTTATTTTTTGTAGGAGAGAAGGCAGCCTTAGTACTGGATTCAGTTCTGAAAGGTTGAGGGGAATTTCCTATTACAAGTCAGGAAACGACCTAGGTGTTTCCAGAGCTTACCCGAAGGGTGCTTCCTTCTATGATCCTTGTAGGAACAGGCAGCTTGCGCTCCATCCCAGCAGCTGCTCCTGCCGCGAGTGGGACAAACTGCAACATCATCCAGCAGCATCAATCCGAGCCAGCTGCTCAGAGGATGCCTAGAGCTGGTGACGGCTGGCACCTAAAATACGAACGTGCCAAGGAGAGATCTGTGACATTTGTCTGGTGTGTGATAACAGATTGACTCGTTTTCCCCCAAATGAAGTAGTATTAGTTCTGTCCTTGTAAACATACACAATACGTAGGAGACTTGTTTTACTTAGAGCGTAAAATTATGCAGTTAAGTGCAGCACCAGGCGTCCGGAAGCAAGCACTTTCCGTCTGGGTTACACAGCCCGAGGGTGTCTGTCTGTCCGACTGTCCTACACTCGAAGTGGAGGTGGATTAAATTCATCAGGCAACTGCTCTAACCGGAAAATTTGCCGACGTCACCAAGTAGCTCCATCTGACTTTATCTGGACAAACAAGTAAATCATTCCACCGGCTGAAAACAACCAACCCAAACAAAGAAAACTACATTGTTCTTTCTCCTCAACTGAAATCCACACAAAAGGATCCTTATGATTCCGAAATTTCCAGAGGAGAAATGGAGTGACCTGAAATGTCAAAGACCCCATTGTTTTGTAAAGAAAGTACACCTCAAAATAGTCTAATTCCACATGGGAGCAACAAAGTACTGTTTCAGCCTCAGCTCCGGGTGGCAGTGGCTCCGCTAGGGCCCAGCGGCAGGTCCGCGGGCATCAGGCGCGTCCTCCCCGGAAGCACCAGGAGGCTTCACTCTGACGGGAACCCGAGTGCTGGATGGGGAGACCCTATCGGAGCCCAAGCCTGCCTTCGTCGCGGGTGGTTTTGCTCAAGAGCGACTTCTGTCTTTAAGGAGTTTTAAGGCCGCCTGGGTTTTGCGTTTTCTGTGCTGAGGTGTGTGAAGCGCAGGCGCAGGGCCGTCTACCCACTGAGAAGACGCGCTCCAAGTCTCGCGAGAGGCAGTGTTTCCTGTGGGCGCCTTGGAGTTGATATTCAAGTAAGGAGAGCTCTCCCGGCTGTCGGTTCTGGATGCCCTTCGCCCGCGCGGCTGCCAGCCTGTGTCCACACTCAGGGCAATGACCACGCGCTCTTGACCCGCTTCAGCTCCTAGAGCTGCTCCAACGGGTCGCAGTTCTGGCGCTTGGTGGGTTGGGAGGCGGCCGCTAGGCGTGTGTTGCCAGCACGTGAAGAGGACTCGCAATCGCAGTGTTCGCTTGGAGACTGGCGCCACGTGAGTCCTGCTTTGCGTTACAGTTTTTATTGCAAGTTGCTGTTGACCTAGAGGTGCCTGTTGCACTGTGGTGATATGGTCATGGCAGGAATAGGTTCTTTTTTCACTCTTTGACGTCTGTGTGGTCTCCGTTCTCTGGAGGCTCTGCTGTAGGAGGGACCAGCACTGCCGCCTGAGCCACCACTGGCTGCCCGGCGACGGTCCTTTGGATTTATTTTTGATGTGTGTGTACGTGTGTAAGTGCATACATCTATATATATATTACCTATAGTATGAATTATATATATAAAGAATAATATATATAATAATATATGATATTTAAAAATACAGAGAATCTTGAGCAAGTGTCAAGCAACTTTTAAAAAACGAATTAAAGTCTATATTTTACTCTAATTTCCTTAATTTTTTTCCAATGTTCTTTTTTCTATTCCACAATATCATTCAGGATATAAAAATGCATTTAGTCCTTGTGTCTTCTTAGGCTCCTCTTGGCTGTGATATTTTCTCAGACTTTCCTCTTTTTCGGTGATTTCTACAGTTTTGAGGATTACTGACCAGAAATTTTATAGAATGTCCCTCAATTGGCATTTGTCTCTTTTTCTTTTCTTTTTTTTTTTTCATGATTAGACTCAGGTCATGGATTTTTGGGAGAAAGCCACACAGGTAAATCGCCATTCTCACCACTATGTGTCAAAGGTATATACTCTTAGCATGGCATCACTGTTGATGTTAATTATCTTGCTGAGATGGTTTTGTCAAGTTTCTCTACTGTAAAGTGACTCATTTTTGCCCCTTTCTACAGTGTACTCTTTGAAAGGAAGCCAGTATGCACAGCCCACACTTGGCAAACCTGGGCAGTTTCTGACTGTGAAGCCCAGGAAAGTGTGTGTTTGGGGAACTAAGTGTGTGTGTGGCAAGAGGGCTAAGACTGTGGCTCCCAAGAGTTTCTCATTGTGGCTGTAGGCCACACTAAGCCTCGGGCAATTTGGCAAAATTGCCGTGTCAGTATTTCTGCTAGTTTAGGGCTCTAACAGTTTTTGCTCTGTGTAAGCAGATCTCAGCTCTGACTCTGGAGTCCTCTAGCTTTCTAGATTTCAAGTTGCAGTTTTCCCTACAATCTCAATTTTTTTGATAGGTCGGAGAAGAGTTGTTGAGTTTCAGTTTGTCCAACTTTCTCTTACTGTAAGGATGGTGTATTGATTTGCTAGGGCAGCCATAACAAAGCGCCACAGACTGGGTGGCTTAAGCAACAGAAATTTATTTTCTCACAGTTCTGGAGGCTAGATCAAGGTGTCAACAGGGTTGGTTTCTTCTGAGGGCTCCCTCCTCAGATCATAGATGGCCATCTCTGTCTTATCCCTGTGTCTTCACATGGTCTTCCCTCTGTGTTTATCTGTAATCTCCACTTCTTTTAAGGACACTAGCCAGTCATATTGGATTAGGGCCCAGTGATCTTGTTTTAACCTAGTTACTGTATCTCCAACTACAGTCACATTTTGAGGTACTGGGAGTTAGAGTTTCAACATATGAATTTTGAGGGGATACAGTTCAGCTCATAACAGATGGCAATAACAATTTTCAGCTTTTTACATATTGGAGCTGAAACAGGGAACTGCCGATAAGCAAACTTTTAATGTCAATGTTTAATGTGCAGTGTTTGGGTGTACTAAATATCATTAGCAACAGGTCTATGGTGAATTATCACTAAAGGATCTATATTAGTCAGGGTTTTCTAGAGAAACAAAACCAATAGGAGATCTCTATCTATCTGAAGAGATTTATTATATGGCATTGGCTCACTTGACTGTGAAGGCTGAGAAGTCCCACCATCTGCCCACTGCTAGCTGGAGATTCAGAAAAACCTATGATGTAGCTTGAAGGCCTGAGAGCCAGAGAGCCAATGGTGCAGATTCCAATCAGTGTTTGAAGGCCTGAGAACCAGGAGTACCCAGGTCAGGAGAAAATCAGTATCCTAGAATTAGAGCCAAATAATTGGTGCTTATTATTAACAAAGCCAAAGAGGATGATCTCTTAAAAAAAGGAATATGACCCTGTACTGTCGGGAGCTCAGCTGATCAGAGAGAGAAAGAACTGAGCTTCCAGGTGTCAGAGTCGCCAATTAAAGCAACAAGCCATAAATGAAAGGATTAAGCCTTTCATTACTTACTATGATTGTATAAGCAAGAATTATAAAAAAAACTCGAAGAAATGCCGATTCCATTGTCCCCTATCGAATGGCACACCCATCAAGGGTCAGGTAGATTAGAGCAGACGTGGTGGGTGGTGGTCATCTTACTTTTGAGGGAACCCTGAACAAAAGGCTCCAGCAGTTTTATGGACTATAGGGAGTTGTAACGGGGAAGAGGCAGGAGTGGAAAAGTCCTGGGTGCTGAGTCAGAGTGGGGCAGAGTTTAAGGTTTCTGCCTTTTCCCCAGTAAGGAGGCCTCGGGAGGTGCCAAGAAGACCTTTGCCTATGGCTTCAGATGTAGAGACCTGGGAATGAATGCCTGGGCTAGAAATGGAAATATGTGAAAGCCTGACAGGCTAGGGGGCCTGTTTCCTTAATTGCAACTCCCTTCAGAGACTGCTGTGCACCAAGCCTGGCATGGGAAGGTCAACTTTCCCCCATGTAGCCTGACAGATAACTGCCTATGATTAGGCCTGAAAAAAATCACAGGTAGGTTTTTAACCATGAGTCAGATTCCTCATATACTGAGTTATCTATAAAGAAATTGTAACTTCAGAATAAAAGCAATTATAATCTTCAATATTATGATGGTTAAAAATAAGAAAGCACAGATTTTAAAACAGTTTTTACATTGTTTGAAAATCTTGGTTATACTGCATAGGATGCCTTAATCAATGGCATGTAATATGCATTCAACTATGGCAAATTTACTAAGAATTTCAGAATATTTATCTTTAATTCAATGAATATACAAGCTGATTTTCATTTGAAATGGTGAAAGGAAATTTGGGATAATTGTAGAATCACTGAGGAAATGAAGTGAACTCAAACAGGGATCTTTTTATTGCAGTACTATGAGTAAACAATTAAATGATTTATATTTCAAAAGTCAGTAGTTCTTAAACTTTACCTACAAAATGCTCACACACATGCTTACTATGGTAACAGTTTCAGACTTTCTGATTTAGTATGCTACAGGTAAAGCCTAAGACTGTTTTTAACAAGCTGGTTGAGGTAATTCTTACATACATGGCTTTGAGATTAGACCTTGAGAGACATTTCTATATGATTAATTTGAAGGGAAAATTTTTATTGTAAAATGAAGGGAAATAGTCTGATGTGTTGAAAAAAAAGTCAGGTTTCTTTTTTTGGCTTCTATATGAAATTAATGTGTTTTTTGTTTGTTTGTTTTTAACATCTTTATTGGAGTATGATTGCTTTACAATGGTGTGTTAGTTTCTGCTTTATAACAAACTGAATCAGTTATACATATACATATGTTCCCACATCTCTTCCCTCTTGCGTCTCCCTCCCTCCTACCCTCCCTATCCCACCCATCAGGGAGTTTTTAGTAGTGTCTGATCTGAGGTCTGCCAATGAGCCTTGCTAAAAGTTACATAGGTAATCTCCCTAGCTCTTAGTTTCCTCATTGTAAGAATATGTGCATTTAATTGCACAACTTCAGTGTATTAGTCAAGTTCCAAAATTCCATGTGGATAACTAATTTATATGATGTTGTGGAAAAGTTCTTTTACAGCTTTTGGAATCACTCAGCCTCTCACAAATATTTGAATTTTTTCAAATTTTGAATTGGTGCAGCTTTATTTAAACCGTGTTTTTCTGATTTGAGTAACATTCACAACCTAATGTACACAAGGGATGCATTTCAGGAAATGGAAGTGCTCACCACTCTGTGGAATCCCTCTGTTTATGTCAGGGTGGCCTTTGCGCTTCATTTTTGTAGCTAAAAGGGATGACAGATTTTCCATGAAAGAGTTTGAAATTGAGAGATTTATTAATTGATTATAGCATTTGGAGTGAGGTCTATCTTAGGTTTTAATTTTATTTTCACTTCTTACTAACAAGTGAATTACAACCAATTGTTTCCTTATATATAGTGAATCTTGAATTACCATAAGAAAAAAAAATAAGCATCTTATACAGTAACATTTTTATTTTGATTTTTATCCAATTGACTCTTTTTTTTAAGAAACGACATAGAGATATGGTTAGGTGTAAAGTGTTCAGATGTCATACTGCCTTATTAAGGGCCAGACTCTACAACATACCTGCTGGGAAATCTTAGGCAAGCACTTAACCTTCTACAACTTAGTTTTTCAGATTCTGTATAATAGGGGTGTTAATAATAGTGGCTATCTTGCTTTCTCATAATTTGATCATGGTGCTTTCCATTTGGAGCTCACCTTCAGCTTATATGGAATATACTAAACCATATTTTGAGGAAATCTTGATTAAATTCATACAACAAGCAAGTGTAGAGAGCATCATGCTCAAGTACACTAACTTTATAAAATGGTACACTTGAACCCAGATAAGTTGACAGTCTTATTCAAGGTCACACAGGTGTACTGGGATACAGGAAGCCAACTTTACTCTGTTTTTAAACATTGACTGCTGTAGACTAAATAGTGTCATTTCCAATAAAAGTAGAGCACTGAAAGAGACTTGACATTTTTATGAGAATTGACCATGGTACTAAGGGTCAGGTTAATTTTTTAAGCTGCATTATTAACTTCTGTTTGTGGAAAAACCTGCCTCAGAGATCTCAGTTATCACCCACAGTTTTCTTCATGCACAGAGACCACAGTGAAAAAAGAACAAGTGTACATATAACAAAACTGTGATTATAAGGGCATACCACTGTAACCCAGTGTCTCACAGAATCTCAGTAAACAGAAGGAAGGATTTGTCAGTATGTGTTTATGCCCAGGTAACCTGTGGTTCCCCAATATTACCTTCCTTGATCCCTAAGACTATGAATGTGATGGGCTACCACTTTTGTGATTATGTCACTTTAAATGGCAAAGGGATCTTGCAGATGTAATTAAGGTTATCAGTTGACTGTGTGTTTAATCAAAAGGGAGAGTATCAGGGTACAACTAATCACGTGAGCCCTTTAGAAGAAGAGTTTTCTCTGGCTGATGGCCAAAGAGAAATTTAGAGAGATTCAAAAAAGGAGAAGGACCTGAAGTACCATTGATGACTTGAAGGTGACAGCCACATGTGCAAGAATGTAATGATCTCTAGAAGCTAAGAATAACTCCCAGCTGACAACCATCAAGGAAACAGAGACATTAGACCTACAGCTTTAAGAACTAGATTCTGCCAGCACCTGGGATGAGCTTCGAAACAGATTCTTCCCAAGATCCTTCAGAAAAGAGCCCTGCCCAGCAGATACCTTGATTTGGCCTTGTGAGACCCGAAAGCAAAGAACCCTGTCGGAGCCTGCCCAGACTTCTGACTTAGAGATCTGTGAGCTAATGTCTGGGTGTGTTTTAAGCTGCTAATATGAAACGATTTGTTACTCAGCAATAGGAAACCAATACAGAATGCTTGAATACTCAGGCTTGTTGGAGGAGGTCATCTAGAAGATGTGGCCGCTGGTTGACTCCGGAGCTGGACCTGGGCGATCAGAGAGTTCTCACCTCCTCCCCAGTCTTTGGAATGCGTGTTCTGTTCACCATTGCTGTAGCTGGAGTTTTTTCAAGGATGCAGCCTTGAGAGAGTTGTGTGTTGTTGAGACCATCTGGATTATGTACATAACTGAACCCTGTTAAGGCCTCTCTATAATCTTTTAAGATTCTAGTGGGTGGGTGCAAAGACCTAGTTACCTTGCGGCTAAGAAAAGCCTTGCATGTGAATCCCCTTGCTTATTAACCCTGTCACCTACCAATCTGGAGTGACCTGCCTCCTTCTGCTGTCTCCCCTTTTCCTCTCTGTATGGAGACCAGTTTGGAATTTCACCTGGGGAACTCCAGAAGTTGCAAACCAACAATGCTTTCTGTGTGTTTGCTGTTACACTTTATGCAGAATTGGTGCTGTGATCATCAGATGGTGCCCATGCAGTGGGTATGATGAGTTCCACTTCATGATGCCCATATATATTGGGCAGAGCCTTCTCTTATGCAAAGTTTGGACAGAATTCTTGGGTACCTGGTGTCCTAGCAAGAAAATCTGAGGATTCCTTCTTTTTGTGGTAGGCACATATACATTGGCCCACAAGTTCCTCAGGCCAAATAAACAACTCTCATCTGCTTTTTTTTTCTTTTAAAGTGAACTTGGAGAAGTTGGTTAACCTCTTTGAGACACTTTACTCTTTTATAAAATGTGGCAAATAATATCTATGTCATAATATTTTCTTAAGAATACATTGAAATATGACATGTGTAAAGCAAATCTAGCAAAATCTTAAATGTAGAAACTAGGAGATGGGTATTAGGCTATTCAGTGCATAATTAGTTCAAGTCTTTCTGTATGTTAGAAAATGTTCATCATTAAATTGTTTAAAATAAAGCTATTGCAAAGTGTAGGCAAGAGATGATAGGTGCTTGGGTCTAGATGGCATTGGTAGAGATGGAGCACTTGAGCTGAACTGAAAGATACTGTGAAAGTCAGTTTGCCTGGATTTAGTTATAATTTGTGTACTGGAGTCAGGAAGATGGCAAGGATTGTTCATACATTCTGGACTTGTGCAGTTGCTGTCTTAAAAGTATTATTCATTTGTTTTCCTCACAGAAGGAAGACTTCTTTGGGGTATGTTTTGGTTTTGGTTGCAGAAATATTAAATGTTATTTTAGAATCTAAGAGTTTAGAATCTAAGAGTTTAGAATCTAAGAGTTAAAATCATCAAGCAGAAAATCCACTATTATTAACAAGTTTCACTTAAATATTTAGGTCTCTGGTGATTCAGATGGGCAAGAAAACCATACATACCAAATGTTGATAAACCATATAACTGGTCACTAAAAAATATGACTTGCTTTATATAATAGTTTTAAACAAAGGTACACAAAGCAGTGATAGGCTTTCTTCTTCTAAATAAAATTGGTTGGTTTACACTTAGCACTCCAGATAATGTCAGAGAATAAAACAACAAATAATAGATGAGGGCCCAGAATAGGAATAGGGTAGGAAGTATTTGAAAGTTGTAAAAGTTTTAGGCAATTATGAACTTGGAGCCACGGTCCAAATAAGATTGCTGTGACTTATGATACAAACTGCAGGTTCAGGGAGGTTTCCCTAAACTACCCTCAGTTTCAATAATTTACTAGAAAGATTTGCAGAACTCACTGAAAGCTGTTATATTTATTAGTATGGTGTGTAAATGATACAGAAGAAAATTAGCCAAGGGAAGAAATGCATACAGCAGACACCAAACATGGAGCTTCCTTTATTCTCCCTCCATGGAGGCATGAATGCTTTACTTACAAGGCATCGATGTGTGCTGATCCGCTCGGAGTGTTGCCAACTAGGGAAGCTCAACTTAGCCTTGACTCTAGAGTTTTTACTGGGGCTCCATCAAGTGTGCATGATTAATTGATTTATCACCCACTTGGTTGATCTTACTCTCCAGGTCAACTGATACTGTGTGATCCAGAGCCCCCACCCTAAATCCTATTGTTGGTTTTTCTAGCATAACCAGCCCCAACTCTGAACAAAGACACTACTGGCAGACATGACATTCTAAGAGTTTAGAGATTACCTCCTAGTATCTGAGGGCAAAGGCGAGATCCCTTTTTTGGACAAAATTAAGTTTTTTCTTACACAAAGTTTTTTTTTTTCAAGAAAAAGTATGGGCACCTCATTATTTTACAAAATTTGCTGACATCTTCGTCTAGTATGCTATGGTATAAGTGTGTCAGAGTCGTTTAAAAATCTCAAGTCAATGCTTTTGCAATTTCTGGCCAACATAAGGCAGTCATTACCTCACAAGCTCAAAGGAAGTAAGTGCATGCATTATAGACAAGATGGTGAAAATTTAAATTATATATCAAGTTAAATGATCTCACTGTGTAATTCATCTCCACTGAATTCAAGTTGCCTTAATCAGTTGTCTGGTAGTATCATGAAATATTTTGCAATCGCTAAGTTGTTTTAGATGTACTTCGATGTTGTTAATCAGGCAATACTCACAGTTAAATGAGAAGTAAACAAGAAACTTCTGTTAAAATATTAGAGAACTTCCCTTGCATGCCTCTGTCCCCATTTTTAACTCTGGTTGAACAAGTTAAGGTCCAGTACAGAATCGTTACTTAGGAATAGAGAATTTCATCTGAATTGGTATTGATGTATCCTTCTCTGACATCTTTTATATTATTCAGATTCACACTTCCTTCAGTTTTCTCAAACACTTTGATGTGATAAACCAGATAGATCTCCCTAGTTTTCATCAGTCTTTCTCTACTTCACAGTAACTTCATTCATTCTTTTATTTAACAAACATTTATTAAATGCCAACTCTATGTGATATGCTAAGGTTACAAAGATGCATAAGTCACAGCTACTGTTAGAATCCAGTAAAAGAAAAACTGGGTGAATGCATAATACAGTCAGATAAGTGCTGTGAGATTCAAATGTAAAGTTTTAGGAATCCTAAAGGAAAGGGGGTCCAAATATTTGGGATTGACATTGGAAATGTGTACAGTTATCTTTGGCCCAGGATGATAAGAGGAGATTTATATTTACCAATACAAGTTTTGGGGGAATATGGGGCTGAAGACTGGAGGTAAGAGGAAATAGGAATTAAGGATGAGGTGACGGGACATTCTACTAAAGAAATCACATGGTCCTAGTGATGGATCTGCAAACAGGTATTCTGTTTGTGGAATTTCAAAATGTCTAGATTTAATGTCTAAATCAAAAGTGGTGGGAGAGGGCTTCCCTGGTGGCGCAGTGGTTGAGAGTCCGCCTGCCGATGCAGGGGACACGGGTTCGTGCCCCGGTCCGGGAGGATCCCACATGCTGCAGAGAGGCTGGGCCCGTGAGCCATGGCCGCTGAGCCTGCGTGTCCAGAGCCTGTGCTCCGCAACAGGAGAGGCCACAACAGTGAAAGGCCCGCATACTGCAAAAAAAAAAAAAAAAAAAGTGGTGGGACATGAATGAATAAAAAAATTAAATTGTTGCTGCAAATGATGGGGAATCATTGAAGATTTTAAATAGAAGACTGTCATGATCAGAATTGTGTTAGAAAGATCAACTGCAAAGATTTCCATTTTCACAGGATAAAAAAGGGGTGCTGTTGCTTCCTGGTATAAAATCCTTTGGTATCTGACATTTTTACTCGGGGTAAAATTCGTAATCTTTATAATTGCTTCACGTTCTTGTACTTGTCTGCTTATATAGCTTCATCTTTCACCATCTTTTGGCTCATAGTTTGTGTTCAAGCATAATGAATTTTAGCTCAGTTGTATCTTTTACCATTTGGTTCTAAAACTAGAACCAGTGTTAGAGTAGATTGTTGTTTTTTTTGTTTTTGTTTTAGAAGATGTTGGGGGTAGGAGTTTATTAATTAATTAATTAATTTTTGCTGTGTTGGGTCTTCGTTTCTGTGAGAGGTTTTTCTCTAGTTGTGGCAAGTGGGGGCCACTCTTGATCGCGGTGCACGGGCCTCTCACTATTGCAGCATCTCTTGTTGCGGAGCACAGGCTCCAGATGCGCAGGCTCAGTAGTTGTGGCTCAAGGGCCTAGTTGCTCCGCGGCATGTGGGATCCTCCCAGACCAAGGCTCAAACCCTTGTCCCCTGCATTAGCAGGCAGATTCTCAACCACTGTGCCACCAGGGAAGCCCCAGATTGTTGTTTTTTTCATCAGTCAAAAATAATATTGAATCAGCAAATAAGAACAAGCCCATTAACTGGAATTTTGCTTGTGTTTTATGTTTAGAAGAGCAGTAAATCCCTTTTATGGGGGAAGAGAGTAACTATCAATCTTTTTGTTTGCATGCCTGGAATCAGTAAAAATTCAGCCTGATTGCTCTACTTAAGGACCTGTGTCATGGTAATTCATGTTTATTGACACCTTCATTACCTACAAGATCCTTATTCATAAAAAAGTAGCAAACTTGGATTTTTTTTTGTTTCATTATATTTGATAAGGAAAAGTAGATAATGATAGCAAAGATAAGACATTGTGGCCAATTCCTACATAGTAAATACTATATACTATATACATATTTACTATATACTATATCTACTACCTACTGTATCTACTATATACATACTGTATATACTATATACCATACATAGTATGTACTATATATGTTATATATACATACTATATACATATATGTATACTATATATACATACTGTATATGTAGTATGCATTATATATGTGGCATATATATACATGTAAACATTCGTACACTCATATTTATACGTAATGCCATAAGGCTGCATTATAGATTATTCTGGTTAATGGAGGTATGAATTTAATTTTGATTATGGTTAGTTTGGTAAGAAACTGTCAATATTCTTAGAAGGGTTCAACCAATGGGCTAGTACAAGCAATAACATGTTATAATGAAAATAGTATCAGCCTGGTATGCAGGAGACCCAAATTCTGATCACAACCTTAGACACTAAAGTCTGTGTGACTTGACTCAGACACATCACTTCTCTGTGGTTCAGTTTTCTTATTCATAAAATAAGGATCTTGGAAATGTGTGGTTCAAAATAGATTTTTTTCCTTAGGTCTTTTTCCTCTCATATTATCTCACATGTACTTCTATAATTTTAAGAGTTTCAAAGCAGGCTGTAAAATCAAAGTTTATTAAAGTTTTTTTCAGGTAAGATGTAAAACAATGCTTAGGGTGTGGGAGTTATAAAGAAGTCTAAGGCTGACTTGAATATTTTAAAACAAAGAGCAGGAGTTTACAAAAGCAGCAGAAATTTCAATAGATGACATTAACATAGGAGAAAGAGTAAATAATAAAGAAAAATACAACAAGCTACATAGGACTTAGATCATTTAAATGCTAAAAGATGAAAGTTAGTTCAAAATAGCTCTAACTGAGAACAGTGACACATCTCTGCAAAAAGGAATATCAAACAATTGCATATCATTAAGTCTAAGGTATCAAAAAGTAAAAGTGTAAGGTACTTTTGTGTATATTATTAAATATGGGTGATTGGTAATAATAAGTAATAAGATTTTTAAAAAGCCAAACATTAAAAAGAAAGAGCAACTGTAATTAAGAAGGGCATGCAGAGTCTAAAGACTTACTTCATAATGAGAATCTCAATTATAGGAAAAATATGAAGAAACTAGGAGAAAGAATGTCAGAAGTGCTCCTACTAATAAAATAATAAATGGTTTCTATTAGGTATACTTTATTTCAAAAAGTAAAAGAAAACTTTGTCTATTTGCCAAAATTTAGGAACCTTTCTAGAAACTATTTTCCATGTTCTTGCTTAATCTCAGACCAATTGAGAGGGTGAATATAGCAAGAAAGTCTTGGCTCTCCTATGTTCTGAAACTAGATTTGTATATTTGTTCATCTTTCACTAGTGTGGATTATCAAAGACTAATTGCTGGCAGTTAGTCAGTTGGAGGCTGTGCCTTGACCAAGTCTTAACATTCATTCATGCAGTTCATACCTCAGATCCTCCCTAGGATAATTCCCTAAAGGATGTCAAGAGGGTGCAGGGAACAGACCCTACCAGAGTTGATATGAACTTGCTCAGGCTGCCCTACAATTTATTTTCTTTCCTATAAATGTGGCTCTTGATAGTAATTTACTCTTATTTCATTTATAAAGGAGCAGGCATGTTTTACTGTGTGCATGAGCATATGTTTGTGGAACTGAAATAAAAATTAAAAATAGGTGCATTTTCCCAGAGAACTTTCACACCTACTTATTATGCGCAGGTTGGAGATTAATCATTTGTCTCCCTCTTAAATCACTCTAGAGCTTTGAACCGATGGACAAATTAGTCATGAGGAGCAGATAGATAGAGATCAATGTATGGATTTCATCAAGAATAAAACTAATTAGAGACTGAGACTTGGACCAGTGGACAATGTGCTTCTGAATCACTGCTCTCCCCCACCTTCACCCTGGTTATCTTTGGCAGAACTGCTTCCTGCAGAGTCACTAGAAAAGTCAGAGACTGAGCAATGTGAGTTCTTTCCTTTGCCCAACCAGACAAATGAAGACCAGTTATAGTTTATAAGAGGCAGAGTACTCTCCTGGACAGTGGAATAGAAGTTCTTTCCCATCCATGAGGAACGTAAGTTCCTACCCCTACTTCCCCCAATTTAGGACTAGTCCATCTCAGGACACCAAGGCAACACAGTAATGACATTGTCATTTGAGTGGATCTGATTCCACTTCTTTGACATTTCTACTTCCTTTTTGATTTTTTAGTCATTTTACTTTAACCTTTCTGTCACCTGTCAAGTGTGACTCTTGTAAGGAACATTTCTTTTTAACCATGTCTGACAATATTTTCACTTAATTGTGATAGTCCGTTTACTGTCAGTGAAGTCACTGGTATACTGGGTTTGATCTACCATCTTTCCGTTTTTTATTTGTTTCACATGTATTATGTCCCTTATTCACATCTTTCTCGTCTTGTTTGGATTAATTAATTGAGGTTATATTTGTCATTATTATTTCATTATTCCTCTCAATTAGCGTGTAAGGCTTACATTATTTAACTGTTGTTTTTAAGGGTTAGCCTTAAACACTGCAACTTGTATCCTTGGCATATTTTGTCCTAATATAAAATAGTACTTTTACCACTTTGTAGATAATTCTAGGAAATTGTAATACTTAACTCCATTTGCACCTCTCCTGTATTTTGTTTACTGTAGTCATGATTTTTTTGTTGTTGTTGTTTTGTTTTGTTTTTTGCGGTACGCGGGCTTCTCGCTGTTGTGGCCTCTCCCATTGCAGAGCACAGGCTCTGGACTCGCAGGCTCAGCGGCCATGGCTCACGGGCCCAGCTGCTCCACGGCATGTGGGATCTTCCCGGATCAGGGCACGAACCCGTGTCCCTTGCATCGGCAGGCGGACTCTCAACCACTGCGCCACCAGGGAAGCCCTGTAGTCATGATTTTAATCTCACATATATTTTATTTCATTTTTGAGACATTATTATCATTTTTGTAGTCAATGTTCAGTTATATTCATACATATGTTAACCTTTTATTTTTGCTTTTTATTTTTTCCTACCTTTTCATGTTTCTCCCTAGAGTCATTTTGCTTCTGCCTGAAGAGATCCTAAAGTAATTGTTTGGGTATATTGGCTGGTGACAAATTATATCAGATTTTTATTCATTTAGAATCACCTTTATTTTGCCATCATTCTACGTACTGTTTCTTGAGAAAGATTACTAACTTAGCAATTTTTTCCAGCACGTTAAAATGCCATGCAATTGTTTTCTGGATTTCATTGTTTTTGTTGAGAAATCAGATCCTCTTTTTTTTTAAAAAATATACACCTTTGTCTGGTTTTGGTACCAGGGCGATGGTGGCCTCGTAAAATGAGCTTGGAAGTGCTCCTTCCTCTGCAATTTTTTAGAAGAGTTTTAGAAGGATGGGTGTTACCTCTTCTCTAAATGTTTGGTAGAATTCGCCTGTGAAGCCATCTGGTCCTGGACTTTTGTTTGTTGGAAGATTTTTAATTGCAGCTTCAATTTCGTTACTTGTGATTGGTTTGTTTATATTTTCTATTTCTTCCTGGTTCAGTCTTGGAAGGTTGCACCTTTCTAAGAATTTGTCCATTTCTTCCAGGTTGTCCATTTTATTGGCATATAGTTGCTTATAGTAGTCTCTTATGATCATTTGTATTTCTGTGGTATCAGTTGTAATTTCTCCTTTTTCATTTCTAATTTTATTGATTTGAATCCTCTCCCTTTTTTCTTGATGAGTCTAGCTAAAGGTTTATCAGTTTTCTTTACCTTCTCAAAGAACTAGCTTTTAGTTTCATCGATCTCTGCTATTGTTTTCTTCATTTCTATATCATTTATTTCTTCTCTGATTACCCTGTTACAAAAACCAGACAAAGATATGACACACAAAAAAAATTACAGACCAATATCACTGATGAACATAGACTAAAAAGTCCTCAACAAAATACTAGCAAACAGAATCCAATAACACATTAAAAGGATCATACACCATGATCAAGTGGCATTTAACCCAGGGATGCAAGGATTCTTCAATATACACAAACCAATCAATGTGATACACCGTATTAACAAATTAAAGAATAAAAACCATATGATCATCTCAATAGATGCAGAAAAAGCTTTTGACAAAATCAACACCCATTTATGATAAAAACTCTCCAGAAAGTGGGCATAGAGGGAACCTACCTCAACATAATAAATGCCATGATTGACGGACCCACAGCAGACATCATTCTCAATGGTGGAAAACTGAAAGCATGTCCTCTAATATCAGGAAAAGACAAGGATGTCCACTCTCGCTGCTGTTACTCAACATAGTTTTGGAAGTCCTAGCCATGGCAGTCAGAGAAGAAAAAGAGATAAAAGGAATCCAAACTGGAAAAGAAGAAGTAAAACTGTCACTGTTTGACAGTATCACTGACATGATACTACTACCCATAGAAAATGCTAAAGATGCCAACAGAAAACTACTAGAGCTAATCAATGAATCTGGTAAAGTTGCAGGATACTAAATTAATGCACAGAAATCCCTTACATTCCTATACAGTAACAATGAAAGATAAGAAAGAAAAATTAGGGCTTCCCTGGTGGCGCAGTGGTTGAGAGTCCACCTGCCGATGCAAGGGACATGGGTTTGTGCCCAGTCTGGGAGGATCCCACATGCCGTGGAGTGGCTGGGCCCGTGAGCCATGCTGCTGAGCCTGTGCCCGGAGCCTGTGCTCCACAACGGGAGAGGCCACAACAGTGAGAGGCCTGCGTACCGCAAAAAAAAAAAAAAAAAAAAAAAAATTGAAGTATAGTTGACTTACGATATTTTGTTAGTTTCAGGAGCAAAAAGTTTTCATTTTTGCTTAAGAAATTTTCAGCTGGCTTTCCTGTCACTTATAATAAGAACAACATGAATAAAATCCTAAATGTAGCAGCAAAAAAAAAGGCAGTATGGTACCAGTATAAAAACAGAAATATAGGTCAATGGAACAGGATAGAAAGCCCAGAGATAAACCCACACACATATGATCACCTAATCTATGACAAAGGAGGCAAGAATATACAATGAAAAAAAGACAGCCTCTTCAATAAGTGGTGCTGGGAAAACTGGACAGCTACATGTAAAAGAATGAAGTTTGAAAAATCCCTACACAAAAACGATACACAAAAATAAACTCAAAATGGATTAAAGACCTAAATGTAAGACCGGACACTATAAAACTCTTAGAGGAAAATATAAGAAGAACACTCTTTGACATAAATCACAGCAAGATCTTTTTTGACCCACCTTCTAGAGTAATGAAAATAAAAACAAAAATAAACAAATGGGACCTAATTAAACTTAAAAGCTTTTGGACAGCAAAGGAAGCCATAAACAAGATGAAAAGACAACCCTCAGAATGGGGGAAAATATTTGCAAATGAAGCAACTGACAAGGGATTAATCTCCAAAATAAACAAGCAACTCATGCAGCTCAATATCAAAAAAATAAACAACCCAATCCAAAAATGGGCAGAAGACCTAAATAGATATTTCACCAAAATAAACATACAGATGGCCAAGAGGCACCTGAAAAGATGCTCAACATCAGTAATCATTAGAGAAATGCAGATCAAAACTACAGTGAGGTATCACCTCACACAGGTCAGAATGGGCATCATCAAAAAATCTACAAACAATAAATGCTGGAGAGAGTGTGGAGAAAAGGGAACCCTCTTGCACTGTTGGTGGGAATGTAAATTGATACAGCCCTGTGGAGAACAGTATGGAGGTTCTCTAAACAACTAAAAATAGAACTATCATATGACCCAGCAATCCCACTACTGGGCATATACCCTGAGAAAACCATAGTTTGAAAAGACACATGCACCACAGTGTTCATTGCAGCACTATTTACAATAGCCGGGACATGGAAGCAACATAAATGTCCATTGACAGATGATGGATATAGAAGTAGTGGTACATATATACAACAGAATATTACTCAGCCATAAAAAGGAATGAAATTGGGTCATTTGTAGAGATGAGGATGGACCTAGAGACTGTCATAAGGAGTGAAGTAAGTCAGAAAGAGAAAAACAAATATCGTATATTAACGCATATATGTGCAATCTAGAAAAATGGTACAGGTGAACCTATTTGCAGGGCAGGAGCAGAGATGCAGATGTAGAGAATGAATGTGTGAACATTGTGGGAGTAATGGGGGGTGGGATGAATTGGGAATTTGGGACTGACATATATACACTACCATGTGTAAAACAGATACCTAGTGGGAACCTGCTATATAGCTCAGAGAGCTCAGCTTGGTGCTCTCTGGTGACCTAGATGGGTGGGATGGAGCGGGTGGGAGGGAGGTCCAAGAGGGAGGGGATATATGTATACGTATAGCTGATTAACTTCGTTGTACGGCAGAAACTAACACAACATTGTAAAGCAACTATACCCCAATAAAAAAGTATATACAATGACATGTATCTACCATTATAGTAACTTACAGAATAGTTTCACTGCCCTCCACATGCTTTGTGCTCTACCTGTTCATCCCTACCTCTCCCCTAGCTCCTGGCAACCACTTACCTTTTTACTGTCTCCATAGTTTTGCCTTTTCCAGAATGTCATATAGTGAGAATCATATAATATGTAGCCTTTTCAAATTGGCTTCTTCACTTAGAAATATGATTCCTCCATGTCTTTTCATGGCATGATAGCTCATTTATTTTCAGTTCTGTATAATATTCTATTGTTGGATGTACCACAATTCATTTATTCATTTACTCACTGAAATATATCTCAGTCGCTTCCAAGTTTTGGCAATTATGAGTAAAACTTCTTTCTATAAACATCTGTGTGTAGGTTTTTGTGTGGACATAAGTTTTCAAATACTTTAGATAAACACCATGTAGCAAAATTCTCTTTTTTTTTTCAAGTTAAAAACAAGTTTTCATTTTCTTAAATAATCCTCATATGTACCATTCCATGCTGTGGAAAAAACATACAGTCTGGACACAATATCAAGATTTCAGAACACTGGCACAAATACTTACATCTGTGTTTTATGAAAAATTTTCTTTTTAAAGAAATTCATATCTGTGTGTATGTGTGTGGTGTGTGTGTGTAATATTTTATCTTAGTCATGGGAAGTCAGCCATTTTACAATCAAAACAGCAACAACAACAGCAACGACAAAACACCTTTCTGTGTTTTTTTTATACTTCTTGAATTCTTAATTTGTGAGAGAAATTTTCAGCTATTGCTTCTTCCCTATTCTCTGTCAATATTCCTTACTGGGACTCAATTTAAATGTGGTTTAGTCCCAAATGTTTGTTATATTTTCCACCCCTTCCTCTTTCCAACCCTTATCCTGCTTATTTTCTACTGATCTATTTGCCACATCACTAACATTTTCTTCTGCTGTGTCAAATCTGCATCTAAACCCATCTATTTAGTTACTTTCAGTTACAGACTTCTATTTTCCTTTTAGATATTCCATTTATTAATATAGTTAATTTTTTTTAAAGATTATGGTTAGTGGAATTTCTGTCTTGCCATTTATTCTTTGGAACGTACGTATTACTGTTTTTTTTTTAAGAACTATGTTTTCTAAACCCAATACCTGGGTCCCTTGTAAGTCTGCTTCTATTTTCACTTTTCTGTTCTTTTTTTGGTGATATGAATGACAAATTTTATTTGAATATCTAACATGGTATATAGAAAACTATTTAGTCTTTACATCTGTAATAGCTCTCAAGAGAGAGTTTATTCTACCTTTTAATAGACGGGTTGAGTGGATGAAAAGCACCTTACATTTAGTGAGAGACTGAGCTGACTTGTGAGTTGGGTTAAATTGTTTTTAAGGCTTGATCCATTTCTATTTCCTCTAATTCATTGTCTTTGGCTTACTGTCTTCATGCCAAAATCATAGAGTTATAGAATCTTGGATATGGGAAGTACCTTAGAGATCATTAACCAAGTGCTTTCATTTTTACTGTAGAAGGAATGCAACAAGAATGTGTATTACTTGGCAAGATTTTGCACAGGTACTAAGTAGAAATTCCAAAACTGGAGCCTGTATACCTTGCACCTCAATTTGCTGTTCTTATTTCTACTGAAGTAGTCAATATTGTGCTCTCCTGGTGCACTAGTCAAGATCTTCTAACATAATTCAGAAATCACCTCCTCTTAACTTAGGCTGATATACACTTTGCTAGAGTTTTATATGCTAGCTTATAGCATTGCTGGAAGTCTGGAGAGCAAGGCTCAGAAAATGCTCAGGGTCTAAGATAGGCAACAGAATATGGACCGTATCATCTGCAGGAGCAGTCTGCTTAAGGGTGCCTCCAACAATGGTCCTCCTGCATCCTGCCAGATGCTGGCACAGTGGACAAACCTGGAATTATTCATTTGTCTTTGCCTTGCTCACTCACAGTTCAGACTTCTGGGGAAAATCACCTTTTTAGCCAAGCTTTGATTGCATGATGTTTCCATAGCAGTCCAGGGTACAGAGTAAAGAGTTACACAGTCACATTTAAAAAAAAAAAAAAATATATATATATATATATATCTGAATCATTATTTTAGTGTGGTGTACAGAGATCTTTCAGTGAAGAGACTTGGTTTTTCATTTAGAACCCAAAGTGTTTAAACATTTAGACAAATAATAGGAACACTGTCTTTCTTTTCTTACCTATAAAATAGTGATAGTAATCCTTGCCTTTTTGTAGCTCACAGAGACATTACAAAGATCTTAAACGTCATGCAAAGTAAATGGGATAAACATAATTTTGGATATAAACTATCACAAGATAATAGCTATATTACTAAAATGAATAAAGACATCATAAGCTTCCTTTTTTTCCCGTATAGCTATCTTACCTATAAACTAAAAGTGAACTCTTTGGCGAAATCAGGAAATCTTTCATGAAAATTGGAGTAATAGGTTTAAGCAACCATAAGTTGATTTTTAAATATTTTCAGTACATGCAAAAACCATAATGTATGGTTAAGCTGAACATTATTTGTAGCCGAACGAGGTCCATATTTTTAGTTTCATTCGGAGCCCAGTGTCCAAAATCATTTTCATTATTAAGGAGGCAGTATATCTGGATTTCACTTTTCTCTATCAGTTACTAGCAAGACATTTTAGTTTCTAGGCCAACATTCTTAAATCCTCGGTATGTCGTCCATTATAAATATGTCCATGTGACCAGTTACACAGCAGAGTAGATCTCTGTGGCAATGGAATATATATGAGACTGTTCATCCGGTAGACAATCACAGCAAAGAAGTCAATAAGAAATTGAGTATTAGACTGAAGTCTTTTTTTCTCCATCAGATGTTTGTTCTCTGTCAAGATTAAGACTCATCAGCATTGTTATGAAATAAAATTGCAGTACCATTACTATAAATTGCTTGATAGTTACTTTTCAGATTCTTTGATAGACACCTATCTAAACAAAACATTCACATATGTAAACACTAACACATACAGTTCTATTCTGGGTCAAAGTTTTCCTCTGTATTTAATCAACCTATTATGACCATTGAAATGATAATGTATCTATCTCCTAAAAGTATATTAGTGTAATAAAATAGCAGGTGATTTTAGGATGAACATTTATTTTAAATCAGCGACTCCAAAAGTAACAGTTTAATTTATAAATTCTGCAAGGAAAGTTGTACTACATTGCAAGATGTTAATTTGAATATTGTGATAGTTAATTTTATATTTCAAGTTTACTGGATCACAGGATGCCCAGTTATTGGTTTAAACAGTCTTTCTGTGTGTATCTGTGAGGATGTTTCTAGAAGAGATTAGCATTTGAATCAACAGACTGAGCAAAGTGGATTGCCCTCTCCAATGTGGGAAAGCATCAATCCATTGAGAGCCTGAATAGAAGAAAAGGATGGAGGAAGGGAGAATTTGCCCTTTCTCTGCTTGACTACTTGAGCTGGGACATTGATCTCCTTCCCTCAGCATTCCTGGTTCTCAGGCCTTCAGACTTTATCTGGAATCTACACCATCTGCTCTCTGGCTCTCAGACCTTCCTTCAGACTATACTACTGGCCTTAGCTTGTAGACATGTGACTTCTCAGGTTCCATAATTATATGAGCCAGTCCTTTATACTAAATATCTTCATATGAATCCTTATATCCTATTGCTTCTGTTTCTCTGGAGGACCCTGTAGCCTATAGCTGTAGTAGGAAGTCATAAATGATAAATAGAACAAGTGGCCAAATTTTCTCCTTTTAACCATATCTTCTAATACTATGTTACAGAAAATAGAAATAATTTAATGATAATTTACTGACTTTCATAGGCAATGAAAGTTTAGAAAGTTTTTCTGTGAAAAGAATTTCAAGAACAAACTGAAAGCTGTCACCTCAAAATTATCCTAAAATGATAAACAAATATGCTTTTCTCTTTGCATAGTGAGTCATTAAAGTGACAGTGATATAATAAAATCCATATCATATTAATAATTCTTGTTTAATATTTGACATTATGCCAGCAGACTAATATATTTATGTTTACTAAAATGTCTTAAAAATTTCTACTGCATTTCCTGAACATGTATAAAATCATTGATATATTTTGTTATAATCAAAATTTGGCAAAAATATCAAAATTTGATTTTATTTAAAAAATCAATATAAAACTGAATTATTGGAAAACCTGGTTGAAAATGAAAGCATGTTTTTGGAAGTGTGGAGGTTGCTTCATTTTAATGTTTGGTGGTAATATAATGACACATCTGGTATATAGTGTATATGCCAGAATACATAGCATAAAATGTAGATCCAGAGTTTAGAGGTTAGAAATATACTCACAAAACAACAAAAACCAAAGATATAAACTGAAGGCATTATTACAATTAATGTCCTGATTAAGCACACATAAGCGAAGAATTTGTCTTCTAAGCCTTATTGCATCAAATTGACCAGGTGCTACACTTGTCTGGTCATTTGAAGCTACACTTATACTTTTTAAGTATGCAAAACCAGTTTGAGGAAAACAATTGTAAAAATTATGCAAAATTCAAAGGTTTAAGTTATTTAGGTAGATGGGTAATTCAAAAATCCTTATCTGAAAATGCTAACTTTGTATTCAAGGCTGAATGGAATTTACACTCTTCATGAAAAGAGCTAACTGAACTTTAAGATGAAAAGCCACAAAAGTCTGATATATATCCATGATACTATACATAGAACGCCAAGAAAACCTCTTCTTCCATCAGATATTAAATGACTTTATGAATAAACATAATTGAGAATTTTCTAGAGAGCTTTGGACTGAAAATGGTCACTCTATATCACTGAGTCAGTTCAGGCAATATTAGAAAGTATTTTTGGCCACACCTGTCTAACTGCAGATCATAACCTCCTCAGCGAGAGAGCCTATCTTAGTCGCTGCCTTTAATCCTTTTGTGCGTAGTGCAATATTTGGAGGTTATGTTCTAAGCCTTCTCTGAAACATCATACATTTATGAGATAAGGAGGCTTTAATATGGTCTCATGAAATTTTCCTGGTCAATGTTTCTATGTCTAAAGTGGGTAATAAGGTTGCGCTGGGTTTTCCTGGGGGCACTAATTGTGCAAATTGTTGCCTAGGATTACATTCTGGGTTTCAGTGATCCTCAGAAAAGGGAGCATTATGAAAGCAACTTGCCTGGAGATCAAGCAGTACATGTGCAGGATTTAGTGAATCATGGTTGATCACTAGAGAATCAGCCTTACATTTTAAGGGCATTCCTATCTTTATACTTTTTAACTTAATAGCTGGTGAAAAATTGGAATTTGCAAACCCTTCAGAAAAACAAAGATGACATTTTTTTTTTTGTTCTGGTGTCTGAGTTTTGTATGTAGGGAATGTTCATGGGTGGGTGAGAAAATAATATAATTCTGAAGTTATTCTCGTGGTAGGGTTATAACAATCTGGGAACTGTGAGTTGTGAAGATACTCATAAGAGATGGTGTGATTCACAGCATTGGAAATAAATATTCAAAGTGCAGCGTTTTTTTGTGGGGTGTGTGAAGCACAAATTTGAAATTTTCCTATCATGTTTTTATTTGAGGTATGAGAATGCATAATCACAAATACATGAAATGTAATCATTGCATCACTTGGCTATAACAGAATTAGCAACATATGTATGTTTTAAAACATCAATTTCTCAAGTTACATATTTATTATACCAAAATTCTGAGAAATAAAGTTGAATATAATTGACTAGCAGTTGGGGTCAGACTCTACCAGGCTTCAGTCTGGCCTGGGTGCAAGAACCTGAGATTCAGAGATTAAGTTAAATTTCTAGCTCTGTTATTTATTAGCTTTGTTTTGGAGAAACCCCTTAGCCAATGTGAACTTCGGTTTTGTCTTTTGTCCGGGGGAGATAACTTTCTACATCTTGGGGCTAATAAAATATCATGGAAGTTGACATACATAAGAACATCATATAATTTTTACTTACACAACCATGAAAAATGAACCTTGAAATACACCATAGTTATATGGATATCAGCACTGTTCAGCTGTCTTGATTCAGTCATCAGTAGAATTAAAATTTACTTAAAATCCATTGTTAACCTCCTGAAATCTTCTGATTACCAGCACTGGTGATTTTGGTTTTTTGAGTCTTGGGAATATTCTTATTCAGTTCTATTAAACACATTTATTGAGCACTTTTTAAGTATAAAGACTGAACTGAATATGGGAAGAGAAGGAGCGGGAAAGAGAGAGTGAGAGGACGAGGAGAGAGAAAGGTTTCCTGGAATAAAGATATCTGGAGATACACAACCCAAACTGATAATTTCAATAAAATAATAAGGATAATATGATAATAGTACCAGTTTCTATTTATCGTGTACTTTGGGCAAGGAAAAGACCTAACTGTACTTTATTTTGACTACAACACTGTTTCCTCACAGTAAATCTATGCTGAAGATACAAATATCTTCACATTCTTTAAGAAGAAAACTAAAGCACAGGTATGATTAGTTAGATTGTTAAATATTGCACAGCTAGCCTGATTAATTAAATTGTGATGGGTTGCACAGCTAGTAAGCATAAAATCTTGATGCAATCTCCAGTGTAACGGGCTCTTTCAGTAATTTTGGTTTGAAAGTTCATAAGTCAGGGTTTCATATTTGTTTTTCTGACTTACTTCACTCTGTATGACAGTCTCTAGATCCATCCACGTCTCTAAAACAAATATCGTATATTGATGCATATATGTGGAACCTAGAAAAATGGTACAGATGAACTCGTTTGCAGGGCAGAAGTTGAGACACAGATGTAGAGAACAAACATATGGACGCCAAGGGGGGAAAGCAGCGGGGAGATGGGGGGGGATGTGATGAATTGGGTGATTGGGATTGACGTGTATACACTGATGTGCATAAAATTGATGACTAATAAGAACCTGCTGTATAAAAAAAAAATAAAATTAAGTTCAAAAAAAAAAAAAGAAAAGTCGGTTTCAAAACCAAGATTTCAAAACCAAGTCGGAGAAGATTTGTGAAGGAGTTGATATTCAAATCTGACTCTTAAAGAAAAGAAACACAAAGTAGGCAAATGTGTAAAAGTGGGGTTTTAAGTTTGAAAAGTATGTGAGCTGAGGCACTGACTGAAAGACAAATAACCTTATGTATACAAAAAACTCAAGATGCTTGGTGCTGATGCTGATAAAGTGGTAAGGCTTTAGGGGTAGAAAGGATTGTGAATGCCAGTTTATAAAGCCGGGCGTACCCTATTTGGAAACTCTGGGTTTAGCTCAAGGACAGTGATAAGTTTAAAGGAATTTTATGTGAGAAAAGAGACAGTTGAATTTTGAATATTTATTGCTCTTTGACTATTTTAGGGAGGATGAATTCAAAGATGATGAGATTAGTGTTAGGGGTACCAATTAGAAGGATTTTCAAGTTATCCAGTGGATTGTAGCTAAAACAATGAGAGTAGAAATGGAAAGAAGGAAATGAATTTGAGAAATAGAAAGTCAAATCAGCCGGATTGGGTGATTGTGTTGGGGAGCAGGGTGCAGCCTGGGAGGGGAAAGTTCTGTGATAACTCCCAGTATCATACTTAACATTATTGAGAGTAGTGCCCTCAAAAAAGGCAGGAAGTACAGTGAAGATAATGAGCTTGTGGGGCCCATAAACCACTAAAGAGACTTGTTTCACAGGTGTTTAGATGTAACAATCTGAAGCTAGAGGAGTCATCTAAGCAGAGATTTGGGAGTCATTAGCATACACATAGTCATTAAAACCATGAGAGTGGATGAAGGCACTCACGGGCAATTTGAGATAATGAAACTGAGAAACCCCTTCTTTCCAAGGATGGTGGCATCAAAGTAACTTGAATACCAAAGAATTCAGTACACTTGAACCTTTCCTCCTTCCTGCACCCAAGACTAATGAAGCCTTAAACCTGGTGCACTGTCCAAGGGGACCCTGGCCAACAGCTACTTAGGAATCACCTGGGCCACTTGTTGAAAATGGTAACTTCTTTGTTCTGCCCAGACATAATTAAAGTCCTCTGAAGATAGAACCCAGAAACACACACTTTCAAACAGTTCTCCAGGTGATTTGGTTCATTTCAAACCTAAGAAAGAGCAACTTTAGTCGGTGCTTCCAAAATAAGATTGAGCATACAAATCACCTGGGCATTATGTTGAAAAGTAGATTCAAATTCTGTCTGGGATGAAGCCTGATGGGCTTTATTTTTAGTAAGATTCTCAGGACCCTGCTGCTCCTCCAGACACACACTGAGAAGAAAGGTCCTGGAGCACATAAGCCCCTCTCAAATCAGAGCTTATCAGGTGTAAATAGTCACTATATTTTGGTTATTTTTATTATTATTATTTTATTATTGGTACTGTTATTATCTAAAAGTAGATTATAGTTTCTGCTCCATTGATTTATTTTGGAATGCCATTCTTATTCTTTTGAGTCAATTTCCAATTTGGAGTCACAATTTAAAAGAAAAATCTCATTAATAGTACTGGCTTGAGAAATGTAATCACTTTTACTTAATGCTTTTTAAAAAGAACTCTTCAAAACTCAAAATATGAAATATGAGTACCCAAGGAGGGGAGGCAATAGGCTATTTTACAAGCGTATTTGATGACGAGACCTTTCTGTCCAGAATGCTTATTAAGATCTCAAGGGAACACAGTTTGGGAACATTGCCTGAAGCCACACAGGAGTTGACTTGAGAATTATTTTTGCATGTCATTTTCAGTTTGCTGTAATATATCTATACGTAGGCTATCGAAAAGCAAACTCTTCCCAGTGTTGTGCATCTACCTATGAGCAAGGCTGCCTGGTTTCAAATCCTAACTTCACGTCTAGTTTGGATGTGCTTCAGCGAGTTGCCTAGCTCTTCTGAATTTCACTTTACTCATGTGAAAATGGCATAATAATAGTTCGTATCTCAAAGTAATAAAACACTCAACATGTTGCCTAGTATATAGTAAGCATTCAATAACTTCTACCTTATAGGTGTTGTGAATTTAGTCCTTCTTAATTAACTATTTTTTTACACATGGAGTTCAAAATTTATGTTTTCAGTTATATATATATATATGGTATAGTTATTACCTAAGTATTATATTGGGCCTTCTTATAATTAGAAAAGAAATATAAAAAAACAAGTGAAAAAATGTGACACCTCTTACAGAACCCTTCTTGAGTATCCCTTCTGGAGTATATAGTACTACTGTACCAACTGCCTCTTCCTTCCATATCACATGGTATTTTGAGCTCTGAGCACTTATATAGGTTCTCAACTCTACTAATTTTGTTTTTACTTCCCTACATTCATTTGTTCTTGCTTGGTTATTGCTTATAACCAAGTTACTTTTTAAAATTTAACTTAAAGTGTATATCCTTTCAATTAATTTATGAACACCATGAATCTGAGAATAATGCCGCTTCAGTATTTACTCATAACTTAAAAGGTGATTAACAAAGGTAAATGATTAAGTACTTTTCCACGTAACAAAATAAACATCTAAACTTTGTAAAGGAAATTTTCATACAGAATTTATCTGAGAAGATGTTTTGCGTAGCTCTACATTTTCTGCTTTTTAGTGTATCAGATATAAAATGTACATGAATTATTGATTAAATTTGAGTCTGCTCTTAACCATTGTACTATAATAGGGAGAACCATGAGAATAAAATTACAGTGAGATATAATATGGCTTGGTTTAGGATTTCAGAAGTGAAGATGGATACAATTTGGATTTTTAAGTCCTTAAGGGTTTTTTTTTTTTTCCTGATAAATTTAATATGAGATAAGGAGAAGAAGAAATCCAGGATTTTTTTAGGTATTATACTTGACTAACTCAGTGGGCTTTCGTACCCCTTACTGAGATGGGAATGACAAGAGAAGAAGCATTTTAGGTTACAGGTGAATCAAGAATTGTTTCTGGTATTGTTAGTTTTGAGTTGCCTGTCGACATAAAGAAAAATGCATAGATGAGAGATGTTAGTTTAAGTTTTATTCAGGTCTTACTGAGGACTATAGCCTGGGAGACAGCCACTTGGTGTCTCTGAGTAAATTGCTCCACAGAGGTAAGGGAGAAGCCAGTTTATATATGATTTTTGGGGGCTAGGAAATCCACGTAGTCAAGCACACATCTTGGTAAAAGTTTACTGCTAATCACAAAGAACAGATATCTCAAGTTAATGCTCTTAGTGCTTTTCTATGTATTGGAAGATGCAGGAATCTGAGGTCATTGAAATTCTTCCTGATATATGCATGCAAAGCACAAAATGCCTCTTCCTGTTTTTTATATTGAATTCTTCTCAGGGTTACTGTCAGTGGGCCACTGCAGTGAATTTCGACTTAACCCTCGTAGAATTGGTTGATGAACTAAACTCTTTGTTTTTTTCTTGTTCACATGCCGAATAAACACCCATATGGGTATGTCAAGTAAAATGACTGTGCTGGAGTCTGGAATTCTAGGCAAAGTTAGTGCTTGAAATTCAGCTTTTGGACACATTGGCATCTACTGACATTAAATGCCACATTTTGAACAGAGTCGCTTAAAGTGACCTGATTCATTGAAGATATAAGGGGTCCAATAACAAAGTCCTATGTGAATATTCTCCGAAAATAGAGGCTGAACAGCAGAAAGGAAACTGCAGTGAATTGGGAAAAATCACAGTCAATAAAATGGGTAAAACAAATGAAAAACTGGAGAGTATGTTGCCACAAAGCTTAGACAGCAAAATGTGTCATGGAGGAGAATGTGGCATCGTGTATCGAATGCTGCACAAACTCTAAATAAAGTGTGAACAGAAAAGCGACAACTGGATTTGACCGTGTTCATGTAATTGGTGGTCTTGAGAAAAGTTGTTTCATTGGAATGTTTGAGAATAAGGTCTGTTCAGAGAGGTTTGCAGAGAAAATGTGAGATGAAGGAGTGGAGATAACAGTAAAATACCTTTCTTTTTTCCCAAGAAGGTTTACTGTGTTGTGTGCCAGACTCAGGCTATTGATAACCAATGTTGTGGCTGGATCGGCCCTTGTGGTTCTTATTATGATGGCAAGACAGCCTTCAGCAATAACTATCAGGAAGCCGTGGAAAAACAAGGTTTATTACTACAGATCCTGGAAATTACTTGGGGCCACACAGTGAGATGGGGGAGAGAGAGTTGGGGAGGGAGATTGGGGGAAGGGGGGATAACACAAACAAGAGTGTTGGCCTGGAATTCTGCATTTATTGGGGTTGAGGGTTCCCAGGCTCACTGTTTGTTGGTGAATTTAAAATATAAGAGGGGAATTTAAAGCATGGGAAGAGAAAAACAACAACAACAAGTGGACCAAAGGGTCTGTTATGGAAACCAACCAAGATCTCTAGAATAAAGGAGGCTGGTGGGGTAGGCAGCGTGGCTCTTTGTCTGGCAGTGTATTTATTGGAGATTGCCATCTTTGAAGTGGATGCCTCAACCATGAAAATCAGGCACTTGCATTACAAAAATGAAAAACCAACTGCACTAAGCTTGCACTAAACACTGTGAATGGCAGTTAGTATGGTTAACCAGGTAAAGTACAGGATAACAAGTTTAAATTTGAATTTCAAATAAACAACTTTTTTAGAATAATTATGGGGCATACTGACTCAAGTATTTATTGTCTGTTAATTATTTATATATTGAGTATGTCCCATACTTATTGCTCTATTTCTGTTTGCTAAATCTGTCAACCTTAAGTTAAAGATGACGTTGTTTTTTCAAGGTTGGAAATAATAAAATGTGTATTGTAATTAGAAGGTCCTATAGAAAGAGAGAATGATGAAAAAGCAGATATAATTATAGAAGTTGGATCTTCTAGATACTCAGTTAGATTGAATGAAGCCCAGAACATAAGAGGTGAGTTGGTTTTGAGAAGAAATGGGGCATTTCCCACATAGTAACCCAAAGTAAAACCAAATATGGGGCCAGGTGCAGAAAGACAAGTAGTTTGGGTGGTGAGAAGACAAAGAGCCTATCTAAATACATTATTTTTAATTGAAATATTATGACCAAGTTCATAATAACATTGTCTAAGATAAAACATCCATGAAGTCAACAGTGTGTTATGTTAGTTTATATAAATGAAACATTAAAATAAATGTATATGTGATTTAATTGGTATTATAAGATAATGGTTATTTGGCTCATTGGCTGGGTACAGCCTGCCAGTACAATGGGACTGAAAGACACTACACCTTGTAAGTCAGACTCTTTAAAGTCTTGCCAATGTTTAAGGGATTCGTTTCACTGATGATGTTTTTCATATTGTTTCATTAGTCAGATTTAAATTGTACATAAATACTTAAGAATTTTATAATTACACATTTATTTTAATGCATTTTAATCATGCATATCAGCATAACATTGGTTACTTCATGAATAATAAACATATTATTCATATATATTCTAATATCCATGATTATTCATGGATATAATAATGAGGTATTCATAGGCATCAATAAAATCACCAGCTAGAGTTTTTTATCATATTATATATTTATAGGTAAAACAATATGGTAACTATCACAGGTTAAACAGGTCCACTTAAGTGTTCAGAGGCTAAAGAAGAGAGGTTCTAGTAGACTGTCTTCATTGAGTGGAAGCAAATGTGTTTGCTTTGGCTAAATGTGGAGTTTACCTTGTTTTCCCACATGCCTATTACCTTCTTTTTAGATGAAATGAATTCTATTATAACTTGTATGATGTTAAACAGACCTGAGTTTGAAGGCTGACTCCAATTTTTTTTTGGTATAACGTTAGTGAAGTGATTTCTCTGAACTTCAGTTTTCCAGTCTGTAAAACAGGCATAAAAATATTTGTAT
The DNA here is from genome assembly GCF_964270905.1 of Leucopleurus acutus. Lineage (NCBI taxonomy): Eukaryota > Metazoa > Chordata > Mammalia > Artiodactyla > Delphinidae > Leucopleurus > Leucopleurus acutus. The sequence continues at coordinate 53,932,013 of NC_139146.1, forward strand.
AGGCTCAGTTTGAGGATTAAAGAGATAACAAAGAGCCAAGCAGAGTGGTACCTAAATTGACTTTCAGTATAATAACTTTAGTAATTACTAGTGGGAGCCTGCTAGGGGGCAGCTATTACATTAATAAGTAGTGTGTATATATATAAATTCAATCCTTGTACTAAGTTACTAGATTAGTTCTATATGGACAGAGACTGATCATTGGCACATAATAAATAAATAATTTGTGGAATGAGTGATTGAAATGAACAAGACTGTGGAGCAGGTGTTGTAATTATACGAAACAGACAAGGAGACTAGGCACAGTGAGGGTAAGTTTAATCAGCCATAGAGTGATGAAGCAAAAATCTGACAACAGGGTTAGTTCACTCTAAAGTCCACAGAGTTCACCACCATGCTAATAGCTCCACAATTAATAGATTAATAGAAGTTATAGTTTTTTTAAAGAAAAAATACTTGAAGGTATCTATTAGGAGCATACAGTTATTTACCTCTACTGTAACAATGAAAATGAGATAAACCTAGTTCTATGGAAATGCAAGCTTTCATGGTCCATGCCTGTACAGTGTCCTCATTTAAACCAGTGATGTTCTCAAAAAGGATCATCACAGTCTGGAAATATTTTTTGCGGGGTGTTTAGGTGGGAGGTGAAAGGCTGGGAAAGATTGGTGTTGATGAGCTGGAAGATCCTGTCCCCAATTTAGACAGTTATGAGGGAAAATTGAGGCTTTTTGTTCTTTATTCTTTGTGACATTTTTGAATTATACTAAAAATTGTACACTGTCCAGGAACAGTCAGAAAGTACATTTAGAGGTGCAGAAAGGGATGTTCAGTTAGTTTAGTTCTGAGTAACAAGAATAGAAGGAGCTTACTCTGGGAACCTTGTCTGTATTTCAGTTACCTGATTATCAAACTGCTTATAAATTGCATGCAGATAGAGCTTGAAGTCTCAGGGCCATATTTCCACTTACTCAGTGACCCCCAAGTTCTTTTTTTTTTTTGGTCCCAACTTTCCATGAGAACACGAGAGGCAGTGTGGTAAAGGAACAAGCATATAAACTGAGGGGTTATAGAGATTGAGATGCAACAGTTATGATTTTTTTTATTGATAATAGGAAGGAAATTTTAAAGTACCTGAGAGTTTCTTATTTTCAATACACATCCAACCATGAGGTGGAAGACTGGAGTTCATTTGTTTGGCTGTCTACCTATTGATCTATTTACCTGGGCATTAGAAGAGATAGACTTAGAGTATACTAGAATTTGGCATTTATTTCTAAATATGTTTCATAAGCTCTTAAGAGAAATTGCAAGGGCAAAGTCATAGAGAAAAGACACTGTGATTACATATAATTAATTGGTCATTGATCAGCAATGCCATTTCCCAGATACATCAAGTAGCATTATTTCTGTTATTTTTATAAGACATTATATGTCCTATAGATGCAACCCAATCAAGGAGATAGAAGGCATGCACTTCTGCACACGTACACATATTCACGTACAACCATTGTATATACACACAACAAATTAAGAGGAGAAAATTAATGAGTTTGTTTAACCAATGGGTTATTTAGAAATCAGTGGGTTTCTAATTGACAGTTCAGTTATTTGGTTGAGTTTAACTAGTTGTCTTCAAAGTAAATACTTAAAGGTCAGTCTCCTTTTTTTACCATGTTGATTTGTGTGTTGAGACAAAATTAGAGTGCATAATTTGTCATCAAACTTGACTGAATCAGCTACTTGATTATTGTGCTCTGTGACTTTGGGTCATCTTTAATCTTCCTCACAATTAACGTACTTGAATATTGTAACCAAGTGATTAGTTAACATGGTCATTTTGTCAGGGTGAATGGGTCAATCAGTCAATCAAATAATGAATATTTACTGCTTGATTGACTTAAGCTTAACCCTGTGCATGAAATAGCATTATTTTATTTAAATTCTTCACACAGATCACCAGAGAAGAAAACAGGGGCCCTAAGATTTTGGTGTAACTTTTCCACCAACTAACTGTGTGATCTTGTTCTAGTCATTTGTCTTTGAATGTTCTCAGTTTTATGAATAAATATCGTCTGTGACAAGATAATCATAGTGTTTTTAATGTTCTAATATTCTAAGGGATTCTATACATGATAATCATAATTATGGAAAGGTGATAATAGCAAGTAATACATACTGAATGTTTATTATGTTCCAGTAGTATAAGTCTTTTACATGTATTGTAATATTTAATCTGCACAAAAATCTCAGGATGTAAGAATAGTTTTCTCATTTTATAGATAAGGAAACTGAATTTGAAAACCATTAATAGTTTAACAAATGTTCCCATGAGTGCTAGAATGGAGCAAAATCAATTTCTGCTCACACAAATTCTGTGATCCTCTCCCTCTATTCTACAGCCACTCCTCACATGTACCATCCACTAATTTTCTCTTGTTCTAGGCATGAATAAAACATAGGTTACTGTCTCAAACCTCAGCAAGGAAAATAAGTCTACCATGACTCCGACCATGGGGATGGTGACTTTACAATCAGAATTAAAGAAGTGGAGAAACTCTCACATGTGAGGTAGGAATTGCGTCTGTGCCCGGCTTTTACCACATGGGCATTATTCAGAAAAGACAACTGCCTAGACAGTTGGTACAGGCTTGGAAAACTTTAGAAACCCAGACACAACCGCAGACATGAAATTCATTAAACCTAACTACTTTAACCAAGTGGTTTGACAGCAGCTCCTCCTGAAACTCAGAATAATTAGGCAGAAGATGAGACTTCTTTATAAAGAAAGCTCTCTCTGCTGTTCACTGCTGACCTAGAATTTGAAAGCTGCTTCAACATGTATTGGCTCTTCAGAGCAAACTTGATTCCACTGATATATTCCCCCCCGCCCCCTTTGCACGGGGGAGATCAGCATAAAACCCAGCACTTTTGCTAATTCCCAATGGAGCACAGACACCTGGAAGAAAGAAATAGTTTTACCACCTACAGGTTTCCATTGGTGAGCAGGGAAGAGAAAGAGAACCATTGAGACCAGGAGGAGGAAAAGATTAATAAGTGCTGCCGTCAACGCAGGAAAGATTTTTTAAAACAACAACAATAAAAAGTGCCTCTAGGACAGCTGTGCAGTATTCTTTTCTTCTACTAAAAAGGAAAAACATGCCAAAACAGAGAAACAAAAGAGAACTGGAAAGAGATACACGAAGTAAGAGGTCAAGCTCGTGGAGTTGTTAAAAAAAGTATAGAAGCAAAAAAAAGGAGAAAGTGAGAGGAGAAGCAAATTTAATTTATTTTTTCATGTATTATATATGTGCAGGTATTTGTGACTGGGGCCATGTGGGTATCATGTATCTGTGTAGAAAACAGCTCTGGTTATAAAAATAGATTATGCACATAGGAGTTTATGTACTCCTGGCATTTGTGTGTTACAGACTGTCAAGTACAGGCTCTCTAAATGACAGATTCCAAAGCAAGACTTTGAAAAGAAAACAGTAACAAGTAATTGATTTAGAAAAAAGAAACAAAGTTTGATCCTTTCTAACTACTCAGCACTATTGATCTATTATTTACATGTTCTTCCTTGGCAGGTATTAGTTTTCCCCTCAAAATACGGTTGTTTGCTCTCTCTCTCTCTCCCTCTCTCTGTCTCTGTTGCAGTTTTAAAATTGAGGATCCCTAATTCTGTATATTTTTCTGGAGGATTCTACCATGTTAAAATGTCAGTCTAATTGTTATATTCATTTTCATGTAAACACTGGAATGTGTTTTCCTTCTACACGTATTTTTTCCATTTTAAAGGATATTCTAAAATTGTTATTAGAGATTTTGTGAATACCTACCAGAATCTAGTTTTAAAAAAACACACACTCATATCAATATATTTAAAATGAAATAAGGATTCCATATTTAACCTAATATCGCCAACCTCTTTTTCTGTATCTCTGTTGATGAAAATTAGGATGCCCCTCTCTGATGCCATTTTAAAAATTAGAGAACTATGCTGCTTCAGGTTGTATACACTCTAGTTTACACATTTTAGTTACTTGATAATATATTTCATTTATTAAGAAAAATATGAAATGCCTTAAATCATAGTCCCAGATGCTGCAAATCATGATCTTGGAAGGAAAAAAAAAATAAGCTGCCTGGAGCCTCAGAACAGGCTTTTCTTGCTAGTATGCCCACAGAAGCAATGCTACAGAGAGAAAAGTGACACTCCAGTGATTTAATTATTGTTCCACTCCTCATTACATATGTGGCTTAATATAGCATACAGAACAGCAGAGATGACAGTATAGGTAGTCATCTTCCTCCTGTTGAAAACTATAGCATACTCACACTCATAAATAAAGCTCTCAATTTATTGTTGTTGCTGCAGAAATGCCCACATTTTCCCTGGAAGGAGAAAGCGCTACTCAGATGCTATATTGTCAGTTTTACTAGCATGCGGTACACTGAGAGAATGCCCACACATTTCAGTGCTACTTTAAGTATTAGCATAATGAGTCATGTTATGTATGTCCTTACGAATTATCAGATAGCTCTAGAGTTGTATATTTGCAAAGGACATGAGATGTTATCAAATCTTTTCTATTTCTGCATTATTAAATAAAGGGGCTTGTGAATATACCTCAGGAATGGATACTGGTTGCTAAGCACCCTTGTTTATAACCAGACTTCTCACATTGCTGCTTACAGCTTATTTCTTGACTTCTGATATTTGCAAATTATTTGCCAGTCTGTCCCGTCTTCCTCTGCTACATTCATCTTCCTAACAAAAAGTTTTTATACTACTACTACATTGTATAAAAAAGGAAACTGTATTCTTTTTCAATGCCTGTTAAATGAAGGATGAACTCTTTTGGGTCTGCTTGCCAACCATAGCTGACTATTTCTGGACCCTCTCTCACTGTCCTTGCACCATGACATGTATCACATTGCCCTTTATTCTCCTTTGTGGGCTCCATACATACTTCCCTCTGGTTTATGATGATTTTGCTGTTGCACTAGCATAGAATTTTCAACTGCTGTCTGCTTCCATCACTCTTTAAGTAAGCAAACCCAGCCTTTCAAGATTCTTCCAGAATACAACAGTATTTGTTTATTCTGTCTATTGATTTAGCCATCATTCATAGGCATCTATCATGTAACAGGTACAGCATTTACAGTGGTGAATCAGATGGATTCAGCAGTTGTTTCCATGAAATTACATGCTAGGAATATTTCCTCTCCCAGTAGCAATTTCTTCTTTTTTGTATTTTCTTTAGCACTGCAGTTAACACTCCTATGACCCTTTCTTTCTAAAGTCCATTTTGCTTTTTACCTCATATGAGCATGTGTAACACACATATGCATATTTATATTAAATTTGTATTTATACTGTAATGCATCTTTTCCACTTATCTATTGCTATCTAAAAGACTATTCCAAAGCTAAGTGTCTTACAATTTCATTTTCTGTCTCATAATTCTGTGAAACAGGAATTTGGTTTAAACATGGCAGTGATAGCTTATCTCTTTTCTGTGATGCCTGATGACTCAGCTGAGATGGCTCAAATGCCAAGGAGCTGGAAAATCCAGGGACTAGCCAAGCATCTTTCTCTATCTTTCTTCACATAGTCTCTCCATGAGGAAGCTAGCTTGAGCTTCCTCATAGCATGATGGACTCAGGGAAGTTGGAGTTCTTATACAGCTGTTCAGGACGCCAAAGATGAAACTTCCAAAAAGCCCAAGTAGAAACAGCAGCTTTCTAGAGACTAGGCATCAGAAGGCACTCATTCCATATTTTATTTTTGAGGCAAGTCAAGAAAGCTAGCCCAGATTTAGGATGAGTTTAGCATCCTGAAACATTAGTCAAGGATTCTGGTTGCCCATGTAAGGAGTTTGGAAGTTGCCACTCTGTCCTAAAAAGTAAACAGCTGTACAGAAACATATTTTCAAACTATAAAAAAAATCAAAGATACAGAAAAAATTCCTAAAAGAAGCCAGAAAAAAAATTGCCTTATTTATAGGGGAACAAAGATAAGAATTCTACTTCTCAGAAACCATGCAAACAAGAAGACAGTACAGTGAAATATTTAAAGTGTTGAGGAGAAAAGTCACCAACCTAGAATTCCTGCTAAATTACCCTTCAAAAGTGAAGAAGTAGACTTCCTCAGACAAACAAAAATTCAGGAAATTTGTTTCCAGTAGACCTGCCTTGAAAGAAATGTTAAATGAAGTTCTTTGGAGAGAAGGAAAATAAGGTAGGTCAGAAACTCAAATTTACATAAGTTAAGGAAGAGATACAAAGAAGGGATAAGTGAAAGTAAAATAAAAACTTATTCTCTTATTCTTAACTTATCTAACAGATGTTTGTTCAAAATAATGATAGCCATAATATATTTGAGTATGCATGCTTAATAATATGCAGGGAAATGCAAATTAAAACAGTGGAGAAATCACTACACATCTATTAGAATGGCCAAAATCCAGAACACTGACAACACCAAATGCTGGTGAGGATGTGGAGCAACAGGAACTCTCATTCACTGCTGGTAGAAATGCAAAGGGTACAGCCACTTTGGAAGACAATTTTATGTTGGGCCAATGTAGATTCCTCAGTCATAACAAATGAGCCACTCTAGTGGGAGATGTTGATAATAGGCAGTGCTACGTATGTGCAGGGACAAGGCGTATATGGGAAATCTCTGTAACTCCACCACCCCAATTGTGCTGTATACCTTTACTTGCTCTAAAAAAAATGAAGTGTTAACAAAATCAATCCTCATCATCAAAAAATCTACAAACAATAAATGCTGGAGAGGGTGTGAAGAAAAGGGAACCCTCTCGCAGTGTTGGTGGGAATGTAAATTGATACAGCCACTATGGAGAACAGTATGGAGGTTCCTTAAAAAACTAAAAATAGAACTACCATTCGACCCAGCAATCCCACTACTGGGCATATACCCTGAGAAAACCATAATTCAAAAAGACACACGCACCCCAGTGTTCATTGCAGCACTATTTACAATAGCCAGGACATGGAAGCAACCTAAGTGTCCATCAACAGATGAATGGATAAAGAAGATGTGGCACATATATACAATGGAGTATTACTCAGCCATAAAAAGAAACAAAATTGAGTTATTTGTAGTGAGGTGGTTGGACCTAGAGTCTGTCATACAGAGTGAAGTAAGTCAGAAAGAGAAAAACAAATACCGTATGCTAAAACATATATATGGAATCTAAAAAAAAAAAAAAAGGTCATGAAGAACCTAGGGGCAAGACGGGAATAAAGACACAGACCTACTAGAGAATGGACTTGAGGATACGGGGAGGGGGAAGGGTAAGCTGTGACAAAGTGAGAGAGTGGCATGGACATATATACACTACTAAATGTAAAATAGATAGCTAATGGGAAGCAGCCGCATAGCACAGGGAGATCAGCTTGGCACTTTGTGACTACCTAGAGGGGTGGGATAGGGAGGGTGGGAGGGAGGGAGACGCAAGAGGGAGGAGATATGGGGACATATGTATATGTATAACTGACTCACTTTGTTATAAAGCAGAAACTAACACACCATTGTAAAGCAATTATACTCCAATAAAGATGTTAAAAAAATCATTCCTTTTATGTCTCATGATGTTATAAAATAGGAAGTTGGTCAGGGCATAGCGGTGATGATTTCTCTCTCAAGGATAAGAGTACTAAAGCACTGTTAGCCATCCTTAAACTACCGTAGTATATATTTTGTGTTTTCCAGTAGAAAAAAATATCTTTGAGTGCAGGGTCTGTCTGAACCATCTTTGTTTCACCTCAAGATGAATATTAAGATGGTAACTAACGTTAACTTCCACAGCAGAGTCCACAGTCCCAGTGGCTTAATATTACCAAGTTAAGTTTTCATTTACATTAAATTCCAGTGCTTGTTATGAGCTCTCATTATATATATCATATATTGCTGCTCTCCTCTAAGTAGTGTCTCAAATGTGGACTGCTTCAGTCTTGTAGTTAGGCCACTGAGAGCAAGCTCATGGCCTACGTGTAACCACAACAGGGAAGCAGAGAGATAGCGGATTGTATGGGGTTTTATGGGGCACATCTGGACGTAGCTTACCTTGCTTTTACCCGCATCCCATTGGCCAAATTTAGGTACATGTCTCCATCTCAGTGAATAGGAGATTAGAAGACATCAAGGAGTACTCAAATATTTGAACTAGCAGTTTTTGTCATAGACCTTTGTTTTGCTATATATACACATAACTTTGTTTCTTTATATAGGTATTGTGTCTAATCTAATATCAAGAATGTCTGGGTGATCTATAATCCTTTCCATTAGCATAATCTGCTTGTGAAAATTTGTGGGCATTATCCCACTCCTACCCCCAAGGGTAATCACTGTGCTGACTTATAATACTATAGATTAGTATTGCTCAATTTTAAAATTTACTTAAATGGAATCCAACTGTATATATCCTCTTGTGTCTGGCTTCTTTGATTCAACATTATGTTTGTGGAGTTCAGCTATATTTTTTATGTATTATGCTGAATAATATTCCATTTTGTGAATATTCCACAATGTATTTATCCAATCTAATGTTGATGGACTTTTGGGCGTTTTCTAGTTTTTGACTACTATGAAGGGGGCTGCTATGAACATTACTGTATTTTGGTGAACACATATACGTATTTCCTTTTGTGCATACTTGAGAGTGGAAATGCTGAGTCATAAATGTATGGATATTCGGTTTCATAAAATGTTGCCGGTTCCCCAAGGTGGTTGTACTAAATTATATCCCTTCTAGCCAGGTATGGGAGTTCTCTTTTCTTCAAGGCCCTAAATCTCTGTCTTCAATTATCTCTTTATTTCCTTCTATTTCGGCTTGTACTCAAGACAGCATTTTCTGATCTTATGTGTTTTCTTCAGGGTCTTGCCAAATGCAGCCAAAACACAGTACAACATTCTGTTATTTGATACCCTTCCTCTAGATCTCCTGTCCCAGAAAGCCCATGGCTTGTCTCCTCATTTAGAACAGTCAGTGGGTTTTCCAGATATCTGTCCACAGCTCCCCACAGACAACGGTTTTCTATCTGCCAATATCTGTTGCCCCACTGTAGCCTGAGCACTCATTCAGTGCTACATGTTTTAGTTTTTAAAGCAGCGCTAATCTTCAAGGACTGATTACAGTACTCAGAGCAAACTGTCATTTGGTACTGTAATAAAGGAAACCTGAAATCTTAATTGATTAACATAATAAAGGTTTACTTCTTGCTCAGATCTGGTTGTAAAACAGTTGGCTCTCTATCTTGGAGCCGTGTGTCCTCTATGGTCACCACAACAAGGAAAGAGGAAACTCGAGGTTCATATGAGATAATTTTGGATTTTTTATAAAAGTGGCTTTCATTACTTTCATCTAAACCCTATTTTTGAGTACTCAGTCCCATAAATTTCAACCTAAGTGCATAATTGAGAAGTTAAGGAAAACATGGATACGTGGTAGCAATAACAATCTCTGCACAAGGGAGCTTGTCAAAACTTCGTAAGCATAAGTTGAATGAACGTGAAGGCATAAATGTATCCTCTGTGCTATACCTTGTTACATTTGTGAGGTATTAAAAAGAAGTAATTTCTTAAACTACTTTCAAACTACTTGCTAATTACCTTCCACTTCTAATAGAGATTTTATGTATGTATGTGTGTGTGTAGCTATCTATACATATATTTGTTGATTATATTTATTATATAAATTACATATATATAAATAATAGAGCACACATCTCAGCATCAAGTAGTCAACAGCATGATAGAAGTATCTAAACTTTAGATGATGACATCAGTTTGACTTTATTGTTTTTCCACAGAAGCACCCATTAATGTTCATAATTCTAAGAACTAAGTAAATGAAATCAAGGAATCTTCTGGACACTTATTACTCCTAAATTTCACTAATGGGAAGTCAGTGTGAGCTGATCCCAGATTAATAAGATTGTTCCTTCTGAATACTTGTCTTCATGTGCTACCTATAAGAATTAATCCTTACTCTCCAACTCTCTACCTGATCAGAGCTAGCCACAGTTGTTGGCTTTCCTGAAAGCACCTTTATAATTTATTAAACATGTTTTAATTTCTATTTGTTAATACTCACACAAATTTGTTTAAAATAAAGCATTTAAAATAGCTGCTCTCTATGATTTCTACCAGTTTTACTGGTGAGGTTTTTATTATCATTGCCATTCTTCAGTACTACTGTATTTTAATTAATCACTAGTTATTTTCACCTTCAAAGATTTATTCTTTTCTATAATGAGCTAATGCTTTTCTCTACTTCCTATAGTGTTGACAGCAGCAGTGCTTACCAGTGGTTCTTCAGTGAATGTTTAGTGAATTGAAATGGATGCAAACGTTGATGTTCATATATTACCAGTTTGTAATAGTAGTGTATGATTTAAATTAAGTTCAGTTGCATATAGTCAAAAGAAAAAAAAATAAAAGTGAATGCACATCTTTGTTCTCTTTTCTAAAAGATGGCAGGGGAAGGCAGTCCAGGGTTGCTTTGAGAGTATGACAAATGTTTCCAGGTCTTAGGCCATTTTCTTCTTCTTATTCCATTGTTCCTAATGTGTGGCTCTTGTTCCTGTGTTTTCTTCTTTTTTTTTGGCAGTAAATTCTTTTACTTATTTATTTTTTAATAGAAGCATAGTTGATTTACAATGTTATACTAATTTCTACTGTACAGCAAAATGAATCAGTTATGCACATACATGCATTCTTTTTTTATATTCTTTTCCATTATGGTTTTTCCCAGGAGATTGGATATAGTTCCCTGTGCTATACAGTAGGACCTTGTTGTTTATCTATTCTAAATGTAATAGTTTGCATCTACCAAGCTCAAACTCCCAGACCATTCCTCTCCCTCCCCACACCCTCTTTGGCAACAAGTCTTCTCTACGTGTATGAGTCTGCTTCTGTTTTGTAGATAGGTTCATTTGTGCCATATTTCATATTCCACATCTAAGTGATATCATGTGGTATTTGTCTTTCTCTTTCTGACTTGTTCCAGTGTTTTAAGATGGTTGGTGGAATGTCAGCCATCACATCTGCATTCCAGGTACCAACGTGGAGGAAGATACAAAGGAAAAATAGGTAAAGGACTCACACAAACTCTCTTTTGAGGTTGTCCAAAAAAGGCCACACGCATTCTACTTACATCTTGCTGGAATAAGCATATTTACAAAGTAACACCTAATTCCAAGGGAGTTTGGAATATGTAGTGTTTTTTTGGAAGGTCAATGCTGGGTAAAAATGTGGGGTTTTATAGCTGTGGAAGGAAGTTTTCAACAGATATAGATCTAGGGAAGCTTCAGTCTTCACCAGAATCAGAAGTGGAAAAGCCAGAATCCTGGAGTAAAGCATGAGGTTCAGAGTAGTCGTTTATGATCACTGGCTTGGAAGTCAGGATGATGTAGATTTGAAGTCAGGCTTGACTGGTTTTTAGCTGTGTGGATTTGAATAATTAACTCTTGCTTAAGCTTCAGTTTTCACATATGTATAATGAGCATACTATTTCTCCTTTAATTTTTTGTGTGTTTGTGAGGTTTTAATGAGATTATTTAAGGTGTAATGGGTTCAACTAAATTTTCTTCTCAGTATCTTTGTTGTTTTCTTATTTTTTCCAGCAATTGCTTCATTTAGTAGAAAAAAAATGGATTTATAGTTGGAAGACATGTTGAGATTCCAGCATATACCAATCATATAACCTTCCTGAGGATCAGTGTTCTTATCTGTAAAATAGGTCTACCAACCCTGTTATGGCTGTGTTGAGAATTAAATAGAATATTGTATATGAGGTTTTCCTCTACAGAATATGATACAGAATACAGGCATAGAAAATGTTGATTCAGTATTTTTCCCTTATTTGAAATAATGTATTTTACCCTTTTATGTAAATATCGATAGATTTAAATAGATTCATTGAATTCTCAAAAACTAGAAATAGATTTATTGACTCCCCCAAACCCAGAATATGCTGAGACATTGGTGATGGCTGCTGATCTGAGTGGCATGCAGATGTTTAGAGTATAGATTAGGTCTATCAAAAATATACTGTTCTATTGGGGTTTTCCTATGAAATTCAATAGCGTGAGTTTTAGAATAGAGAATGAGTCACTTCTTTACTGTGTAATAATTGCTGATTAGAGATCAAGAAATGACCTTTATTGTACTAAATTAATATAAATGTACAAACATATGCAAAGAAAAATGCCTGGTGTGGCACATAGTAGGGACTCGATAAATATTTGATGAGTGAATTAATTAATGCTAGGGTTGGATGAATGCATATTTTTATGTCCTTTTCATAACTTCATTCCATGGGTCTTTTCTACCAAGAAATTTTCAAGAACTGATGAGTTGGCCTCTGCATGGCTGCAGTTATGTTTCTTGTGTTTATTAGATTCTAAGTCATACTGGCAGTTCTCCTCTTTACTGTTAGGTTTGGTGAATGTTACAGATTCGACTAAATGAACCATAGCAAATGTAAAATAAATCTTTGCCAAGGGGATGGTATGAATTGAGACAATTATTTCTTAGCCGCATCAGTTTCTCAGTAAAAACCACATAGCACTGGCGAACAGCATCGCAATAAAAAGGCTTGTTTTCCTGAAGTAACTTGACAATCATTAGATTGTTGGTTAAATTGACTTGAGAAATCTGAATCATTTTTTTTCAGTTCAATGAGTATTAATGATTTTTCTAATTAAATTCTGCTTCATGATATTAAGTAGACAGACTAACTTCTATGTTCTAGTTTCTCATCTTTAAATGAGAGGAACATGAGTGTATTATCCAAGGTTTCTTTCATCTCTAACATATTCTCATTCTGTGATTCTAAAAATTTGCTTGGATAACCCCACAGGAGCCCCCAAATCCAATCTTCCTCTTCTACAGAGCAGTGCCCCCCTCTTTAAAGTCTTTGCCAGAGGGCCATGCAGTTTTAGCTTGAAAAATCTCCTGCTGCATTATAGAATGCCTTTTGGGTAAGACAACTCCACTGTCAGATTCTTCTAATTATGAGACAGTCTCTCATTTTGAGACACAGTTTCTTTCTAGGTAATTTCTACCCATTTGTTACTTTTCCTCAAGGAAGCAAAACTTATAATAACTCTTTGACATTCTATCAAGTGTCCACAGCTGTCATGTCTACCCTAGGCTTCTTTGAGCCAAGCTCATTCCATTTCTGTAGTCATAACCTAGCATGACAAGATTTCCAGTCCTCTGTAACAATCTCTTCTAAATCCAGAATTAATGAGCTTCAATAGATTTACCACAAATCTGTGCCCCCCTCAAACAAACAAAATCACTAAAACATGGCTCCATGGCATGGACAATAAAAATGGATTATTTATATATTTAGTCCTTTTATTTTGCCAAGAAAATATATTGTGATTTTGAAGTTAAAAAACTAGCTCTTAATTTCACTTTATAAAATATTGCTTGTAAACTTCTCCAAGTCACTTAATTAAACTTTCTGAGAATGCTTTCTCAACTGTAAGATCATTGTCATCATCATTATCATTGTCCTGTGTATCATATCTGTTATTCTGCTATAATGTAAAATGCTCTGAAATTTTAACGTGTTATGCATCTGCAACTGTATAGCTTTAACAACCATTTTTGTATTTGTGCATAATATCATTGCCACATAATTTTCTTCTAAAAACACATTTAAAGATAATAGAAATAGAAAGTATCAGATCAAGGAATGTTCCTAAGAAGAGAGAGAATTTAAGCTGTATATATATGCACAAACATAACACACACATATACTTCAAAGTTTTAATAGATATAATTATTTTGTTTAGATGTAATTGCTAATCATTTTAAATTACAAACATGAAAATTAAGTGGTCATAAAAACAGCAGTGTTTATACTTTTGAAAATTATAATGATGACTACCTTTAAGCCATTTAAATAAACTCTAGAATATGCGATAAATGATTTTTTTTTTGCAAATTGAAAAGTTCAGAAAATTAGGCAAGTGACATTTTAAATACACTGAAGGGGGGCTTCCCCGGTGGCGCAGTGGTTGAGAATCTGCCTGCCAATGCAGGGGACACGGATTCGAGCCCTGATCTGGGAAGATCCCACATGCCGCGGAGCAACTAGGCCCGTGAGCCACAACTACTGAGCCTGCGCATCTGGAGCCTGTGCTCTGCAACGAGAGAGGCCGCGATAGTGAGAGGTCCGTGCACCGCAATGAAGAGCGGCCCCCACTTGCCGCAACTAGAGAAAGCCCTCACACAGAAACGAAGACCCAACACAGCCAAAAATAAATAAATAAATTAAATACACTGAAGGAAAAGTTTACAAATCCTATGTGTGTGAATTCTCGTGGAATGCTAGACTATAGCCTGTATTCTGTGCATAAGCACCATTAAGAGGATTGCACACTACTACTCCTCTCAAGTTTAATTGGTGTCTGACTGTTCTTTATATGACTTGGCAGTTCATAGGTCAGGGAGGGAATAAAAAAAAAACAAAACTCTTATTCCAAATTTATCCCTTTTTTCTCTAATAAAATTACATATATAGCTTTTAAAGGAGAGAAATTTAGTCCCTTTAATACCAAATCATCATAGAAAATTAACAGATAATGATAAGAATATTGCAATGCATGCAGTAAACACATTTACTGAGATTTCAGCTTTGACTGCAAAATTCTAGTGGAATATATTTCATAATAATTATTCTTTGTGCAAATTTGTTTTTAATTTGTTTTTGTTTTTTGATGTATAAGAAATCATTTAGATAAAAAAAGAAAAGTCATGTCCTGTATGTTTGTGTGTGTATGTATGTATGTGTGTATATGTGTATATATATAATTGTACTGAAGCCATCACCTGGGCTTTAAATGAGCTGACCAGGTTGCTTTAATGCTCCAAATAAACTTCACCACACATAGTTTTAGAGTAGTTTTGCTATTTTGCAGTCTGGTCAGTATAAGAGTTTGCTCTACTAAGAGCAACAAAAGAATCCCTCTCTTCCAGGCAAAAATGAGTCAGTTCTGTGAGAAGAGTTGAAAAGAAAGTTGGGACAGCAACTGATTCATGAGTTCAAATAGTTAAGTTTTCCTTTAGAAAATGGGAACTCCATTATCATTTTAAGGCAATCAGCCTTTTTTAAGATCTTAGCAACTGACATTTAGTACATTGTAAATCCATACTCTTGTTCATCTTCTATCAAATGACATCATCAAGCAATCATCTTCCAGCAAACTTTGGTACCTAACACCATTTCATCTCAGCTTCTGGCCACAGAAAGTTTTTTCTTTCCTTCTCCCAGGAGTCCACAGGCTGTAGTATGTCTGGTTTGGAGATATTGTCTGACTGTTTTACAGAAGCTTAATCCAGTGCTGTATGGTTTTTCTCTTGGGATAACTGGAGAAAGTATATGCTGCTGGTCACTGGCATTGATGTGTATAGCATCTTGCCAGGTGTGAAGGAGGTATGAAAGTGGGTCCATCTATTAGGATCCACTGGTCGTATTGCATAATGCACCATCTAAGAGTTGCCAGTCTGATACGATTTTAGAATGGCCTGTAAAAGCCACTGTAGCAGATCAGAAGAAATATTCTGTGAATAGGATGCAGTATACACACTGAACAGAGACCTTTAAATGGTTGTGTTCCCCAAACAGATGACATAGGTCCAGAAGCCAAGAAATAGACCTAGCAGTAGCCTCCCTCACCATTACTCCAGTGACATGCTTGAGGTCTTCGTGCTTCTTGTCCATAGGTCTGGGCTCTGCAACGGAGCCCTCTAGCCAGTTTCCACAGCACAAGGGTCTCATTGTAATACAAGCTTCTTACTCTCTTTGGTTCTTATTAAATAAGATACTAACTCTTTCTACCTGAGTTTGTTGTGAAGATTAAAGTAGATCAAGTATGTAAGTGATATAAGATACAGGTAGCTGCTCAATAAATATTGGGTTTTCATATTTTATTTGAAATTATATTTAATAAAAAATGTTTTAGAAACATACTATTGAGACCTTTTGATTTTATTGTAATTAAAATCTGTTATTTGGATTGTAACCCAGAAATGTTTAGAAGAGAGAAATTTGAACTCACTCTATTTTGTCTTAATGTTTTTTGTGTGTTTTTTTTGCGGTACGCGGGCCTCTCACTGTTGTGGCCTCGCCCGTTGCGAAGCACAGGCTCCGGACGCACAGGCTCAGCGGCCATGGCTCACAGGCCCAGCCGCTCTGTGGCATGTGGAATCTTCCCGGACCGGGGCACGAACCCATGTCCCCTGCATCGGCAGGTGGACTCTGAACCACTGCGCCACCAGGGAAGCCCTTGTCTTAATGTTTTACAATGACATCTTGAGTAGAGTATACTATTTGGGAATTCAAGATTGACTTTTCTAGCCCTTCTGTAAAGAAAAATGTCTGTTTTATAAAGATGATTCTTTTCAAGTTACTGACGACCATAAATAATCTGTGTTCTCATATATATGTGTGTGTGTGTATGTATATACATACACACACACACATGACATTTGTATTTGACTGCAAAATGCCACTAAGATATTATGCATATATTAGGTTCTGATTCAGCTTAGAAAAGCTGAATGACTGTGTGTTTATTTTTACTATATTACTTTATACTGTCTTTTGTCATAATCATAAAAAATAAGAACTTCTTTCTTATTTTTCTGGGGAAAATCATTAGAGCAGGAAAACTGAAAGAAATCTATAGTTTTAGTGAAAGAGGAGTTATTTAGCATTACTACTAAATTTGCATAACCTTAACCATTTCTTTCTTCCTGGACACCAATATCTGTAGTAGACATTGGTCCATTCTAATACAGTGTTTCCTTTGGGGTACTATCACCTCCTCCACTCCCCCTTTTCTTTTCAATTTAGCAAATAATAAATGTGTTGTATGCCTACCAGGACAAAACACTGAAAGCTCTGTATGAGGTTATAAAGATGCGTAGGCAATGAGCCCTGCCTTCAAAGAGTTTACAGTCTGAGCAATTGGTCACACGAGTAAGTTGTGGCATATTGCTTCAGGTGACTTAAGCAGCATTCATTAAAATATTCACATCCTTTGAGTACTTCTCTTTTCAAATTTATAAAGAATCTCTTCAATAGGAAAGGCTAAGCAGTGGGAGAAAAGACCTTTTATTGGAATAAATTGGTGGCCTTGGTTTTGCTTATGAGCATCTTTCTGTTGCTGTAACTTTCTCTCTTATGACATTTTCAGCATCATTACTAACGAGAACTTTGGAGAGAATCTCCATGTTTCCTGAGCCTTCACCAGGGTTTCTTGGTTCCTTGTGAATGGCTCAGTTGCAGTTTGGTCTTGGAATGAATTGCAGTGATTTTTTTCCTTCAACAAATCAATATTTTGATTTTAGTTGGTGCTAGAATGATATACTTTGCAATATGTGGTTTTTAGGGTGAGAGTGAGATTCAATAAAAAGGAACACAGGGCATACTTTTTCCTTGATCTAAACATTTGTTAGTATACTTACACATTATATTCTGTAAAGATATAGTGCAAGTTATAAAATTCTCCTTATTTTTAAAGTTAGAGTGTATTCATGTAAAGTGTATGCACAGTAGAAAAAAGAAAATCTTGAAGTATAAAACTTAAAAGAATAATTAGGTATAAATACAAGTGTGTGTGTGTATACATATATGTATGTATGTAATTTTAAGACTTTATTTTTTAGAGCAGTTTTAGGTTCACAGCAAAATTAAGAGACAGGTACAAAGATTTCCCATGTACCCCCTGGTCCCACATATGCATAGCCTCCAAATAGTTCAATCCAACTCAATTAGTATAAGTCCTGATACTTTAACTGGAATAGGAATAAAAAGTACTCCCTCCTTGGGGGTTGTTGAAATAATTAAAATAATACAGTGTACACAGGAAGTTGTCAGATTGGCCACCATTGGAGAAGAAAGTGCCTTAAGTTAAAGAATAGAACATTACATCATAACATCATCGTGTTCCATCACATCACATCATAGCTAAAATATGGAGAAAAGCAGAGTACTGACAATATCATCTGAACACTCATATCAAATCATGCTTGACACCGTCACTGTATGGGAACATTCTAGTAACATGGGTCAAAACTACATTCAAATTTAGGCTAGTTTGAGTGGTTGTCTTGGTGATTTGCAACTAAAATTATCCCAAATTCTAGCATGTTTACATGTATAAAAACAAGATTTGGCTTTTTCATTGTTATGTTTCCATTTCACTCTAAAAGTACACACGTTTCTTTTGCATAGTTGCATGTAGTACATAAAATATATGGGAAGCTACTGAAGTACTTTGAGTCATAAGCTCATTCCCTATGACCAGGCTCCTATTTCTCAAGGACATTAAACTTGAAGTAAGAAGACAAATCACAAAACATAAAGCAGTTTGAAAAAATTATCAGGGACCATATAAATAAATATATGAAATGAGTAGACAGTGTGGATATTAAATAAGGCAAAATGGATTATAGAGTAAATAGATAAAACACACACACATTTTAATTAAGAGGTTATTTGAAACTGGCCTTTGAGGAGTATCATCACTCAAGCCAGTAGGTAGTTATTGTGCTTTAAAAAGTGTTTTAAAAAGGACTCATTTGTATGGGAAAGAAAATATGCAAATGAATGTTTTCTGCACTCAAGCTACTTGGAGTCTAGAGCGGAAAGTAAGATACATAAGGTAACATGGCTTAATAGTTTTTGCCTGCACATATTTGCATTACATGGCTTTGAGTCAGGTTTATTTGCCATTAAATCCTAGTTTGCCAATTCAGTGGGTATGTGTCATTGCACCAATTACTTAACCCTCCTAAGCTTGTGCTTTCATTTATAAAAATAGCAATAACATTTTTTCATTCTTCAAAGTATTTTTGTAGAGATAAAATAATATATACAAAGTGTTGCTTTCCTTTAAATATTAGTACTCAGGCTGCTATGCCTTGTATCTTAAGAGCTGTGTCGGAATTAAATGATGAAACAGTTCTATACATTCTTGCAAGATAGCAGAAATCTTTTTTTTTATTGGAGTATAGTTGATTTACAATGTTGTGTTAGTTTCTGCTGTACAGCAAAGTGAGTCAGTTATACATATACATATATCCACTCTGTTTTAGATTCTATTCCCCTGTGGGTCATTACAGAGTTTTGAATAGGGTTCCCTGCGCTATTCAGTGGGTTCTTATTAGCTCTCTATTCTATATATATATAGTTGTGTGTATATGTCAATACCAATCTCCCAATTTATCCCTCCCTTTCCTTTCCCTTCCCCCCCCCCCACCGCCTGGTGACCACAAGTTTATTTTCTATATCTGTGACTCACTTCTGTTTTGTAAATAGGTTCATTTGTAGTATTTCTTTAGATTCCACATATAAGAAATATCATATTTGTCTTTCTGTGACTTACTTCACTCAGTATGACAATCTCTAGGTCCAACCATGTCACCGCAAATGGCATTATTTTGTTCTTTTTATGGCCGAGTAATATTCCATTGTATATTTGTACCACATCTTTATCCATTCCTCCATTTAGGTTTAGCAACGTTTAGGTTGCTTCCATGTCCTGGCTATTGTAAATAGTGCAGATCTTTAAGAATGATCATCAGATGAGGTTTTAAGCCAAGGCAAATGAACTCAATTTGCATATGGAATAATATTTGAAAAATTAAGTAACCCTAATATCAATATGAATAATATAAATATCAATTGAGTAAATAAATTGCAGTTTAACCAAATTAATACCAATTAATGTTACAATTGATATATTTGTATATAAATATATATGTTATATATAATGATAAAGAAAATCAGATAAATAAGTGAGACATAAAATATATTGTAATTCATGTATTCTTTTTCTTTGGGTTATCATTTTTGTATCTCAGGACCTGGCTGTCAAACACAGCCACAGAATATTTTGAGGATTCTGGGTCAATGATCCTGCTTTCCACATGAATATAAGCCAGAAAATGTAACATTCTTCCTTATAAAGTTATCATTCTCAACATAGAGCAGGAAAAGGGTGGTGGTTGGAGTGAGGAAAGCATAGTCATATATCCTGATAAATATCTAAAATGGCAGAACTATTTTATAAGGTTTGTTAAAATAAGGGCCATCATCTGTTCACGTGTTTCTGATCTCTCGCTTATTAAATAGCTCTTGGATTCAACAGAGAGTAGCAGCTCTGAGTGCTTTCCTTTAGTCTCTTAAAAATATCCTAGGTTAACTGAGTGTTGGTTCACAACCTCTGGAATTCCTCTATGGAGGGCAAAGAGAGACAGAAGAGAGAGGCAGCCGCTCCAGGTTGGTGGTACCAGATTCAATAAGCAATGGAACTTACATACGAGGCTTGTCGTGGGTGGCGCAAGATGAGTAGACCTCCATGCCTTCTGGCTAGAATTTTAAAAGTTTATATAGAGGCCTTAATGGGGCTCAGTCACCTATATTGTCCAGATGGTCTCAACAACACATTACTCTTTCAAGGCTGCATCCCTGAAACAACTCCAGCTGTGGGAACAGTGGACAGCTTGTAAATTCCAAGGACAAGGGAGGGGCGTGAGGAGTCTCCAATTGTCTGGGTCTAGCTCAAGGGTCAACCAGCAAACACGTCCTCTTCAGGACCAAGTCATCATTATTTTGGGTATAATGGTGACAGTATTGTTTTAAATAATTCTTTAAGGAAACAAGAGAATCGTGCTCAAAATCCTAAAGTATTATAACAAGAAAACACTTTCATTTATATAAACATTTATATTCATATATTTAGTAAATATATTTATTCCAAGGGATCACTTGGCATTGCTTCATTGAGCTTCTTTTACTGTGCTTAGAATTAGTGGTAATGATTTGCTCAGGTAGGTTCCAGGAGCAATGTAAAGATTATCACCCTCAGTTAGCTATTTTCCAACTCATGTACTTAATGAACTTTAAAAAAAAAAGCAGACTCTTTTTTAACTCCCAGTGTGAATTGAAATAGTTTTGTATGGAGAGTTCCAGGGATTAATAAGTATAATTCAATAATCAAATCTTTTATAAAAGAATACCTATGCCTACACGCTGCTTGAAAAATTTGAGTTCCAATTCATTATATAGTTGATCCTTTAACAACATGGTGGTTAGGAGTGCTGACCCTGCGCAAGATCCAAAGTCCACACATAATTTATAGTCTGCCCTCAATTCCTCTGCATCTGTGGATTCTGCCAACATGGACCCTGTAGGGCTATAATATTTACTATTGAAAAATATCTGCATCTAAGTATACCTGCATAGTTCAAACCCGTTTATTCAAGGTTCAGCTGTATATAGTAACACTCTTCAAGTCTCCTTTCCTTTCCTGTTTAATTCTCTCATGGCATAAAATTGTTCCAGGGCACCTCCTTTATCAAGTCTTTTAAATTTTCCCAGTAACTAATTCAGGAAGCTTTTCAACAACTCTTCCTCAGTTCAGATTTCCCATCTCTTTTACTCCTTGCTCTTTATTGTGTAGATAAATCAGTCTTCTCCACCTAAATATGTTCTTCTGTCCTTCACTTGTTCTGCCCTGTCTCTGTCTGAGTAAATGCAATTCTAATGAGATGGAAATATGGGGAAGGGATCAGAGCAGGGAAAGACAAAAGTCAGTAGAAAGGAGTACTCAGACATACATAAATTGTGTGCTGATCAGATGTATTTTAAATAATTTTAAAACAAGAAATGTTCAAGATGAATAGAAATAATGTCAGGGAAGCTAAATTTTTCCCAATAAAATTGATGTTCTATTTTTTATAAGATGTTCTACACCATCAATATAAAAATGCACTTAAAGCAAAATATATTCTTGGTGATTTTTTTTGTATGTAAAAAAAATCACTGCAAAATGTCTACTGTAGTTTTGCTTTAAAAATTCAAGAATCAAACCTTAATGAGTGTCAAAGTGAGAAGCATCTCTTTGAAGCACCATGAGTCTTTTAATGTCTCTGTTAGACTATTTTTCAGTGATAATCGGTATCTATAACAAGAAGCTCATTTCAAAGTCTCTGCCTGGGCCAGGTACATTTCACCTCCTCTGCAGGATTTTTTTTTTTTAACATGTTTATTGGAGTATAATTGCTTTAAATGGTGTGTTTGTTTCTCTGCAGGATATTGTTGCACTCAGTTGGTAAAAGGTCAATCTTAAACATAGTAGTTGTATATTTTTCTCCTTTTTTGTCAATTTGAGTTTAATTAATTTAAATTAGCACACTTTTTTTTTTCTATCAGCACACTTTTTTTTTCTATCAGTAAGGGACTTTATAAGGATGATAATCCCAGCAGTGAAGAAAAAATAAAGTCTGAAATATTACAATATTTATTACATGCTTTTATTTTTCAAGGCAGTGATCCCTAGTTGCAGGAGTATGAAATAAATGATCCATTCTTAGCAAGGAGAACTTCTTGAAAATATGTTCCAAATTCCAAAGGACAGATTAGGAAGGTTAAAATATCAGGAGGAATAGTGTGTAACAGTCAAAAACTATGTGTTTTGGAGTCAGAAACACATTAGTTTAGTTGGAATTATAGCTCATATAGTAATTTTTTTTATTGTACAGTTACTGGGATATACATGGTCCTTTTGTGCATTAAATCATTTAATATGTATATCAATTTTATGAATTTGCTATTACTGTTTTTCCAAGTATAAAATTGGTGACTGAGTCTTAGAGAGGTAAAGGTTGGTGAACCATAAATATATACTAAAGGAATGGAAAAGAAAGGGGTCAAGCACAAGTTGAAATTCTAAAGCCCATGCTTCTAATTATTAGAATATACTGCCACTTTATTCTTGTGACTGAACTATCAGCTGCAGGATATAGAATGCTCTCTACTTCATTTAAGCAGAAGAACCATTGAATAAAGTGTATTGGGAAGCTCACAGACTCTCCAGAAGGGACAGAGAGTCAGCCTTGGAGGCTGCTCTTCAAGGACAAGCTAACCACACTGTGGGGAAGTCCAGGGAGGACCCACCACAATATCTGTCGGGCACAGATACTGAGGGTCACATCCCTCACTTCTTCACTGCCACTGCTGCCACTCCAAGGCATAGATTCTCTGTGTGCTACTTCTTCACATTGTTCTGTCTGATTAAATCCTCACTCAGGTGTCTGAGGGAGTCTAGCTGCAAGGGAGACTGGGAAAGAAAGTTCAGAGAAAACCCTTCCCAAGGCCTCCTCAGTAGCATTCTTTTCCTTTGTCCCCTAGGGTTCTTTGTATATTTGTAACTGAGCCAGAACCCTGTGGAGCCTTCCTGGGACTGGGACAGACCCCACCCCCCACCCCGACCATGTCCTCCACTTGCCTCTTTTCTGTAAAAAAACTTTAGCCAAAGATAAATTTAATCAGAGAAGTGAGAAAATGCAGAAACAAAGAAAATGGTCAAGCAAGACAAAATAATAAGTTTAGCCATTAAACAAAGTCAAGGACCTCTAGTTCCTCCTCAAGGGCTATAGATAATATTCTGAGCCATATCCTTTGAGCTGTTTTGCAGATACTGAAACCCCTACCAGGCAGAAGAAGTTAACCACATGATGACCACACTGTAGCCATGACATAAGCTGCTCCGTCTTACACAATTCCAAGAACTGGCCTCAAGGAAATGGGAACAAACCAACCCTGCAGTTAAAGATTAACTGTACTTAAAACAATCATGATGACACTGATCAGACCACCACATGACCAATTTCAAGATGACTGTTGGAGTTATCTGTGCTGTTCTGCACGTAGCTCCCTTCCCCACCTCCTGCATGCCTATGCATACCTGAAACTCTGTTTTAAAAGCTCTTTCCCCCTGATCAGCAGTAGGGAATTGGTTCTTTGGGACATGAGTCCACCTTCTCCTCAGGATCACTGGCGTCCTCAATAAAGTTATCTTTCGTTTTATCCAACACTTGTCTCTCAGTACTGGATTTTTGAGTGACAAGCAGCCGAACCTGAGTTCAGTAGCATTTTGTGTTCAAAATATTTACTTTGTATTATACCTAACCTTGTGTGCATTCACATTTGCCAGTATATTATGAAATCTTTAGTTCAGGACTAGGTCTAACCATCTTTGCCTCTCCCAAGGATCCTAGCACAGTACCTGACATATAATTTATTTATCATCATTTCTTTCAGTGGATTGAACTGAATGCCTCTCCTGTTCCAGAACACTTTAATCATGCAATACTAAATTATTTTACTTAGATACAGTTTCCTCTACATTCTTATTCATAGGCAGAACTTCCCTCTTAAGGTTTTTAGCAGTATCCTTCTAATTATGTGGTTAGACAAATGGGTACATTGTCTTTACTCATAGTCATTGAAAGTAGTGATAGTAGAATTTCATTTGATACACTTTAAAAAAATAAAATTACAGGCTCTTCAGGCTAAGGGCTAAAAATCATTTATTATAATGTTTCTCATTTAGAAAATTGGAGAAAAAAAAGAAAGACTGAGCCAAGAGATTATGAAATGACTTCTGCCTCCAATACTGAATTAAGCTGGGATGCTGTGGGTTCCTATTGTACTTTGTACTTACACCATAAAAGCCCTTTCTGCTGTCCATTGCATTTATTTATCTGGTTAGTAATTGTAACATGCACTAGACTCAGAATTTAATTAATTAAATCAATTAATTAATTCTGTTTTGAGGGATTTTTTATTCGATTTTAAAGGTTACTTTCTATTTACAGTTATTACAAAATATTGTCTTATATTCCCCATGTTGTATAGTACATCCTTTAGCATACCTTGGGAGGTACAAATTATTGGGTATAAGATAGACTCAGAACTTTTTGAGATCAAAGACTGTGTAATGTTTATGGCTAGAGACCCATCACCTAGGATCATTCTTAACTCATAGTAGTTACTTAGTAAATCAACGTTAATTGTGGGTGAAAACAAACCTTTTTTATTATGATGTTCTTTAGTGGCTTAGGACAGATAACCATTATCTGTCCCTTATTTGGAAATAATTCAAATCTCACAAGGCACCAAAGTATAAGAGATTTGATCTTAGAGGTAATTGCATAGTCTTAGACATTCTTGCTCTGGATGAAATTACTCAAGCTAAAAGACCTCTCCCAAATCTTATAAGGTAACAGCAGGAAGACCTTTTTGGTTATAGTTATAAATATAAGAGTAATTCAAACCAAGCTCATTGCAGCAGCAGTGGTGAGAAGTCTGGGATTCTGAATATATTCTGAGACTAAAGCTAATTGCATTTCCTGATGAATTGATGAAGATTATGAGAAAAAAGGAATCAAGGATGACTTCAAGGTTTTCGGTCTGAGTCACTAGAAACAAGAAGGTGAAAACGTCTTGAGCTGGTGAAAACTGCAGAGGGGATAGATTTGATGAGAAGATTGGGAGTTCAGCATCAAACATGCTAAGTTTTCTCATGTTAATCTGTCTTTATCAGTTTCATTTTAGACCTAGCCAGGGACTGTAAGAGGGTAAAGGAAATTGTTTTCCTCCCCTACAACACTGTTTAGTTATGGAAAAACTGGTAGGTAGTGGATGTGGAAGCTAACTTTGGAAGTTGTGTTAATCTTTGCAGAGAAGTAGGTTTGGAATTTTGAGGAAAGAGAAAAAGATATGACGCGGTTATGTAGGAGAGATGAGTGGGTTAGGAAAATAGTCAGCTTATTAGGAAGAATGAGGATCCAGTTGAACTTATGGTGTGAATTTAGTGAAACCAGTCATGATGGACATACAGCCATGTTTAGTGGCATGAGAACAGTCCGTTCAGAGGTAGACAAGTGGATTTTACTGCAGTATGATTTTTGCCAAAGAAATACAGTGAAGCTAAAGAAAAGCAAGTGTTTGGACAGTTTAGGCAGATGAGTAATTATAATAATAGACAATGTAATTAAACTGCCTAAAGTGGGGGTTGAGGCCATTAATGGAGGTGATAGACACAATTATTTAATAGAGGTATCCATTCAGGTACAGAATCTGGCGTGGTGGAGTGCTTAAGAATTTTGGTGTTAAATCAAAAGAATATAAAACAACACAAATTTGCTACAACTTTTAAATACTAAGTTGGTCCAAAAGCAATCAACACACACACACACACACACACACACACACACACACACTGTTAACATTATTATAGCATCTTTTTTTCACTCTGTCTCGAGATATTTGTTTGGAAGATTGAAATTGTGGATACCCCTACTCATGGAGAATATCTCACATCTGTTTTAATGAGAAAGAATGATGAGACACACTGCTATTACCACATCAAGATGGACTGTGTGGTGGAATATGATTGCCAACAAAGAAAAGGTACAAATAAACAAACATATCCTTGCAAAATAAAACGTCCAGAGAATCAAATGTTCAGTGCTTCAGTTGTTACATTCCTTTCATTTATCATTTCAAGCTGCATTATTTTGATGGCTTTTCAGCTGTGAGACTACTGGTGCTGATGCAGAGATAATGAAATACCGAAAGCCCCAAACACCAGAAATGTCTGTAAATGGTAATGGGCATCCTCCTTCAGTTTATTAACTCCAGCTGTGCTGTTTGACTGTTTTTGTGAAGAGGTGCCACATGAGGTGAATATTGGATGGGAAATAAAGGATCAGATGTCAGAAGCAATGGATCACATGAAGCCTGTATTACAAGATAGACAGGTTGAGGAAATTGCCTCCGTCACTCCCCACTTGAAGTACAGCTCTATGTTCATCAAGATAAAATGTGACCAGTGTAAGTTTCTTTCTGTTGAGGTGTGTCAACCTCAATGTTCACAATGGCACTTAATAATAAACCTACTGATTATACCGAGACAGTACTCTGCGCAATATCACAGAATAGTCAAGGTATCAATGTATGACTGAATATTTTCTCATATCAAGGTCTCCTGATAGAATAAAAGCTAAATAATTTCACTTAGAATAAAACTGAGAATGCTTGCTACCTTATTCTTCACCTTTCTCTTTAAATTGATTCTTAACATTCTGATGTCATGGGCCATTTTAATTACATAAAAAGAATAAAAACTAAAAAGCAAGAAGTAACTTAGGGAATGGAAGGAGTGTTACTCTCAAAATTACAATAAAATAACTGAATAAAGAGCAAATTTACATCTTTTCATGACCTCTCAGAGAGCTGAGGTTGCAGGATAACCAACTGGCCCGCAATCTAAGGAGAGTAAGGAGCCAGCAGTGAGAGACAAGACATGAACTTGGCTTACCTGGGCAAAATGCAGCAGGATGCTGGTGAGAAGAGTTCCTCCAAGGTGATTGACAACTGTTGGGAGGTCGACCAAGTAGACACTATAGAAAGAATCTTGAGAAAATCTCTCTTGGGAAAGGGGGCACCAGCCAGTGCAGGAAGGATTTAAATCTCCCCTGGGACCCTCCTCCCCTTAATCTGTGGGAAGAAGTGCTGCAAACACTGTCACCTTCAAGGCACTAGGAGAGGGGAATAGTAAAAAAAATAAATGAATAAAACCACCTCTTTACTCCTGGGACAGAGTCATGAATACATGCTGGGCTCAGACCTAAATGAGATGGGGAGGGTTGAGAGCATCAAGAACACACCTTGAAATCCAATGACCTGTTGCCCACCTATGTCTAAGAATTAATCAGAATAACAGACCCTGTCCTCCCTTGCACATGTACACACACTTCACATGTAATCCCCTGTCAGGCTATGAAGAATTGAGCCATTAGTAATTAGTAAGATAGAATCCCTCTCTGAATTTTTGCTCAAAGGGAAAACCTAAAGGTAAGTATGGGTCCAAAATAGAACACATACACACACATTTACACAACATAAAAATAAAAATTAAAACAGAAACCTTTGACACACCAGCCTTTCCTCTCTCCCTTAAAAAAGAAAAATATTAAAGAGCATTCTTTAGGCAAAAAGAATATAATACCATAAAGAAATGAAGGCAAAGATAATGGAATAAATGAAGGTAAAATAAAATTATTTTTGTCTTAGTTTTTTATTGATGTATAACAAATTACCACAGATTTTGTGGCTTAAAATGTCACCCATTTATTATCGCAGTTCTGTAGGTCGCAAGTCTGGGAATGACAAGATTGAGTTCTCTGCTTGGGATCTTCTGAGGTTGGCAATGAGATCTCATTTGAGGCTCAGGATCCTCTTCCAGACTCACCCATTATTGCCAGAATTCAGTGTCCTGAAGTTGAAGCATTTAAGTCCCTGTTTTCTTGCTCGTTGTCAACCAGGGTCTGCTCTCAGCTGTTAGAGGCCAATGTCAGATGCTGATCATGTGGTCCCTCCATGTGTAGTTCACAACATATCTGTTGCTGCTTGCAGGCCAGTAGGAGGCCCTTGCAGAAACTTCACCCTCTTTCAATAACCTAGTCATTAGGTTACATCCACCCAGAATAATTCCCTTTTGATTAACACAAAGTCAAATGATTAGGAAACTTATTTACATCTGAAAAATATTTTCTGTTATATAGTATAACACAATCTTGGGAATGACCTCTTCATGTACATAGGTCTTCCCCAATTCAAGAGGTGTGGATTGTACTGTGCATATATATCAGAGGACTAGATTCTTAGAGGTCATTTTAGAATTCTGCCCACCATAATTTTTATTCTATTTTTAATTGCTCTAAAAGGTAACTGATTATCTAAAGCAAAAATGGTAGTGATATATTTTGTGTTTGTAGCCTGTAGAAAAATAAGATGAACGACAGTAGCAGCACAAAGGATGGAAAAGAAGAATTGGCATTTCACAAGTTTCTTACATTATACATGGAATAGCATAATATTATCTGCATGTAAATATGAACACTGAAAACTCTTGGGAACAACTATAAAAGTAAAAAACAAAAATAGGTATAAATAATAAGACAGGGGCTTCCCTGGTGGCGCAGTGGTTGGGAGTCCGCCTGCCGATGCAGGGGACATGGGTTCGCGCCCTGGTCCAGGAGGATCCCGCATGCCGCGGAGTGGCTGGGCCCGTAAGCCATGGCCGCTGGGCCTGCGCTTCTGGAGCCTGTGCTCTGCAACGGGAGAGGCAGTGAGAGGCCCGTGTATTGCAAAAAATAATAATAAGACAATAGAAGAAATGAGGTGGAAAGGTATAAAAAATGCTCAATTAACTCAAGAGGAGGCAGTAAAACATAACCCGAACAGATGAAAAACATATAAAACATATAGCAATTTGGTAGATTTTAATTTAAAAATATCAATAATTATATGTAAATGCTTTAAAATCCCATTAAAAGACTGAAATTGTAAAGTTGGTTGAAAATGTAAGACATTGCTATATGCTATCTGCAAGAAACCTGCTTTACATTTAAAGACAGAGAGATGAAAGTTAAGGGATGGTGAAAAATATACCACACAAACACTAAACAAACTACAGCTGGAGTATATACAAAAAATAAGGCAAAGTAGACTTCAGAATAAGGATTATTACTAGGGGCTAAAAAAGACATTACACAATGAGAAAAAGTTGTTGCTGTTGTTTTTCTCCAAGACATAGCAACCTAAATGTGTATGTATCTAAGAATATTTCTTCAAATATATGAAGGAAAACTGACAAAACTCACGGAAGAAATAAGGAAATCCAAAAGTTTAGCTGGAGACTTCAACACTCCTCTTTCAGTAATTGATAAAGAAGTAGGTAGTAAATCAGTGAGTATACAGATGACCTGAACAATACTATGAACCCGCTAGGCCTAGTTGATGTAGACTCTTTTACACCAAAACAGTGGAATATACATTCTTCTCAAGGGCATGTAGAAAATTAACAAAGATAGCAATATACTGCATCATAAAACAAACAGTAATACATTTAAAAGAACACAAATCAAACAAAAATTATTCCTGCACCATAACAGAACCAAACTGGAAATCAATAACAAAAAGATATCCAGAAAAATCCTCAAATATTTGTAAGTTTAAAAATATAAATAACCTATGAATAAAAGAGGAGGTCTCAAGAAAAATTTAAAAATATTTTGAACCCAATGAAATTAAAGGATAACAAATTTGTAAGATGTAGCCAAAGTTGACAAGGAAATTTATAGCAATAAATACTTATAATTTAAAGGAAGAAAGAGTTCAAATTAGTAACCTCAGAGCCCATCCTATGAAACTAAAGGAGAAATTATACTGGAAGCAGCAGAGTGAAGGAAATAATAAAGAGCAGAAGACAATGATACAGAGAGTAGAAAAACAATTAAGAAAATAATGAAACTAAATTCTGGTTCTTTGAAAAAGAAAATCATTAGAATTAATAAACTATTATCAAATCTGGCCAGAATGAAAGAGAAGGAACAAACCCTAATTAACAATATCAGAAATGAGAAACATCACTACAGACCACACAGGCATTAAAGAATAATGAGGGAATACTATAAACAAATTTATGCCCATTACTTGGAAAAAAATAGACCACTTCTTTGAAGTTCACAGACTACTAAAATCAAGGTGAAAAAAAAGAGAAGATTCCTGTGTATGTTGAAAAATATTGTACTTGCAGTTGTAATCTTCTAACAGAGAAAACTTCAAGTCCAGAGTTTTCCACTGCCAAATATTTTTTTTAAAAAAGTATACACATTTTACACAAATTCTTCCAGAAAATAGAAGAGGGGGAAACACTTCCCAAATCATTTTATGAGCCTAGCATTTATGCCAGAAATGAAAGGCTGGTTTAATATTTGAAAATCAATCAATGCATTATAATAACAGATTAAAGAAGGAAGCTCACTTGTTCATGTCAATAGATATAGAAAAAGCATTAGAAAAAAAAATCCATTTATAAAAACAATTATCAGTGAGTTAGTAATAGAGCGGAACTTCATAATCTGATAAAGAATATCTATTAGAAGCTTACAACTAACATTAGTTTTAATAATGAAAAACTGAATTTTTTTTGAAGATCAGTAACACATCAAGGAAGTCTTTCACTATTCCTGTTCATCATCATATTGAAAATCCCAGTGTTTCATTAGCATTTTCTTCACACTACTGGTGAGGGAGAGATTCCTATCCCGAAATTTGGTGGATAGCGAGATACAGGACACCAGACTCTGGACAGATGAAAGGGACTGTAGTTTATTAGTGATATAAATTACAGCCCAGGGGCAGGAGGACACTACATGTTATGCAGGGCCCCAGGGGTTGCACTTGGGAAATAAATAATTAAACAGAGGTTGTAAGAGGCAGATTTTGTATTAACAAGAGGATGTAGTGACCACTGATTTTTGTGGAAGAATGTGATTGTTTTGTTTGAATAATATCACAAGCTGGCAGGGAAATAGAACCCATTACTCAAGGATAAGTAGGTGCAGTGCCTGATCCCCATGATAAGGAGTGTGGTTTGGCTAGGGCACCTTATCCACAGGAAAAGAGGCAGAAGGGAATTTGTGGTCAGGTTATTTGAGGATCTCCCAATTTTATCAGGTATTATGGATTGAATTGTATTCTCCCACAAAAAATATATTGACATCCTAATCACAGTATCTCAGAATGTGAATTTACTTGGAAATAGGGCCATTTTAGATGTAATTAGTTAAAATAAGTTTGTACTAGAATAGTGTGAGCCCTTAATCCAATATGGCTGAAGTCCTAATAAGAGGAGAAAATACACACAGAGATATATAAGGAGAAGACAGTTATTTGACAATGGAGACAGAGATTGGAGTAATGCATCTATAAGCCAAAGGATACCAAGGATTTCCAACAAACACCAGAAACTAGAATAGGCAAGGAAAGCTTCTTCCCTAAAAATTTTGGAGGTAGCATGGCTGTGCCAACATCTAGATTTTAGATTTCTAGCCCCCAGAACTGTGAGATAGTAAATTTCTGTTGTTTTAAGCCACCTAGTTGGTAAATACTTTTTTATGGCAGCCCTCAGGGCTAATACATCAGATGTCAAGGTAGCACTTAATATTGAATCTTAAATTCAGACTTCACACCACACATAGCCAGTGCAATATAGCAAGAATAAGAAATAAATAAAATACAAATTGGGGAAAAATGACATAAAATTGTCTGTGTTCACAGATGCTTTTTTTTTTAGAAATACCAAAAGAGTCTACCAAAAAATATTCTAGAACTAGCAAGTGCATTTAATGAGTTTGCAGGATACAAAGATAAATGTACAAAATAAGCATTCCCTATTAAAATTCCAATGGCATTTTCCACAGAAATAGAAAAAGAAGACAATCATAAAATCCTTATGGAACCACAAAAGACCCTGAATAGCTAAAACAGTCTAGAGCAGTAAGAACAAGGCTGGAGGCATCATATTTCCTGATTTCTAATTATATTACAAAGTTTTAGTAATCAAAACAGTAT
Organism: Leucopleurus acutus; assembly: GCF_964270905.1. Lineage (NCBI taxonomy): Eukaryota > Metazoa > Chordata > Mammalia > Artiodactyla > Delphinidae > Leucopleurus > Leucopleurus acutus. Next base: position 53,964,343 of record NC_139146.1, read on the forward strand.
GGTATGGGCATAAAGACAAGCACATAGGCCAATGTAACAGAACAGAGAGTCCAGAAATAAACCCACACATATGTAGTCAAATAGTTTTCAACAACATGGATGAACTGGGAGGAAATTAGATTAAGTGAAATAAGCCAGACAGAGAAAGATAAATATTCCATAATCTTTCTTGTATATGAAATCTAAAGAAGTCAAACCATATCAACAGAGAGCAGAATGGTGATTACCAGGTTTTGTGGGAGTAGAGGAAATGGGATGTTAGTTAAAAGGTACAAACTTCCAGGTATAAGGTGAATAATGTACAACATGGTCACTATAGTTAATCATAATGTGTACTTGAAGTTTGCTAAGAGATTAGATCTCAAATTTTCACACTACACACACATAGAAGTAAAGAGATAAGGTGATGGAAATGTTAATTAGCTTGACTGTGGTAATAATTTCACAATTATACATATATCAAAACATGTTGCACATCTTAAATATTTACAATTTCTATTTGTCAATCATACTTCAATGAGTCTGGAAAAATAAAATTAAAATAAACCTTATTTCTATATACTAAATATGAAAAATTGAAACTAAAAATTTTTCAATAGAACTAAAAATGAAATACTTAGCAATAATACACTCATATATGTTTAGGATTTCCATCTGTATATTAAAAATTACAAAACACTTTTGAAATAAATCAATGAGCCTAAATAAATGGAGCAAAATACCATGTCCTTGGATTAGAAGACTCAATATTATTAGGAAGTCAGTCTCCCCTCTTTTTTTTTTTTTTTTGCGGTATGCGGGCCTCTCACTGCTGTGGCCTCTCCCGTTGTGGAGCACAGGCCCCGGACGCGCAGGCTCAGCAGCCATGGCTCACGGGCCCAGCCGCTCCGTGGCATGTGGGATCTTCCCGGACCGGGGCACGAACCCGCGTCCCCTGCATCGGCAGGCGGACTCTCAACCACTGCGCCACCAGGGAAGCCCTCCCCTCTTTAATCTATAAATTTAATGCAATCCCAATAAAAATCCCAGACTTTCTTTAGATAGCAGCAAGATGATTCTAAAATTTGTATGAAAAAGGCAAAGGAACTGGAATATACAAAAACAATTTTAAAAAATAAAAATAAAATGGGAAAGATTCATACTATCTAATATCAAGACTTACTATAGGGCTTCCCTGGTGGCGCAGTGGTTGAGAGTCCGCCTGCCGATGCAGGGGACACGGGTTCGTGCCCCGGTCCGGGAAGATCCCACATGCCGCGGAGTGGCTGGGTCCATGAGCCATGGCCGCTGAGCCTGCGCGTCAGGAGCCTGTGCTCCACAGGGGGAGAGGCCACAACGGTGAGAGGCCCGTGTACTGCCAAAAAAAAAAAAAAAAAAGACTTACTATAAATCTACAAGTTGGTTTGGAATTTTTGCTAGTATAGATAAAAATCAAGTTGGTTTGGAATTTTCGCTAGTATAGGTAAAAATCAAATTGGTTTGGAATTTTTGCTAGTATAGATAAGAAGATCACTAGAATATGATAGAGTCCCCAGAAACATACCCATTCATATACAGATTACTTATAAAAAAGGCAATCCCAAATATAACCAGAATTTGAACAGGGCAGTTGAATAGTCACTTGGGAGGAATGTAGAACCCAGCTAACACCAGTGAGTAATAATACTCTCCCTACCTGCCACTTTGCAGTGTATGTGAGAATTTGTTCAACTAAGGAGCTCCTCTGTACTCTGTGAATGGGAAATACCTACTTTAAACCCTCCAAAAACATTACTTGAACAAGAGTCCTGAAGTTTCCTAAATCACCTGTGTGCCATTGGAACTTCTCTCAAATGACTGATATATATTTGATCACCACAGTCATTTGAGAGAAAGGTTGGAAGATTTTCTGAGGGCTTTCAAGTCATGTCAACATAATTCTTTTTCTGCGCTAGGCTTCTGCCTAGCTTTCTAAGACCCATATTTAATAGAAAAAAAGGAAAAAAAGCTACCTTGGGCTTGCAACTGATATCCTTAGCAATATTTACAACTACAGCTACATTTTTTTCTTTACAAGTGTTACTTATCCAGAGTTGTTTCCTGAATGTGGGAGGTGAAAGATAGGGCATATTTTAGTTCCTTTTTCTATGAAGAGGCTTAATAGTTCCATTTTCCATTTTTTATCTCCTTACACTAAAACATATTTTACTTTGCACGTATCTGGAATCTTTTGACTTCATTTTCAACATATCCAACACTCCACATAAATGTAACTTCCTCCACTAAAACTGTTTGCCTCAATGGGCAGTTTTGTCTTTCAACTGGTGATTATTCTCTTCTTTGTGTTATAGGTATTTATATACACAAATCATGATTCCGTATTAGATTTTAAATTCCTTAGTTGTAACTGTCCATAGTATATAAAACACAGCACCGTATGTGATGCCTTGAGTATTGTTATAGGTCAGAAGATTTTTTTATTGAGAATAATGAAAGAAATATACCAGATATAGGTCTCTTCTTAATAAAGATCCTTCAATAAAGAGGGTATATTTTGGAGAAACCAAGATGGCGGAGTAGAAGGACGTGCTCTTCCTCTTGTGAGAACACGAGAATCACAACTAGCTGCTGGACAATCATCGGCAGGATGACACTGGAACTCACCTAAAAAGGTACCCCACATCCAAGACAAAGGAGAAGCCACAATGAGACAGTAGGAGGGGCGCAATCACAGTAAAATCAAATCCCATAACTGCTGGGTGGGTGACTCACAGACTGGAGAACACTTATACCACAGAAGTTCACCCACTGGAGTGAAGGTTCTGAGCCCCACTCAGGCTTCCCAACCTGGGGGTCCGGCAATGGGAGGAGGAATTCCTAGAGAATCAGACTTTGAAGCCTAGTGGGATTTGATTGCAGGACTTCGACAGGACTGGGGGAAACAGAGACTCCACTCTTGGAGGGCACACACAAAGTAGTGTGCACATCAGGACCCAGGGGAAGGAGCAGTGACCCTAGGGGAGACTGAACCAGACCTACCTGCTAGTGCTGGAGGGTCTCCTGCAGAGGTAGGGGGTGGCTGTGTCTCACCGTGGGGACAAAGACACTGGCAGCAGAAGTTCTGGGAAGTACTCCTTGGCTTGAGCCCTCCCAGAGTCTGTCATTAACCCCACCAAAGAGCCCAGGTAGCTCCAGTGTTAGGTTGCCTCAGGCCAAAAAACCAACAGGGAGGGAACCCAGTCCCACCCATCAGCAGTCAATCAGATTAAAGTTTTACTGAGCTCTGCCCACCAGAGCAACAGTCAGCTCTACCCACCACCAGTCCCTCCCATCAGGAAACTTACACAATCCTCTTATATAGCCTCATCCACCAGAGGGCAGACAGCAGAAGCAAGAAGAACTACAATCCTGCAGCCTGTGGAACAGAAACCACATTCACAGAAAGATAGACAAGATGAAAAGTCAGAGGGCTATGTACCAGATGAAGGAATAAGAGAAAACCCCAGAAAAACAACTAAATGAAGTGGAGATAAGCCACCTTCCAGAAAAAGAATTCAGAATAATTATAGTGAAGATGATCCAGGACCTCAGAAAAAGAATGGAGGCAAAGATTGAGAAGATGCAAGAAATGTTTAACAAAGACCTAGAAGAATTAAAGAACAAACAGAGCTGAACATTACAATAATTGAAATGAAAACTACACTAGAAGGAATCAATAGCAGAATAACTGAGGCAGAAGAACGGATAAGTGACCTGGAAGATAGAATGGTGGAATTCACTGCTGTGGAACAGAATAAAGAAAAAAGAATGAAAAGAAGACAGCGTAAGAGACCTCTGGGACAACATTAAATGCAACAACATTCGCATTATAGGGGTCCCAGAAGGAGAAGAGAGAGAGAAAGGACCTGAGAAAATATTTGAGAGATTAGAGTCGAAAACTTCCCTAACACAGGAAGGGAAATAGCCACCCAAGTCTGGGAAGCACAGTGAATCCCATACAGGATAAACCCAAGGAGAAACACACCAAGACACATAGTAATCAAATTGGCAAAAATTAAAGACAAAGAAAAATTATTGAAAGCAGCAAGGGAAAAAAATAACATACAAGCGAACTCCCATAAGGTTAACAGCTGATTTCTCAGCAGAAGCTCTACAAGCCAGAGGGAGTGGCATGATATACTTAAAGTGATGAAAGGGAAGAACCTACAACCAAGATTACTCTACCCAGCAAGGATCTCATTCAGATTTGTTGGGGAAATCAAAAGCTTTACAGACAAGCAAAAGCTAAGAGAATTCAGCACCACCAAACCAGCTCTACAACAAATGCTAAAGGACCTTCACTAAGTGGGAAACACAAGAGAAGAAAAGGACCTACAAAAACAAAGCCAAAACAATTAAGAAAATGGTCATAAGAACATACATATCGATAATTACCCTAAATGTGAATGGATTAAATGCTCCAACTAAAAGACACAGGCTTGCTGAATGGATACAAAAACAAGACCCATCTATATGCTGTCTACAAGGGACCCAATTCAGACCTAGGGACACATACAGACTGAAAGTGAGGGGATGGTAAAAGATATTCCATGCAAAGGGAAATCAAAAGAAAGCTGGAGTGGCAATACTCATATCAGATAAAATAAACTTTAAAATAAAGAAGGTTACAAGAGACAAGGAAGGACACTACATAATGATCAGAGGATCAATCCAAGAAGAAGATATAACATAGGAGCACCTCAATACAAAAGGCAACTGCTAACAGCTATAAAAGAGGAACTCGACAGTCACACAATAATAGTGGGGGACTTTAACACCTCACTTACACCAATGGACAGATCATCCAAAATGAAAATAAATAAGGAAACAGAAGCTTTAAATGACACAATAGACCAGATAGATTTAATTGATATTTATAGGAAATTCCATCCCAAAACAGCAGATTACACTTTCTTCTCAAGTGCGCACGGAGCATTCTCCAGGATAGATCCATCCTGGGTCACAAGTCAAGCCTCAGTAAATTTAAGAAAACTGAAATCATATCAAGCGTCTTTTCTGACCACAACGCTATGAGATTAGACATGAATTACAGGGGAAAAAACGTAAATTACACAAACACATGGGGGTTAAACAATACGTTACTAAATAACCAAGAGATCACTGAAGAAATCAAAGAGGAAATCAAAAAATACCTAGAGACAAATGACAATGAAAACAATGAATGACGATCCAAAGCCTATGAGATGCAGCAAAAGCCGTTCTAAGAGGGAAGTTTATAGGTATACAAGCCTATCTCAAGAAACAAGAAAAATCTCAAATAAACAATCTAACCTTACACCTAAAGGAACTAGAGAAAGACGAACAAGCAAAACCCAATGGTAGCAGAAGGAAAGAAATCATAAAGATCAGAGCAGAAATAAATAGAAACAAAACAATAGCAAAGATCAATAAAAGTAAAAGCTGCTTCTTTGAGAAGATAAACAAAATTGATAAACCATTAGCCAGACTCATCAAGAAAAAGAGGGAGAGAACTGAAATCAATAAAATTAGAAATGAAAAAGGAGAAGTTACAACAGATACCGCAGAAATACAAAGCATCCTAAGAGACTACTACAAGTGACTGTATGCCAATAAAATGGACAACCTGGAAGAAATGGACAAATTCTTAGAAAGGTATAACCTTCCAAGACTGAACCAGGAAGAAATAGAAAATATGAACATACCAATCACAAGTAATGAAATTGAACCTGTCATTAAAAATCTTCCAACAACAACAACAAAAAATCTTCCAACAAACTAAAGTCCAGGACCAGATGGCTTCACAGGTGAATTCCATCAAACATGTAGAGAAGAGCTAACACCCATACTTCTCATATTCTTCCAAAAATTTGCAGAGGAAGGAACACTCCCAAACTCATTCTGTGAGGCCACCATCACCCTGATACCAAAACCAGCTAAAGATACTACCAAAAAAAAGAAAATTACAGACCAATATCACTGATGAATATAGATGCAAAAATCCTCAACAAAATACTAGCAAACAGAATCCAACAACACATTAAAAGGATCATACACCATGATCAAGTGCAGTTTATCCCAGGGATGCAAGGATTCTTCATTATATGCAAATCAATCAGTGTGGTACACCATATTAACAAATTGAAGAATAAAAACCATATGATCATCTCAATAGATGCAGAAAAAGCTTTTGACAAAATTCAACACCCATTTATGATAAAAACTCTCCAGAAAGTGGGCATAGAGGGAACCTACCTTAACGTAATAAAGGCCATATATGACAAACCCACAGCAAACATCATTCTCAATGGTGAAAAACTGAAAGCATTTCCTCTAAGATCAGGAAAAAGGCAAGGATGTCCACTCTCACCACTGTTATTGAACATAGTTTTGGAAGTCCTAGCCATGGCAATCAGAGAAGAAAAAGAAATAAAAGGAATACAAATTGAAAAAGAAAAAGTAAAACTGTCACTGTTTGCAGATGACATGATAGTATACATACAGAATACTAAATTTGCCACCAGAAAATTACTAGAGCTAGTCAATGAATTTGGTAAAGTTGCAGGATACAAAATTAATGCACAGAATCTCTTGCATTCCTATACACTAATGATGAAAAATCTGAAAGAGAAATTAAAGAAACACTCCCATTTACCATTGCAACAAAAAGAATAAAATACCTAGGAATAAACCTATGCAAGGAGACAAAAGACCTGTATGCAGAAAACTAAAAGACACGGATGAAAGAAATTAATGATGATACCAAGAGATGGAGAGATATACCATGTTCTTGGATTGGAAGAATCAATATTGTGAAAATTACTATACTACCCAAAGCAATCTACAGATTCAATGCAATCCCTATCAAATTACCAATGGCATTTTTTATGGAACTACAACAAATATCTTAAAATTTGTGTGGAGACACAAAGGACCCCGAATAGCCAAAGCAGTCTTGAGGGAAAAAAATCAGAGCTGGAGGAATCAGGCTCCCTGACTTCCGACTATACTACAAAGCTGCAGTAACCAAGACAATATGGTACTGATACAAAAACAAAAACATAGATCAATGGAACAAGATAGAAAGCCCAGAGAAAAACCCACACACTTTGGTAAACTAATCTATGACAAAGGAGGCAAGGATATACAATGGAGAAAAGACAGTCTCTTCAGTAAGTGGTGCTGGGAAAACTGGACAGCTACATGTAAAAGAATGAAATTAGAACACTCCCTAACACCATACACAAAAATAAACTCAAAATGGATTCGAGACATAAATTTAAGACCGGACACTATAAAACGCTTAGAGGAAAACATAGGAAGAACACTCTTTGACATAAATCACAGCAAGATATTTTTTGATCCACCTCCTAGAGTAATGGAAATAAAAACAAAAATAAACAAATGGGACCTAATGAACTTCAAAGCTTTTGCACAGCAAAGGAAACCATAATCAAGACGAAAAGACAACCCTCAGAATGGGAGAAAATATTTGCAAACAAATCAGTGGACGAAGGATTAATCTCCAAAATATAAAAACAGCTCATGCATCTCAATATTAAATAAACAAACAACCCAATCCAAAAATGGGCAGAAGACCTAAATAGACATTTCTCCAAAGAAGACATACAGATGGCCAAGAAGCACATGAAAAGCTGCTCAACATCACTAATTATTAGAGAAATGCAAATCAAAACTACAATGAGGTATCACCTCACACCAGTTAGAATGGGCATCATCAGAAAATCTACAAACAAGAAATTCTGGAGAGGGTGTGGAGAAAAGGGAACCCTCTTGTACTGTTGGTGGGAATGTAATTTGATACAGCCACTATGGAGAACAGTATGGAGGTTCCTTAAAAATCTAAAAATAGAATTACCATATGATCCAGCAGTCCCTTTACTGGGTTTATACCCAGAGAAAACCATAATTCAAAAAGACACATGCACCCCAATGTTCATTTCAGCACTATTTACAATAGCCAGGTCATGGAAGCAATCTAAATGCCCATCGACAGACGAATGGATAAAGAAGATGTGGTACATATATACAATGGAATATTACTTAGCCATAAAAAGGAATGAAATTGGGTCATTTGTTGAGACGTGGATGGATCTAGAGACTGTCATACAGAGTGAAGTAAGTCAGAAAGAGAAAAACAAAAATCGTATGTTAACGCATATATGTGGAACCTAGAAAAATGGTACAGATGAACTGGTTTGCAGGGCAGAAGTTGAGACACAGATGTAGAGAACAAATGTATGGACACCAAGGGGGGAAAGCCACGGGGGCGGTGGTGATGGTGTGATGAATTTGGCGATTGGGATTGACATGTATACACTGCTGTGTATAAAATTGATGACTAATAAGAACCTGCTGTATAAAAATAAAAAATGAAATTAAAAAATTTTAAAAAACCCCACAAAACTATCGTGTGTAGAATGGGTAAACAACGAAGTGCTACTGTATAGCACAGGGAACTATATTCAGTATGCTGTGATAAACCATAATGGAAAAGAATACAAAAAAGAATGTGTGTATATATATATATATATATATATATATATATATATATATATATATAAAACCGAATCACTTTGTTGTACAAATTAACACAACATTGTAAATGAAGTGTACTTCAATAAAGCAACTGTTTTAAAAAAGTAAAAGGAAAAAAAAAAGGGTATATCTTTTTTTCTTTTTCTTTTGGCAATATTTGCTACAATCTCCCACCCCTTCCTCTATGTTCATACCTTTTGCAAATGTGGACTTAACACTTCTCTCAGCAAGAGGTAGCCTGTAGTTTTCCACCCCTGGAATCTGAACTGATCTTGTGATATCCTTTAAAATATAAAATTCAGTGGAGGTGATAGTGTTCCAGTTCCTAGACAATAAGAGGACTTGTGCTCCTCCACTTTCTCTCTCTTGGAACCCTTCTGCTGCCTTGTGAACAAACTCTAGCTAGCCTGCTAGAGGAGAAGAGACCATGTGCATCAAGAAATGCCAAGCCAGCTGAGGCAATCCTATACTAGTTAGCACCTACCAACTCCCTGGCTGTCTGTAGATGCATGAAGTCAGCCAGCCTAGATCCACCAAGCCCAGCCGAGATAACTGGATTTTCCCAATTGGCTAACTGATATGGAGCAAACACAAATACTGTTGTGTACCACTGAGGTTTGGTGGTTGTTTGTTATATAGCATTATTATGGTAATAGGTAATAAATACAGATACAGAAGCTGTCAGTAATTTTAGGTTAAATACTGTATTTCATATTATACCTACTAATTAGTGGCTTTAATTTAATAGCTGCCTTCCCTCTTAAACACTCTTCTTGTTATAATTCCCCAGTCAGTGAGTCACTACCATATACTAGAACTATCATCATGCCTTACTCAAAATGGAAAACAAATATTTTTAAAAGTTTCCACTTCAAGGTTTGTTTTGGCACCAAAGTTTGCATGTAATACTTTCAATTCTCAGAATCCCCCCTTTTTTACTCTGTTTTCTCTAGGGTCCTTAGCTAAATTGTCAATCCCATGTGTTTTTAGCACACCATGGACTAAAAGATGATCATGACACAAATGTAAACTTCTTTACACAAAGGTCATACCAAAAGTCATGGTAAATGATTAGGTGGCATCTGCTGGCTCAGTGGTACAAGACTGCTTTCATTCATACCCTGCAGGTTTATGTCACCAGCTTTCCCAGCAAGGCACTTTACTGAAAATTCATTTGAAATTCTTCACCTGACTACAGCCTGTCAAATGGAGTCAGATAACCCTAGCCTAGTTTTAAAGAAGAATAAAAAATCTGACAAAGATGAGGACACAGGGAAATTGCTCGGAAGGAACATTCAGAAAGTATTGCTCATTGTACCGCTTAGAAAGAACTACGTTTGGTTGGAGAGCAAAGCTATTAGGTAGAGATATACAATATTGAAAGTGATTTAATAAGGTAAATGACAGTTTTCCTTCTGTCCTTTCCCTGTATGGCTGTCAAGATTCAGATAGTGCTATTTCACCTTGTTTTGTCAAGTATCCAGATGATTTAGTAAAATTAGATCATTAATGACTCTAGCCCTAGAACAAGGAGAGAATATTATTCACTAGTCCATCTGTACAGAACTGTTATGTGTATAAAGTATGTGAACAGCCTTGAATATCAGAGGTTACAAAGGCCTGGGCATTGTTATAATTTTAAGAAGTGCTGGCATGGACTAACATTTTATAGTTGTCATTTTTTTCCCCAGCACTGTTATCTTCCTTGGTTCACAGAGAAATCTGAGATAGGAGGTCAGGGAATAAGATGAGGGACATAAGATGTGGTTAAATTTGTTGCATGGCTCCCCTCCCATGTCCCTGTCCTCTGAGCATTGCAGTCTGATCGGTGTGAGCTGCTTGACCCACCTGGAGACAGAGGTAAAATGGAACTAGTCCATCAAGACCTGAATCTGTCTTATAGGCATCTAAGTTTCATTAAGAACCTAGTATGCACCAGATAACATATTGGACACTTTCATATTCCATCTTGACAGTGACTCTGCAAATTTGGTATTATTAGCAGTATATGAGTAAATGAATTGAAAGTAAACACTTTTAAACAAATTAAATGCTAAGCAATAGATTAATAGTGTAGTAACTCTACTTTTCCTATTAAACTCATGAAGATATTGAGGGTACAAAATATTAAATAATTTGGCCAGTGTTAAATTAGTTTTCCCTTGTTTTATGTAGACTGGCCAAAGTCTTTACGTTACATATTATCTCCCCTTGGAACTAGATGAACTCTAAACGGGACTCTAATATGTAGTGACTGAGATGTGGGCTATATTGTCATTTACCCCATTCTGTATAATTGCTTGATGACTATTTTCAATTAGAGTTGACCAGAAAAAACAAAACAAAACTTGTTTGAGTATTTGATACATTAGAATCTTTTCCCTTGGTGGAAGTAAGCACACTGACCATGGCTCTGTAACTAAAGATATCTACTAGGGGACACCATCAAACATTTCTAAATACCCACCCCTGTTACTCTGATGTGATATCCAACATTCAGATCTTCTCCCTTGTTCCTACCTAAATTCCTCTATATTGTTCCCATTCTAAGTTTTCTATATATTGGTGTCTCAACATATCTCTGAACTTTTGCCTATATTATTTTTTTATTCTTGTAATGATCTTCCAGCCCTACAGCTAGCGCACAGCCTCCCTCAAGTACATCAGCTCTTGTCAGGAGCCCATTCTCAGCACTCTGATAGTACTTTCTCATACTTCTGTGGCACCTAGCCATATGCTACCTGGTGCCATTTTTAAAATTTTGTGCCTGATTTGTGTTGACATGTCGTGTCTTGATATAAAAATAAAACTCACATTCAGTGAGTCTCTGGCATATAATGAAAATTCTATAAGTAGTATTTAACTACTACTATTGCTAAACATATTATGTATATTATTTCATTTAATACCAGGTTTAAATTATTCCCAATTTAAATATGAGAAGCAGAATATCAGAAAGACAAATGACTTACCCAAGATACCACAGCTGATGGCTAAAGGAGTTAATATTAAAAATCAAATTTATTTAATTTCAAATTATCTTTCTAGCTATCTTATTATACTTCCTCAAATGTAGAGAGAGTGCCTTATAAGTTTTTGAGTACACACTGGCTGGCATAGTAATCCACACTTAATCAATACCCAATAATTATAAAATATTTAAATAAGTATTTTGTTTATTCCACTGACAGAAAGTTTTACTATGTTCAACATCTCATTTTCTCAACACCTGAATATTTAAGAAAGAAACATAATATGGTGGAAAAAAATGAGTGAATCAATAGCTGTGTAAGCATAGTCAGGAATTTCTCATTTCATAATCTATTCCAAGAAACCAATCCTAATTAAGAAAAAAAATTATAGTGAAAAAAATGTGTTCATCATAGCACTATTTAACTTTAAAATCTGAAAATATTCCATTTAATAGATTAGCTTCTAAGTATTAAAATTCCACTTACAAAATGGAGGAAACAACCTGAAAAATAGGATAATCTGGTGCCTTCACCACTGAGAAAATATATTTTAAAGATTCAGTAGTAAGTTAAAACTAAAGCCTTCCAAGTCTGTCACCAACTTCCAATACAAATGTTTTGTCATGAGCCCTAGTACCATTCATGTTTATCTATCGACGTTGAGGTTCATCAGCTACCAAGGACCCGACTCCTGGGCTTCCCTACATTAGGCTACACATTCACAACCAATGTACTTCCTTCTCTAGACACTAAAAGCTAAGCTATGCTCCTTACTTTGGTAATGCTATTTAGTTGGCAGCATGACATATATTATCTCATTGATCCCTCCCGATGACCCTATAAGGGTCTATGCAAAAGGAACTTCCAATTTCCCTCTGGGCACCCAGGAAATCTGCATTTCTAAGCCTTCTATGCAATTAGGTGGAACAATGTGATTGAGTTTCAGCCAATGGAAGGTAGTGAGGAGTGATGTATGTTACTTCTTAATTTGGCCATAAAACACCTTCTGCAGTCTTTTATGCTATCCCTCCAGCCAAGGAGGCTGAAATCAAAGGACTCCAAGAAAGCATAGTCACAAGAGAAAGGAGGGCGAATACCTGGAAGCATCACTTAGAGGAGAGCCACGTAAGAGAGCTGTTCCATGAAGATAGCTGAATCGACTTTTGTGTGAAATGAAGGAACACTCAAAGTTTTAACATTTCAAAGTTTACTCTGCCATATCATAGTCTAGCCTTCCATATCCAATGCATGATCATTGCCTACATGCTTCATGTGAAGAAACTAAGGTGTAGAGATATGAAGAACTTGTTCAAGGACATGTAGCAACAGTAAAGCTAGAATAAGTACAGAATCAGTCTGACATCAAAGCTTGTGTCTTCCATTATAAAAATCAGTACTGTCACTTTAATTACAAAAATGTACATATTATTATCTATAATAATGACTTGGTAAAAATTAAAAGCTTAGTTAATGAGGTAATGTGGAATGTATATTGTTATAACTAAAAAATAACATTGCAGGAAACTGAAAATCAGGTTTTAAAGAATATTTTGTAAAAATAATGTTCATAGGAAAAAAGGAAAACACAATTACGTATATATATATGTGTGTGTGTGCGTGTACATGTTCTGAGTTCAACTTGAATATATGTGACATAGAAAATGACTTGAAATCAAATCTATTAATGTGTTGATAGGGGTTTTCTCTAAAAAGTAGGAGCATGGAACAATTTCACTTTTTTCCTTTATTATGTATTCTTCAATTTGCCTGAAGTAATTATGCATTAATTTTTTTTTTAGATGACCACAACAAAAGCAAAAATGATTGCAATTACCAAACACTAAATATGCATTAATTTTTAATCCAAAAATTATGTATTAGATGGAAGACATAGACAATATATACCCCTTTGACCTCGAGGCAGCACTTTAATCACAGGTCCATTCATAATCCTGTGTGTTTCAGAAACACCTGAGCATGTGAATGAGAGCCCTTTTTGTTGTCCCCAGCAGCCATGTTTGCAGGTGGTGATATTCTTCTGTAAAGAAATCATAATATTTTTTCTGTACTGAGACGCCTTTCTAAGTGGTTCGTGATGTGTGTCATGAATATCTTTTATTGCTGTGTCTTCACTGAGCCAAAATGGATTGCTATTAGTTTAATGTAGTCAATATGTACAATTTTTTTTTTTTTGGCTAAATGGTTGTGACTATCAGCATATAAATTATTTGGGTATTTTTGATTTTCAGTACTGTATGGAATGTTATATAAACCTTCTGCAAACTCTTGAGGTGATTTAATTCCTATATAAAACATGGTGGGCAACTTTAGTGCTGACAAACTATCCCAGCCCAAATCAACAGCAAATCAGTCAAAACTAATCCAAGGTTCATTAATCACTTAATATGCAGAACGAGCATTCCCATTACTGCATTCTACAGAAGACAGAAGACAGTTCTGCTGTTCTCAGTGCCTGATTCTTGAAACTAAGGAAGAATACAGTGTTTCTCAAATCAGTTTGCAGGCAAAAGACAAAACCAAAAAAAATGTTATTTAGAAAGGATTATTCTATTTTCTCTTAATCATATTAATATTCTGATGATCTAAGTTAATTTCTTTTTAATCATACGAAGCTAATCTTTGTTTTTATTTTATTGTCTTCAGAACTTTTTGCTTTTGAAAACAGAGAGGCAGCAGTAAATGTCAAAAATGAAATTGTATCCTCAAAAGATCTCTGTGGAGGCATGGGTGTGTTTATGAATTAAAGTCAACCGAGACCAATTTTAGGACTTTTAGAGAGCATTCGTTAATCCTTTGAGTGAAATGCTGGGCACATACTGAAAAATTGGAGACCTAAACTAAAAGTATAGAACCACCATTCTTTTCTTCATTCTGATTCTATTAGCATTCTACATCTGTTAATTTATTAGTTCTATGTTTGGCAGTTGAGGCTTTAAGCAGAAATTATTTCTCCAACTGATTTTTTTTTGTCAGGTTGATATAATTTTTTAAAGTTACTAATCAGACATGTTATTTTCATCTCAATGAGAATTTTGGAAAAGTATCAAGTTTTAACTTCATTAATTGAATTAGAAATAGGTAGTGTAGAGGAGACAAAAATTTTCTTTTACCCTCTTAGGGTCTTTGAATGGGTCTGAGAATTAAATTGACTTAAGACATTAACAGGAGAAAAACATACACATTTATTTAATATATGTTTTACAAGACATGGAGCCTTTATAAGGAAATGAATACCCGAAGGGGTAACAAAACCTAAATGTTTCTATATGAGGTAGAACAAAGGAGACAGTTGTGGAAAAGTAACTAAAATATATGAGGAAGCTAAAGGATAAGAGCTATTTTAACTCTGTTTGTACAGGATTCTCTTGGCCTCAAGTCTTCATCTCTGCTATTAAGAATGTTTTTTTTCCTCCTGGAACGTGGAGGACATCTTACGCTTGGGAGTTTTATCTTCTGCTTTCAGGAAGAAAAGGGGAGGTCAAAATGTTCTTCTTGCACCTGCTATTTTTTAAAAGTGCCTTTAGCTCAAAATAACTCCTGTGCCAAAGTGCGATATTTTGGGGTGGCATATTCTGCCACCCTTCAGTAGTGAACCCAATGCTTTGATACTGTGAGGTTGTCTTTTCTTGTCTCTTTTTTTCTCCCTTAATATATTTTCAAGATTTGCCCTTATTCATAATCTTTGTGTGCTCGGAATTAATTGCTGCTTTACTTTTTACAGGCAGATTCCTTTCCTGTCCATATGTTAAAATCATGTGTATGGAGATAGTTTTTGGTCCCTTTCATTAGAAGCCAGACTTGTTTTGACTAGTGAAAAACTACTCATAAAATGATGGCCAGCCATGGAACACAAGTGTCTAGGGGTCCAGACTTTAGAATATGAAAAACCATGCTATGTCTTGCCCATAACATATTATAACAAAATTGGACCTAGTGGTTTTTTAACTTACCAGCTTCTTTATTTATAAGCTGGGGATGATAAAAATGCCCATGTTATGACATTAGAAATCTTGTGAATCACTGACATAAAAAATACAGTAATGCATAGAAAGTGCTTCTTTGCCACAGTTATACTACTATAATATACACAAATTAATTTTTAGTGTTTTCTTTTGGTTCTTCCATGAGCATGCCACCTCATACACCATAGCAAACACACCTTTGTCAGTTCCTCCTCTGAATCCTGCGTTCTTTTGACTGTACCAGTAGAACTGCTAGAAATGTGAGAATTCGTAAGTGATACCTTGTAGAGTTATCATGACTGTGCATAGTGAATTTGCCAATGTGATAATTAATAGAGATTTGAGGTTGATGAATTTCAAGTTGACTGGATTTTGCTGCACTAATAATCCTACTAAATTCCATTCCTGAGACCAAGTATGCAGCCCAGAATATATTGTTTCAGACAAAGCATGAGAAGGATTATATTCAATTACAAACTTTACCACATGACATTTTAGGTGAATAAAACAGCTTACCTGTCTTCCCTCTGTATTAATTAATCTCTTCTAGGAAGGGGAATACCAAGGTTTCCTCACATTAGCAATAAACAAAAAAGGAAAAGAAATACTAATTCTGCAGGAATAAGTATTTCACCAAATAGAGTACTGTTAAAAAGTAAGTGTGAGACCTGCTGGTTAAAAAAAAAAAAAAAAAAAAGCTGATTAGAGTTTTGTTTTAACCATAGGGCTGTTCAACATCTTTAATTTATTAAATTGAATCGTGACTTGAATTATGGGTTTATCATTCACCTGCAAATTTCTACTTTATATCTTCCAGGAATAGTGTTGGTCGGAAGCACTTCGCAATATCTGGGTTTATTCAGTCATTGAAAATATGTATTGAAGTCTTTCTGTGTGTAATATGCTGTTTTCAGTGCTGTGATTTCAGTGATGAGCAAGAAAGAGAAGATTTCTGCTCACAAAACCTTACAAACTAGTGAGGAAGAAAGGCAATTAACCTGTACTACAACAATTGAACAAAATCAGTCAGAATAGTGCTGAGTTCTGGGAAGTAAATGTAATGGTAAAATGGAATCTGAAGTGACTGGAGTCAGGCAGCCTTGTATTGATTGATTAGAGAAGAATATAATATTTTAGGCTGAACCTAAGTGGGTTCAGTGGGGAAAAGAAGTCTATCATGTTATGATCTACGTGAGAAGTATTCCAGGCAGAAACGTTTAATGAATTCAAAGGTTTTGATGCTTTAGTTTATTATAAGGATATACAAGATAGCTAGAAAGCATGGGGATTTTTCTTGCTAGCAATACAGCCACTCTCAGCTTATAGTAAAATCACTTATCTTTGGAACTGTTCCTCATTGGTAGGTCCTTATAAAATTATGTACCTTGAGAGCAATTTTTATACTGTTTGGTCCTAGTTGATTATACACATAATAAACACCTGGCCAAAATGGACTTTTCAAGTATGGATTTTATATTTTATTTCCATTGGAAGACCAAGAACTCTAGGTAGATGGTAGTAGCCTCGTGAACCAAAAGGTTACGTATGGACAGCACATGTGGCACCATTTGTTTTCCAGATGACAACCAGCTATTCTTCCAGTTCTTTATGAAGATTACTGAACACTTAAGGCCTGAAGCACTGAAACTCTTAAGTGAAAGATCTTTAAATTTTCAATTGCAATAGACAGTTGGATCTAATTTTAGAGATCTCAGCATAGATACCTAACAAGTTTCACAGAAATCTAGAAATTGAACTGCAACAATCCTGAAAAACAGAAATTCAACATCAAAAGATGTCTCAAGCTTTCATAAAACATAGGGTTTTCAGCAAATCTCATGTCCTGTAGGAGACATATATGGATGTATATAGTTCTGGTGATCTTGATCAGACCTTCTGACACATAGAATTAGGGGTCTATTACTGCCAACTAATCTTTGCCATGTTTTCTTTCTGCACATGATTTTACAAAAAAATTATTGTATAAGGAACACTTAATGAGATCTGCCCTCTCAACAAATTTTTAAGTGTGTAATGTATTATCACTGACTATAGGTGCAACCACCATTCTACTCTTTGAGTCAAATTTATAGAATCAAAGAGTGAGATGGTGCTTGCACATAAATTTTATATACCCTTTCTAATATAAAGGGTAGCTCTTGGGTGATACCTTAAGCCAAGTTACACAGAGATGACCTCTCTTATGCCTGTCCTGTCCCTGTTTGCCTTTTGGCTCATGCATCCATCCCTGGGACAAGAGGTTTTGTTAGCGTGTCAAAATCATATTGAAGAAGGCAAAACCTTTTAGGAGGAGGCCTGAGGCCTCCTTTTCAGGAAAGAATGTGAATTTAACAGGCCCTTTATATCTCAGGGATACTTCATTATTGCATACCTCCACAGTGTGATTGGGGAATGTACTAGATATCCAAAACTAATTTTCATTAATCATACAGCTTAGACCAAACAGTGCTTTTCCAATTTAGAATATCTAATAAACTAACTCGGTTCTTCACTTTGCCTAGTGTGTATAAGCATTTATCCAATGCCTTATCTTTAAACTTCGAATAAGAACTTCATTCACTTTCTCTCTCAGGATATTTTAAAAATAGATGACAGGATATAAAAATACGTATTTCTTTTTTCTATTTGGACAAGTTTTTACATATTCAAACATAGAGGCATATCTCATCTGGCTGAATAGAAATGTTTCAGCATAGTTGCCTATAAATCAAATTCCTGTGTATTAAAATTGATTTTCTTATTGGCTTTTAGTAAACTTAGATATGCCTGGAGAGATACTCCTCTAAGGAATTAAAAATAAACTGGCTTTAAAATGTAAATGAGTGACATCTAAAACTGCCGCAAAAATGTTAAGACTCAGACATTTAAAAGAAACAATATCACTTTTTAATTTTAATATTATTTAAAATAATAGCCCAAAGAGAAATCTTACTTATTGTATAATTTCTGATATTCCATATCTTAAAAGTTGGAAGGTAAAAATAAGATAAGCTACCTTGGAAAAATATGAAATAAAATATCCCTTCCATCTTTTGCCAGCCTTCCTCTTCTTTGTTCTATAATCAGAAAGGAAAGTGCAACCAATTTGATTCCAAAAACTCTGTACAAACTAGTAAAGTCTGTTGAGCTGGAATAAATGGAGACTCAGAAGGAGTCCATTCAAAGTGCAGCAATAAACGAACAACAGAAACACATTCATGATGATGCATAATTACTGTCAAATCATGTTGGACAACTTTTGTCTTGGCAAGAGTGAGGAGTCCACAATGCAAATGCCAGTAACTGCAACTAGTTCCTAATTGTTGGTAAATCAACAATTTGATTGATTTGAAGGGATTCCTTCACTGGACCTTGGTATCTTGTCATTGAAGACAGAGTTTGGGGGTTAGGGAAGGAAAATAGGTGGGGGAGGGAGAAGGAGTAACATCTATATGAAAAACAGAGTTAGAAACTTTCAAATTTTATTTCACATAACTCTCACCACAGACCCGTTAGGGAGTTATGATTTCCCCATTTATCATTGAGAAAACCAGAGCCATCTGGGCAAGATCAAGTAGCCAGGATATAGATTCAATACTGTTAGACTGCATATTCTATATTCTTTCCATAATAGAGAATACTTCTAATATGCAAGTTGCCAGGCTAAGTATTAAGCAGACATGAGGTCCATATCTTTACATTGTGAGGAAACTGAGACTAGGGAGGGTAACTAAATGTTTCTATGACCACAAACCTGGATAGTTGAAAAATGTCTCTCTGGTGTGCAGTCCTATGTTAGGTACAGGATTTTTTTCAACAGCCCCTGTACATTTATTTCAATGCGATAGGCAAAGACTAAAGAGAAATAGCCTGTCCTCACCGGAAAGATTGACTTGGCTTCTGATCTTGTATCATGATTGATATGCTAACTTAGTATACATGTTTTATTTCCTTCATCTAAAAATGGAATCCTTGAGGAAATAGATTATATGGGTTCGTGGAAAAACTAAAGCAACCAAAAACAACAAAACCAAACATCAAAAAACTCAGTATTCCTACTAAGTAAACTGGTCTTTTTTTCTGCTACACCTTGGTACCACAGCGGTATTTCTTACTTTACCTTCTATTTCCCTCTTCCTTTTGGGGGAGAAACGTACACTGTCATCATTATACATTTTAGAAGTCTTGAGAAATAGATTATTTGACATCATTTGAGATTATTCTCCTTATTCTAACAACATACTTATTAGAAATGGGAGATGTAAGATTTAAATTTTATGTTATTTCCAAAATAAGTATTTTTCTTCCAGTAGTAATAATGCAGAATCATACAAGTTTAAGATGGCACAATTAGTTGGGGCACCTTAGTAATAAAACCAAAAATGTATGTGTTACAAGAATAAACAGTTGTTACCTTGGCTAAAGTGTCAGAGAGACATTTTACCTTGCCCTGTATGTTTTAATAGCATGGTGTGGCAAGGAAACCAGAAGTCCCTCCAGATCAAAAAAGCTAATATTCTGAGTAATTAAAAAAGTAATAAAAATGTGTCCCTGAACTGGCATGGAATTCAGAATTAAAGAAAAGTTGAAACTAGACATTTTATTAGTTAGCTAGTGCCGAAATGATTTTACCACTGAAAGTGTCTGCCAGATCTTGAGTCAAAGAATGTACACCCTGAATTTAGGATTTGTAAATAAGAGACAAAATCTTTAGATGCAACCAATGTGAAGAATTTCATAGAAAATTCACAGTCTCCAGCTGTAATGTAAAGGGTGATAAATAAAATAAATCCTACTGGGAAGAGGCTTTCCTATCTCAAAGTTGGCACTAGAGGAGGAGGAGAAGTTGTGTATTTTCACTGAGAGTTCATAACCATGGGCACGCCATGCCTCTGCAATAAAATTCAAGCTTCTCCTATTTTCAAGAAACTCCAAAAAGGATATTTTAATTTAAAGTAATGCCAAGATGGTACAGCCCACTGGCAGAATCCAACATACATTTCTCTGAAAAAATTCATTTTTAATAATGTTTCTCTACTTTCTTATATTTTTGGAGTAATCAAATATTTGTTTTAGACTGTATCTTTTATATTAACTAATTAGCTAACTTTCTCTATTATTTCAGTTAATACCCAGGGCTATGCCTTATGATAGCCACTAGCTACACAGGTCTGATTAAAATTTAATTTGTCAAAATAAAAAAAAAATTAAAAATTGGCACACAGGCCACATTTTAAGTGCTTACTGAGGCCAGCCACAGCATTGAATAGTGCAAATATATTCCATCAGCATCATCACAGAACATTATTTTGTGGAGTACCACTCTAGAGATTCAGACATGTATCATTGTCATATTACAAATTATTGCTCTTTGCATTCCTCTGGTCATGACAGAGAATTAGATATATTTAACTCCAATATGTTTTCTGTATTTTGCATCATTTTTTTCATGCTTTTTAAAATTCTGCATATACTTTAACTGCATAAGTCAACACTAGTACTATTTTGTATAGTGAATATTCATATCTACTCTTTCTCAAACTCTTCTTTCCTTCCTCTATTTCTCTGGTTATATCTGGGATCATTTTCTTTCTGCCTTTGATTTTCTTTGAGGATATGTTGATGAGTAATCTGTTTCTATTTGTCATCATTATTGAATAGCTGTTAGCTGGGCATGTCAAATAAACTTTACAAGGTAAACACTAAACAAAGAAAGCTGGAAGGAATGCATTAATATAAGAAAAAAACAGATTAAAGCAATTATTAGTGAAGATAATACATAACCTAGGACCTACTATTCTATTCCTAAGTATATAAAACATTTCTTATAAGCATTCATAGCAGTACAAATACGTAAAAAGTACTAATGTTCATCTGTTAGATAATGGAGTAAAAGCTCTGAGGTTTATTTATATAATGGAATAAGTACTTCACCGTTTTGGAAATAGATCAGCTATAGCTAACACATCGAGTTGTATGCATTAAAGCATATTTAAATATAATTATGAAGAAAAGAAAAATGCAGAATACACATAGTGTAATTCAATTTATATAAATTTTATAACAGGCAGATATAATATATATATATTAGAAGGTGATATAATCAGGTCAGGAGAGTGAGCTGTTCTAGAAGAACTATTCAAAATACTGGGAAAATCTTATTTTATTATTTGAGTGGCATTTCTATTTTGTTGTCCATTTTATTGCTAATCTGATTTTCTGTATACATGATGTTTTAGTATATTCATTTTAAGATGTATTTCCTGATTAAAATATGCAAATATATCAATTCATATGTTTTCTGCCTTTTCCTTAAAGGGCAAGTAAGAATCTTATCTTTCCATCTAAGTAGATAACTCTGAAGGTTTCTCTGAAGAGTGCATCAGTACAGTGTTTTCTGGTTTGGATCATTCCCCCTTATAGCATTTGCTTCTCAACAGGAGCTGAGAGTGGGGTCCTGTACAGTAGTTGTGTCCAGTAAATGCTGCTTGGGAAATTACATCAATAGTTCTGACTTCATTAAAGTCAAACCTGAGGATGGAAATTGTCTCCAGGGTTTGAGGCTTCAATAGGTGTGTCCTGTGTTTTTCTTATTACATACTTTTTAAAGTTTTTAATTGATAACTAATAATTATTTCCTTTTCAAATTTCTACAAAATTTTATTTAACCTCATATAAGAACATACACTGGAAACTTTTATAACCTTTCTTTTGGAAAAAATAATCTCTCCAAATATTGCTTTAACATCTTCAGTCTCTGCATATGATTGTCTTACCGTATTGAGTACACTTTTGTATGGCTTCATTCAAAATTAGAGTAACAGCTCATGGGACAAAAAAATTACATGAATTTAGAATTATACTAATTAGCAGTAAAAAAAAATCAAGATTCAAAAGACCGTTTTTATATGATAGACAACATTTTCTGACTAGAATTTAAGCCTGAGATCCAAAACCTTGTCTCTCTTATTCATTGTCACTTTCATGGCATATACAAGCCATTTGTAGGTGATATCTAAATCCATATTGATATCTATATATAGGTATATAGCTTATCTATTATTAATGACATTTTTATAATACATTCAACCAGTTTAAAATCCAAACAATAGACAAAGAAACACATAGAAAAGTCTTATTCTATCTCTGTTTTTATCCATCCCCAGTAATTCTTTTTTATTTTCTTCCATTTTACATTGATAATATCTCCTAGAAATATTTTTATATCCATGGAAGGATCATCCCAATCCCATTGTATGCCATTGTGTGGGTATACCCATTTATTTAACCTAGGCACATGTGTTTGTTTTCAGCCTTTCTGATTTTAACCACTACTCCAATGAGCAGCATTATGCACACAATATTTTGTATGTATGCAAGAAGACCAATAGGATAGAGCCCCAGAAATGAAATTGTTGGATCAAAAGTAAATTTGTTTGTAATCTTAACAGATACTAGATTGCCCTCCCTAGAAGCGACTACATTTTTGCACTCCCAGGAGCAATGTAGAAGAGGGCCTATTTTCCGATAGCCTCTGTAGCAGAAGCAGGCAGTGAAGTTTAGATTTTGGTTCCTCTGAGTTTATAAAGTGTTATCTCAAAGCACTTTAAATTTGTATGCCTCTTATGAATGATACTAAATGTTTTATTTATTTGTAATAATTATACTTCTTACATTTAAGACTGTTTGTATTTTTTGTTATAGTGGACACCTTTATCCAAAACTTCTGTGTAATATACTCCATCTTCAGTTTTAGACAAATTCTAATGGCTCTCTGACATGGGCAGGAAGGAACACAACAAATTAGTTTGTGTCCTCTTTTCCTAAATTTAGTTAATAGGATTAACTTTCTTAATATTTACCATTTGACATAAACATGGTTAAATATCTTTTGACATGTCTGCTACTGTAATTAGCTCTTTGTCTTTGCACCTTTTGTTCTTTCTTCTGAAATGTCTTTTCTCTAACTTGTCGAAATGAAACTCCCTGGGGAGGAAGTTACACCCATATGTTATAACAGACTTTGGTTGTATGAATCTTTCAGAACTTATTTCAGTGTATTGTTATTTGAATTTTTGAACCTGGATGTGGGTATGTGGGTAGGTGTAGTTGAATGATAGTAAAAGGGTTGAACTGCTCCTATTCATTGCTCACAGTATTATTGTTCACAGGATAGAATTTGCATCTGTACATTTGGGAAATGATATGTACTCTTTCTGCATCATGGCACCAATGGTAGAATAACATGAGAAAATAAATACATAATCACATCAAAGGTAAGGATAATGCTAACATAATAGAGCATTTTGATCATGCAGAGCAGGGAGCTAATATGCAGATTGGTATCAAACATATTTTATAACAGTTTAAAAAATTAGCTATATTAGCTCTAACTGGACAGTGCTTAGGGACAGAATTCTGTTCTAGGCATTTATGACATATTCTATCAGGTCTAAGCCTGACAGGAAAGATCATTTTCAATGCATATTTAATGTGAGTCAAATCTTCTCGGCCAAAAAAGCATTTTTATGAAGCCTAATAATACTTTCTTTGGTGAACAGACTTTTTATCTACAGCAGGTGTCATAAACCTGAAAGTTTCTTCACATTAGAAAGAGGCCAATGCATCAGAAAATAGAGTCAATCCTAGGGAACATCAAATATTAGCTTTATGAAAAAAATAATATCATTGGAAGAAATTAAGCTATATTAGTTCCAAGGTAGAGCTAAATTCCACTGAACTTTATTATTAATTATAAAGGCCAAATCCATTATTGGGTAATACAAATATCATTAAAACTATATAACAGAAACTCATTACTTCTGCTTTTAAATACACCTGTGCTAATACCGCCTTTTCACCAAGCTTTTCATTTTTCTTCCCCAAATCCAATACATTAAAAGATTTTTCTTTCACATTTTAGAGTGACTCAAATCCATAACTTTTTATCATAATGAATACTCTAATTCTGAGTAAATTTAATTTTGAAAAAACTAAGACTATTGGTCTTCTAATTCAAACACGGGGCACACATTCAACCCTATCTCCAGCCATCCTCCACTTCCAGAGCATAGTTCTTTTATTGGCAGGTGGACTCTCAACCACTGCACCACCAGGGAAACCCCAGAGCATAGTTCTTAACACAGGTATCACTTCAGTTATCACTGTCTTAAAGAGATCAGAGAAATTCTACCTGCCCAACCTGAATTCAGGCTCTATCAGCACAGTTCCCATAGAGGGTGTTTATCCTGTATTTCATCCTACTTCTCCTATAAATTTGAGAAATACGCTTAGATAGTTTTACAAGTAGTTAAAACTCAAAGCAGAAAGATTTTTAGCTAAAAGCGTAGTTGTGGGCTGAAATATAATGCCAGATTGTCACATTAGATGTTGCAACTTAGTTTAAATTAACCATAGCATTGTGAATTAGATCCCAAGATTAGTTGATATACAAAAGCATTTCCTCCATCTTCATTTTAATCAAAATAGTAAAATAAAACATATTTTCAGGTGGTGTACAGTAGAAGACCTCTCATTGTACTTTATCTGGACTAATAACTAGTTAGTCAAATAGTAACTAAATAAAAGAATCATAAAAATTAATACGTATATACCTTACATATTTTTACTTGAAACATATTAAAATGGAATGAAATCAGTCTTAACTGAAAAAAAATAGACATGAATATCTTAAACACTTTAACTTAAAACATATCATAACGTACAGAATCTCTCTTAACTGATCTCATAATTTACTCACCAATGTTCTAAGTCCTTTTTCTAAAACATGATAGTACATTCATCATGGCTAAGTAAGATACTGTTGAATATGCCCATGTTTCCACCAGACAAGTTAAATATTTAATGAGTCATTTGTGTTTATTTTCATAGCTGTTTTTGAGCACTTGACTTTTATATTGTAATTAGGTAATAAGACTAACTCAGGGCTGCCATGTAGTAAGACTCCAGAGAGATAATCACATTGTGTTGAAGTTCTGAATACTGGTAAAATATGAGAAAAGCAGAGATAATATACTTTGAAAATACCTGATAAAGTCAGGTAGCTTAAGAAATTTTGCCAAATTAAGGTTAGGTGAAAAAATTATAAAAGTTCAGAAACTATTTAGAAGGTAGTATTATCTTTCCACCTGAAAGAAACTGAAATGAAAGTTCT
Organism: Leucopleurus acutus; assembly: GCF_964270905.1. Lineage (NCBI taxonomy): Eukaryota > Metazoa > Chordata > Mammalia > Artiodactyla > Delphinidae > Leucopleurus > Leucopleurus acutus. The sequence goes on from NC_139146.1 coordinate 53,990,028, forward strand.
AGTCCATTATGAATGCAAGTTTTATAATAGGATTAACTCCAAACTGGTAATGTGATACATGTAGTTTTAGTATTTCTTCAAGAACAGATGGAAATGGAATTATTTTAGATTTAAAGGGGCGTTATTTCTCCAAATGACTCTCAGAAGTTTCAAAAATTCATGTGTGAATGAGAGAGAGGGAGAGAGAGAGAGAGAGAGAGAGAGAGAGAAAATGTTGGAGTAATTGGAGCAGAATGGAAAACAGTGTCTTCATGCCATGTGCTCTGCCTAGACATCTTATTCTCTTTGTCTTGCTAACTCCTATGCATTCTGCAGAACCAAGATTAAAAGTTAGCTTCCATTATTGGGACTAACCCCATGGTTTGAGGAAGTTCTGTAAATTGATAATTTTTAAAATTACTGGTCTGTTATCTTTCTCTTTGCTAGATAGATAGTAAGCTCTATGAAAAGAGAGTTCATGGCTTTTAATTATTTCTCTATCCATAAAACCTAATGCATTGTCAGTGCATGATGAGTCCTTCACAAATTGGATTATATAAGTTAATGAATATGGTCAATAGCTCTTTCTCATTCTTTGTAACATCTCAGGCTCAGGAATTTGATAGGCTATCCTATCAAAGGATAAAATGCCTTCCTCACCCTTCTGTATTCCTCCATCTTAACATATATAAACCTGTGTCTCTCCATTAAATATTCAGAAACTGTTATTAACAAAAGGTGAAACTGATGGCTGACCCATTTTTTTGGGTTACCCTATGAGCAAAGGTACATGGTCGAGATTGAGCATACCTTCTATGCGGGGCTAGATTGTTGGATGACACAGCTGGGTTTGAGTGTTTTGTTCACAGAGAATGAATATAGTTGAGCCAGGTCTTACTGATGAAGGAATGGAGATGATTGAGAAGAAGGAAAGACAGAAGGCAAGACATATTTTCCTGCTGTGGTACAAGACAGAAGTTGAAAATTGTTTGACCGTATAACTGATTAGTTTGGGCTGCTTAGTGATTTAAAAATAATTAGATTTGTTGTCAACATTTTATAGTAAAGAAGGTTAACTTAAAAATCACATACTTTGTCTTTTCTTAAAAAAGCTAATCTAAAATATTGGATTTATGTTTGTGCTCAGTAACAATTAGTAAAGCTAAGGAGCTGCCTCTCATTTTTTAAAAGAATCTACTCTCCAGTTTGCCAGGTTCCCAGCCCTGCTGCTTTTACTCATTTTACCTGCCTGGCCCCTGCTGACATTTGAGTCTGTAAATCCCACTATAAAGGAATTTTAAAGAGCCATGAAAATAGGAATATTTTTTGAAGTTAAATTTAGGTTGATCAACTTAATATTTCACTGTTATAGATTTTGGAAATAGTCTACATTTTTTCATTTTATATATAATTACATTTTTTAAAAATGTATTTATTTATTTTTGGCTGCACTGGGTCCTAGTTGCTGCGTGCGGGCCCACTCCAGCTGCAGCAAGCAGGGGGGCCACTCCTCGCCGTGGCACTCGGGCCTCTACCTGCGGTGGCCTCTTCCACTGCGGCGCACAGGTTCTAGGTGTGCAGGCTTCAGTAATTGTGATGCACAGGCTCAGTAGTTGTGATGCACAGGCTCAGTAGTTGTGGCATGCAGCCTCAGCAATCATGGCACACAGGCTTAGCCGCTCCGAGGCATGTGGATCTTCCTGGACCAGGGCCCGAACCCATGTTCCCCACACTGGCAGGTGGACTCCCAACCACTGTGCCACCAGGGAAGCCCGATTTTACATATAATTACATTTTAAAGTAATCATCTGTGTTTACTGATCAGTGATACTTGTAATTAAAAACAGCTCCTTTCTTTCTTTCTCTCCTTCTTCCTCTTTTCCCTCCCTCCCTCCCTTCCTTCCTTCCTCTCTCTTCCTTCCTTCCTCCCTCTCTTTCTCTTTCTTTCTTTCTTTCTTTCTTTCTTTCCTTCCTTCCTTCCTTCCTTCCTTCCTTCCTTCCTTCCTTCCTTCCTTCCTTCCTTCCTCCTTTCCTTCTTTCTTTCTTTTCTTTTCCCTTTCTTCCTTCCTTCCTGCAGGCTTTACATCTGTCTTCAGTTGAAACCTATATAAATATATACATTTAATCCTGATAAAGTATTCTGGGATTTAGAATGTTCACATTTATTCACCTTGCTAAAAATGAACTATTGATTATAGAATATTACTACAGTTCATTTTGTTTTGATTGGGGACTCAGGGAAATTTTATATCACCTTGAGAAAAGATGTAATTAAAATTTGGTTGCTGACTGCATTATTAAATAAATTATTGTCTCTTTGGGAAGCACAGTTCTGGAACTATATCAGAAACAGGTATCTATAGGGAAATAGAAATTTGAACATTTTAATAATCTTTGGTCTTAATTTAAGTTAATTAATAATTCCTTATATTTTAATTGACATTCATATCTTTCAGAGTGTTTTCAGGTTTATGATAACATTTGATCCTTTCAACACCTTGGGTGTGTTATGAAAAACTTATTGTTATTATCAATTCCCAGGCAGAGAAAGAAACCCAGCAAAGTTAAACAGTATGTCTCAGGACACAAGATAATATATTTGTGGAGCCAAGAATAGAATCCAGTTATGTCTAATACCCTTTTCAACCAAAATGGATTGTCTTTGCCATTTATATGGAGTCAAGCTTGAAAATGTCCAGTAAGAATTACATATAAGCCACATCTCAAAATGTTATAAATTTAATAAAACAGGGTACTTGAAAATTAAGAAAACACTAGTAGGAGAAAAACAGATGTATCAGAATGTTTTGATTATCATAAGTGAATAATATATTTGGTTTTGATATTCATAACAACCAAGATAAAAAGAAGAAAAATATAGGTTATATAATTCTTACTTTCATTTAAAAGGAAGAATATAATATCACCTAGAGAGACTAATTTTTGCTGGAAATTGAACACTAAATGGAGTTAATGTATGAATAGTCTGTATACTCTGTAATCTATCTGTGTAATGCATAATTTCATACAAAATATAACTCATAAACAAAATATACTTTTGTTTATACAAAATATAAGCATTTCAACGTGCTTAAAATGCTATTAAAATGTTATTTTTTTTAAGCATCAAATGAAATTATATGGCAGTTTCTAATAGCAATGTTAGCATTTATTGAATGTTCGCTATCTAGTTTTGTTCAGAGTACTTTACATGAACTAAATCACTTGCTCTTCATTACAATCTGTGATATAGGTACCATATTTTATGTTTTACAGAAGGAGAAACTAAAGTGCAAATGTTAAATAACTTTCCCAAGGTCACAGAAGTAGTGTATTAGTTGTATATAATGCAGTATAACAAACAACTCAGATGTATGAGTGGTTTACATTCACAATGACTTCGTGCTCAGGACTGAGTAGGTTGGCTGCAGTTCATGTGAGTTTTGCTACACTAAACTTAGCCAGCTCTACTCCAAGCTTTGGATGTGGTTCAGATCTGCTCCACATGTTTCTCACTTGGGGACCCAGTCAAAAGGGGCACTGGCTCGAGCAAGCATGCTGTTCTCTTGATGGAGGGCTGGTCCCCTTAGATTGATGGTACCAACCTGCCATACCTCTAAAAGCCTCAGCTTATAACTGGCATCTGCATTTCATGGGCAAACTAAGCCACCTGTCCAAGCTCAGTGTCAGAGGAGCAAGTGAGTATGTGCTCCTAAGGTAAGACTATGAAACACTTGGTGAGGAAAAAGTGAATTTTGAACAATATGGCAAAGCAAGGATACAAATCCAGGTAACCTGGTTTCAGAGCCAATACACTTTCCACTGCATTCTGTTGTTTTTCTGTTATATTCTACTAATGTTAATAGATTCATTTATTTTTAACTATCCCTAAATTTACAAATTAAACAATAAGTAATATTTTGTCTTTTAATATATTGCTGAATTCTATGCTAATACTTTCATACTTCTATATTTATATTCATAAGAGAGATTGGCCTATGGTTCTGGTTTCTCTGGTTTTTTTAATTAGATTTTAGTATCGTGAGAGTCATGTTTGCTGTGTAGAATAAATTAGATGGCTCCACATCTTTTTATACTATTCTAGAAAAAACAAAAATTATACGATTGCATGAGAGAGAAAATGTATGTGAAAATGTTATGTAAATTGTGCATGGCAATAATCATTAAAGTAACATTTAATGTGTAAGCAGTTTAAGATTATGTTAGATATGGAATACACTCTCATCGTTTCCTCCTTTCTAACTTAAATAATTCTTCTCTTTTAGTTATCTTCCTTCTTCAATTAATTTATAACTTTATTCTTATAAATTACCTTTTATATTCTAATTCCTGATAAGTTCTCTTAAGGTGTCTGTAATTATATTTTGCTTGTTTTCCTTTTCTGTCTATAAAATTGAACAGTTGAATGATTAAAAATTGAGCATCGTCATAGCCAACATATGTACTTGCTTTCAACTTCATCAGTTTTGTATGATGACCAGTCTTCTCAAATATTAATACATAAACTACAGTTAGCCATAATAAGAATGTTTTCCTCAAGAGTCTTGGAAAAATTATCAAAATTCACCCAATATTTTCACTTTTTTAAAAAAGGCAGAATTGGTGTGCTGGAGCTGGGTTATACCAACTCTTGAGAGACTCTTCATACATCAGTTCCTAACACTATACCTAGTAACATTGTGTTGGTAGCTTGAAACTGGCCATGGTGGGAGTATTTACATGATAAAAATTGCAAACACTGTAAGTTGATGGACCTCTTGGCCCTCTTTGAGCTACACTTCTCTGTGTCTGCATGCATATTTATGTATCTATGAGTTGTGTAGTATTTTCATACCTCCGTATGGTGTTACCAAATTAGATTATACAGTCTCTTAAGGGAGCTCTATTCTGACTGGCTTAGAGATAAATAAATGTTTATACTAATTGAATATTACTAAAATTCCCCCAAATTCAGAGAATTAAATTTCTAATACTTTCAGTGTGAAAAATGTATTCCTTTAGAAACTTAACTCCAGTGTTTTAAGAATTCAGCTTCACATAATTTGGGGAACTCTTTGGCAAACAAGACTTTTTAAATATTGTTGGTATAATATAAACAGTTGTCTTCTGACTTATCACCGTCCATTAGAAATAAACATACATTTTATTCCACTTAGATATGTTATTTCTAAACTTATGTAGCTTTACTCCTTGAATAAGCTAGATTTGAAAAATGTAAATTTATGCTTAACCAAATTAAAGCATTCTGCAAATTTCTTTCAACCATCGTATTTTTTAGTATGTCAGCTTGAAGTTAGTTTCCAAGATCTTTGGGTAATTTAGAATCTCAAACTTAAGCTAATTTAAGTAAATTAATGAGTATTCATTAGCTATCTAGATGATTTGTAAGTAAGAGAAAGTACTGAAATATTAAATACCAAGCATAATTTTAAATTTGTATACTTTTGCCTCTTATTTTTAAATCTTACAGAGAGAGACTTTATACACATCTGGGTCTATTAATGAATGTGCTCATATTTGCCACCTTGAGAAGTTTCACTATAAAAGATGTATATGGCTGTAAAAACTTCTGAGATGCATATCCATGAGCTATGCTGGTCTGCTACAAAATGCTGGTGTATGACAAACAGTTCACAGTCATGCAACTTTTAGTTTTCTTTATGAAGTAAAAGTTACTGTGGTTAAAATTTATAATCAATACATGCGAGTAAGAGTGTCGTAGGAACAATAATACAGAGTGCAACAACTTTGTGTGCAAAGTGTGAAGGGTGCATTAAGGAAAAAGAAAGTACTATTGTCCTAAAATAAAATAACCTGTTGTTCTAGAATGACAAAGAAGAAAGTGTAAGATAAAACCTGAATGCCTATAGAAAATTGTAGAAAGTTTGAGGAAAAGGGATTTTATTTGTCTTTGCCAATACTGACCATGCTTTGATGGCTTTAGCTTTAGTACCAAACATTATACTGATGTAAAACTGAATTTAGTTTTTTCTCTGTTAAAATAACAAAAATTTCTTGGATATTTTTGGCCTGCTCTTAATGAAAGATAGCAAAATATTTTTTCTTTATCTTCTGAGTAATCTTCCTATAGGCAAAGATTCTATATCTTATCAGAAGAATATCAGATGAGAGAACAGGGCCCTCTGTTCTCTCATCTGCTAGAGATGAGAGAATTGAAAGAGTTAAAATTATTTACAAACATGGTACCTCCTATAAGTTTGCTTTTAAAATATTTTACTTCCACTTTAATTAAATAGGTAGTCAAGTATGTTTTTTCTCAGTAACCCGTGATTCTATTAAATTAAGTGTTCAAACTGCCTGAAAACTTTTGTTATTTTGCCATGCCCAAATCAAATCATAAATGAGGAGAGGGCTTCTGGAAAATCACAAATGATTTGTTTTCATTGTATGAAGAGACATGGTAAAATAATCAAATTTCTTTGATATATTACTATTAATGATATGAATTGGAAGAGCTATCAAATCAGAAAAAAAATAACCTTCCCTAGATTAAAGTTGTGTGGGTAAATGCTATTTTTATATATATATCTCAGAAATGGTTTGAAGTTTTTAGTGAACTGTCATTGCCCTTGCTGCCAATGACATCTTTCTGTTTATGAGTCCTGATGATGCTTTGTGAGAAATTAGACAACAGTATAATGTTATCCTAATTTCAGTTTTTTTTTAATGTTAACTGGATTGCAACTTTGTTTCTTTAATTTGAATCTAGTATATTCTAGGCCAGTGATTTTTGATTGCGGATTCATACCGTTTGCCTATAGAGTTTTATTAATATACATATGTTTAGGACCTATTCTATCCTTACTGAATATTTTTAACTGATACTTTTGATATACTCTTGGTACATTCTAACTATGTGCCAGGTATATTCATAGTATATAATGCCTCAAGTCAGACAAGCACCAAAGCCATATCTCTTTTTCCAATATCAAATGAGTTTCATTCAGCTCCCCAGATCTCATGGGTTCAAATATATTGTAACCATAGTCCACATGTTTTCAGGGTGGCTAGAAGCTTTTCCTTGAAAACAGGCTATTGCCACCACTATAACTAAGATTCACTACTTAGGGCATTCCTTTTTTTTCTTTTCTCTTACAATACAGGCATTCACTTCACTGGTGAGGTTATTCAGGATATTCAACAAGTATTTCCATTTTCACAAAAACTAGTGTCGTTACCACAATCATTTTTGTTTTTTGAAATATAGAATGGGCCAATAGCACTCTTAAAGTCAAAACTACCCAAAATGTCTGAGGCATTTAACCTTTGTTGGCCCAAAGTCTTGCCTTTAGCTCTGATTACCCTTTGATTCCCTGATCCCCTCCACTCCAGACTATGCAGATAATCCCTTATAAAATATTACAAAAAGGCCCTCTTGGACCTTCAGAGATCTAATCTTATCTAATTGGATATCCTTAAATAATGCCAAGGTTTTATTAAATACCCTCCCTCTTAATATGCCAATTATACCTTTTCTCCATACATCCCACATAACCCTTACATGATCTTCAGTTTGGAGACCTAGTTTTCTGACACCACAGAAAGACCAATCTTAAGTCCAAGTGGAAGGGACCTAATGCTGTTTCCTAACCTTCAGTAATTCTGCAAAACTATAAGGGTTGCAACTTTGCGTTCATGCTTCACATTCAAAAACATATGAGTCTAACTCTGAATGGAAGTCCACCACAACAGGAAACTTTAAACAAAGGTCCTTTTGAGATTCCCTGGAACCAGAAAACAATGTGAAATAGACTGTTTTTCTAAGACCCATAAAACAAGCAGATGGTACCATGGAGTTATCAGCTTGCACCCCAGAAGCTGGAACAAGATTCCCCCAGACTCCCCTACTCCTTTACTGCCATCTTCCCTCTTTGTCTACTCTTTGTCATATTTCTTCTTTTTCATCAACCTCTAACCCAGACCATCCCTTATTATACAGTATCCCAAGATGACTTTTTCCCTCACTCTCCCTTTACCTCCCCACCAAACAGGAAACAAAACTCCCTCATTGAACTTTCTCAAACCATTGCTCCCACTCTGAATCTCACTGATATGTCACCCCGGCATGACCCCCGGGAACAACATTTAATGGCCTTCCTCTCAGCACATGCCAGAGAGATTTTCCTTTTGATGGTCCATATCAGTATATAAACTACCCCCATATCTTCAACCTTAACTTCTTGCCAGGTAATAGCTAGAACTTAACTCTTCACATGAAGGATGCTTCTCTTAAAATCTCCAAACTCCACACCTCTTCTTCCCCAGGATCAGGTACTGAAAAAAAACGTAGAGGTACTTTCATTTTTGAATGAAATTTTTTTCTTCACCACTTTTCAATCAGACTTACAGCCTTTGTTCAGTTCTGTGCAAAGACTCTGGCCTCCTGAGGTTAATCTCAAACATTATAAATGATACCTATACACCAATCATTGCCTGTGGCCACCTAGGATACTTCTTTTTTGGGGGTCAGCAAACGTATATCTGCCTTTTCCTACACCATTCTTTCCTGTGTCTTTGGAATCCTTGTTCAGTATTGCCAAATATTCAACCACCATACCTATTGACCTATTAATAAACGTGTCCCTCTGGAGACTTAACTGATCACTTCAAAAGGAAACAGCAATAGGGTAATTGGGAGAAATCCCTGGAGGGAATCACTGACTCTCTTTTTATGTGCCCTTTAAGAGCCATTATACCATTATGAAAATTACGTTACCGAACTAAAGTTGGGTCTGTTTGCCCACGCTCAGTAAAGCCAATCTACTGACATCAGGTTGTGGTGAAGGAAAGTTCAATGTTTATTGCAGAGCACCAAGCAAGGAGTCCAGGACAGCTAGTGTTTAAAAGAACCAAACTCCTCGAAGGTTTTCAGAGAAAGGTTTTTAAAGACAGGGTGAAGGAGGTGGGTTGTGGAGTATGTGGTCAGCTCATGGATATTCTTCTGATTGGTTGGTCGTGAGGCAGTTGGGAGTCAACAACATCAACCTTCTGGTTCCAACGGATCTGGGGTCTAGGTGCTTATGGGAAGCATACAATTAACTTCTTCTACCTGGTGGGGATTTCAGTATCTGCAAAACAGCTCAAAGAACATGGCTCAGAATATTATCTATAGTCCTTGAGGAGGAACTAAAGGTTCTTGACTGTGTTTAATGGCTAAACTATTATTATTTTGTCTTGCTTGACTGTTTTCCTTTCTTCTGCATTTTCTCACTTTTCTGATTAAATTTATTGTTTGACTAAAGTTTTTCTACAGACGAAAGGCAAGGCAGAGGACATGGGGCAGGGAGTCCTGTTCTGGGAAGGCCCCATAGGGTCCTGCCCAGTTACAATTAGATGATTAGAAAATGTGGTTTAAAACCTCCTTACCTGTTTGGTTGAGCCTTTGACTCTGCCAAAGGATGGTGATACTTGTCTTCACATTAATGAATTGAACCTGACTCAGGAATGCAGCTTTTATCATACTTTATTAATAAACGAATAAAAACAAATACTTTACTCAGATCAAATCAAATTACTCTGTTAGAATAGTACTCTGGGGCAATATTTCTGACAGAAGAAACAGGATCCACTTTCTGGATGTCCAAATCCAAGGTTTTTTGGACAAGTAAGAGTATCTCACAAGAGTATGACCTTCTGAGAGTAGTTTTCATACCGTTTAGGATTAATTTTATTATTAATATTCAGTTGTCCTAAATTACAGCAGTTTGAATGTAAAGCTTATCTCTAAAATTTCATTATTGTAATTGGATACTGCTTTTTCAGAAGTGAAATTGGGCTTGCTGGCCCAAGGTGAAAACTAGTCATGACAACATTTCTTGAATTTTATTAAGCAAACATTTGCTTGATAAAAAATAGAATTATTTCTTTATTTCTGTTTTGTATGACAAGTGTATATTAAATTTATGTTTATAAATATGGCACAGAGAACATCTTCAACACACCATAAAACCTTGAGAGGCAGCATTATATAGTTTTGAGGACCTTAGTCACAATAGACAGTGCTTAATCTGGTTTCTTTTCATTTTTATGATTTTTGAGAGTTTACCTGCTTATAGTTCAGCAGAGGTTAGAACATTTTTTTTGGTATTTCTATATATGTTGTAAAACCTTAGCCCATTTACCCTTTAATGTAGATGTTTATAAAATCTTTCAAGCAGAATTGAAGTACCTATAACATCAACTTCCTTTCTTCTATTTAGGAACAGGGGTAATTTAAGGGAAGGCAGTTTTGTTGTAACACACAACTGAGGGCTTGAAATTTAATATCCATTTGTAAATTGAAACTGAGAACTTAAGGATATTTTTTATCAAGCATCTTTGTAAATCCTGTACAACTAGACAAGTTATAAGTGTTTTGCCCACTGAGCAACTTGAAGCTTTATAGGAATGTGTAGACTCTGTTCTCCAGCACCTGCCACCCCATCTTCATCATTGTAGGGTCTTTCTCATTCTCTCTCTCTGCCACACACTCACATCCACACACTTGTAAATTTCTTTTCTCTTTTTTCTTCCTTCTTTAACTTCTTTCTCTCTTTTTCAATAGTTTCTACTCAGGTTTTTATTGATATATTAAGATAAAATTTTCTTTTAGGAAAATAAAAGCTTTCAAAATATTATCATGATTGATGGAACAATGTGACATAAAAATTAAGAACAAAGCAAAATAACTTATATTTACCAGTTACAGCTTCCAGATTTCTACCCTCATATGACCACCTGCACCAAAATCTATGTACTAAGGGCAGTACATTTGGGGCCTGTTTGTTCGTTAGCTTCTAGTGTAAGTTCAAGTCTTCCCAGTTCATTAAAACCCAAGGAAAATCTGCCCTTAACCATGGCCTATAATTAGCCCATGAGGAGGAAAAGTCCTGTATGTAACATGTCATTTCATTTAAATCGTTCAAAATTTTATTAGGGACCTCAGGTAGCAATAATCAGGCTATAGAAATCACACCAGTAATTTGAACAGGAAGACTTAGTGAAAGATGAATGATGTTAAACAGGAGGATTCTGTGGGGTGCAAAGTAGGAACTGACAAAGCAGCTATTATTCCTACACTGAGGGAGAGTAAACAGGGAAGGAATTTAGGAAATTGAAAGAGAGCCAAGCTCCCCAAACTGATAATCAGACCTCTGGGAAGATGAATGGCTACTGTAGAAGCATGTAACCTTCTGGTGGAAAAGAAACTCAGTAGAGGGCTCAGACTTGGATTAGATGTCAGAGGGCATGAGCTGCAGCTGGAATACAAGAGCAGCTAAATGCTTAGTGGTGGAATGAATGGGCTGGAGCTGAAGTCTGAGGGTTGCCACTGTGGTCTTGGGAAACTTGCAGAAGGGACAAAGGGGACTGGCCACACACACACAGGGTTACTCTGGATGCTGTGCCAAACAAACACACACTGGAGGAAGGACGGGAAGTCCTTCCCTCTGTTCTGGCCTGGGTGCCCCTCTACACACGTTCGTACCCATATGAGCACATTTGTACCATCAAACAACTGTATGTGGCCACCTCAGAGGAACTGTTCTTCATATCTGTGAAGTACTCACTCTCTCCCTCAAGTAAAGATACACATGCCCCAATGTCATTGTACCCGTTGTTAGTTACATTCGTGTCTATTCAAATTCATTCACATTTTCACTGGATATCCCATTACCTAAAGATTAAATTATAAAGTTAATATTAAACTACTTATATAACAAGAGAAAGAAGGAAAAAAGGAAAAGCCTAGTTAATACATAAAAATGCATATATATACTAGGGAGCAAAATGAAAACACGCAAACCTACCACTGTCCCTTTTTGTAATTTATTACAGTGTTATTGTGATGTTTATGACTTGCTTTTTCCACCACCCGTTTCATATTTATTTTGCCATCAGTCAGAATCTCAGGTTGTTGGTGTTCTTTCCTAGGTGGGGTAACCCACAATTTTTTCTTGAAAGTCTGAGGTCTTAATAGACGTGTCTTCCTGTCTTTTTTTTTTTTTTTGGTTGCTGTCATTTTCCATTAACCTTTATATTGACTATGGAAGTAAGAAGGAATGCTCCAGAAAAACATCTGAGTTCCAGATGTAGTGTGCCCTGCTCTCATTATACAGCAGCAAACCATCAACCCCTATGTAATCAGCATCTGTTATTCCAGCTTGGAGAGTACCACCCTTGAAAATGTTTGTTTCCTATCTAAATACCTTTGAATTCTGATATTTTAGAGTTCTTAGTTCCCATAGGGTTTATGTTTCTTATCAGAGTACAAACAATGGTTTCATTGAATTAGAAGGTGAGACCATTGCCTGGACCTTATGACTTCAGAATGTCACTGAAGCAACACAGAAAAAGGCGGTACTCTTTAGTTAGCAATGTTAGCAAAGGTAGAAATTGCTAATTTATAACTTCCATTTGATGCTTCATTAGGTAATGAATGTTTTAGAAAGTTTTAACAACTATCACTGTTAGCAATAATCCATATCATCACTTATATCTATATATTCAAACATTCTTATTATAAATCTGTTATATTTATATAACACAATTTTTTATGTATACATAAATTATAATCTTGTATAAGATGTTTTCACTTTGGATTTCCGTGGCCATTAGTGAGGTTGCACATTGTTTTGTATATTTGTGATTCATTGTTGTTTCCATTTGTTTGAAATCACTATTCATTTCCTTTGTCCTTTAAAAAATCTTTCTTATTGATTTGTGGAAATTCTTTATATATTTTGACAGTTTATTCCTTATTGTTTATGTGTCACATATAATTCCATTGGAACTTGTCTTTGTGCTTTTGTTTATATGCCTTTTGCTAACCTTTTTTTTTTTAACATCTTTATTGGAGTATAATTGCTTTACAATGGGGTGTTAGTTTCTGCTGTATAACAAAGTGAATCAGCTGTACATAAACATATATCCCCATATCTCCTCCCTCTTGGGTCTTCCTCTCACCCTCCCTATCTCACCCCTCTAGGTGATCACAAAGCACCGAGCTGATCTCCCTGTACTATGTGGCTGCTTCCAACTAGCTATCTGTTTTATATTTGGTAGTGTATATATGTCCATGCCACTCTGTCACCTCATCCCAGCTTCCCCTTCCCCTTCCCCGTGTCCTCAAGTCCATTCTCTTTGTGTGCATCTTTATTCCTGTCCTGCCCCTAGGTTCTTCAGAACCTTTTTTTTTTTTTTGATTCCATATATATGTGTTAGCATACGGTATTTGTTTTTCTCTTTCTGACTTACTTCAATCTGTATGACAGACTCTAGGTCCATCCGCCTCACTACAGATAACTCAATTTCATTTCTTTTTATGGCTGAGTACTATTCCATTGTATATATGTATGTACGTGCCACATCTTCTTTATCCATTCATCTGTCAATGGACACTTAGGTTGCTTCCATGTCCTGGCTGTTGTAAATAGAGCTGCAATGAACATTGTGGTGCATGACTCTTTTTCGAATTATGGTTTTCTCAGGGTATATGCCCAGTAGTGGGATTGCTGGGTCATATGGTAGTTCTATTTTTAGTTTTTTAAGGAACCTCCATACTGTTCTCCATAGTGGCTGTATCAGTTTACATGCCCACCAACAGTGTAAGAGGGTTCCCTTTTCTCCACACCCTCTCCAGCATTTATTGTTTGTAGATTTTTTGATGATGGCCATTCTGACTGGTGTGAGGTGATACCTCATTGAAGTTTTGATTTGCATTTCTCTAATGATCAGTGATGTTGAGCATCCTTTCATGTGTTTGTTGGCAATCTGTATATCTTCTTTGGTGAAATGTCTATTTAGATCTTCTGCCCATTTTTGGATTGAGTTGTTTGTTTTTTTGATATTGAGCTGCATGAGCTGCCTGTATAATTTGGAGGTTAATCCTTTGTCAAAGGTTGCTTCTTTGCAGATATTTTCTCCCATTCTGAGGGTTGTCTTTTCGTCTTGTTTATGGTTTCCTTTGCTGTGCAAAAGCTTTTAAGTTTCATTAGGTCCCATTTGTTTATTTTTGTTATTTCCATTTCTCTGGGAGGTGGATCAAAAAGGATCTTGCTGTGATTTATGTCAAAGAGTGTTCTGCCTATGTTTTCCTCTAAGAGTTTTATAGTGTCTGGCCTTACATTTAGGTCTTTAATCCATCTTGAGTTTATTTTTGTGTATGGTGTTAGGGAGTGTTCTAATTTCATTCTTTTACATGTAGCTGTCCAGTTTTCCCAGCACCACTTATTGAAGAGGCTGTCTTTTCTCCATTGTATATTCTTGCCTCCTTTATCAAAGATAAGGTGACCATATGTGTGTGGGTTTATCTCTGGGCTTTCTTTCCTGTTCCATTGATCTATATTTCTTTTTTTGTGCCAGTACCATACTGTCTTCATTACTGTAGCTTTGTAGTATAGTCTGAAGTCCAGGAGCCTAATTCCTCCAGCTCCGTTTTTCTTTTCAAGATTGCTTTGGCTATTCGGGGTCTTTTGTGTTTCCATTACAAATTGTGCAATTTTTTGTTCTAGTTCTGTGAAAAATGCCATTGGTAGTTTGATAGGGATTGCATTGAATTTGTAGATTGCTTTGGGTAGTATAGTCATTTTCACAGTGTTGATTCTTCCAATCCAAGAACCTTTTGATGGTACTTAATTTCAATGTATTTTAATTGATCTATTTTTCTCTTTATGGTTTATAGTTTTGTGTCTGGTTAAATAAATGTTTCGTACACCAAGTTTTAAAAAGTTCTGTACATTGAAGTGCATATTAGTTTAATGATTTATATTAATGTTTTTCAAAGAGTCATCTTTTCAATAAAAATTTTTTTCTACCTTATTTCCTAATTCTTTTATTTTTATTACTTCATTCAGTTTTTCACCCCTTTTTCTTATATTGTTTCTCAAGCTTTTTCTTTGAACTTTATGTTTATTTTTTTCTTTTACTGATGTAATTATTTAGTGCCATGAATTTTCTTCTGAGCATTTCCACAGCTCTTGCCTAAAAATTATCTTGGGTTAGAATTCCCTTATCTGTATATTCTAGGACTTCACAATTTCCTTTTATATTTTATCTTAGACCCAAACGTCATTAAATAGGAACTCTATCTATCTATCTATCATCTATCTATCTATCATCTATCTATCATCTTTCAAATAGAAAGTTCTTAATTGTTTAACAGCTTATTGTGTTGTGTTCAGAAAATACTGAATGTTATTATTTCTGTTATCAAAATATTATTGCCTTTGCCTTTCTGGCCCAATATATCTGCTTAGATAAGTTTGGTAAATATTCCACATACCCTTGAAAGGAAGGTGCTTTCTTTGTTATATCAGTGTATAGTATACGATAGATACATGAGTTTGAGAATGTATGGGTATATGTATATATTTATTACATTTACCTTATTGATGTTATTTAGGTTCTTTATATGTTCATGCTTTTTAAGTCTACCTGAATTATATAAGACCGGTAGCTTTTTTTTTTTTTTTTAAATGACCATAGTGGTAACTTTATTCTCTGGTTGTGGCAAGCTGGGGCTACTCTTTGTTTCGGTGTGCGGGCTTCTCATTGCAGTGGCTTCTCTTGTTGCAGAGCACTGGTTTAGGTGAACAGGCTTCAGCAGTTGTAGCACGTGGGCCCCAGAGCATGCAGGCTTCAGTAGTTGTGGCGCATGGGCTCTAGGGCACGCAGGCTTCAGTAGTTGTGGCTCGCGGGCTCTAGAGCGCAGGCTCAGTAGTTATGGTGCATGGGCTTAGCTGCTCTGCGGCATGTGAGGTCTTCCCGGACCAGAAATCGAACCCATGTCCCCTGCGTTGGCAAGCGGATTCCTAACCATTGTGCCACCAAGGAAGTCCCTAAGACTGGTAACTAATATTGGTATGTGTCTTTTTGTCTGTTTTCCTGTTATGTCCTGTACTTTCTGCTGCATGAAATTTGCAGCTGAGCTGTTTCAACAGTATATCCTGCCACTGTGATTCTGGTTGGAGATATTTTTATATTGATTTTTGTGTTTGGTAAGAAATAGTATATATATTTTTAATTTTTTTCATATTTATAACCACATATTTTAAGCTCTGTTTTATTGAAAATGTTTTCCCTTTCTATGGTGATCTGAAATATCTTCTCTCATATGTTAAAGTTTATATTTGTATGAGTAAGCTCTAGGCTTTCTTTTCTATTTAATTGTCAATTTATCTATTCTTTTGCCAAAGACTACAGTATAAATCCCATAGCGTATAACAATTTATTGCTAGTTTATTATAAATACCTACTCTCTCAGGTTTATCTTTTTATATTTTCTACAGTAACATTTTGTGAGCTTTTAACAGACAGAGGCTAATTCTCAACCTTTTGAATCTGGATAGACTTTGGCTTGTTTTGCCCAGAATAATATGGTGGAAACAACATTGTCCTAGTTCTGAGTCTAGGCCTCAAGAAGGCTCATCTGTTTTCTCTCTCAGAAAACTGCCATTTGAAATATATACACATCCATGCTCACCTGCTAGATAAGGCTCAGGCAGCATCATTGCCCCAGCCAATAGTCAGCCATCTAGCCGTTGATTCAGCAGTTGACCCAGGATATATTAGTAAGCTCAACTCAGACCAACTGAGCATACCAGAGCAGCTGAACTTCCTAGCTGACCCATAGACTCACAATTAATAAGACATATTTGTTGTTTTAAGCAGCTGTTGAGGTGGGTTTAATTCTGCAATAAATTACTGATATAATATGGTAAAAATTAATTAGTATTATTTACCAACATTTTGTTTTGTGCCTTGCACAATTTATTTTGAAAAAGAAATTTTGTTTTGCTATCTAAATAACATGTCATAAAGCATTTATGTTTTCTAAAAGTTGTGTCATGTGCCTTTCTCATATAAGGTTTAAATAAACTGGAATTGATTATTCATGTAAGATGTGAAGTAGGTCACCAGTTTAGTCTTTCTAATATGGAGACTTAATTGTCCCAAGAAAATTTACTGAGGATTTCTTTGCTCATGTATAACACTACCTCTTTTATATATTAAATCTCTGTGTAAGTTTTGGGCTTTTTCGGCCTCTCCGTTATGTTCTATTTATCCTTTATTTTCCTGTCCCTGTGCCAATAACACCACCCACCACCACCCTATTGTTCTTGCCTATTTTGAGCCATTTTAATTTATACATAAATATAGAATTAGTTTATCAAGTTCTTCAAACAATCCTGGTGTCATTTTTTTGTTTTTGTTTGTTTTTTTTTTTTTGCGGTATGCGGGCCTCTCATTGTTGTGGCCTCTCCCATTGCGGAGCACAGGCTCCGGATGCGCAGGCTCAGCAGCCATGGCTCACGGGCCCAGCCACTCCACGGCATGTGGGATCTTCCCGGACTGGGGCATGAACCTGTGTCCCCTGCATCGACAGGCGGACTCTCAACCACTGCCCCACCAGGGAAGCCCCTGGTGTCATTTTAATTGAAAATGAATCACACTGAATATGAAAATGTTGATATTGTTCCAACTACTCTTTAGCTTCTAGAAACATAATGTATGTTTGATATTTGTTTCTGGATCAATTTTTTAAAACTTTTATCTGTATTTCATGTGTGCTTAAAATAAATTATATACAAAACACTTTTTTATTTACCATTCATCTTACTGATCCTGACTTTTTCTTAAAAATACAATTCATCACATATTTCAAGAAGTGGTTTTGGTCATCTACTTTATTATTTCCATATCTTCTACTTAAAGCTCCTGACACTAGAAATTTGCCTGCTTCTTTTCGTATTCATTCTTAATTTCTCCATGCCTCTCATCTGCACTTTAGAGAACCACATTTCAAAGGATAAATTTAGTTGGCTTCCAAGAAGTTCCAGCCAATGAGAAGAGAAAGAAGCAGGATATATTTTTCTTCTCTTCTTCTGTCTCAGCTGTTTCATCTCTACTTCTGATGTGGGCTCTCACTCTTGCCTCTGTAACTCTAGTTATCTTTCTCCATTCTCTCAAATCCCATCAGGTCACTCTCTGTCTCTTCCCAAATGTGGTCTAGATCTTCCCTGTTGGACCTGGTTTCTGGGGTCTAGTAATACCATCTCCCTCCATTATCCTTTTAGCCCTCTTATGGATGTGGCTTTGTGATGTTTTTAATAGCAAGGCTATCTCACTGAAACTCTTGGTTAATCAATGTAGTAACCAACTGACTGTATTAAAATCTCTCTGTTTGAAAGACTTAAAGATTTGTTTTTTCTGACCTCTCATTGCACTTTGGGTATACCTCTCACATCTTTTACTCTAATAAATGGCTCACTATTTTTTCCTCTCACTAGACTATCTCTGCTTAATAGAAAGAACCTCATCTTGATAATTTTTAAAAAATAAGACTTAGCAAAAATATTTTGCTGTTCAAAATTACTGTGTAAATTAGAGAAATATTCGAAATTACTTACAAAGTCTGCAAATTTCATTTAAAGTGTATCACACGTTACTTTTGAGGCTCTGTTCCTTACCCCCTCAAATCTACTCAAAACTTATACTCCAGTTATGCCACCTTCTTTCTCTTTTCCTGAATAACTCTTCATGCTCTAGTTCTCTTGAACCTTTGTTCCCATTTTTCCTTCTGAGTGGACTTTTTCCTTTATCGACTGATTACATTTTATCCTCAATTAGTGGTACCCTTTGTCCTTCTAGACTTCTCACCTGGGAGTCTATACTAATAATTATGTAGCCAGTCCAATGGTGTTCTTACAATATTTGCCAAAAAGTTATTTTCTCTCTTACTATCTGTTATTCTGTATACTAATAGTTTAGTTTTTCTTTTGAAAATAGCATTTGGCTAGATTTTATTAAATTTTAATAACATACAAACTTACACCTTACTTTTTGCTATTTAGCGTGCATTTTCTTTACTCTTGTATGATTTCTATTGGATTCATGAAGGTGTCTTTATTTTCTAATCACCATAAGGAAATTATGCATTTTATTTTTATTATTGTTGAAATTTTTCTTGATATTTAACCTATACACATGACTTTTAGTATTTCATAGTTAACTTTCTCTTTTTATGCTTGAAGCATATATATGTAAATGTGCTGGTGAATGACTTTCTCTGCAAATACTTGTCTAATATTCAGTTGGCAGGTAAGTGCTGATATAAAACCAGTGCCTGAAAATATCTGACCTGTAAATAATTAAAACCTAATCCTGAGCTTACTATGATTAGCAATAATTTGCATAACAGAGCTTATCTGCCATATTACTAAATAATTTTTTTCTTCTTCTTCAAAGGCCATGTTTCCTTATGTAGCATAAGTTCCATTACTTTTATGCACAGAGATTGGCTCTTTAATGTGTGTGGTTTCCTGGATAGCCATCTTCTATAAAAAAGGCCTTATTACAGGTTAAAAAAAGGAGGAAAAACAGTATAATGCAAAGCAATAAAGAACAAATGATATTTCATGCTGTTTTCTCTGAAGAATAAGTTTGTTGATTGTTTTAAAGACAGTGTTTAAACCACTGGGTTTAAATGATCTGAGATTTTAAATATTATAGTAAAAGTGCTTCTGACAAGGCACCACGCATTTTGATCATTTATCATGACTATTGATTTGTTAGCTTGATGCATCATTCAGATATTTGCAGCAGGCTGAGAAATTGTTTAATCTTTCATCAGCCAAGAGTAAATTCATGGGAGCCTCCCCATTCAGTACAAAAACCTTGCAATAGTACACCCATCAGATATTTTTTCATAGTAACCAAATGAATTTGTTGTTCATAGTAACCTTTGAATTTGTTGTAAAGAGAGCCTGGTCTACCTCAGTGCCATCATATAGCACCCTTGACTTCTAACTAAGATTGTAATGTCTCAGGAGTTTTGTAATTGTGTAGAAAGCTATGCTAAGAACTGGAATGTTAATTGAAAAAAACTAAATGTAGACAACAGTAAATTATTTTTGAATGCTGTGGTTGTAAAGTGTTTGAGTAAAGCATCGAGGACTGAATCTTATTATTTTAGTGGGCCTGTGTTCCTGGGCTCTGCCTTTAACAAGTATTCTTAGCTCCTTCTTTTGATGAGACTACCACCACAAGGGTAAAGAAACAAAGGATTTTGTGGTGATTCAGAAGCTTGAAATGTAGCAGCTAGTAGGGGCAGCTGGAACCCCACAGGCAGGTGTAGTTGCATGTAGCTGGTAGTGTACAGGCTACCTGAGTCTTCAGAGGATGGGAAATCGTCTTGAAAGGGATCAGACTATCTGTGTAAGGAGAACAAAACTGGGGGGCATAAGTAATTGAAGACAAAAATGCCCAAGAACACTACACTTTCAGCTCTGACTATACCATGTCTATCATTGGTTCCCTGTTAATTTATCATTCCTTTCAACCTTAATGCTTCATAGACTTTCAGTCTCAGTCATCTTCTTGTCTCCCTCTACACACTATATTGACATCTCACTTGCTCCTATTGTTTTCACTACTTCCAAATGCTAGTAACTCCCCCAAATTGTGCCTTGACTTAAAATCCCATTGTCAAATCTTGGACGTCCTGCAAGGACCTCAAAATTAATATGTTCAAAACTGAGCTCTTATGTTTTTATCTTAACCTGATATTCCTCTCAAACTCAATTAAATCCCTCTTCTGTATGTCCATTCTCTTTTCTCACTGCTTTTGCTGAGGTTTGAGGCACACTATTTTCCCTTTAGGTTAGTCTTCTAGTCTCCTAACCTCCATTTTGTGGACCTTGAAAGCTATCTTTCGTTTTGTTTGACTAGTCTTTCTATATCCTCATTCTGATTAGGCTGCTCTATTAGGTACCATGTTTTTGTGACTTTTCATTGTGCCAGTATGGCTACAGCTTTACTGATGCCTTATCCTTAGATTTTCATTAGTACTCTTATCACCAACCATATTAAAATATTTAAATTTCTCTGAGAACATTGTTTTTATATATCCATATTTTTGTACATGTTCTCTCATCAGTCACATTTTTTTTCCTTGTCATTTACCTAATTGCAGCTTGTCCAGAAAGATACATTTTAATCACATCTTCAAGGAAGGGTTTTCGATCTGTATGTTATTATTTACATAACTTCTACTTTATGCCCCTGGTGCTGGTTATTTTCCTGCAGACTTTCATTTTATAGGTGGTGTTTTTTATTTTTCCCTGGCTCTGATTAGTATTCTGGGAGACCACATATCTCTCCCTATTGTCTGCCATCGAGATATCTCTGGCATTGATTTCCTTGGTAGCTCTGATTCCAGCTAAATTATTCCACCTTCAATGGTTTCAAGTTCCATAATTCTACCTCCCACTGTGGTATTGACTCTCACCAGGTGGTCCTGGAGTCTGGGCTCTGAAATCACCATGGCTTCCCTTTATCCCTTCAGCTCTATTTTGGTAGTGGCTTCTGTGCTTTAATATCTGTTTAGCTTCTTAGCACTTTATTCACTGGCATAAGCAATTACCCATATTAAACTCCCCCTATTTCAATGACATAAGTTGTGTTCTGTTTTTCTAAATGCTTGCATAGTCCTTTAGATATACCTCTCACATTCTCACATCTACAATAGCTTGTTCACTAGTTTGTCTTCCTCTCTAGGCTGTCAGCTTTGTGACGAAGAGGATTCATTTTTCTATCTCAAGTCTAGCTAATTTTTATATCCACCATGCCTACCAAAACTTTTGATTTTAAAAATTGTATAGATATTATCTAAGGTTTTACTCATGGACAAGTTCTAAATTTTTAAATTATGTTTTTCAAAATATAGCCCCAGTCAGATCTGTACACGCAATTTCCTATCTCTACTACTCCCTATCCCCACTTCCCATAAAAGTGTATTGCTCAGCCATGCTACTTTATTCCATTATTCTAGCTCACACTTCGTAGTCCAGTACCTGTGACCTTTGCTCCTGATGATTCATCTAGAATTTCTCTTTTTTTTAGGCTGATGAAATTCTCCTCCCTTCACCCAGATAAGATGTCACATTTTCTCTAAAGCTTCCCTAGAATAAGTTTGTTCCTCCTTCTGTGTTGAGGTACCATTTTATAATTATAGAACTAATCAGAATATGTGATTATCAGTCATATACCTAAATCACTATAGAACATCAACAAGATAATACACTTTGTTCATGAGCAAGTAATTTTCAAAATTATAAATATAAGTTGGTTTTGGCATTTTCATGTTCTGTTTCTCGTGAGATTTTATTCTCTTAAATGTAAGGATCACCTATTGTCCTTCATTAGATTTGTCCACAGTGTTTAGCAGTATTTTGCTATCCTTATTTGTTTAATAAATATTTATTGAAATATTTGACCACCTATTGGATAAGTGCACTGGGCTAAATACAGGTCAAAAAATGCTAAGTGGTAAATGAATTATATCTTTAAGAACCTGAGCATATATCTGGCAAGGCAATATTTTATAATATCATAATGATACATTCTTATACATGCAACATGTTCTGCAAATGTAATACAATTTAAAACAAGAAATTTATATGTGAAAGAGAGCACACATGACTATAACAGTCTTTTGGTGTGAAGAAGTCATCTTTTGCCCTCATAATGGCAAAAGATGACTTCAAGTTAAAAGAGAGAAGGAGAGAAGGAATTTTTCCATCATTTACTCATGATGCCCTCATGATGGCAAAAGATGACTTCAAGTTAAAAGAGAGAAGGAGAGAAGGAATTTTTCCATCATTTACTCATCTATTTACTCATTCAACAACACTAAACGCTCCTTGTATATCAAGGATTTATGTAGGCAATTATTAAAATAAGCAAAATAAGGAGTAAAGAGAACCTAAATTAAGGATGACCCTTAAATAATTGTTATGCTTTAAGAATTACTTATGTTCAAATTATGATCAATGTGGCATGTGTAAAGCATGTCTTAATACAACTCATACTTATTTACAAGAAAGACAATTTTGTTTATTTTCTTCAGTACTTTTTTTTGCCCAAAGTTACCTTTTTTTTTTTTTAAGTATTTATGCTGCTGCTCTCATTATGCCATGAATTTTGTCAGTAATGTTCATTCATGTATTAAGAGATGAATTTCAACAGTGTTGGTTATTTTAAAAGCACCAACCCATTCCAGAGCGAGTTTTATGTTTTATTATTGTTCCTTGTGGAGCTCTGGAAAGCACTTTGCCTTCAGCCTTAGTGAGATTGGGCCCATTATATTGTAATACGCACCCTGAAGGGAATTACATTGCAGTTAACTCTTGACCTTCTTTAGCATATAGAATAGGCTAGCGTATAAAAATGAGGGAACCAAGGAGCTTACCACAGGAACTTAAACTTTGTATTTTAAGTGGTGTACATTTGACTCCAAAGCTATTCATTCAATCACTGGAACTGATTGAATTCATATTTCTGCCATCTTAACCTAATTACCCAACCATTCCATAGCCAGATAATTTCTTCAAATTGATTGTGATTAAAAATTAATCAATTTCAAAATGATTGTATGATCTGAAGGAAACAAGAATTTCTTGCTATCAGAAGAAGCTATGGCTAAATTATTTAGCTGAATTTTGGATCTTTTAATACAACTTCTGGAGAGCTATGTAGCATCAGAGAAAGTATATCGAGCCAAGAGGAAAGAAATAGTAGCTTGGCTTTTGGAAAGGTGCCTGAGAGTAGATATACATAATAAGATTCCAAAGGAGTTTCAGTTGATAAAGCAGACTGATATGCTCTTCTAATGTTCCTTAGTTAGCTTGACATTTTTCTCTAGTGTTTTATTGGAGTGACATAGTTTGGGCAAGGGAGAAGTCCTCCATATTTAAAATGTACCTACAATCTCTTCCCTTCCTTCCTTCTCTCACTTATTGAAAGATAATTTATTGAAATATTAGGATATGAAATCAAATAAAATAACATTTTCATTGATAAGCCTACAGTGTAGAATAGGAGAAATGCTTAATGAAATGAGTGTAATTGTAGAAATAAGTACAGGATGCCATGAAGCTCACTGCCCAGTATAAAGGCTGAAAATGCCAGACATCTACTTTCCCAGCCTTCTCTGGTTTTATGGCATAGTCATATTAACCACGCTGACCAATGATACTGGAGGAAATGGCTATTGAGGGACTATTGAAAATATTTTTCTCTCAAACAAGCCAAAAAAAACCATAATAACTTATGTAATGTTATAAACCAATGTTAGCTCAATATATAAGACAATAAATAACAAAACAGCAAATGCTCCTCTTCTTTGCCCAGATATTGTACAGTCTATATAAAAGGTGTGACAACCATCGTATATCCTGATGAATCACATCTAAGAACTAAGGCAAAATACTACTAAATATAGTTGAAGGATAAGATGGAAAGAGCCAGGTCATTAATTACAGTTACTGAGTGCTTGAACCAACCCAGGGACACCTGCCCTAGGGTTCTTATTGTGTGATAAAATGCATTTTAGCCATTTCAAGTCAATTTTAGTTGGGTAACTGATTATTGCAGGTAAAACCATCTGAACTGGTTCATTTTCCCTGTCTTCATGAAGTTCCAAATTCCTATCATCTATGATGTGTTTCCTCTTAATATGTAACTGTTTGTAGAAGGAACCTTAAGATATAAATTACAATGTAACAATATGATTTTTCCTTAAATTCCTTAAATTTTAAATTCTTTACATTTCCATAAATTATTTAAATGTCCTTAAATTTTAAAATATTAGAGATTGAAAATGATTCTGTTCTATTTACACACTAGATTGTCCTTTTACTATACACTGAGAAAGTCATGTGCTTCCATGTTATAGCTATTAACTTAAAATTTAATTTTCACTAATAGGCCTGAAGCATATATAAGTTCCTGATTTAATTAAGTTCCTGATTTCCTTTCAGATTCTATAGCTCATTGAATATTGCAGTAAATGCTATTATACTTATTGTATTGGATGGAAATTAGTCTTATTCTTATGGGATGAAGCACACAGGGTTCTGGTCCCAATTTTTATTAGTAATTATCCCCTTATTTATAATGATAAATTTCAAGAAGTTTGTACTATGAGTCTGAGTCCCAGTTAGTCCACTTCTAAATATTTTTGAATATTCTAGTTTTCTTAATTGGTGTGGTTGACAACATATGAGCCTGATTTATCTGAATTTTTATCACAGGCTTCATATTAATTTAATGTGTGGCTCTGAGTAGGCTTCTAGATGTCTTCATTTTCATCTGTAAATTTAAGCAAGAAAAGCACCTACAGAGAATGAGGCACTTGTTATCCTAAATACTTGGCCTATAAAAACGTAGAAGATATAGTCCCTTCCCTCACATAATTTACCACATTGGCTATAGATCATCAAGGAACCAAAATATGACGAATTAAAATACAGTGTGGTAAGTTAATTTGATGAAGCACATGAGAAAAAATAAAATCATTCCTTCTGGAGTAATTGAAGGGTTAAAAGCTAGTATATATTTGAGCTCATCCTTGAACAGTAAATGATTTTGCTGCGCATAGCAGTTATAGCTAGAGAAACAGTATATGTAGATGCATATATAAGTGACAGAACTGAGCATTTTAAGAAAAAATATTATTTTATTATGCTAGAGTTTAGGGTACTTGAGAAAATATTGGAAAGATAAATTCAGGACACATTAAGGAGAACTGGCCTGTCAAGGGTTTGATCTTCATTCTGAAAGCAATCAGGACCATTTAGAAAAACGATTCTTTAGAGTTGGGGAGAGGGTTTCGGTGATGATTATATCTATATTTTAGAAAACAAGTAAGGCAAAATATCCAGATGTGATCCACTGACATATTCCAAGCAGGAGAAAATAAGGGATTTAATTGCAGCAGGATTGTTTCATTGGATGAAACAAGACAGGAGATTCAACACTAAGATTGTAATAGTGAAAAATTTTTAAAGTCTTATTCCAGACCAATCAAGGGGCTAAAATTGGCAAGATATATTAAAAAACTTAGGCGTTGCATTAATTAGGCAAAGTTTAAGCTGCTGTAACAAAGAGACTCCAAAATATAGTGGAGTAAATAAGTTTATTTCACAGACCTGTTATATTCAGACTAGACCACGTTAGTAGAATGGCTTTGTTCTATGGAGTCTGGTGGACTCAGGTTTCTTCCATCTTGTTGTTCCATTATTCTCTATAGGTAATTGTCATCATTTGCATATTTGATGCTGAGTTGCTCACATGTCTGTATTCTACCCTGTAGGAAGGGTAAAGAAAAAATGTATAAGGCAGCACAACTTTATGAAAGTGAGGCAGATATCACTGTATCTATCACTGATATTATACATATCACTTACTGCTCAAATTCCAATGGTTAGAACTTTGTCCCCTGGGCAGTGACTAGTTGCAAAGAAGGCTGAGAAGCCTTCTCCAGCTGGGTGGTCAGATTTTTAGCTATAACTGTAATACTCTGAAAGGGTGAGAGAACAGATTTTAGGGGCAACTATCTGTCACATATGAGTCAAGCATGTATTCTAGGTTTATGATCTGGGAAGTTGAGTAGATGGGGATGTCATTCCTTGAAACTGAAATATTTTAGGGGAAGTAGATATGGCAGTTGTGGGAGGGGTCATGAAAGTTAAAGATGAAAGGTAATACTTTGAACTCATTGAATTGGAAGAAACTGTGGGGCCTCCAGGTTAAGATATCCAGAATAAATTTCTGATATATAGGTATAGATATAGATATCAATATATTTGAATTATCAGTGAATCCAGGAGAGTTAAAGCCATGGGAATAGATGCATTTGATTGCAGGAGAGTGGATAGGGTTTGAAGAGAAAAGAGTTGAGTACGTAATTCAAGTCTCTGTGACTGAGAAAGCTCTGTCCAAGAGGTTAATGTGACTACATGAGGAGGGAAAGCGATTACTGTTGTGTAATGACATAAGCTTTGTAGGACGATGGGTTTATATGCAAGGTGAATGAATATTGGTCTTGGTGAAGCACTAGGGAATCAAGGAGAATGTCAGCTGTATCCTACATTTCTCTGATTAAAGAGTATTGAATATTGCTGTACGTCTAGTTAGGATGGGTGCAGAGAAAGAGAACCCTCTAGTGTGAGCTACTCTTTTTAGTTAAAGTGAGCAAATAGACGATGTGTTCTTGTGTTAGTTGGAGTGTGTCTTTCAGAGAGTGATATAGAAAGGAAGAAGAAAGCTGCAAGCAGACGGTTAGGCCAAGAAGCAGCTCCTAAGACTATGTGAAAAGTAATACAGGATAAAAAAAGGTAACCAGAGGGAATTATATTTTTTGTGGAAAAGCCTGAATGGTGAAGGCATAATAATGGGCATGATACCATTCCTCAGCAGGTGAAGATAGTTTCAAATACTTTGTGCCACAAATCTAGTTAATAGTAATTTGAAGACTGGGGTCCAAGTCCTCTGACTCTATATCTGGAGCTTTTAATATATTTACAGCTTCTAATAAAAACTACTCTTGGGCTTCCCTGGTGGCGCAGTGGTTGAGAGTCCGCCTGCCGATGCAGGGGACACGGGTTCGTGCCCCGGTCTGGGAAGATCCCACATGCCGCGGAGCGGCTGGGCCCGTGAGCCATGGCCGCTGAGCTTGCGCGTCCAGAGCCTGTGCTCCGCAACGGGAGAGGCCACAACAGTGAGAGGCCCGCGTACCGCAAAAAAACAAACAAACAAACAAACAAACCTACTCTTCACATGTGTAGGCTATGGATAATTTGTCCCCATTAAAATCAAATCTGGAGACCCAGAAATTATACTGCTCAGGAGAGTTTAAAGATCTTTGAATAGAGTTGCCTCAGTTCTGAGCTGCCTGTCACTTCAGATATGGTCATATGACCACAGGACCAGATCCCTGAAGGATATGAAGGCTGTAAAGGATCTCTGACCCATGATTAGGCCCAAGCCATAATATGCTCTTGGCCTTTCTCCTTTTCTCCTCCTGTCTGGGTACTTTCAAACTTAATTTTTTCCCTCCCTCCCCCCTTCCTTCCTTCCCTCCCCTTTTCTTCCCTCCTTCCCTCCCTCCCTCTCTTCCTTCCTTTCTTCCTTTTAAGCAGATAGGTTTTGCTGAGTGCACATTAGGAAGAAATCTATTTCATAAGAGTACGGAGGCTGGAGAACTAGCTGTTGCAGGGAGGAGCATATTTGCAAACAGGAGGAAAGTGACTGTGTTTTAGATGTTTTTAAGAGAGTATTCCTCTTGTGCTTGCGTTAAATATGCACATACAGTAAATAATCTCACATGTTTTTTTAATAATATATTGTGATAATTAAGTAAAATTATAGTTACAGAGACATTCATCTTCTCACTGGATGTTTACACTAGAAATGGCCCTACCTCAGAGACATTTCCAGGAAACCATGAATTGTGAGCAGTGTAGCTTTCAGCTTCTGGAAGATGACCCTCCTGCTAAGATACTATCCTTGACTTTTCCCATCTTCAACATTTGGAGCATTCTCTATCTCCACCCACTGCCTTCACTTCTCATGACATTTTGTTCTTCCTGATTTATAGCTAAATTTAGCAATTCTTATTTATTATGCTCTACTCCTCTGCCTATCATTTTTATCTTTTCATTGGACTCAGTCATTTGATAGATTCATTTGTTTGCATTTACAGGTCTAGTATCTGTTTATACAGCAGCAAAAATACTTTAGAATTAAGAAAAATTTGTTATAAACAAAGTGATCTGACTTTAAACATGTAGTCATGTGTCTATTTTGATCTCCATTTACTCCAGTCCCACTGACATTGTGATAATAATTTACTCTAAGAAAAGTTGACTGGATGCAAAGAAGGGCAAATATCTGACCAGCATTCTGGTGCTTTCTACTTCAGAACTTAAGCAGTCCTAGCAAATTTATCATTGTCCTACTTTCCTTGGGGCTCTAAGTGAAGCCTAAAACAAATTTTCGTATACCTCCAATGGAACAATTGATTGAAATTGTTGGTGAGATATAATCTCTTTGATATCTTTTGTTTCTAACTTCTGCTTTTATGTAAAAGTTATCAATAAACTATTTTATGACTTGTATATTGCAAACCAGCTAAATTTGTCTGTATTGATACATGATATCTCAAACGGTATCTGTCTTTCTATTCCAGTGTCCTAAAACATTTGTGTTTATGATATTTGTGCAAAAATGCTAATTCCATTGACTTGTGTGTGGTTTGATAGGTTTTTGTCAGCATTTAGTCTTGAGACTGAGAGTGCATTCGGTGTCTTTTCTAATTTTTTTACTGTATGGGCTAATATTTTCCTTATAACTATGTACATACACCTTTTATGCTCTGTCCTCTTGTTCTTCCAACAGTGTCAGTGCAGAATTTAGCTTGTACAAAGGTAGTTTAGGATCCTTTCAAGTATACACAAGTTTGAAATCAAAACCTAATTTTTAATTACAACTGATCATTTCAAAACTTCAGATTTTTTTGAATAAGCTTCATTTCCTTTCTTTTGAGGCAGAGAATTATAAATAGTCTTACATTATTGAATTAATGGGTGAATTGAAGTGAGTGATAAATTGGATATAAAGTCTAGATTAGTGAAATACTGATTACTGATAAATACAGGCAAAAGTAAATAGACTCTTCTTAGCACCAGTATTCCTACACAGATAAGAAAAAAACACATTTAGAACCATGCTAAACTATATATAAGTTATAAGTTATGCTGCATTTTCTTAATCAATAGGCAAACACTTAACAAATATTGTACCCAACACACACACATTAGGTGAATATGAATTCACCTAATGAAATGACCAGTGATTTGATGAAATTGGTGTCCCAGTTATTGCATTATAAACTTAGGTACAATAAACTATATATTTGTCATTTTCTTAGAGCCAGTTGGATGATAAAACCTTTTTCAGATTAGTAATCTTTCTGGAATTAAAAACCGCAACATCAGAAGAAGACAATATTTAGAGTTTTCACATGTGAATATTGTGAGTAATGTAAATCACAAGTTATAGTAAAATTAAACAGTTTAAAAGTGCGTATGTCTTACCTTTTAGGTAAAGCTGCACACCTTTAAGGATGGTTATCATTTTAAAAAATGGAAAATAACAAGTGTTGGCCAGGATGTGGAGAAATTGGAAATCTTGTGCATTATTGGTGGGAATGTAGAATCGTGCAGCTGCTGAGAAAAACAGTTTGTTTGTTACTCAAAAAATTAAAAATAGAATTACCGTACAATCCAGTAATTCTGTTTTTATCTGTATATGTGCAAAATAATTGAAAGTAGAGACTCAAACAGATACTTGTACACCAGTGTTTATAGCAGCATTATTCACACTAATCAAAAGGTGAAAATAACCCAAATGTCCATCAACAGATGAGTGGATAAACAAGATGTGGTATATACATACAAGAGGATATCATTCAGCCTTATCAAGGAATGGTATTCTGACTCATGCTACAACATGGCTGAACCTTGAAAACATACTAAGTGAAATAAGCCAGTTACACAAGGACAAATATTACATGATTCAATTTACAAGAGGTACCTAGAATAGGCAAATTCATAGACCCAGAAAGTATAATGAAATTTACCAGGGACTGCAGGAAAGCGAAATGCGGAGTTATTTTGTAATGGCAACAGAGTTTCCATTTGGAATGATTAAAAAAAAAGATCTGAAAATGGATAGTAGTGATGGTTGTACAACATTGTAGATGTGCATAACACCACTGAATTGTACACCTAAAAATACTTAAAATGGAAATTCATATGTATATTTTGCCATAATAAAAAATAAGCAGCGCATATATCTCTTTAAAAGGGCTATTTACTATAAGATGCAAATAAAATGAAGAATACAGAAATCTTTCATCATTATAAATCAGTTAAAGTATCTGAATGGTACTTGTCATATAAAGTTACTTAAAATTCACCATATTTAATGATAAAACACATTTATACATTTTATTTATTGGTCCTTGCACTAAAAATTAGGTTTTAAATGCATACTCATTTCCTTAGAACTGTCCAAATATAAAATTTACCTACAGTATTCTTCAAGAAATATTTATTGATTTTGATGAGACAAAAATTTTTTCAAGATATTTTAATACTTTGTTATACTTATTTTCAAATTTTGCTCATGGCCTGTAGTGCTTCCTTCTCAGTATTAATTACTTTAGTTTACTGAAATGTTGAAGATTTTAACATTATGAAATAGCTTCCAGTAGAGTCCTTGTGAAACATTTTTGTGATTTGCATCAGCTTGTCCATTCTGGGTTACATCATCAACTGGTCATCCAGTGCCTGGAAGAATACATCATCACCACAGTTGTATTGTCTGGATGGTTCTGGGGATTGCTGTGCCAAATAAACCATTTTCTGCTTTTGAGTGCTGTCCTCATGAAGGGTGATAATCACAGGGAGGAGCAAACATGATGAAGTACTCTAACTAAAGGGCTTTTGGAGGGGAGTCCTGAGGTGGTTTATTATCAGGACCATTTAGAGTAATAAGTGATGGACAAAACTAGAGCAGAACAACTATTGGCTAAGGAATGTCGTAAGGCAGAAAAATGTACCAGTCAGGACACCCGACTGGAAATCTGTAGCAGGAAGAAATCAGAGCTGTCAGAAGTGGTCATCAGTCAATTGTCAGTACACATTTAGTAGCAGTGATAGTGATGTGAGGATAGATCAAGTGATGGTTTACCTCTCTTCTCAAGACTAGGTCAGTGATAGACCCTCTTTTAACCTATTAAGTTCACTCTGCTGGTGGTAGAGCCAGGTTCAGCCACTACAGAAAGCAATATGGCTACAAATAGCAAGAGTCATACATTTAGGTCTAGGGATGCTACGCTAGGGAATTTATTCTGGGAAAATAATATGAGACAGGGAAAATCAAATCTTTGCTTAAAATTATGTTCATGTCAGAATCATTAATAAGAGGGTAGGAAAATGAAAAACAAGAAAATACTTTAGTAAATTTTAGAACTTCGGCAAAGTTGGGATATTATTTTGGAAATAAAGGCATGGTTATGGAAACCATGTAGAAACACAAAACTTTTGAGGTCATATTAAGTGAATAAAAGTGTATGAAAATGACATTTTTGAGGCATTTTTTGTCATTTAACACATATACTGGTATGTTGCTAAGAATTGGATTTTATTATATGAAACTAAAAAATTAAAAGGTATCTGGAAGTGGTGGGGTATCTTTACAAATATCTTTGATGACTCTATGAATATATGTGTGCATATATGTGTGTAAGTATGTGTGTGTGTGTATAATCACCAAAATTATTTTGTTATAAAGTTCACACTCACAAGTACAATGGAAAGCTTTTTATATGATTTAGAATTAGGATACCTTACTTTTAAAATTTCCATACCATAAACAATCAACCTAATTAATTGCAATGAAGAGGAATTTGTTAAAAGTAGATGAGTAGTTTTCAGCAATTATTGCTGAAATGGTACAGATGGAACAGATCATATTATGGCCTTGGATCGAACAATAGGAGAATAGATTCCTCTCGGCTATAGCCAGGCCGTATCTAATATGTTCTAGACAATTTTTCCTCCCTATGACTGGGAGCATCTGAGGAACAAAGACATCTCCAGTATTTAGTGATCAGACTTCCAAAGAGCTTCTCAAATAAAATAGAAAGTGTGCAGCTAAGTTGCTAACATCACCAGAAAATGTCACTTTTAATTGGATAGGAATTAAGCAGCCAGGTGTGACAAGGAGGAAGGGGTTTTCATGAGCTAATAATTTGACAGAAATGCAGCCTTATGCTTCTAATCCCTCCAGAGTGTTATCTCATGATTACCAAATACCCTGCTTAGATATGCCTTATTAGTTTCTCCTTTGGATATCTTCATTCTTAGGAAAACCATACTTCTGTGTGCTAGAATATGATGATGTTAGCGGTTTAAAATATGAGCAGCTGTTTCAGCTGCACTGGTGGTTCACAAAAATTAATCTACCCTTTACATTAATCTGTGCACCAATCAGAATGCTTCTTTAATCCAAGGAGCTTTTTAATGCAGTCTAAATCACTCCGGTCCAGGTGCCTTGTGCTGCTTAAAGAAAAAGTAACGAGAAAATTTAATCTGAAGATTATTACGTATTTTAGGCTAGTGCTGGCTGGTATCACCTAGCAACTATAGAATGTACTGAGCACATCTAACAAATAGCAACTCATCCTTTCTGTCACCACAGATCAAATAATTAGGAGAGAGTTAAGTATGCTTGTTGATGGCAATAAGGAGGATCATGATAAGACACAAGAATTTTAAGAAGACAAAAAGTGGTTTGAGATAACAGCTTGTGGCCACTGCCATTATTAAGATGATGATTAGCTGAATAGCATTCATGAAATCAGTTCATAAGGTGACTTGGAGGTTTTACAGGTGCACAGTTACAGAAACTGAGGGAACAAGGCATAGGCCAGAAACAAATGAACTCAGTTAAATAATCTATTGGCAAGGAATTGTTATTAGTCAAGTTTACAGAGAAAAAAATCAAAGGGGTTAAAATTTCACCAGATAGAATGTGGACCAGAAGTGTTTCTGCTTCCTGCTATTTTTTTCCCTTATGGGTTTATGTTTATTATTTCTCTGATTTATTTTGTTCAGATTTCAGGTTGAAGTGGAATTAACTATGAGGGTTCAGTCTGCCAATTGTAACCAAAGGCTCCAACCACTCCTCCTTTTTTTATTGAAGTGTGGTTGATTTACAATGTTATGTTAGTTTCTGGTGTACAGCAGAGTGATTATATATATATCTTGTTTTTCATATTCTTTTCCATTATGGTTTATTATAGGATATTGAATATAGTTCCCTGTGCTCTACAGTAGGACCTTGTTGTTTATCTATTTTATATATAGTAGTTTGTATCTGCTAATCCCAAACTCCTAATTTCTCCCTCCCCAACTCCCTTTCCCCTTTGGTAACCATAAGTTTGTTTTCTATGTCTGTGAGTCTGTTTTTTAAATAAGTTAATTTTTGTCACATTTTATACTCCATGCATAAGTGATATCAAATATATTTGTCTTTCTCTTTCTAACTTACTTCACTTAGTATGATAATCTCTAGGTTCATCCATATTGCTGCAAATGGCATTATTTCATTCTTTTTTATGGCTGAGTAGTATTCTGTTGTGAATATATACCATATCTTCTTTATCCATTCATCTGTCAGTGGACATTTAGGTTGTTTCTATGTCTTGGCTATTGTAAATAATGATGCTGTGAACATTGGGGTGCATGTATCTTTACAACTGAGAGTTTTCTTCAGACATATGCCCAGGAATGGGATTACTGGATCATATGTCAACTATAATTTTAGTGTTTTTTGTTTTGTTTTGTTTTTGCGGTACGCGGGCCTCTTACTGTTGTGGCCTCTCCCATTGTGGAGCACAGGCTCCAGACGTGTAGGCTCAGCGGCCATGGCTTACGGGCCTAGCCGCTCCGCGGCATGTGGGATCTTCCCCGACCGGGGCACGAGCCTGTGTCCCCTGCATCGGCAGACGGACTCTCAACCACTGTGCCATCAGGGAAGCCCTAATTTTAGTTTTTTAAGGAACCTCCATACAGTTTTCCATAGTGGCTGCACCAATTTACGTTCCTACCAACAGTGTCACTTTGGTGGGACACACACTCTCCAGCACTTGTCATTTGTAGACTTTTTAATGATGGCCATTATGACCGGCTTGAGGTGATACCTCATTGTAGTTTTGATTTGCATTTGTCTAATAATTAGAGATTCCAACCACTCTTCTTTGTCATCACCACCTAAACTCCTTGATTAGGGAATTGTGAACTATTCAGCAGAAAGCAGGGCTGTTCCAGTGTAAATCCACAGAGGATTCTGACACCCTTTTTTTAATCTTTTCTGCTTTTTTAACTAAATATTAAATACCTATTAATAGCTTAGGCATTCAGATTTTTCACACTACTCGAAATTTCACCAGTCATAAAGGAAAGCAGCATGAACCGTTATAAGAAGATGCCAGTATTAATTTAATTTTGCATACTTTCATCTAGAAAACATGTTTGAAGCACCACATATGCAGGTTGTATTGTGTTCAATTCTTCGAACACTAAGCATAGCAATAATAATGATGATGATTATAATAATAATGACAGTAACAACAACAACTATAAAAAAGACATGTTCGCTACCCATACAAAATGTAGCGTAGTAAGGGATATGGAAATAAAAACTATTTCAAATCAATATAACATGAGCTATTATAGAACAGCTGATCTAGGGAGTAGATTTACCTGCGATAATCATATAAGGCCTCATATTGAGGGATAAATAGTGTTTTGACACTCAGAACATGAAGGGTGCTCCTGACAAAAGACAAATATGCATACAAGGAATCAAGTTAGTCTCAAAGAATTAGGACATAAAGTTCCACTGCTGTTCAGCTGTGTGACATTTAGTAAGTTATTTTGCTTCTTCAAGCTCCATTTTTTCATCTGTCAGATGAAGATAATATTAATACTTTCTTCATAGATTTACTCCAATGATTATTTGAAATGATGCACTTGACATTTAACAGAATTTCTGGCACACAGTAAATGCTCAGCAAAATGTAATAGTAATGTTATTATAAATATCCATTTCTTTGTAAAGAGGGGGTAATGTTTTAGCCAAAAGAATAAATCTATGATAATATTTCAAACACAGTGGTAACTGTTGATAAGAAATATTTTGGAAAGGAAAGACCTTCTAATCATCCTTCAAATTACAGAAATATAGACAATTAATTACTTTTCCCCAACAGCTATGAATGGTCTGATAAAGGATGATTCAAAACTGTACTTTCTTGGTTTAGAATCAGGATCACCTGAATTCATGTTCATCCAAATTATTTTCACAATTTTCTTAAAATTAAAAATCTAGCTACTTACAATTTATATCTGTTTTTCCTAGACAGTCTTATCTAGCAATTTGGGTAGCTTTACCTGAAGGATGTAGATCAATATATTTTCCCTAGTTGCTACTACAACTTATGTTTTCTTTCATTTTGCTTGGTTTTTATTTTGAGAGGAAAACACTTAGCAATATCATACAGAATTCATTGTTAAAGAAACATTGCAACATTTATTGATCTAAATAGATCTAGATTAAAAAATTATGTGACATAATTTGGTATACTGTTGATTTAAATTTTTTCATATTCTATCACATTACCCTTTTACAAAAACAGACATTGTGACTGGAGATCTGGCATATTTCTAGAGTTTAGATTAGTGTGTTGTTTTGAACTATGATATTCCAAGTTAATAAACACAGTGAGTGGTTCTATTTTGGTCTCTTTAATACTCTATTGGAAGCATGCACAAGTGATTTTTCACGACCTACAGAAGCAATCAGCAGGCTTGTATGATTGGAGTGTTTCTATTTTTTCACTTTGGGTGTCCATTTCTTATATAAGCTCAAATTATGCTTCATAGTATATCCCTTGACCTACACATTTGTAGAAGATTTTTAAAGAGTCCCTTCTGTAAGGTATTAGAATTGCACAGTTAGATAATTTCCTTTGCAGAATTCTTGTGACGAATGCTTTTCTAAGTTTCTTAATCTCTCTGAACATGGCAAAGCTTTTTGCCCATATTTAAGAAGAAATCGCTTTCCATTTTCTATAAGAGAAATTTTAAGCCAATGGAAAGGCTCCAAACCGAGCAGATATTTCAAGAGACTTAGTTTCAGTCATTGGAATGGAAACGATTGAAGGAAAATGTTTTTTTGGCTTCTATAAATGTTATATTGGGAACAGACTCTGGGGCAAAGCGTGTAGGGGCTACACCGTCAACAGCCTTTGAGGATAAAAAGGACCAGGATTGCACAGGATTGGGGCTGAGGAAACAGAGTTAGTTTCAGGGGCTGGTCCTTATGAGAGCAGCTTAGAAGCCTAAAGCAGGGGGCTGATGAGCTTGGCAAGCTCATACCCCAGCAGTGTACTCAAGGGAAAGAGGTCACATCCATTTGACATCTACTGAATGGCCTCAAGGAAGTCTGCATGGTGATTGAAACAGTATAAAGTAATAGATTTGTTTAAAATATTCACTTTCTTTAGACTCATATTACCTCAGGATGCTCTGTATTTGCTTAGTGTTGGGAAAATTGATCTTGCTAATTCAAGGTAGCTTAGTTCAATGCAGCAGGTTTTGTTTTTTTTTTTTTCATTTAATTTGTGATTTATATTCAGCTCTAGTCCAATTTAAATTTTCATCAACAAGCTTCCTCCACCCTTGGGTGGACTCTGTTGCAATAAAAAGCACTTGACAAACTCATGCATGGCAATATATTCAAGGGAAAGAGGTCATGTACATTCATTACTTATGACAGCCTCAAGCAAGTCCCTGAGGTGACTCTACTCCAACAAAAGGTTTCTCAGGTATTGCAGAGCCAATGGGTTAATGTGTGTGTGTGTGTGTGTGTGTGTGCGCTGACGGTATTCTTGACCTTGATCTCATTAAATTATCAATTCTGAAACAATACAAAAAGCAAATGACTTCCAAATAATTGGCTGTTTCAGCCTTGGCAGTTCTTGATGGCGCTACCTGAATTGTCTCCCATCCATATCCATGGCATTGGAGAGCCCAGTAGCTATCAGTCTCTCACTCAGAAAAATGGATGTTGGGACTTCCTGGTGGTTCTGTGGTTAAGACTCTGCACTTCCAATGCAGGGGACGTGGGTTCGATCCCTGGTCAGGGAACTAAGATCCCACATGCCATGCAGTGTGGCCAAAAAAAATGGATGTCACCCACATTTCTCTATTGCTATGTTCTTACTCTGGCAGTCAGTACTGGTGTGGCCTGGTGACTGTACTGTGTCACCTTTGTTATACTTAGAACTGCATCAACCAGAATTCCCTTCCCTGTAAGTTACCAAATTAGAATGGACCATGAAAGAAATGTACGCAAGATTTGGAAGATAAAAGTGAGTCAGTAACTATTGCTTCTGAAGCTGTTTTTGAAGCAAGGTGCAGTAAAAGAGACTCAAAGGTAACAGGTGGATTTCAATTTGTTTTCACTCTCCTCTGCTATGTATGCAGTTTTTCTTCCCAGCTGCTGGCTCAGCTGGCAAGAGCATTGTCAGCCCCACCGCTGCACACCCTCAACTGTGGACCCACAGAGGTTGGTCTGCACCGAGAGAACACGTTCCTATAGAGAACATGCCCCTATAGAGAACACGTTTCTTTGCACAAGATGCCCCTTCATGGTCCAACTTCTGGCTCTGGAAATGCTTGGCTTCTCAGGTTAGCTAATTAATTACTCTTTCCCTCACCTTCCAACCCTTGCCACTTCTTCACACTTTTAGACTTTCACTTCCCATCTCTTCCCCGAATTGGTCTAATTCCTATAATAATTCTGTATCCCACAGCATCTATAGTGATTCTCCTTGAGACAGGTCAAACCCTGATTGAGATGGGTGAAAACATTTGCTCTTCTCTTTGTTAAAATGGTGTGGCTTTACCTGAGTTCAAGGGAAACACGGATTTTTCTACATCATTCTTTGCTTCCTCACCTTCACATTTGGAAGCAGAAATCACCCTAAGATTGCCAGCTCCTGGATTTCTGGATGGGTCAGATGTGGATGAGGGTTCAGACCATTATCCTTCCCAACACCACCTCAAACATCCAGAGGATGTCACTGCACATCCTACCATTCTCATGGTTATTGGGGGTGGGGGATGCAGGAAGCAGAAACACTACTTGTCCACGTTCTACATTTCATCTCATCTCTATAGCGGTTCATAATATCTGTGCTATTTTTCCTTTTGTATTCCCATTCCTCTTGTATTATACCTGTTGTGGTGTCTTTTGAATTCCAAGATAAGATTTAGCATTTTTGTTCTGGCTGTCCTTATGAAGACTTCAGGAAAATAAAATTAAAATTAACCCTAATGTGACATCTTCATACTTTCAATGTTTAATCAGCTACAAGTAGCTGTTTACCTGAAGCAGGTGAGGAGTATTGCTGAGTATGGGCTCTAGCTTGTGACTTCACTCCCTTAGGGACTGCAATAGCTTTCTCGGGGAGGGGAAGCAGATTCCAAGGAGACAGTAGAAAATTGGCAAGATGTC
The DNA here is from genome assembly GCF_964270905.1 of Leucopleurus acutus. Classification (NCBI taxonomy): domain Eukaryota; kingdom Metazoa; phylum Chordata; class Mammalia; order Artiodactyla; family Delphinidae; genus Leucopleurus; species Leucopleurus acutus. Next base: position 54,029,022 of record NC_139146.1, read on the forward strand.
AGGATACCAGATTTATATGCTGGGTTTCAGGTTCAACTTTGAATTTTTCTGAGGAGCAGAAATGTGTTGATGCAATCAGATCAACACCATTTCTGTTTTAAAAGCCTGGGTGATAAGGAATCTTAAGGAAATCTTAAGTGTCTGAGAGTCCAGGAATGCCCAGGATTTATCCACAATAAGCTGGACATCAGGTGTGTGGGGAACAGCTTCAGGTTGTAGCATTGCATGGAGTTGCAGCTCCTGCTATTCTCACCCAACAGAAGACACCAACTCAGGAAATGGAGTGAGCCTTAGGCTGCAGGGTCCTTCCTGAGCAGGTCGGGAGCCAAGAAGCTGAGAAATATGACAGAGGTGGTCCCTTTCCACTGGCCTGCTTTAGTTGATGAGGAAAAGGTATTGTGAGCAGAAAGTAGGCCTTGGAGGCAAAGGACTTTGATCTCTAAAGATTTCTGTTAACTGTGGGCTGCTGTCTGAATTTTGACATTTAAAATGTCTGTTTATAAATTTGTCAGTCATCAATAATGAATAGCAAATGCCAGAATGTTCTGCTTTTTGTTCTTCAGATTGAATCTCCCTAAAATACCTTTCCTATTTGCATTTTGCTATCTTAATCATTTGCAACTAATTAGGTATTGATTTCGCTTCTTAATCTTTTACATTTAAGTGTATTCATTTTTTCATAATGTTTCACATGTTTGAAATGGTCATCATGTTACAGAACCAAACTTGGGTCCTCTTGCCCATGAGCAGTAAAGCGGATCTACTGACACTGGATTGTGGTGAAGGAAAGTACAGCATTTATTGCAAGGCGTCCAACATGGGGCCAAACAAGGAGAATGGGCAGCCCATGCTCAAAAGACCCTAACTCCCTGATGGCTTTCAGGGAAGTGTTTTTAAAGGCAAAGTGAAAGCAGAGGGTCACGGGGTACGTGATCAGCATGTGGACATCCTCCTGATTGATTAGTGGTGAGGTAACTGGGTGGTATTTTGGAAATCTCAATCATCAGCCTTCTGGTTCCAACTGGTCTGGGGTCAACCTGCAGGTGGACAGCATGCAGTTAACTTCTTCAACCAAGTGGAAGTTTTTGTATCTGCAAAGCAACTCAAGAATATGGCTCAGGATATAATCTATAGCCCTTGAGTAGGAACTAAGGGTCCTTGACTTTGTTTTATAGCTAAACTATTATTATTTTGTCTTGCTTGACTATTTTCCTTTGTTTCTGCATTTTCTCATTTCTCTGATTAAATTTGGTCTTTGGAACAAAGGGAAGGACTGGGAGGCTAAAGGTTTTCTACAAACGAGAGAGGCAGGGGGCATGGGGTTGGGGGGTGGGGGGTTCTGTCCCCAGGAAGGCCCCACAGGGTCCTGCTTGATTTCAATCATAAGAGTTCCTTTTATGGTGGTCCAGAAAGAGTTCAGACTTAATCTGGTATCCCATCTGTATCTGAGTCCTAAGCCAATAACTGAAGTAAAAACCCTCCCTCAACCCTATCCAAAAGCATCTGAAAAGAACAGTCTGTATGGATTTCTTCCATCTGTTCTTCAAGAAGCTTTATTTGCCTGGCCAGCCAAGGAGAGAAGTTTGTGTAGGTAGCTTGGCATTTTCCAGGAGTCATAGTCATAGTCTCTGTCTCTGATGCTTCCATGCTCACTTGGTCTATGGTAAACTTTTAACACTATAAGAAAAAAGTGGCTACTGAATTCCCTTGGTTGGGTTATTCCAAATTCAGCCATACTGCCTGGAATCCTCAAACCAAAGAAAACAGGATGATCACATCATGAGCAAGCCTGTCTGTTCTACAATCTAAGATGTGAGTTTCTACTCCCTAGTGAAAACAAATGTGTAAGGATGTTCTATGTAATAAAAAAGGTTAACAATAATTGTCAGGCACTTTACATACATTGTTTGATTGAAGCGATCTGAAATATGCAAAGTACACCTATGAGGAAATTTACTATGCGTGAGATTAACTAACACACGAATTGTTAGGTAACTGTTTCGTGCCCAATCCAGCATGGGAACCTTAAGCTATATGACTCCAGAGCCTGTCTCCTAACTCTGTATTCTACTGTGTTGCTCAGAGCATTTATTTTTGCCAAATCCCACCTAGATAACTCACTACTGATTTGCCAAGGCAAGTACTCTCTAGAAGCCATTGGATAATGACTCAGTCTCCCAGACTTCTTTTTGGTAGTAGATCTTTGGACTGCAACACCCACATGCCAACTCTCTGGGGGTGTCCCAGCCTTGTAATACACCTGTTCATGGCCTCTACCCCAGTAAGAATGCAGCACATGCCACTATTTGAAGATAAGGATAAGGTCAGTGAACATGTATAACATTGGTCAGAAACAATTGGTTTTTTAAAAACCTTTCATTTTGTATTTCTACTAAATTTCTCATTTAGGATAAAGAGAAGTGGATACCCTATGATATAAGAAAATCATTACTTAGTAGACTATGAACAAAGACATGGGAAATATCACTTCTAATTCTCTCCCATCCTGTGATATCAGTCTCCATCAAAAGCAGCTCATGCCCTTCCTGTGCTATAAAACCTTCTTTGACATTATCAGACCAAAGCAGTTACTTTAATTTTAAACATAATAAGAGGATTACTTACCCCACTCAATCAGACACAATAAATGCTGGGAGGATCAGCTGAGATTTGCAGCACTATGTGAGCTGTAGTGTTCTGGTGATATCTGTTTGTTGTAGACTATTGATTTCTACAAGTAGTACAATTTCTAAAAGGAGAAGAAATATGTGAGAAAATCCTTTAAAATGAAAATAAGTCCAGTGATGAGAAGGTATTTGATGAAGTGGATTTCTCTTTCATCCTGGGGGTTTCTAAGAGATCCAATCTGTTCATTCAAATAATGGTAATGATACAAATGTTAACAACATCTGAAAATTTGTTTTTCAGATTTATGTTATTAATGTTCCGAGTGCTTTACATATATTATCATATTTATTCTAACAGTCTTATGAGGCAGATATTATTACATTTCCCATTTTACATATAAGGAAAACATGCCTCAGAGTTGTTTACTAAATGCCCAGTATCACAGCACTATTAAGTAAGTCTACTAATATTTAAAATCATATCTGCCTGATCCCAGACACTACACTCTTAAATACTGTTTCTGCACTATAAACTGCAAACAGGTGAAAGTTGCACTCTGGGCATTGGCTATTGTCTCTGAATTTACTTGGACTAACACCTGCCCATTTCCCTTCCATTACTCTTTTCTATTGTCTTGGCTGGTTTTTTAGCACCCTGCATGTGTGATGATTAATTTTGTGTGTCAACTTGACGGGGCCATAGGGTGCCCAGATATTGAGTCAACATTATTTTGGGTGTGTCCGTGAGAGTTCTTTGGATGAAATTAACATTTAAATCGTAGACTGAATAAAACAAATTGCCCTGCTTAAAGTAGGTGGCCTTCAATCAATCAGGTGAAAACCTGAATAGAACAAGAAGTGTGACCTTCCCCCAAGTAAGAGCATTCTTCCTGTCTGATTGCCTTTGAACGAGGACATTGGATTTTTTTCTTTCCTTTGGACTCAAATGAAGCATTTTCTCTTCTTGAGTCTCAAGCTGCTGCCCTTTAGACTGGTACTACACCCTTTCTCAGGCCTTTGTTGAACTCAGACTTGAATCATCAGTTCTCCTGGGTGTCCAGCTTGCCGATTCATCTTACAGATCTCGACAGTTTCAAGCTTCCATATTCACATTAGCTAATTTCTTATAATAAATGTGTGTGTGTGTGTGTGTGTGTGTGTGTGTGTGCGCGCGCGCACGTGTTTTTCTCCTATTGATCTTTTTTCTCCTATTGATCTTATTTCTCTGGAGAACCAAGATTCATACACCAGTTGATCTAGAACCTCAATCACAGTAACATTGCCAACCCTTCTATCTTATTTGGATGCATCATTATGGCTCCATGTTGGTACTCAAATACAAAGGAATTCTGAGCATCTTTTCATGTGCTTATTGGCCATCTGTATGTCTTCTTTGGAAAAATGCCTATTCAGTTCTTCTGTCCATTATTTTAAATCAGGTTGTTTGTTTTACTGATACTGAGTTGTGTGAGTTTTTTTTATTTTGGATATTAAACCTTAACAGTAATGTCATTTACAAATATTTTCTCCCACTCAATAGGTTGTATTTTCATTTTGTTGATGGTTTCCTTCAATGTGCAAAACCTTTTAAGTTTTACTAGGTACAATTTTTTTCATTTTTGCTCTTGTTTTCTTTGCTTGGGGAGACAGAGCCAAAAAAATATTGCTGAGACCTATGTCAAAGGGTATACTGTTTTGTTTTTTTATAGTAATTTAATTGTTAGAGGTCTTGTATTTAGGTTTTTAATCAATTTTAAGTTTGTTTTTGTATATGGTGTGAGAAAATGTTCTAATTTCATTCTTTTACATGCAGCTGTTCTGTTTTCCCAGTGCCACTTGTTGAAGAGTCTATCTTTTCTCCATTGTGTATTCTTGCCTCCTTTGTTGCAGATCAATTGACCATATGTGTGTGGGTTTATTTCTGGACTATTTTGTTCCATTGATCTATGTGTCTGTTTCTGTGCCATTACCCTACTTTTTTTTTTTTTATTAACATCTTTTTTGGAGTATAATTGCTTTACTATGGTGTGTTGGTTTCTGCTTTATAACAAAGTGAATCAGCTATACATATACATATATCCCCATCTCTCCTCCCTCTTGCATCTCCCTCCCACCCTCCCTATCCCACCCCTCTAGGTGGTCACAAAGCACCAAGCTGTTTTGATCACTGTAGCTTTGTAGTTTAGTCTGAAGTACAGGAGCATGATATTTGCAGCTTTATTCTTTTTTTCTCAAGATTATTTTGTCTATTCAGGGTCTTTTGTGGCTCCATAAATAATTATCAGGGACATGCAAATCAAAACCACAATGAGATATAACTTCACAACTGTCAGAATGGCCATCCTCAAAAAGACAAGAAATAACAAGTGTTGGCAAGGATGCAGAGAAAAAGAACATTAGTACACTGTTGGCAGGAATGTAAATGGTACAACCACTATGAAAAAAAGTATGGAGATTCCTCAAAAAATTAAAAATAGAACTACCATATGATATAGCGATTCCACTCCTAGGTATATGTCAAAGAAAATGAAAATAGTAATTTGAGAAAATATGTGCAGCCCAATGTTCATAGCAGCATTATTTACAATAGCCAAGATATTGAAGCAACCTAAATATCCATCAACAGACGAATGGATAAAGAAGATGTGGAATACATATACAATACAATATTACTCAGCCATAAAAAAGAATGAAAATTTTGCCATTTGCAACAACATGGATGGACCTGGAGGGTATTACACTTAGTGAAATAAGTCAAACAGGGAAAGATAAATGCTGTATGTTATCATTTATATTTGGAATCTAAAATATAAAACAAAGGAATGACTATAACAAAACAGAAACAGACTCACAAATACCAGTGCAGAGAGGGGTTGGAGCAAGGGCAAGATAGATGAACGAGTGTTAAAAGATACAAACTACTAGGTACAAAGTAAACAAGATACAAGGATATAATGTAGGGAGTATAGCCAATATTTTTAATAACTTTATATGGAGTATAATCTTCAAAAATATTCAATCACTGTGTTGTACCCTTGGATCTAATATAATATTGTAAGTCAGCTGTAGTTCAATAAACATATATATGTGTTATATGTACAATATATAACACATATAGATTACATTATAAATTTAAAAATACAAAGGAAATTTTCAATCACTTTATGGATTTGAAATAAATAAGGAGAGGGTGAAATAATGTCTGTGTTCTGGATGCAAAATGTCATGTTCAGGAATTCAGAGACAATCGCAGAAAGCAAGACCACAATAACAATAAAACACAGGCAGGGTTAATCCATGGTAAAATCTTAAGATCAGGCATCTTTTCTTGGGAGTCTCATCATTTTATTTCTTAGTCCATTCTATATTACCATATAGGAGAGGTTGAGAGTCCTAGTCCGGTGTTTCAGGGAATATTTCTATGACCTATTGATTATATTTGCATCCCGACCTTTATTCTCTAGTTTCTATTTTACTGCCTAATTCTTGCATTTTCAATTTGCTTAACCTCTTTGAATTAATGCATTTTATAAATTGCTCAGTCTTCCATTAAAGGTTCTGTCACATGCCCCCTTACTTCATACAGTGCATCCCTTCTGAACTTCCCTATACCCACATTAACTCTAGACTCCCAAATCTGCAACTAGAATACCAAGTCCATTTGTCTAGAACAAGGGCTCAGACCATGCCTCCTTCAAGACTGTCCTCATGATTCTACCTTGAAAATTGCAGAATTTCCACCAAGAAAGAAAAGCAAAGGCTTAAGTGTATATACCCTATTAAACCTCTCAGTTTATCTTTGCATATTCCAGAAGAAGGAATAGAGATAATCGGTGGGTATTTAGAAGACTTGAACCCAAAAGATAATATGAAAAAGCCATAGTATTACAAAGTCTGGAAATCTTGACAGCCATACGTGTTAATCCATCTCGTTGTTCCACTAACTGAAGATATGTTAGTACTCAGGCATCCAACAGAGAGTCTTAATAGTCTCTCCCATATGTGATTTAATTCAGTCATGTCACAAAAGTATCTTTAGGAAGAATACTAGCACATTTATTTTTATTGCTCTAATGTCTATACTAAATTCAAAATATTTGAACCTGCAATACACATCTCAAAGTTAATACATCTAAATTTTTCACTTAAATTCTGCCCTCTGTTGTCTTAGATTCAGAATATAGTTCCCTCATTCCCCCAAGTGTTTCATTCCAAAGTAGTCTCGATGTCTCTGTTTTTCCTCACCAAACTCCATTTCCTCAAGAAGTGTTGAGTTGTCCAAAAATCTGTCTGAAGTTTTTTTCTTTTTTCTTCTCCAGTGCTTCTACCCCATTATATCTACATTATCTTACATGTGGTCTACTGCAGTAGCCTCCTAATTGTCCTTCCTACTTTTGCATCCTTATAATTTATTTTTCAAGGAGCAGTCAGAATGACATGTTAACACTTAAATGAAATTAACTTCTCCTTGACTTAACATTTTCCATTGGCTTTATATTAGCTTCGTATTGCTTCTGTAACAAAATCGGTGATTTAAAGTAACACAGATTTATTATCTTATAGTTCTGGAGCTCAGAAGTTTAAAATGAGTCTCACTGTGCTAAAATCCAGGTGTCAGCCAAACTGTATCCTTTCTAGAAATTCTAGGGGAGAATCTGTTTCCTTGCTTTTTACAGCTTCTAGAGGTTGCCGGCATTACTTGGGTCTTGGACTCTTTCCATCTGCAAAGTCAGCAGTGGAATATCACGTCTTTGTCAAATGCCATCACTCTGACACTGACTCTTCTGCCTTGAACTTTTAAAGCCCCTCATGATTACTTGGGCCCACCTGTGTAATGCAGGTTAAACTCCCTATTTCAAGGTCAGCTGATTAGTAACCTTAATTCCCCTTTGTCCTGTAAAGTAACACATTCACAGGTGCAAGGGATTAAGCCATAGCCATCCTTGGGCCATTATTCTGCCTACCACACGTTAATAAAAAAATTTTTTTAAACGTGGAAAAACACTTTTCAAATTCTAAATTCCCCTATTGCTTGGCCTCTGCTCCACTCTCAGTCTCCACTTAAGACAGCTATCTCCTTTGCTCACTGGACTCTGTCACACTGACCTTGAGTGGACTTCTCATCTAACCAAATGTCACCTGCCTTAGGACCTTTGCACTTGCTGTTCCTTTGTGAGAAAGGTTCTGTCTCCAGATGTTCATGGGCTCATTCTTGTCATTCTTAGACCATTTCCCCAGAGAGGCTTTTCTGACCGCTCCCTATAAAATAGTTCCAAATGTTACACTCTTAATTTATTTCCTTTATAGAACTTATCACCAGCTTAAATTGCCTTATTCATTTGTTCTCCTGTGTAATGTCTTTTTACCCTCCAGAAAGAAAAATACATGTGAACAGGAGTCTTGTCTATTGTTCTAAAAACTTTACCTCCAGAATTTACGACAATGCCTTGCTTGTAAGTTCTCAATATATATTTGTTGAATAAATGATTGAATAATTCCATGAATAAATTTTAAATGAATGACACCAAATCAGTCATTCATTTACATTTCTTTTCTTCCAGCAGGAAAATGATTTGTCCATCTTTTTCAGTCTCCACAGAGCTAGCCATAATTTCAAAAGGAAGAAACCTTCAATTCCTTGCTCCCTCTTGGGTACCATGCCTCATTCCTCTGAGGGTATTTTTAGCTCACAACAAAGTTGTCTTTATTCTGTAGTTCCTTAATCCCCTTTTCATCTGATGCTCTGGGAAACAAAAAAGTAGCTGCTCTCAGAGGAATGGACTAGAGAATTACATTAATTTAGAAAACAAGAGAATTTGCCATGAGGTTCTATAATCTAAATGGAATGTGAAGGTCACTCTGTGCCTCTCCATGCCTTTCCTTAAATTGCATAATGTGCTTCTCCCATTCTTACTTGCATTTCATGCAAATTCTTACTTGTGTTCTTTAGCCACAAATTTGGAAACGCAGTCAATCAAATACTGCTCCAGATAAATCTGAGGCAAAAGCTATTGCATTAGCTCTAATAGAGCATCTTTGCAAGCTTGACCTAACCCTTTCAGGATCTGTTCTGATTAAATTTTAGATTCTGTTATGTCTCTTGTCATACATTTCTCTCTTGTGACTTTAAAGTTTAGGAGAACTTGCTCATTCCTTCCAAGATCCTGGTGGACTCATTCCTATTATATGTACACCCTTTAAGGTGCTCAGGTTATGAGGAAAAAACAACCTATTCTCATTTCCCATTTGACTACATGTGTTACATGGTTTAAGAATTCAGTGTGGGCAGAGGCCATGTATTTCTTGTTTAGCAGGGCATGCTTAGTAAATAACAGAAACCTATACTCAATTGATATTTGCTTAATTTATTAATCGATGTCTTAAATATATAGCATCTTGTGAGACTTCAGAATAGATAAAATTGATTAATTTTTGTTTGTTTTTTTAAAAGGAGACAACTCACTTGGACTGGTTACTAGTCACATTATTTTACTCCAAACTGTCCGTAAAGAACCATATTTTAATTTTGCTCATTCTATTAAAAATAGTTATACTAGTGACCTAATGATAAGACAAACTTACCAAAGGCACTCCTATTCACTTCTGCTTGTAAAAACAGTGTGGATATGAAAGCCATGTTTTATTGGTACACGTAGAACCTAGGTATGACACACTACAAACTTTCCAATAGCACTTATTTTTCATTAATCTAAATTTCATTGAGACAGATTGCATTATGTGGGTAAGTCCCTGAAGAATTTGAAGTCTGGGGCAATTCTTTTCTATATAATTGAGTACAGTATATGATATTTATATAGTCCTACCTTCCAGGGATCTCAAAGCACTTGATAAATATCATCCCACTGATCCTATCCACTTTTCTGAACAGTAAATGGCAAGAACTGGTATCACCATTTAGCGGTGAGAGAAAACTCTGGGAATGAAAATGAAAAAAGACTGGTAAGAGGGATGAAAGTATCTTGGTCATGGAGTTTAAGTAAAAGCTCTCCTGAGTCCCTAAAGTTTATCTTTCCTCTAAATTTTCTTAGCTCTAATAATTAAACAGTATTTTTTACCTTATCTGCTTTGATATTTTTTTTAAATATAAACCTTGATTTTAAGTCATCTTGATTACAAGTCTGGAAAATATGTAATTCTTCCTCTTGCTACACAATTTGTCTCTGAAATCCATGTAATTCTGCCCTTCTTTCTTATGTTTAATTAAGAATTACAGTTAAGTAACTTGAAATAACTGGAGAAGTCATTGCCCCAACTCCTAATGTTACAATTCCAAAAAGACAAGCCTAAAGTAAGAAAAAGATTTGCCTGCAGTCACATTGTTTGAGAAGAGCAAAGGAGATACTGGAATCAAGGCTTTCTGACTCGAGTGATTTTTGTTATTACTATACGATAATTCAGAACCAGGAAAGAATTATATTTAAAGGCCATTAGTGTAACCACATGGCAGGGGAAAGATATCTCAGAATGCCTCCTATGTAGGCAGGTTGCATTGTCATTGCTGTTGTGTTCTTTTTCCACAATTGTATCCCTATTACTTAGCATAAATCTCGGATGACTGAATAACACAGTGTTCTTATGACAGTGGATGCTAAGGTAGATGTACAGCATCACTATCTTAGATGGCTTGATGGCATTTGACATCCTAAAATGGACATGATAATGCTGTGGTTTAGATAAGCCAGAGCCATTTCAGTTCTGATAGAGTTTTGTTGAAATGTGCTCATTTTTCCTTGACTTCTCAAGATTATCTTAAGCAATTCCAAGTTGGAAGGCGGGGAATACTTAGGACACTTTAGCAGGGCAAATAATTCTTCAACTATCTCATCAACATATTTTAATACAGATGAAAGGAGATTACAGAATACATTTGTAGTGTCTGAAAAATTTTAAAAAATAATAGAACACATGGACCAGTGACTGCATTCTTTGTGTCCACATATATGGTGAGGTAGGCCCTTTGCTTTTTTTCTTTATATTTTTAAAATTTTATTTTATTTTTTAATTTTTGGCTGCATTGGGTCTTTGTTGCTGCGCGCGGGCTCTCTAGTTGTGGTGAGCGGGGACTACTGTTGGTTGTGGTGCGCGGGCTTCTCATTGCTGTGGCTTTTCTTTGTTGTCGAGCACGGGCTCTAGAGCACAGGCTCAGTAGTTGTGGCGCACGGACTTAATTGCTCTGCAGCATGTGGGATCTTCCTGAACCAGGGATCAAACCCATGTCCCCTGCATTGGCAGGCGGATTCTTCCTCCCTAGAAGTGCCACTAGGGAAGTCCCTGTAGGCCCTCTGCTTTTAATCAGTTCGTACCTGAGGGACAGAAGATTCAGAATCAAACAACTTTTCCTGTGTGTTGTCATTGAAACCAACAATAAAGATATTGACTCACCATAAACATTGCCAGATTCCTCTTGGTGGATGGGACCTGATGTTAAAACAATGACATAAACTGTCTCTACTAGAAGGTAAGCTTCGTGAAGGAAGTTTGCTCTCTCTCTCTCTCTCTCTCTTTAATATTTATTGATGGATTTCCAGCACCACAATGAGTGCTCTATAGTCAGAACCCTAATTCTACCTATTCTATTGTTATCTCTCAGTCCAGGTATCATCTAAAACAGTCCCTTTAGCTCACCTGTGGTCTAGAGGAATCTCATGCCCATAAGGCTCTATTCTAAGAAGCACAGGAAATCCCAGAGGGCAAAACTATACTATGTAAAGTTTATCACATCACCTGGTTCTCAGAATGCTCTTAATAAATCTCTGTGTTATTATTTCCCCAAATCCTTATTTTACTTCCACTCTGAGCCAAGCACCTTAATGCAGGGCTTATGTACTTTAATTGCTGCACTAGCACACTTTGCTATAGATAGATATAGAGATACATAGATATACAACATTCTCCTTTATTAGCATGTGAGATTCTGGAGCATAAAGCCTATGTCGCAGTAAGCTCTATGACACTAGGACATAACTCAAGTGCTTGGCACCTAACAGGAGCCCAGGAAATAGTTATTAAATAAGCCAAATTAATAAATATTGGCTAAGTCAAATTAGTATATATGACAGAATTTCATAACTATGGTAATTTCAGGACATTTCTAGACATGGTAATAAAGGTTTAATGCCATTTTAATATTAAATCTAAACAAGTGCAAAGTTCACAATTCACAGTGAATAAGAAATGCCTTCACATTGGGTTCCTACAGCTTCTGCCTCTGAGTGATCCTTTATTAGTGACAGGTTATGCAAATCTCAAATGAGACTTTGCCCTGGGTCCTAGAGGAATTAGATACTTTGTAGGGTATGCCATAAGTGCCTAACTTCAATTTATGTTTCCAGAATGTATCAGTTAGTTGCCCTTAAGAAAAGAAAATCTTTGGAACTGGATTGTATTCAAACACGATAGGTGGAAAAACCAACTTTCTCTTACTACTATTTTTGTCAGTATCAATAGGTTTTCTAACTACTGTCGTATATTCTAATTTAAAACTGCGTGTCCTCCCCAAAATGAGAACTGAGAATGAAAGGCAAGCTTTAAATGTAGAATGCTTTACTCTTAGAATTACTGCTGAGTACATAGAAAATGAAAATGCTATTTAAAAGTTCAGGAAGTGTCTGATAAGAAATAAAGAGGTCAGAAAATAGTTTCTCCTGATAAGCCTACATTTCAAATGTATTTTATAGAGCAGTAAATTGCCTGGATATTCAAAAAAATAACTAAAATACTTTACTCAAAATTTATTTCCCATAATTATTGGCTTTGCAAAATTTAACTGATTGATTTCCCTGTCCCTGAACAAGATTAGCAAATTCCCTAAAATAAGAATAGCAAAAAGAAATAAAGATAGTGATTTTCCCTCCTCTTTTCATATATACGTGTGTGTGTGAGTGTGTGTGTGTGTGTGTGTGTGTGTGTGCGTGTGCGTGTGTTATCAGTATCTTTAAAAAATGTACTGGAATAAAAGGTAGCTCACAAAATGTAGATTATTCTAATTTTGTCTTTGCTTCAGTTTAATAAAAGTTGAGGGAAAATACATGGGTATGTTTATAAGCTTGCTAAGAAAATATGAATTTTGGGTTTGTTAATTCACGTCTTTCTCTTTCAAAGTGACTTATTTGGGAAGAAATCTAGACCTAAGAGATGATGGCTCAAGTCATCTTTTTGCAAAGGATAAAAGGTTCCATTATGCATACATGTTCCCTACTCCTATATTTTCATATATTATTTCAAAACATTTATTGAGTCATTTCTATGGACCAGACACCGTTGAAACAGGGATGAATAAAAATCAGACCGACTCACAAAAACCTCTCAGTTTATTGGGGAAGAGAGCAGGTACTTTATACACTGTTAGTAGTACAGTGAAGATTTGAACTTGTTCATATGGAAACATAGGGAAAAGGTACTTAAGGAATGCTCTTATATGCTGCTCTCATGGGAATGAGCAGGAAAGTGATGCTTGATCCAAACTACTTAAGCAGGGGAAAGCCATTGTAGAAGGAGTCAGTGTAATATCTAAAGACATGGAGTAGAGAAATATTTGCTTGTTCACGAAATCCTTTTTAGTTTGAAGTCACAGAAGAATCTAGTATCTATAGGACTATGGTAGAAGACAGAGATAGAATGGAAACCAATTAGGTAAAGAATGTTATTTAGATAGTGTGGTAGGCACTCAGGTTAGTGGTGGATGAAGCCGTCCTAAGGCAGAGGTCTCCTCATGGGAGGCTTTGTATGCCATGACAACTTATTTCAGATTATCCTGTAAATGAAGACAGTCATGAAAGCATAATTAAGCTAAAGAATGTCATCATCAGGTTTATATTTTATATCATTCAAATAGCTATATGGGGGTTGAATTTAACAGAGGACACAATACCAGGGTCGGGGAAACTAATTTGGAAGCGATTGCACTGGTCCTGGCAGGAGAATGCTAGGACTTGAGAGTGACAATGCCAAAAAAAAGAGTAATTTGTCATGCATGTAGTGATGATTGTACACAGAAATTCATGTGTGTGTGTGTGTGTGTGTGTGTGTGTAGATGAAGAGTTGCAGATTTGCAGATATACTTTTCTTGGTTTGTGAATTTATCAACTTGGTAGAAGTTAGGGTAACAAACATAATATGAATAGTGAATTTAGGAGGACTATACATGTTTTCATTTATTCATTTATAAATACTTTCAGTATTTTCCTTTGAGGGTCTATAAAACCGTTATTCAGGTTAGAGTGCTGTCTTTTAGTACGTATTGAGGAGGTATGAGTATATTCATTAAAACTACAGAAGCACTAAAATATCCCAGAAGAGGATTTAGAGCACTGTTTATTAATTTTTGATTGTTATTACAGATAACAGCTTTGAGAATCAGAGTAAATCTATAACTCCTACATCTCAAGTTTGGCATTCATCATCAGGGGATTCATTTTCCTCTAAGAGCATTCATTGGCCCTAGGTTAAGAACCTCTTGCGTTACATGAAGAAAGAGGAGGAATAGTAATAAAACCCTCAGGGAAACTACTAAGTAAACCATTAAAAACATTGACTTTAGTTTTGACTGAAAATGTTTTCCCTGTTGAGCTCATCTCTGTTAGATATTTCTCTTAAAGAATAAATCAACCATTGACTCCATGTATTAATGAATTAGGTCATACATCATGATCTTGCAATCTAGAAAATATAATTTTAAGAGAAAACAGTGAAAAATTATTTTCCAAGTCAGGAGACTGTTTTTATTTTGTCATAAATTCTAAGATCTTCAAGAAAATTCATAGTGTTCCTTGCCTGAAGCCTAACCATATTTTTTAAGCTTATATAAATAATATTGCTCTTTGATGCTTAATTAAGACTTTTGGCATGAGTACCACCACTGAGCTGCCTGCCAATATAAAACAATTAACTCCCTAGCTAAAAATAGCTCTAGCTAAATTGAAATTCACAGACAATGAACCAGTGGTTGAGAGTGTTTATTGAATACCATGCCCCAATTTTGTTAATGAAGGTGTACATCATTCTCTAGTTGGTACATTATTTATGAAGCCAGGAGTTATTCCAGTTTCTATAGCTTGTGCCAGGGTCTATAATTTAGTCAGTAAAGAGAAGACACATGGTGCAGACATGTGCCATCATAACAGTGGAGAATCCTGAGCCCTGGGATAGAACTGGTCCAGGATGAATGTCTACCAGTTTCTATTGGGTTGGCCAAAAAGTTCCTTCGTTTTTTCTTAAGCTGGCTCTGGTAGAGCTTAGTTGTCTTTAACTTCATTCAAAACAATTTTGTAAGATTGTATTGTGACGGCTGTCATATCAGCATGCATTTAAAAAAGACATCACAATTGGTGAATTTTTGTGTAGCCATTTTAATATTGAAGATGGAAGAAAAACATTTTCAGCATATTATGCTTTATTAACTCAAGAAAGGTAAAAACACAACTGAAACGCGAAAAAGGAAGATTTGTGCAGTGTATGGAGAAGGTGCTATGACTGATTGAAAATGTCAAAAGTGGTTTGCAAAGTTTCGTGCTGGAGATTTCTCACTGGACGATGCTACATGGTTAGGTAGAGCAGTTGAAGTTGATAGTGATCAACTCGAGACATTGAGAACAATCAACGTTATACCATGGGGAGAGAGTCGCCATACTCAAAATGCCCAAATCAAGCATTGAAAATCATTTGCACCAGCTTGGTTATGTTAATTGCTTTGATGTTTGGGTTCCACATAAGTTAAGCAAAAAAACCTTCTTGACTGTATATCCGCATGTGTTTCTCTACTTAAACATAACGAAATAGTTCCAGTTTTAAAACAAATTGTGATGGGCGATGAAAAGTGGATACTGTACAATAAGGTGGAACAGAAGAGATTATGGGGCAAGCAAAATGAACCACCACCAACCACACCAAAGGCCGAAGAATGTGATGTTGTGTATATGGTGGGATTGGAAGGGAGTCCTCTATTTATGAGCTCCTTCCAGAAAACCAGATGATTGACTGATTCCAACAAGTACTGCTCCCAATTAGACCAAATGAAAGCAGCACTCGAAGAGAAGCTTCTGGAATTAGTAAACAAAACTCATAATCTTCCATCAGGATAATGCAAGACCACATGTGTCTTTGATGACCAGGCAAAAACTGTTACAGCTTGGCTGGGAAGTTCTGATTCATCCACTGTTTTCACCAGACATTGCACCTTTGATTTCCATTTATTTTGGTCTTCACAAAATTCTCTTAATGGAAAAAATAATTCCTTGGAAGACTGTAAAAGGCTCCTGGAACAGTTCTTTGCTCAAAAGATAAAAAATTGGGGGACGATGGAATTATGAATTTGCCTGAAAAAATGGCAGAAGGTAGTGGAAGAAAATGGTGAATACGCTGTTCAATAAAGTTCTTGGTGAAAATGAAAAATGTGACCTTTATTTTTACTTAAAAACCGATGGAACTTTTTGGCCAACCCAATAGATTGCCCCACCTCACAACCTCCTACCCATTAAATTCTAATTTTTTAAATTAAAATAACATTTTCCAAATAGCACATGTCAGACATGAAACTAAGTGAGGAAGAAGGTAGAAAAGCTGGAAGTAGCAATCTTCACATGATATTCTCACTACTATTTTGTTCATTTAACACATGGAGATCACCTTCCTCCCCACAAATGCATCAAAAATACATCTACATGTGGAAAAACTCCTACAGAACACCTACTGAACGCTGGCAGAAGACCTCAGACTTCCCAAAAGGCAAGAAAATCCCCATGTACCTGGGTAGGGCAAAAGAAAAAAGAAAAAACAGAGACAAAAGAATAGGGACAGGACCTGCACCTCTGGGAGGGAGCTGTGAAGGAGGAAAAGTTTCCACACACTAGGAAGACCCTTCACTGGTAGAGACGGGGTGATTGCGGTGGTGGAAGCTTCAGACCCACAGAGGAAAGTGCAGCAACAGGGGTGCAGATGGCAAAGAGGAGAAATTCTCACACAGAGGATTGGTGCCAACCAGCACTCACCAGCCTGAGAGGCTTGTCTTCTCACCCGCCTGGGCGGGTGGGGGCTGGGAACTGAGGCTCAGGCTTCAGAGGTCAGATCCCAGGGAGAGGACAGGGGTTAGCTGCGTGAACACAGCCTGAAGGGGGCTAGTGCGCCACAGCTAACAGGGAGGGAGTCCGGGAAAAAGTCTGGAACTGCCTAATAGTCAAGAAACCATTGGTTCAGGGTGCACGAGGAAAGGGGATTCCTTCCCTGTCTGCCCACAGAAGGCAGAGCACCACCTAAACGAGTTCCAGAGACAGGTGTGAGCTGCGGCTGTCAGCTTGGACCCCAGAGATGGGCATGAAATGCTAAGGCTGCTGCTACAGCCACCAAGAATCCTGTGTGCAAGCACAGGTCACTGTCCATACCCCCACCCCCTGGAGCCTGTGCAGCCCACCACTGCCAGGGTCCCGTGATCCAGGACAACTTCCCCGGGAGAACACACGGCATGCCTCAGGCTGTTGCAACATCACTTTGGCCTCTGCCGCCACAAGCTTGCCCCACATTCCAATTATAACTACAGTATCCCTCCCTTCACCAGCATGAGTGATCTAGAGCCCCCTAATCAGCCACTGCTTTAACCTCATCCTGTCTGGTGGGGAACAGAAGCCGGAGAGGACAATCTACACACAGAGATGGGGCCAAAACCAAAGCTGAACCCCAGGAGCTGTGCAAACAAAGAAGAGAAAGGGAAATTTCTCTCTGCAGCCTCAGGAGCAGTGGATAAATCCCCACAATCAATTTGAGGTACCCTGCATCTGTGGAGTACCTGAATAGACAACGAATCAACCCAAACTTAAGGCGGTGGACTTTGGGAGCAACTATAGACTTGGGGTTTGCTGTCTTAATTGGAATTGTTTCTGATTTTTATGTTAATCTTAGTATAGTTTTTAGCACTTGTTATCATTGGTGGATTTGTTTATTGGTTTGGTTGCTTTCTTCTTTACTGTATTTTTCTTTTTTTATGACTTTTTTATTTTCTTATTTTAATAATTAAATTTTTTTTTCTATTTTATAATTATATTTTTAAATTATATTCTTCTTTTTTGCGCCCTTTTCTTCTGAGCCGTGTGGGTGACAGGGTCTTGGTGCTCTGACCTGGTGTCAGGCCTGAGCCTCTGAGGTGGGAGAGCAGAGTTCAGGACATTGGACCACCAGAGACCTCCTGGCCCCATATAATATCAATCGGCAATGGCTTTCCCAGTGATGTCCATCTGAACGCTAAGACCCAGCTCCACCCAACAGACAGCAAGCTCCAGTGCTGGAAGCCCCACGCCAAACAACTAGTAAGACAGGAACACAACCCCACCCATTAGCAGAGAGGCTGCCTAAAATCATAATGAGTTCACAGACACCCCAAAACACACAACCGGCTGCAGCCCATCCCACCAGAAAGACAAGATCCAGCCCCACCCACCAGAACACAGGCACCAGACCCCTCCACTAGGAAGCCTACACAACCCACTGAACCACACTTACACACTGGGGGCAGACACCAAAAATAATGGGAACTATGAATCTGCAACGTGAGAAAAGGAGACCCTGAACACAGTAAGTTAAGCAAAATTAGAAGGCAGAGAAACACAGCAGGTGAAGGGGCAAGGTAAAAACTGACCACACCAAGCAAATGAAGAGGAAATAGGCAATCTACCTGAAAAAGAATTCAGAGTAATGATAGTAAAGATGATCCAAAATCTTGGAAACAGAATGGAGAAAATACAAGAAATGTTTAACAAGGACCTAGAAGAACTAAAGGGCAAATAAACAATGATGAACAACACAGTAAATGAAATTAAAAATTCTCTAGAAGGAATCAATACAGAATAACTGTGGCAAAAGAACGGATAAGTGACCTGGGAGATAGAATAGTAGAAATAACTATCGCAGACCAGAATAAAGAAAAAGGAATGAAAAGAATTGAGGACAGTCTCAGTGGCCTCGGACAACATTAAATACACCAACATTCGAATTATAGGGGTCCCAGAAGAAGAAGAGAAAAAGAAAGGGTCTGAGAAAATATTTGAAGAGATTAAATTTGAAAACTTCCCTAACATGGGAAAGGAAATAATCAAGTCTAGGAAGCTCAGACAGTCACATACAGGAAAAATCCAAGGAGAAACATGCCAAGACATATATTAATAAAACTATGAAAAATTAAGTACAAAGAATAAATATTAAAAGCACCAAGGGAAAAGCAACAAATAACTTACAAGGGAATCACCATAAGGTTAACAGCTGACTTTTCAGCAGAAAATATGCAAGCCAGAAGGGAGTGGCAGGACATATTTAAAGTGATGAGAGTAAAAAACCTACCAGCAAGATTACTCTACTCAGCAAGGTACCCATTCAGATTTAACGGAGAAATTAAAACCTTTAGAGACAAGCAAAAGTAAAGAGAATAGCACTACCAAACTAGCTTTACAACACTGAATGCTATAGGAACTCTCTAGGCAGGAAACACAAGACAAGGAAAAGACCTACAGAAACAAACCCAAAGCAATTAAGGAAATGTTAATAGGAACATACATATCGATAATTACCTTAAATGTAAACAGATTAAATGCTCCAACCAAAAGACATAGACTGGCTGAATGGATACAAAAACAAGACCCGTATATATGCTGCCTACAAGAGACCCATGTCAGACCTAGGGACATGTACAAACCGAGTGAAGGGATGGAAAAAGATATTCCATGCAAATGGAAATCAAAAGAAAGCTGGAGTAGCAAGTCTCATATCAGACAAAATAGACTTTAAAATAAAGACTATGACAAGAGACAAAGAAGGACACTACATAAGGATCAAGGGATCAATCCAAGAAGAGGATATAACAATTGTAAATATTTATACACCCAACATAGGAGCAACTCAGTACGTAAGGCAAATGCTAACAGCCATAAAAGGGGGAAATCGACAGCAACACAATAGTAGTAGGGGACTTTTAACACCCACTTTCAACAGTGGTCAGATCATCCAAAATGAAAATAAATAAGGAAACACAAGCTTTAAATGACACATTGAACAAGATGGACTTAGTTGATATTTATAGGACATTCCATTCAAAAACAACAGAATAAACTTTCTTCTCAACTGATCATGGAACATTCTCCACGATAGACCATACCTTGGGTCACAAATCAAACCTTGGTAAATTTAAGAAAATTGAAATATTCTCACGTATCTTTTCTGAGCACACACTATGAGACTAGACATCAATGACCGGAAAAAAACTGTAAAAATACAAATACAAGGAGGCAAAACAGTATGCTACTAAATAACTAAGATATCACTGAAGAAATCAAAGAGGTAATTAAAAAATACCTGGAAACAATGACAGTGAAAACATGACAACCCAAACCCTATGGGATGCAGCAAAAGCAGTTCTAAGAGGGAAGTTGATAGCAATACATTCCTATCTATATCTCAAATAAACAACCTAACCTTACACGTAAAGGAATTAGAAAAACAAGAGCAAAACGCCCCCAAAGTTAGCAGAAGGAAAGAAAGAAAGATCAGATCAGAAATAAATGAAAAAGAAATAAAGGAAACAATGGCAAAGATCAATAAAACTAAAAGCTGGATCTTTGAGAAGATAAACAAAATTGATAAACCATTAGCCAGACTCATCAAGAAAAAAAGGGACTAGACTTAAACCAACAGAATTAGAAATGAAAAAGGAGAAGTAACAACTGACACTGTAGCAATACAAAGAAACATGGAGGATTACTACAAGCAACTATATGCCAATAAAATGGACAACCTGGAAGAAATGACAAATTCTTAGAAAAGCACAACTTTCCAAGACTGAACCAGGAAGAAATAGAAAATAGAAGCAGACCAATCACAAGCACTGAAATGGAAAGTGATTAAAAATCTTCCAACAAACAAAAGCCCAGGACCAAATGGCTTCACAGGCAAATTCTATCAATCATTTAGAGAAGAGCTAACACATATGCTTCTCAAATTCTTCCAGAATATAGCAGAGGGAAGAACACTACCAAATTCATTCTAGGAGGCCACCATCACCCTGACACCAAAACCAGACACAGAGGTCACAAAAGAAGAAAATGACAGGCCAATATCACTGATTAACATAGATTCAAAAATCCTCAAACATAGTAACAAACAGAATCCAACAGCACATTAAAAGGATCATACACAATGATCAAGTGGGGTTTATCCCAGGAATGCAAGAATTCTTCAATATACTCAAATCAATCAATGTGATACACCATATTAACAAACTAAAGGATAAAAACCATAGGATAATCTCAATAGATGCAGAAAAAGCTCTCGACAAAATTCAACACCATTTATTATTAAAAAAACTCTCCAGAAAGTAGGCATAGGGGGAACTTACCTCAACGTAATAAAGGCCATATATAACAAACCAACAGCCAACACTGTTCTCAATGCTGAAAAACTGAAACCATTTCCTCTAAAATCAGGATCAAGACAAGGATGCCTACTCTTACCACTATTATTCAACATAGTTTTGGAAGTTTTAGCCACAGCAATCAGAGAAGAAAAAGAAATAAAAGGAATCCAAATCGGAAAAGAAGAAGTAAAACTGTCACTGTTTGCAGATGACATGATACTATACATAGAGAATCATAAAGATCCTACCAGAAAACTACTAGAGCTAATCAGTGAATTTGGTAAAGTAGCAGGATACAAAATCAATGCACAGAAATGTCTTGCATTCCTATATAATGAAGAAAAATCTGAAAAAGAAATTAAGTCAACACTCCTATTTACCATGCAACGAAAAGAATAAAATACCTAGGCATAAATTAAAGACAATACAAACAGATGAAGAGAGATACTATGTTCTTGGATTGGAAGAATCAACATTGTGAAAATGACTATACTACTGAAAGCAATCTACAGATTCAGTGCAATCCCTATCAAACTACCAATGGCATTCTTCTCAGAACTAGAACAAAAAATTTCACAATTTTTATGGTAACACAAAAGGCCCTGAATAGCCAAAGCAATCTTGAGAAAGAAAAATGGAGCTGGAGGAATCAGACTCCCTGACTTCAGACTGTACTACAAAGCTACAGCATCAAGATAGTATGGTACTGGCACAAAAACACAAATATAGATCAATGGAACAGGATAGAGGGCCCAGATAAACCCACTCACATATGGTCACCTTATCTTTGATAAAGGAGACAAGAATATACAATGGAGAAAAGACAGCCTCTTCAATAAGTGGTGCTGGGAAAACTGGACAGCTACATGTAAAAAAATGAAATTAGAACACTTCCTAACATCATACAGAAAAAATAAACTCAAACTGGATTAAAGACCTAAGTGCAAGGCTAGACACTATAAAACTCTAAGAGGAAAACATAGGCAGAACACTCTTTGACATAAATCACAGCAAGATCTCTTTTGACCCACCTCCTAGAGTAATGAAAATAAAAACAAAAATAAACAAATGGGACCTATTAAACTTAAAAGCTTTTGGACAGCAAAGGAAGCCATAAACGATGAAAAGACAACCCTCAGAATGGGAGAAAATATTTGCAAATGAAGCAACTGACAAGGGATTAATCTCCAAAATATACAAGCAGCTCATGCAGCTGAATATCAAAAAAAAATAAACAACCCAATCTAAAAATGGGCAGAAGACCTAAATAGACATTTCACCCAAGTAAACATACAGCTGGCCAAGAGGCACCTGGAAAGATGCTCAATGTCACTAATCATTAGAGAAATGCAGATCAAAACTACAGTGAGGTATCACCTCACACAGGTCAGAATGGCCATCATCAAAAAATCTACAAACAATAAATGCTGGAGAGAGTGTGCAGAAAAGGGAACTCTCTTGCACTGTTGGTGGGAATGTAAATTGATACAACCACTATGGAGAACATTATGGAGGTTCCTTAAAAATCTAAAAATAGAACTACCATATGACCCAGCCATCCCACCACTGGGCATTTACCCTGAAAAAACCATAATTCAAACAGAGTCATGTACCATGTTTATCGCAGCACTATTTACAATAGCCAGGACAGGGAAGCAACCTTGGTGTCCAGCAACAGATGAATGGATAAAGAAGATGTGGCACGTATATACAATGGAATATTACTCAACCATAAAAATAAATGAAATTGAGTTATTTGTAGTGAGGTGGATGGATCTAGAGTCTGTCATACAGAGTGAAGTAAGAAAGAGAAAAACAAATACTGTATGCTAACATATATGTGGAATCTAAAAAAAGAATTGCTCTGATGAACCTAGGGGCAGGACAGGAATAAAGACGCAGAGGTAGAGAATGGGCTTGAGGTCATGGGGAGGGGGAAGGGTAAGGTGGGACAAATTGGGAGAGTAGCATTGGCATATATACACTATCAAATATAAAATAGCTGGTGGGAAGCAGCTACATAGCACAGGGAGATCAGCTTGGTGCTTTGTGTCCACCTAGAGGGGTGAGATAGGGAGGATGGGAGGGAGAAGCAAGAGGGAGGGAATATGGGGATATATGTATGTATGTATAGCTCATTCACTGTATATATACATAGTGTTTCTGGTTCACAGCAGAACGTAACACAACATTGTAAAGCAATTATACTCTATAAAGATGTTTAAGGTATATATATATGTATCTAAAAAATTAAAAAGTAAAAAATAAAAGGAGACACCATTGTCTCCACATCTAATTATTCATCATATGAATAAAAATAACACTATAAACAAACTTTAGTTAAATTAAAATTAATGTATATACATACATTGTTTATAGCATTTACTGCTGTGATAAGTTTTAAGCTGTATTCAAATCATGTAACAGTACACACTGAAGCAGTAATTTATAGATCTACATAATTTTTCAATTGAGGAGCATTTATTGAACAAATAGAGAATATTGCAATATATAGAAAAGAAACTGTTATTTCTCATTGAGTGAAACCAAACAGTATATGCTAATTCAAGCTAACAAACAGTGGGGCATATAACTTCATAATACATACTTACTCTGGAAATAAGTAGTGTGTATGTAAGAAAGATTGCATTGCTTTTTTGTCTAGGATTTTTAGTGAGAATATTTACAATTTGTCTACCATCTGTATTCAAGGACCTTTATCGGTATTATGCTCAGCCATAATATCATATCACTTTATGTAAATATTCATTTATTGTCTGTGATAAAAACCTGTAATTTCTGAATGAAATATTCCATGTGCAGTATTAAGCAGTACTTACATTTTAGCAAGTTCATCTAATGGTGGTTACTGTAAACATTGACTGTGACTTTCATATCATACTGCTGCACAAGAAAGAATAAATCTTGCCAGTCAGTTTCTCTGGAGACAAGAGGAACTGATACAAATTTTGTATTGCTGAGGAAATATCCAATATAGTGTGTTCAATCCAGAAGAGAGCAATGATCATGAATTTAAGGTCTAGAGTCAAGTAGCTCTGAACTGTACCTGTTATTTGAACTGGGGGAAATACTTAATTTTTCTGTGCCACAATTTCCTCTTCAGACAATTGGGAGTAAATCCTCATTATTCTTTTAGTAAGAATTAAAGGAGGTAATAAACATGATTTGCATAGCACAGAACCTGGTACTGAGTAGGGCCAAGGTAACTCTTAGCCATTGCTCGTTAGCTCATTTACTATATCATTTGGTCACTGGCATTAAGAAAACCTTGATATTTTACATTCTTAATATTTTTATTGAGCTATAATTAACATATAACATTGTAATAGCATCAGGTTTAAAACATAATGATTTGGTGTAGGTATATATTGTGAGATGACCACCAAAGTAAGTCTGGTTAATAGCCATACTACACATAGTTACAAATTTTACTTTTCCTTGTGATGAGAACTTTTAAGATCTACTTTCTTAGCAACTTTCAGATATGTAATACTATATTGTTAATTATAATCACTATGATATATATTACTTCCCAGGACTTTTAAATTTTATAACTGAAAGTTTTAGCCACCTTCACCCATTTCTTTTAGAATCCTAGTTTCAATCTGTAAAAAAAAAAAAAAAAAAGGCAGCTAATAATTCCTGCTTTTTCCACTCCACAGGTTAACTTTGAAAAGCAAACACAATAATGGATGCTTGAGGCATTGAGTAGTAATGAAAAGAGCTAGAGCTAGACAGACGTTGCCCTCAAATCCTGTTCCTGATGTCCTTGTCTTTGCCAGAAATTTCCTTACCTTGAGGATTTTAAATTAGCTAGTTTCTCTACCAGGATTATTTTCCCCCCATATAGTTCATCTTTCTGACTTCTACTTATATTCAAGATCTCTTCTCAACTGTTACTTTCTAAGTTATACCTTCTTTAATCCCCTAATTTGAATACGGTTTTGATTTCTCATGACACTATTTATTTTGCTTTATAATATATCACAATATGTAATTATATATTGCTTAAATGAATGTTTGTCTCTTCTGCTCACTCCATGAAGGCAAAGGTTATGTCCATGTATGTCACAGCTGTATCACCAGTTTCTAGTGTACAATAGGCTCTCAATATAGAATATAGAAAGAATTAACATAATTCCTTGAAACTTATAGCCCTCACTGGAAAAGATGGATGTTAATAATACTTACCTTGCAAGATTCTTTTTACCCTGAAAGTGATGTGTTTGCAATACCTTTCCTACAGTAGCTGTCAAAAAATGTAAATGTCATTATTAATGATATTAATGATAAGTAATTATTATTATTAATGATAAGTCATAGTATATAGTACAGTGCATTTTAAAATATTAAGTTATTTTTGTTCTGTTGAAATGGGTAGGGTCATACAAAGGGAACACAAACATAAATATGATTGGTCTTCTATAGTACAGATTTAAAATATTTTATTTGGGGGGAAATTTACAAGGAGAGATGTAACAGAATGCAGTAGATCCACTGAACTGTTATTGTCTTGAAGAGGAGTGCTCAGGCTGAATTGGACACACCATGGGGAAGGTGTTAGTGGAAAACTCTCTACATATCATGGGAGGTCAGGAATAATTTAGACAACTATATAACAAACGACGCTTCTTAGCCTAGCAAGCACCCTTGTTAGAAATAGGGAGCCTTCAGAGCCCATTATTTGTTTTCAATCTTTTCTTCCATTGAATGAACTCAATCCTGATTCTACAAAATTAAAAAAGGTGAGGAGAAAATTAGCCATCAATGCCTATACCAGTTATTCTTTCATAAATGGGAAAACATTTCAGAATTCTCAGTGGGGAAGGTTCTGGATTATTATTCATGGTGTCTGACTTACTTCAGTTCTTTCCTTTTATCTCCCCAACTTGGTCATCCAGAGTTCTTTCTCCAAATAACTGTCTTAATATATATTTTAATCGTTGACAACACTAAATACCATACTTAACTATCACAGAAATGCTCACTGCATGTTTCCTGAATGCAGTAAGTGTGGATCATTCAGGGAGGCAATAGTGTAATGGTTCCACTTTGGTGTGGGACAGGCCAGAGTGCGAGCACCAGTTTCTGTTTTCCAGCTTCTTGACCGTGGAAAATTAAGCTTCTGTTTCTTCATTTATTGATTGATTTATTTTAACATCTTTATAGAGTATAATTGCTTAACATGGTCTGTTAGTTTCTGCTGTATAACAAAGTGAATCAGCTATACATATGCATATATCCCCATATCCCCTCCCTCTTGCGTCTCCCTCCCACCCTCGCTATCCCACCCCTCTAGGTGATGACAAAGCACCAAGCTGATCTCCCTGTGCTATGCGGCTGCTTCCCACTAGCTATTTTACATTTGGTAGTGTATATATATATGTCCATGCCACTCTCTCACTTTGTCCCACCTTACTCTTCCCCATCCCCGTATCCTCAAGTCCATTCTCTACATCTGTGTCTTTATTCCTGTCCTGCCCTTAGGTTTTAGAGAACATTTTTTTATTTTTGATTCCATATATGTGTTAGTATATGGGATTTGTTTTTCTCATTCTGACTTACTTCACTCTGTATGACAGACTCTAGGTCCATCCACCTCACTACAAATAACTCAATTTCATTTCTTTTTATGGCTGAGTAATATTCCACTGTATATATGTGCCACATCTTCTTTATCCATTCATCTGATGATGGACACTTAGGTTGCTTCCATGTCCTGGCTATTGTAAATAGAGCTGCAATGAACATTTTGGTACATGACTCTTTTTGAATTATGGTTTCCTCAGGGTATATGCCCAGTAGTGGGATTGCTGGGTCGTATGGTAGTTCTATTTGTAGTTTTTTAAGGAGCCTCCATAATGTTCTCCATAGTGACTGTATCAATTTACATTCCCACCAACAGTGCAAGAGAGTTTCCTTTTCTCCACACCCTCTCCAGCATTTATTGTTTGCATATTTCTTGATGATGGCCATTCTGACTGGTGTAAGGTGATACCTCATTGTAGTTTTGATTTGCATTTCTCTAATATTAGTGATGTTGAGCATCCTTTCATTTGTTTGTTGGAAATCTGTATATCTTCTTGGAGAAATACCTATTTAGGTCTTCTGCCCATTTTTGTATTGGGTTGTTTGTTTTTTTTGATATTGAGATGCATGAGCTGCTTGTATATTTTGGAGATTCATCCTTTGTTAGTTGCTTCGTTTGCAAATATTTTATCCCATGCTAAGGGTTGTCTTTTCGTCTTGTTTATGGGTTTCTTTGCTGTGCAAAAGCTTTTAAGTTTCATTAGGTTCCATTTGTTTATTTTTGGTTTTATTTCCCTTTCTCTAGGAGGTGGGTCAAAAAGAATAGTGCTGTGATTTAGGTCATAGAGTGTTCTGCCTATGTTTTCCTCTAAGAGTTTTATAGTGTCTAGACTTACATTTAGGTCTTTAATCCTTTTTTTTTTTTTTTTAATGTTGAGCCTTCTTTTAATTTATTTATTTTTATTTTTGGCTGTGTTGGGTCTTTGTTTCTGTGCAAGGGCTTTCTCCAGTGTGGCAAGCGGGGGCCACTCTTCATCGCGGTGCGTGGGCCTCTCACTGTTGCGGCTTCTCTTGTTGCGGATCACAGGCTCCAGACACGCAGGCTCAGTAGTTGTGGCTCACGGGCCTAGTTGCTCTGTGGCATGTGGGATCTTCCCAGACCAGGGCTCGAACCCGTGTCTCCTTCATTAGCAGGCAGATTCTCAACCACTGTGCCACCAGGGAAGCCCTCTTTAATCCATTTTGAGTTTATTTTTCTGTATGGTGTTAGGGAGTGTTGTAATTTCATTCTTTTATATGTAGCTCTCCAGTTTTCCCAGCACCACTTACTGAAGAGACTTTATTTTTTCCAATGTATATTCTTGCCTCCTTTATCAAAGATAACGTGACCATATGTGTGTAGGTTTATCTCGGCTTTCTATCCTGTTCCATTTATCTATATTTCTGTTTTTGTGCCAGTACCACACTGTCTTGATTACTGTAGCTTTGTAGTACAGTTGGAAGTCAGGGAGCCTGATTCCTCCAGCTCTGTTTTTCTTTCTCAAGATTGCTTTGGCTATTCGAGGTCTTTTTTGTTTCCATACAAATTGTGAAATTTTTTGTTCTAGTTCTGTGGAAAATGCCATTGGTAATTTGATAGGGATTGCATTGAAGCTGTAGATTGCTTTGGGGAGTATAGTCATTTTCACAATGTTGATTCTTCCAATCCAAGAACATGGTATATTTCTCCATCTGTTTGTATCATCTTTAATTTCTTTCATCAGTGTCTTATAGTTTTCTGCATACAGGTCTTTTGTCTCCTTAGGTAGGTTTATTCCTAGTTGTTTTATTCTTTTTGTTACAATGGTAAATGGGAATGTTTCCTTAATATCTCTTTCAGATTATTCATCATTAGTGTATAGGAATGCAAGAGATTTCTGTGCATTAATTTTGTATCCTGCTACTTTACCAAATTCATTGATTAGCTCTAGTAGTTTTCTGGTAGCATCTTTAAGATTCTCTATGTATAGTATCATGTCATCTGCAAACAGTGACAGTTTTACTTCTTCTTTTCCAATTTGGATTTCTTTATTTCTTTTTCTTCTCTGAGTGCTGTGGCTCAAACTTCCAAAACTATGTTGACTAATAGTGGTGAGAGTGGGCAACCTTGTCTTGTTCTTGATCTTAGTTTAAATCATTTCAGTTTTTCAGCATTGAGAACAGCGTTGGCTGTGGTTTTGTCATATATGGCCTTTATTATGTTGGGGTAAGTTCCCTCTATGCCTACTTTCTGGAGGGTTTTTATCATAAATTTGTGTTGAATTTTGTCGAAATTCAATTTTGTCAAAATGCTTTCTCTGCATCTATTGAGATGATCATACGGTTTTTCGCCTTCAATTTGTTGATATGGTTTATCACATTGTTTGATTGGTGTATATTGAAGAATCCTTGCATTCCTGAGCTAAACCCCACTTGATCATGGTGTATGATCCTTTTAATGTGCTGCTGAATTCTGTTTGCTAGTATTTTGTTGAGGATTTTTTGCATCTATGTTAATCAGTGATATTGGCCTGTCGTTTTTGTGTGTGTGTGTGTGTGTGTGACATCTTTTTCCAGTTTTGGTATCAGGGTGATGGTGGCCTCACAGAATGAGTTCGGGAGTTTCCTCCCTGTGCTATAATTTAGAAGAGTTTGAGAAGGACAGATGTTAGGTCTTCTCTAAATATTTGATAGAATTCACCTGTGAAGCCATCTGGTCCTGGGCTTTTGTTTGTTGGAAGATTTTTAAATACAGTTTCATCTTCAGTGCTTGTGTTTGGTCTATTTAAATTTTCTATTTCTTCCTGGTTCAGTATTGGAAGTTTGTGCTTTTCTAAGAATTTGTCCATTTCTTCCAGGTTGTCCATTTCATTGGCATATAGTTGCTTGTAGTAATCTCTCATGATCCTTTGTGTTTTTGCAGTGTCAGTTGTTATTTCTCCTTTTCCATTTCTGCTTCTATTGATCTGAGTCTTCCCCCTTTTTTTCTTGATGAGGCTGGCTAATGGTTTATTAATTTTATCTTCTCAAAGAACCAGCTTTTAGTTTTATCGATCTTTGCTATCATTTCCTTCATTTCTTTATCATTTATTTCTGATGTGATCTTTATGATTTCTTTCCTTCTGCTAACTTTGGGGGTTTTTTGTTCTTCTTTCTCTAATTGCTTTAGGTGTAAGGTTAGGTTGTTTATTTGAGATGTTTCTTATTTCTTTAGGTTTGGTTGTATTGCTCTAAACTTCCCTCTTAGAACTGCTTTTGCTGCATCCCATAGGTTTTGGGTCGTTGTGTTTTCATTGTCATTTGTTTCTAGGTATTTTTTGATTTCCTCTTTTATTTCTTCAGTGATCTCTTGGTTATTTAGTATTGTATTGTTTAGCCTCCATGTGTTTGTATTTTTTACAGTATTTTTCTTCAACTGGTATCTAGTCTTATAGCGCTGAGGTTGGAAAGATTCTTGATACAATTTCCATTTTCTTAAATTTACCAAGGCTTGATTTGTGACCCAAGGTAGAATCTATCTTGGAGAATGTTCCATGAGTACTTGAGAAGAAATTGTATTCTGTTGTGTTTGGATGGAATGTCCTATAAATATCAATTAAGTCCATCTTGTTTAATGTGTCATTTAAACCTTGTGTTTCCTTATTTATTTTCATTTTGGATGATCTGTCCATTGGTGAACCTGGGGTGTTAAAGTTCCCTACTGTTATTGTGTTTCTGTCGATTTCCCCTTTTATGGCTGTTAGCATCTGACTTATCTATTGAGGTGCTCCTATGTTGTGTGCATAAATATGTACAATTGTATAACTTCTTCTCAGATTGATCCCTTGATCATTATGCAGCATCCTTCTTTGTCTCTTGTAATAGTCTTTATTTTGAGGTCTGTTCTCTCTGGTATGAGAATTGCTACTCCAGCTTTCTTTTGATTTCTATTTGTGTGGAATTTCCTTTTCCATCCCTTCACTTTCAGTCTGTATGTTTCCCTAGGTCTGGAGTAGGTGTCCTGTAGACAGCATATGTATGGGTCTTGTTTTTTAATCCATTCAGCCAGTCTATGTCTTTTGGTTGGAGCATTTAATCTATTTACATTTAAGGTGATTTTCAATATGTATGTTTCTATTACCATTTTCTTAATTGTTTTGGGTTTGTCATTGTAGGTCTTTTCCTTCTGTTGTGTTTCCTGCCTAGACAAGTTTCTTTAGCATTTGCTGTAAAGCTGGTTTGGTGGTGGTGAATTCTCTTAGCTTTTGCTTTTCTGTAAAGGTTTTAATTTCCCTTTAAAAATGGAATGAGATCCTTGCTGGGTAGAGTAATCTTGCTTGTAGGTTTTTCCCTTTCATCACTTTAAATATGTCCTGCCACTCCCTTATGGCTTGCAAAATTTCTGCTGGAATTTCAGCTATTAATCTTTTGGGGATTCCCTTGTGTGTTATTTGTTGCTTTTCCCTGCTGCTTTTAATATTTTTTCTTTGTATTTAATTTTTGATAGTTTGATTAATATGTGTCTTGGCATGTTTCTCCTTGGATTTTTCCTGTATGTGACTCTCTGAGCTTCCTGGACTAGATTGACTATTTCCTTTCCCATGTTAGGGAAATTTTCAACTATAATCTCTTCAAATATTTTCTCAGACCCTTTCTTTTTCTCTTCTTCTTCTGGGACCCCTATATTCGATCGTTGGTGCATTTAATGTTGTCCTGGAGGTCTCTGAGACTGTCTTCAATTCTTTTCATTCTTTTATCTTTATTCTGCTCTGCCATAGTTACTTCCACTATGTTGTCTTCCAGGTCACTTATCCTTCCTTCTGCCTCAATTATTCTATTGATCCCTTAGAGAATTTTAAATTTCATTTATTGTGTTGTTCATCATTGTTTGCTTGCTCTTTAGTTCTTCTAGGTCCTTTTTAAATGTTTCTTGTATTTTCTCCATTCTATTTCCAAGATTTGGGATCATCTTTACTATTATTACTCTGAATTCTTTTTCAGCTGGACTGCCTATTTCCTGTTCATTAATTTGGTCTGGTGGGTTTTTACCTTGCTGCTTCATCTGCTGTATGTTTCTCTGTCTTTTCATTTTTCTTAACTTACTGTGTTTGGGATCTCCTTTTCACAGGCTGAGGGTTCGTAGCTCCTGTTGTTTTTGGTGTCTGCCCCCAGTGTCTAAGGTTGGTTCAGTGGGTTGTGTAGGCTTCCTGGTGGAGCAGAGTAGTGCCTGTGTTCTGGTGGATGAGGCTGGATCTTGTCTTTCTGGTGGTCTGGTGGTGTGTTTTGGTGTTTTTATGAATTTATTATGATTTTAGGCAGGCTCTCTGCTAATTGGTGAGGTTGTGTTACCGTCTTGCTTAGTTGTTTGGCATGGGGTGTCCAGCACTGGAGCTTGCTGGTCATTGAGTGGAGCTGGGTCTTAGCATTGAGATGGAGATCTGTGGGCAAGCTCTCACCGATTGATATTACGAGGGGCCGAGAGGTCTCTGGTGGACCAATGTCCTAAAGTCAGCTCTCCACCTCCTAGGCTCAGGCCTGACACCTGGCCAGAGCATCAAAACTCTGTCAGGCACATGGCAGTCTCCCACTGAATCTAGTCTTCTTTTAGAGTGATCTCCGTACAGGATCTCCAAACTCCAGAACTCCACACTCCAGAGGCCCTTTTTTCGACATGCTGCCTCTCCCCTCTGCCTGTTTCTTCATTTATAATGATGACAGTAATACCCAATTCTTAGGATTAAATGTGAATTAAAATAGAAAAAGTATTTTTTAATGCTTAATAATATAAATGGCCTATGATAAGTAAAAATAAATGTAGGCCGTCACTATTAGTTGTCACTCTGCTATTATCAGTTTTTAGATATTAGTATAACTCAGGAATCTGAGTGTAGGATTTGAAAGATGAATTTCCGTGAGGAAGGGGAGTATATTGGAAAGGAAAAGTGAAGCAAGGGAACCCAGACAGATTGGTAACAAGAGCAGGAGGTTTGGAATCGATTTAGTAATTGAGACATAGTATGGAGTTTGTGGACTCTAAAAATATGTAGCTAAACAGATGTACTTTAATATGGCAGAAATGTGTCTTCTCAACTATTAATGCCAAGTTACCCTTGTGGAATGATTGTGAAATTGAATGATGACCTTTAGGTCAATTTTTTGTTAGCTTCAGACACCAATCATGATTATATTTCTCATGTTATTTTACCAATTTTTTCTGTCCCAGATGTAGGCAAAGAAAATTTTAACTATTATTATGTTAAATTCACTTAAAAAGAGACGGCATCCTCACTCATTTGTGTTCTCAAGAACTGTTTTACTTTGGATGAAGTAATTCAAGCAGGTCTGCAGTTTTCCAGCTTCATGTTGTTTTAACTTCAACAGTTAACACCTCAGAGCGAAAATGAATATAATAGGGGCTGTTATTCAGCGTATAATGAAAAAGAATCTCTTTGTGTCATTAATTTTTATATTATGATGGTTAAAATTGTGATTTCTAGAATAAGTGCCCTTATTTTCCATTACGCAAATTACTTGACATATCTAACCATCACTTCACTTGTTAGTAAATAGAAGTGATAAAAGCATCGTTGTGTTGGTTTTTAGTGACAATCAAATTAGGAAATGTATGTAAAGTGCCTGGCATTTAGCACATAAATAAATTTTTGGCCATATTACCTACAAGATTCTTTGACATTGATCATTAATTAAGATAATACATTGAAGCAAACATAATTCATATCCTTATTTATAGAAAAGGAAACTGAGATTTAGAAATTTTTATTATTGGTCTTATTTATAGGAGGTGGCCAAAACAAGAATTGACTCAGGTATAAAAAAATCAAGATCCCATGATTTTTCTACTTTAGTACCAACTTGTGTGTGTGTGTGTGTGTGTGTGCGTGCGTGTGTGTTTTGCTTTCTTTGTGTACTTGAAACAGTGAATCAGTAGACGACAAGTCAGTTAGTGGGAAGAGTAAAGGAGGGGAATATATTAATAATTTAGTTCACTTCAAATTTTATTGCATGCCTAGTATAAGGAATGGAATAAATATCTGAATCACATAACATCCTTGACCAAAAAAATCCCGTTGTCCATTGTGGGAAATAGACATTTATAGCATAGAATAATAAGCACAATATGTGTGCCTGGAACAGAATTGCCAAATGGAAACAAGAGGTTCACTCTGTCAGGGGAGGCATAGTTGGAAGGATGGAGCATGTGTCTTCTGAGAAGAGTCATGGGGAAGGTGAGCTAAAGCAATGTTTAAAGGAGGGACAGAGTTTCCCAAATGAAGGTTCATCCCAGATGGTGGGAAAAATTGCCAAGAAATAGAGGAACACGGTGATTTTGAAAATAAGAAGCAGCTCAACATCATCAGAATTAAAACTTTGAAATTTGGCAGAAATGGTAAAAAGGAGTAAGACTCAGGCCAACAGGGGACAGAACTTAAAAGACCCTTTACAGAAATACAAGTAAGATCTGCTGAGAGAATGTGGATACTCCTAGTGGAGAAAAGGGTAAATTTTCTTTCTCTCTGCCTCAGAAATTTTCAAGCAAGAAAGGAGTCCTAATCATGGACTCAGGCTGCTCTGTCGCTGATGTTGGAAAATTTCAGGAGTATAAAGTTAGAGTCTGTTGTGCCTCATGACAAGAAAGTCTGTTTCTTTGATTTACCACCTGAGATTAAGCTACCTTGTTTTACCTCTTGAGCATCATTCGGGGAATTAATGGTGCAATGCTGGGCATATGGATGCTGATGACAGAGAAATATCCCATCTGTGAGAGAGCTCTCACAAGATAGAGTTAAATGGAATTTATATCGACTCAATTCTAACTAGCATAATCTTGGGAGGTTGTGAAATCCCTTTCAGAGCACCAATTTAATAGAAGTCATCTAATTAAAAACCCACTAAATAATACTTGTTTTAGCTATTTCCTTAGCTTAATTGAATGTATGCCATTTACTTTTCAAGGACTTTTAACTGCTGTCCCAGCTGAGCCTTTAAAAAACAGCCGTTATTGTGACACAAGCTGGTAAGAGATCAGACATATTTCAGTTTACTGAGTAAATTAAACATGTAGGGCATTTAAAAATAAAAGCTTTTAACTGTACTGAAACTAACTATCATACAATATTTCATAGCAGCACTTAAAACTAAGCAAAGTTGAGACAGAGACTCTGTCACTGGGGATGTTGCATCTGATAGAGTCCCATTTGGAACATGAAAATTCAAGCTCTACGTCTCCAAGGGCTTCAGGCATACATCTGCTCCTTTACACCACTTAATGAATGTATCTGACTTCATCAATAGGTGCTTCTGAGACAAAGCATTCCTTTCCCAACAAACAGTGCTGCAGCTACATTCGTTCATATAATTCTTTATGTTTGTACAGAGATTACTGGCATGACAACAAGGCTCATTATTTTCAGAATTGTGTGGGTGAGTTTGTGGAGAGAGAGTTAAATCTGAACTTCTTGATGTGTGATAAAGAAACATGCAGTCTTTTTAGAAATCATGTACCGACAAAGATCAGATGAGCCCATCCTTCATGAAGCAACAAATCTGAGCTCTAATACAGTTGATGGATTACTGTCTACAAGGAATGATAACAATACCTATGGTAAAAATTCTAATTAAATTAACTAAAGGACAGTCTCAGCTCTAATACAGTTGATGGATTACTGTCTACAAGGAATGATAACAATACCTATGGTAAAAATTCTAACTAAATTAACTAAAGGACAGTCTCAGTGTGTATTTTTCACTGTATCAAATATATAAGATTATTCAGAAGCACACAATATGAAATTGTATTAATGAAGAACTGGATGTGCTCTAAGATTAGTTTTGTTTTATGCCAAGTTTGTAGAAAATTGGTTGAGACTAAAATCATACTGTTCATTTGACTGAGTTGAAAATCTTCTCTAAATATAACAGGTCATTTAATGAAAAATAGTTATACACATGCAAGAACATATTTTATGAGTTTTACATCTCATGCATCTTGGTTATTTTCTCAGCTCATCTTCAAACCACTCTTGTACCAGACTGAACTTTTAGGCCAAGTTGTATTGTTGGCCAGTTGGTGCATTACAGAAACACAATAGATGTAAACACTGCTTTTAGGCTAAGTTGTGTTGATGGCCAGTTGGTGTATTACAGAAACACAATAAATGTAAACACATAGATGTAAACCCATATGATGACATGGGTTAAGGCATTTAAAATGCTTTAAAGAAATGTTCATCTCCTGTCCCAGATTTCAGCATATGTCCCTAGGTCTTCATTCAGCTTACCTATCTGGATTCCTGCTTTAGTTTTTGGACTCTGAAAAATTTCTCTGTCTCTCTCTTTCTGTTTTGTTCTTGTCATGTATTTTTAAAATGTGCCATATTTTAAATATGGCATCCTTATGTATTTCGTAATTTCTTTTGCAGTAATAAGATTTTACATGGTAGTAGTCTTCATGCTTTCACAAATTGAATGACCACCTATTTTCAACATATGAATTATTTTTTAGGTCTCAAAATGTAATATGACATCATGTGTTATTACAGAATGGTGTTCCAACATATATATTCAAATACTATATGCTCATATATAAGCTGCTAGTTTTAAAAGTAAACACTGTATCTCACTAAAATATAACGATTTTCGTAATATAACATATCGGTTGTATGTGACCTACTGAATTTATAATTTTCAGAAGAAATGTCTTAAAAAGTGTGTGAAGAATTGAAAAATCTCTTTAGTAAAATGAACAGAGCACTTCCATTATAAACACATAATAAAAGGCATTGTGTCTGTGGGTGAATTTAAGAATAGAAAGCTGGGAATGCAGAAAAGAAAGTCTACTTGGACCTTATGTTATTTACTGATGTTTCTTAAAGATTTAGGCTTTTTTTTAAAGATACTAGAATTATTTTCTCAAAAGTTACTATACTACCAATCAAAGTAGTGCACTTAGTAGCAGTTTATTTTTTAATCATGTGACTATTTCAACAGATATTTTTTATAAACTTCAGTAATCATTCATGATGAAAATTTTGTAGCAAATTGAGGTTAGAAAGAAACTTCTTATTCTAATAAATATATATATATTTTAAAACTACAGCCAACCTCCCACTCAAGTTTTAAATATTGAAAGGTTTTCTTTAAATTCACCAACAAGAAAAAGTTGTCCCATATCTCTACTTCTATTTCTCTTTGTACTGGAAGCCCCGACCTTCTCAGTAAGGCAAAATAAGCAAATAAATTTATAAGGACTGATAAAGAAGAATCAAAGTTGCTGTAATTTTCACATTATATTGTGTATAGAAAATTCAAAAAAATCAACACATATTACAAATGTTACAAGAATTTTGAAAGCTTGCTAAATACAAAATAATACAGAATAATCGACTTTTTATATATATCAACCAAAAAACCTAGTAAAAAATTTTTAAGAAATATTAATATATTATAAAAATAAAACATATATGGTAATAAATACATAATGGGCAAGAACTCCTAGATAATTGTTATACTTAAAGGAGATGTGTTAGAGAATTAAATAAACCTATTGATATACCACATATGGATAGGAAGACTCAATATTTAAATATGTCAAGTCTCTTGAAATTGATTTATAATTTTAATGTAATCCCAACCCATTTGCAACACTTATTTTACGAAAAAGCTAATTCTTAAATTTATATGAAATCAACTGCAAGGGGTCAATACTTGCCAAGATAGTCTGAAGGGGAAAAAAATGGATGGAGGACTTGTTCTACAAAATATCATTATATAGTATAAAGCTATGTAGATTCTGCAGAGTCCTATTGGTGCAGGGATAGACCATAGAGAGCCCAGAAATAGATCACACATATACAGATGCTTGGTATTTGGCAAGGGTCACTGAAGAGCAGCTAGAAAAACAGCCTGTTTTCGAAATTGACGCTACAATAATTGGGCATCCAGTGGGAATCAGATGTCTTGGGGAAACACAAGACATCTGATTCCCACTCAAATTCATCCCAGGTAAACTAACTACCTAATTAAGAAAGGCAATACAAAAAGCATTAGAAGATAATATATGAGAGTATCTTTGAGACCTCAAGCTAGGAAAGCTTTCTTAAAACACAAAACATGCTACCAATTAATAAAACCAACTACATTAAAATTGAGGGTATCTGTTTGTTAAAAGACTCCATATGCTCTTTATTAAGGGCAGCTGTCTTGAAAGCTTATGTGTAAAACATATTAGATACAAAGATACAACAAATTAATAGGGGATATCCAAAAAAAACAAACAAAAATATTGGGCAAACTAAACAGTTACCTCACATAGGTAGACATCCAAATTATTAATTTATGCCTAGAAAAATGTTGAACTCATTGCTAATTGGGGAAATGCACATTAAAATGACAACAATGTACCACTTCAAGCATCCAACAGGTTAGAGAAACAAATACTGTATTTGAAAGTACTGTCTGTTGACAAATGTGGAGATATGGAAACCCTCCACTCTCCCATCCTTTCCTGTTGAGAAAGAAATTAATTCAAGCACTTTGGGAAAGAGGTGAGCATTGCCTAGTGAAATTGAAGACATGTATACTCTATTAAACATAGGTCAGGCTCCTGGGTACACACTCAAGAGAAAACTGTTTATGTACAAGAATGGTACAAAACAGTCAATAAAAGTTTTAAAAAAAGAAACAATCGAATATAAACTGATAGGGGAATAGAAAAATAAATTATCATGATTTACACAATTGAATACTATCCATCATTGAAAATGAATGAAATATATCTATCAATACATATCAATGTTAATTAATCTCTAAAACATTTTGAGAAAAATGGCAACACAGAAGGATATGTAAATTTATAGTCCATTTATATAGTTTAGAAACATAACTTACGAAGACTTTATTTTCGTGAATACATATTTTTTGGTGAAAATTAAAAAAGTGAATTCACTGCTGAGATTCACAAGATGTTTCAAATATTGGTAACATTTTTCTTAAGCTACATGTGAATATTTTAATATATTTTATTGATATGTCATATAATATGCATTTGTTTTATGATTGAAAATTCAAAACTGTTTTGAAAAGTATGTTGGAAAAATAAGCTCACAAAATTGTATTAGGTTCAATAGGAACATTACAACTATTATTAAATCTACTAATGCTAATATCTCAGTAAAATCTCAATAACAATCTCCTTTAGTTATTTTAAAAGGCTGGAAACTGAAGCTGTTGTTTGGTCATTGTAGTTTTGTAGTTTTGTTTTGTTTTTCTTTACTGCCTATTTTCAGAAAAACATGTAAAGTATTGGAGCTTTATGTTTTCCAAAGCAATTTTCCACTGCATTTTAAAAAAGTTGTGATAGGCCATTAGAAGGATGGTTCTTGCCTTTTCCTTTGTGAATGACCACATCATGCTTTCTTATTTCATCATGAACAAAGTTATTTGGGGCTACCAGACTTTTACTTCAACAAAATTTCTCAGCTCATCTTTTTTTGGTTTTGTTTACAATATTGAGAATGCAGTTGCTACAGTCTAACAGGTTTCATATTTTCATACTGAATTCAGCCAAAGACCTCTCCCAAAATACTTTTGGTTCTTAAAAAGGTCTGCAGTCTTCATTTACCTTCTTTCCCTTTTTTGTTCAAAAAGAGAATACTTAATTAAATGGAAGGGGGCCTTGGTGACCCTAAACTGGTCACCAAGTTTCTGGTCAGAGCCTGCATCAGTCTGCTCTTATCTTCCTGACCATTTTCTGTACCTTCTAAAGAGTGCTTAGAGCCTGATTTTGCAACCCTACATTTTCTGCCTCTTAATCTCCTTCTATTACTGGGTTGTTGTTAGATAACCAGAAATGGAATTATTTTGCTAAATAGACTTTTTTCTATTAATACTAATTTTATTTATAACTCAAAGTTCTGAGTTTATTTAGAGGCTTGTGTTTTATAATCCAGAAAGTTGTGGCCATTATGTAGACAGAAAAGACTAAATCCAACCTCTTAATGTTGGGAGAGAGCAATCTATATCAGCTGACCTTAAACTGGGGTCTGAGGAGTCCTGGAGGTCTCTGAGACACTTTCAAACAATCTGCAAGGTCAAAACTATTTTCATAATAATATTATGATGTCATTTGCATTTTTCATCCCCATTCTCTCACAAGTGTAAAGTAGAATTTTTCAGAGGTTAATGGCATGTGATAGCAGAACAGATCAAATGTAGAAGCAGATATGAAAATCAGCTTTCTCCTATTAAGTCAGACATTAAAGAGATCTATAAAATCAGAAAACAATGCCATATTCTTACTATTTTTGTTTTAGAAAATATACTTATTTTCATAAAAAGGAACCTGTATATTAAGTAATAGATATTTTATTTGCTTATTTTAAATGAAGTAATAAAGAGATATATTAACTTATTTCACATTTTAATTTAGCATAGAGTAAATAATAACATATAATTCACTTAAACTAAAACTCTTTAGTGTCCTTAGGTTATTTTTAGAGAGCAAATGGGTGCTGAAACCAACAAGTTTGAGAATTATTTGTCTTGAGTTACTTTTTTTATTTCTTGAGATTATATTGTTATACAATTATCTAATCCAATAACGCAGCTTGTAGTTTTTCTAAGGTTATGTGAACTCTCTTATTTTCTAGTTTCCCTGAGAATGCAA
Organism: Leucopleurus acutus; assembly: GCF_964270905.1. NCBI lineage: Eukaryota > Metazoa > Chordata > Mammalia > Artiodactyla > Delphinidae > Leucopleurus > Leucopleurus acutus. The sequence goes on from NC_139146.1 coordinate 54,069,286, forward strand.
GAAGTTAAGAGTAATGGCGATAGACTTTTTAAAAATTTGAACACAAAAGGATGGATATTTTTATCCATAGTATACTTTCATTGATTTGTGGTATTTGGTTAAATTTGATTTTTGGTCCCAGAAAGAACTTGAATTAGGTAATTGATTTTAATATTTTCAATTCTTTGCAGTATTCTTTTTAATGTTAATTTTTTAAGAGAAAATTGATTTTTAACATAATATATAAATTTATATTTTTTAATGGGAAGCAGAATTTATATCCACAAGAATACAAACTTGATAAAATCAACAACAGTGATTTTTTTTTCCTTTAAATTATACAGGTATTTTCTCTATCAAGATATTTACATTTATGCTAAAGGAAAAAAGGTATACTGCTAAATTTATAGTTTTAAATCTCAATAAATCTTACATTTGTGTATACCTATATAACCAGCACTCAGATCAAGTTATTTAATATTTCCAAATGTACCACATTTGACAATTCTTAAGCAACGCATCTTCCCAGAGATAACTTTTACTTTAAAAATATAGATAAGTTTTGCCTATTCTTAAATTTCACAGAATTGGAATGCAGCATTATATGCTTTTTTGTATGGAATTTCTTTTGCTCAATATTATGTCAGTGATGCTTATCCTTATTATTGAGAGTCTTTCTCTTTTTATTGTGACATATTTTTACATTGTATGAGTATAGTACAGTGTACTTACCCATTCTAGTGTTGGGCTTTGGGTCATTTCAAATTTTAAGTTATTCTGAATAAAGCTGCTATGAACTCTTGTATAATTTGGTGGAAAAATGTGCTCATTTTTCTTGGAATAAAATTTGGGAATGTAATTCCTTGATCAGGTGATAGTCTTAGCAGACACTGGCAAACTCTTTTTGAAAGTGATTTAACTAATTTATATTACCATTAGCAATCTAGTTGTTCTACATCTTTGGCCACCCTTGGCATTGTCTAGCTTTTAAATTTTAGTCATCCTGTTTTGTGTGTGTCATGGTACCTTGTAGTTATTTTAATTTGCATTTTTATAATGACAAATGCTCTTTAGCACCTTTTCATATGAATATTCGCCATTCGAATATTTTGTGAAATGTTCCTTCAAGCATTTTACTCATCTGTTTATGAATTGTACTTTCTATATTATGTGTAGAAGTTATTTGTAGTCTCTCTATATTACAGATTTCCTTTCCTGGTCTCTGCCTTTGCTTTTCACTCTCTTTATATTGCCTTCCTTAAACAGAATTTTTTAGTTTCATTACTAATATTTACTTTGACGATTAGTGATTTTTGTGTTCTTCAGGAAATCTTTGACTACTCAAAATAATAAATATATTATACTAAGTTTTCTTATAGAAACACCATTGCTTTATATTTTACATTAGTTCTATAATCAATCTCAAATAAATTATCATGTATTTTGTAAGTAAGGAAATGAGACTCATTTATGTTTTTCCATACTGATATGCATTTGACATGGTATCATTTATTTTAAAGACCACTGTCTCCAGAGTGGCCCCCATAGGTAAATCAGGTGGCCATAATGCATGGTTTTGTTTCTGAACTCTGTTCTGCTTCTTTGATACTCCTGTTTTTTAAGAATTCTCAGAAATTCTGCCTTTGAATTGCAGTTTTAAAAAATTTACATTTAAATGTTCATAATGAACATATCAGTTGGGTTTAAATCTACCAGTTTCTTATTTCTCTCAGTTCTTTTCCCCTTTTATATTTTCAATGTTCTTTTGAAATAAGTGAGAATTTTTCAAAATTTGATTTTATCTCCACTGTTGGCTTATTAGACATACTTGATTGTTTAAATTGGTTGCTCTAGGGTTTACAGATGCATATTTAATTTATCACAAATAACATTGTAACATATTATATACATTTAATGTAAGAATCTTACAATATTCTCTCTCTGTCCTTGTGGTATTGTCATATATTTGGACTCTAAATAATTATATCTAATTTAAATTTTAAAACAAGATAAACAGCTTTATATATTTACTTACATAGTTTTCATTTATGGTATTCTTTATTCTCTGGCAGATATCTAAGATTCTGTCAACTTGAAGAACTTTTTCACACATTCTTATAGGAAAAATAAGCTAGCACCAGATTCTCTGAGATTTTACTTCTCCTCAAGTCTTTATTTGGCCTTAATTTTTGAAACATATTTTTTTGGATATAAAAATCCGAATTATCTCAGGTTCCTACAGGATCATTTACTCCGTTTCATTTTCTTGTCCTCTCTCTTTTTTAGAAAATGTCTGGTAATCCTTGGTTCTCTCTTCGTATCTGAGTGTGAGATAAGTAATTAATTTGCCATGTTGGGCTAAGAACCTCAGTAATATAATGTATAATCTTTCTTAATTTGCTACACACAGATATAATTGTACTGTATCATGTTTTGATTTTCATTTTTGGTTATCATAAAGGTAAACACTTAATATCTTATTAAAGTGATATTCTTTATGAAAAATTTAGGACAATATTGATTATTGAAATTCAGCTTAATAAATTATCATTGAATATGAGTATACTTTATATAATCTGTAACATGTACCCCTCAAAATTATTACAGAAAATTTAATAGACTACTATATACAATGTTAGGGAAATATATTTTTCACTTATCCTCCTTGTTTAGTTCTTAAAAATAGTTATTGTTTAATTTGCCAAGGAATGATACCAAATAGCTTATTGAATTTATACTAATGCCATCAGCCAACACATACAATAAATATTGAAGCTTCGTAGAAATAAATCAATTCAATGAACAATAATACATGCTATTATTATATATTGATGGGAATTTTATTCTTTTGTTGAATATATATATATATATATATAAAACCATTATTAATATTAGTAAAACTTACATACAGTGAAAGCATATACCCATAAGGAAAAGATTCAAATAAAACTACCCCTTATGTTTTTATTCTGTTTACCAGAGTATTTGAAATTATATCACCTAAGGGAATAAATACTAGCCAAATAACTTTATAATTGATATAAAAATGTAAATAGTGGGGGAAAAATAAAGCCTGTTTTTCTGGTCAACTTTCACTATTTAGATTTTTTATTTTCAAGTTCACAATTTATAGTAAAACTCCTTATAAACTGATTTGCATGTCTAATTTAATTATGTATTATCCATCTTTCGTCTTGCTAATTAGGTTGAGTTTTATTATAAAATGAAAAATGTTACCATGTGAATAATAGTGGCTCTGAGTGACAATTAGTAACTAATAAATTTAAATAATAAATTTAAATTGAGCATATCACTTTAGATATCTGGGATTCAATTTGCTCATTGACAAATGAGAGGATTGGATATGATGACCTGTTGGATATTCCAGCTTTCACTCTCCTGGATTCCAATTGATAAGAACCAGACTTAGACATGGATTTGCCCTGCCTCTTCCATGGAGTAGAGCTGCTCTCGTGGTTTTCAAGTGTTTTTACCAACCTTTCAGAGCTTTTCTCATTGCAGCTACTGGCAGCTAAAGTGCCATTTCTGACTTCTACATGGCTGAGGTGGATAGGGTGGTCCAGATAGGCACATGTGGACCTGAGTAAAAATATAGATATTTTAATGCAATGTAATTCTCTCCTCCTTCTATTTATTAATAGACACCCACCATATGCATGTCCATCTCATAAAAACATACATGTGCAGTTCTTTAGAGTGATATTAGTAGAAATAGTCAAATTGCAGTTTAAATATGTCAATAAATGAATAAGTCAAAAAAGCTAGGGAAAATCCACCTAGAAGATAAATGTATAAGATCTTTTGTGTATATTTACCCTGAGCTATCCTGTCCCCTCAGTTCCAATAATATTGTTCTTAAGTACATTATCTCCTTTGTTACACACCACTGTACATGGATGAAAACTGTCTACCTTACTTTTACTACTGGAATGGAAAGGGAGGTATAAAGAAAATAAATCATGTACATTTTGATGCTCTGCTCCAAGATTTATGTAATAAAAAAAGGAAAGTTTCCTTGACTGGAAATATTCAAAATATGGAAAAAATAAAAGGATAGAATAGTAAAGAAAGAAATATCAACTCTGTCATGTTATGCAATCAATAAAACATTAATTATGGAAACAATATAAAAAGGTACAAGATGACATTTTTAAAATTTTGAATGAAATAAATGAACTGCAAAATTATATGTTCTATGAATTTTATTAGATAAATATATGAGAATTTTAATAAAATGTAATAAATTTTAATTAATTTAATGAAAGAGCAGAGTAAAATAACAGCAGTTGATTCTTGGAAGAATGGCATTGTGAGTGAAGTATTTTTCTGTTAAATTTTAAAAATTATTTATACTGCAAGAAATAAAAATTATAAAGTATTTATGAGCCAAAGTATAAAATTTTTAATGAAAAAAATAAGACAGGATGACAATTTTCCTAAGACTATATATCCAGGAGAGTTTCAGAGATAAGATTCAAACTAAATATTGCCTAATGCACATGCATGCACACTGCCTGTTACACAAAAATATGCTTTATTATTTTAATTTCCACTACACCCATGATAAGAGAGTTAAAAAATCATACATACTCATCCTACATTCTGATCTTTAACACTGGCTCACACTTTAATATGTGCAACTTATATTAGTTATAAATAATTAACATTGTTATTATTAAAATCAATAATTATATTTTATTCCATGATCACCATAAAATCCATATAAATGCTACAAAGATAGAGATAGCATGTTAACCACATAGGAAGATAACATAAATTTGGAAAAATATATAAATTAGGAAAATATAAGATTAGAATTTAAACTTTTCTGGCCAGGCAGAAACTTGAGATAATTTTTAACAGTAAAATTTAATGGAAATAATTATCTATTTGGAATAGGCAATATTCCTGAAATAAAAGTACATGGCGACCTTGCTTTACGTGCAAAAAATATTCCAGATTATTATATGGACATTAAAATAAATGGCAAACTAAAACATAATTATTAAAACTACAGTAGTCTAACGCAGTGCTTCTCTGCTAGGATTTGTAGCCCAGATCTACTTTTGGGGGCCTATGTCAGAAGCACTACTCTTCCCTTGGAAATTATAGTTCACGACCTAGGAATTCACATCTTTCTTGCTGAGATTCATTTAATTTTCTTACTGAACCATTGTTATTGACAAAAGCAAGTAATTTTCCTCAGTTTGATGAAAACAAAAACAACAAAAACACTTTGTTTATAGTTCCTACATTATAGAATACAGTTTCTATATTTAGACAGTCCATAGACTGTTATGTTCAACTTACATTGATACAAATTCAAAAGATGCATTTTTAAATTGAAGTTAAGACAAAAACAATCAGAAGTTGGTAAATCATGCCATAAAATTTTTCCTTGAAAAATATCAAAGAAAATCGGGCTCCTTAGCTTGGAAAATACATGAGAGGTGAGTTCAAGTATGCAATATTATAATTTGGAAGAGAAAATGGATGTATTCTTTGACTTTGCAGAAGAACAGTAAGGAATAGTAAAAACTCTCCTGCATATAGAAAGAATTTTACAATAAAATGGAAATGGAAAGTCTGTAAAAGTATCAGTTCTCTACCACTGGGTGTGTTCATGGTGAAGCCTTCCTGGCCACCTATCAGGAAATGTGATTTCTAAGGGCAGACTCTCTCATGAATTTCTGCCTGAGGTCTACATATCTCTCTGAACCATTGGCAAACAACTACACAGTTTCATGTGCTTATCTGTTAGGGCGGATTAGGAGGTGGTCCAGGTTTGAAAATACACAAATACGATGATTGGACTTATTTGGAAATTGTTTCACTTTGTTCAAGTAAACAGTACAAAGACTTTTGAAAAAGTGCTGCTCATAGGGAGCATGACTCCTCACTTTGTCTAATATCTCTCAGAAGCAGTTCTGATATTTAGAGATTTGGAGTAGTCTCACGTGGAGTTAGATGCAACTCCATGTTCTGTTAGGTTAGCAGAAACCTAAGTGCAGATGTCTTGCACTACTAAAACACTAAAAACAAAACCAAAGTGAACCAAACTAAATTAAGCTAACACTATCTTAAAAGTCAGTCATTATAGGGGCTTCCCTGGTGGCGTAGTGGTTGGGAGTCCGCCTGCCGATGCAGGGGACACGGGTTCGTGCCCCGGTCCGGGAAGATCCCACATGCTGCAGAGCGGCTGGGCCCGTGAGCCATGGCTGCTGAGCCTGCACGTCCGGAGCCTGTGCTCCGCAACGGGAGAGGCCACAACAGTGAGAGGCCTACGTACCGCAAAAAAAAAAAAAAAAAAAAAAAAAAAGTCAATCATTATAAGCTAATAAGTATGTCATACGCCTGAATTCAGAGATTTGAAAGTCTCGTTCTGTTAATGCTGAGGAAACCTCCATTACACTCCAATTCTTTGAACTTTTGCATTTTTGTTCATTTAATGGCCTACCACCAAATGTGTTTGAATACATGCATTTTCTTGAAGAGAGAATTATAAAGGGACCTCTGATTTAAAAATTAAAACATGAGAAACAAACACTCAAAAAAATCTTGGTCAACTGAATAATAGTAAAATTGGTTAATTAATAATTAGTTAATGAGTATGTCTTAATCAGCTTGGCCTGCTGTAACAAACTACGATAGGCTGGGTGGCTTAAACAGCAGATACTTATTTTTCATCATTCTGGAGGCTGGGAAATACAAGATCAAGGTGCCAGCCGATCGCAGTGTCTAGTGAGAGCCCACTTCCTGGTATGTAGCTGGCCTTCCTCTCATTGTATCCCCACATGACAGAGAGCAGAGATGTTAAGCAAGTTCTCTAGTTTCTTCTTTTTTTTTTTTTGAAATGTAAGATCATTTTATTTCTTCACATTTATGCTCTTAAAAGAGTCATCTAAAGTGAGTATTTCTACAAGTCTCCATTCTGACCAGGGCATGTATTCTGGATAATGTCTCTATACATATATCCACTATATGGTTGTATAACTTACTACTGATTTAACATTTATTTAAATGTAAGCAATAAAGTACTTTAAATTGTTATAGACAAAAGAAAATCAATAAATAATCACCAAAGCAGAATATCTGTTCTACTCCCTGAAACAATATATTATCTATAAAATGTATTTACGTTAGAAATCGAAAACTTGAGATCCTCTGTCTCTTCAAAGCTTCCTGTAAAATAAATGTATTAAATTCTTACTTATATTTCCCAACACATGTGCATGCTCACATACAGATGCACATACAACATACAGATGCACATACAAACATTCAATAAGTAAAGGGAAAAATCACCTAAATAATCACATAAGAAATATCTTTTTAAAGCCCTCAGAATGTGTACTATCACTATACAGGTTTGTGATTTGTTAAAAATAGATCTAGATTCACCAAGTAAGCAAGATAACTTCATGATCAGTCTTCAGAATAGCTCTTAGAATTTAAAAATTTCCTATAAATAAAATGACTTACAGATCTCTTTGTTACATCACTCTGTTATTGGTCAAATCAGTCATACAATCAACTGGGTCATTCCATCATTGGATGACTTGAATAACATATATATATATATATATATATATATGTATATATATATATATTTTATACAGCAGGTCCTTAATAGTCATCCATTTTATACATATCAGTGTATACATGTCAACCCCAATCGCCCAATTCATCCCACCACCACCACCACCCCCCATTGCTTCCCCCATTGGTGTCCATACATTAGTTCTCTACATCTGTGTCTCTATTTCAGCCCTGAAAACCAGTTCATCTGTGCCGTTTTTCTAGGCTCCACATATATGCGTTAATATACAATATTTGTTTTTCTCTATCTGACTTCCTTCACTTTGTATGACAGTCTCTAGATCCTTCCACGTCTCAACAAGTGACCCAATTTCATTCTTTTTTATGGCTGAGTAATATTCCATTATGTATATGTACCACATCTTCTTTATCCATTCGTCTGTCGATGGGCATTTAGATTGCTTCCATGACCTGGCTATTGTAAATAGTGCTGCAGTGAATATTGGGGTGCATGTGTCTTTTTGAATAATGGTATTCTCTGGGTATACGCCCAGTAGATCATATGGCAATTCTATTTTTAGATTTTTAAGGAACCTACATACTGTTCTCCATAGTGGCTGTATCAATTTACATTCCCACGAACAGTGCAAGAGGATTCCCTTTTCTCCACACCCTCTCCAGCATTTGTTGTCTGTAGATTATTGATGATGCCCATTCTAACTGGTGTGAGGAGATAGCTCATTGTAGTTTTGATTTGCATTTCTCTAATAATTAGTGATGTTGAGCAGCTTTTCACGTGCTTCTTGGCCATTTGTATATCTTCTTTGGAGAAGTGTCTATTTAGGTCTTTCGCCCATTTTTGGATTGGGTTGTTTGGTTTTTTAATATTGAGCTGCATGAGCTGTTTATATATTTTGGAGATTAATCCTTTGTCCGCTGATTCGTTGACAAATGTTTTCTCCCATTCTGACGGTTGTCTTTTCATCTTGTTTATGGTTTCCTTTGCTGTGCAAAAACTTTTAAGTTTCATTAGGTCCCATTTGTTTATTTTTGTTTTTATTTCTATTACTCTAGGAGGTGGATCAAAAAAGATCTTGCTGTAACTTATGTCAAACACTGTTTTTCCTTTGTTTCCTCTAAGAGTTTTATAGTGTCTGTTCTAAAATTTAGGTCTCAAATCCATTTTGAGTTTATTTTTGTGTATGGTGTTAGGGACTGTTCTAATTTCATTCTTTTACATGTAGCTATCCAGTTTTCCCAGCACCACTTATTGAAGAAACTGTCTTTTCTCCATTGTATATCCTTGTCTCCTTTGTTATAGATTAGTTGACCATAGGTGCTGGGTTTATCTCTGGGCTTTCTATCTTGTTCCACTGATCTATGTTTCTGTTTTTGTGCCAGTATCATATTGTCTTGATTACTGTAGCTTTATACTATAGTCTCAACTCAGGGAGTCTGATTACTCCAACTCGATTTTTTTCCCTCAAGACTGCTTTGGGTATTCGGGGTCTTTTGTGTCTCCATACAAATTTTAAGATTTTTTTGTTCTAGTTGCATAAAAAATGCCGTTGGTAATTTCATAGGGATTGCATTGAAGCTGTAGATTGCTTTAGGTAGTATAGTCATTTTCACAATATTGATTCTTCCAATCCAAGTACATGGTATATCTCTCCATCTGTTGGTATCATCTATAATTTCTTTCATCAGTGTCTTATAGTTTTCTGCATACAGGTCTTTTGTCTCCCTAGGTAGGTTTATTCCTAGGTATTTTATTCTTTTTGTTGAAGTGGTAAATGGGAGTGTTTCCTTAATTTCTCTTTCAGATTTTTCATCATTAGTGTATAGGAATGCAAGAGATTTCTGTGCATTAATTTTGTATCCTGGAACTTTAGCAAATTCATTGATTAGCTCTAGTAGTTTTCTGGTGGCATCTTTAGGATTCTCTATGTATAGTATCATGTCATCTGCAAATAGTGACTGTTTTACTTCTTTTCCAATTTGTATTCCTTTTATTTCTTTTTCTTCTCTGATTGCTGTGGTTAGGACTTCCAAAACTATGTTGAATACTAATGGCGAGAGTGGACATCCATGTCTTGTTCCTGATCTTAGAGGAAATGCTTTCAGTTTTTCACCATTGAGAATGATGTTTGCTGTGGGTCTATCAATTATGGCCTTTATTATGTTGAGGTAGCGTCCCTCTATGCCTACTTTCTGGAGAGTTTTTATCATAAATCGGTGTTGAATTTTGTCAAAAGCTTTTCCTGCATCTTTTGAGATGATCATATGGTTTTTATTCTTCAGTTTGTTAATATGGTTTATCACATTAATTGATTTGCATATATTGAAGAATCCTTGCATCCCTGGGGTAAATCCCACTTGTTCATGGTGTATGATCATTTTAGTGTGCTGTTGGATTCTGTTTACTAGTATTTTGTTGGGGATTTTTGCATCTATATTCATCAGTGATATTACTCTATAATTTTTTTTTTGTAGTATCTTTGTCTGGTTTTGGTATCAGGGTGATGGTGGCCTCATAGAATGAGTTCGGGGGTGTTCCTTCCTCTGCAATTCTTTGGAAGAGTTTAAGAAGGATGGGTGTTAGCTCTTCTCTAAATGTTTGATATAATTCACCTGTGAAGCCGTCTGGTCCTGGACTTTTGTTTGTTAGGAGATTTTTAATCACAGTTTCAATTTCATTGCTTCTGATTGGTCTGTTCATATTTCCTATTTCTTCCTGGTTCAGTCTTGGAAGGTATACCTTTCTAAGAATTTGTCCATTTCTTCCAGGTTGATCATTTTATTGGCATACAGTCACTTGTAGTAGTCTCTTAGGAAGCTTTGTATTTCTGTGGTATCTGTTGTAACTTCTTTTTCATATTTCTAATTTTATTGATTTGAGTCCTCTCCCTCTTTTTCTTGATGAGTCTGGCTAATGGTTTATCAATTTTGTTTATCTTCTCAAGGAAGCAGCTTTTACTTTTATTGATCTTTGCTATTGTTTCCTTTGTTTCTATTTCATTTATTTCTACTCTGACCTTTATGATTTCTTTCCTTCTGCTACCATTGGGTTTTGCTTGTTCTTCTTTCTCTAGTTACTTTAGGTGTAAGTTTAGATTGTTTATTTGAGATTTTCTTGTTTCTTGAGATAGGCTTGTATACCTATAAACTTCCCTCTTAGAACTGCTTTTGCTGCATCCCATAGGCTTTGGATCATCATGTTTTCATTGTCATTTATCTCTAGGTATTTTTTGATTTCCTCAGTGATCTCTTGGTTATTTAGTAACATATTGTTTAGCCTCCATGTGTTTGTGATTTTTACATTTTTCCCCCTGTAATTCATTTCTAATCTCATAGTGTTGTGGTCAGAAAAGATGCTTGATATGATTTCAGTTTTCTTAAATTTACTGTGGCTTGACTTGTGACCCAAGATGTGATCTATCCTGGAGAATGTTCCATGCGCACTTGAGAAGAAAGTGAAATCTGCTGTTTTGGGATGGAATGTCCTATAAATATCAATTAAATCTATCTGGTCTATTGTGTCATTTAAAGCTTCTGTTTCTTTATTTATTTTCATTTTGGATGATCTGTCCATTGGTGTAAGTGAGGTGTTAAAGTCCCCCACTATTATTGTGTGACTGTCGATTTCCTCTTTTATAGCTGTTAGCAGTTGCCTTTTGTATTGAGGTGCTCCTATGTTATATCTTCTTCTTGGATTGATCCTCTGATCATTATGTAGTGTCCTTCCTTGTCCCTTGTAACCTTCTTTATTTTAAAGTCTATTTTATCTGATACGAGTATTGCCACTCCAGCTTTCTTTTGATTTCCCTTTGCATGGAATATCTTTTACCATCCCCTCACTTTCAGTCTGTATGTGTCCCTAGGTCTGAAGTGGGTCTCTTGTAGACAGCATATAGATGGGTTTTGTTTTTGTATCCATTCAGCAAGCCTGTGTCTTTTGGTTGGAGCATTTAATCCATTTACGTTTGGGGTAATTATCGATATGTGTGTTCCTATGACCATTTTCTTAATTGTTTTGGCTTTGTTTTTGTAGGTCCTTTTCTTCTCTTGTGTTTCCTACTTAGAGAAGTTCCTTTAGCATTTGTTGTAGAGCTGGTTTAGTGGTGCTGAATTCTCTTAGCTTTTGCTTATCTGTAAAGCTTTTGATTTCTTCATCGAATCTGAATGAGATCCTTGCCAGGTAGAGAAATCATGGTTGTAGGTTCTTCCCTTTCATCACTTTAAGTATATCACGCCACTCCCTTCTGGCTTGTAGAGTTTCTGCTGAAAAATTAGCTGTTAACCTTATGGGAGTTCCCTTGTATGTTATTTGTCGTTTTTCCCTTGCTGCTTTTAATAATTATTTGTCTTTAATATTTGCCAATTTGATTACTATGTGTCTCGGCATGTTTCTGCTTGGGTTTATCCTGTATGGGACTCTGTGCGCTTCCTGGACTTCGGTGGCTATCTCCTTTCCCATGTTAGGGAAGTTTTCGACTATAATCTCTTCATATATTTTCTCGGGTCCTTTCTCTCTCTCTTCTCCTTCTAGGACCCCTATAATGTGAATGTTTTTGCATTTAATGTTGTCCCAGATGTCTTTTATGCTGTCTTCATTTCTTTTCATTCTTTTTTCTTTATTCTGTTTTGCAACAGTGAATTCCACCATTCTGTCTTCCAGGTCACTTATCCATTCTTCTGCCTCAGTTATTCTGCTATTGATTCCTTCTAGTGTAGTTTTCATTTCAGTTATTGTATTGTTCATCTCTGTTTGTTTGTTCTTTCATTCTTCTAGGTCTTTGTTAAACATTTCTTGCATCTTCTCGATCTTTGCCTCCATTCTTTTTCTGAGGTCCTGGATCATCTTCACTATCATTATTCTGAATTCTTTTTCTGGAAGGTTTCCTATCTCCACTTCATTTAGTTGTTTTTCTGGGGTTTTATCTTGTTCCTTCATCTGGTACATAGCCCTCTGCCTTTTCATCTTGCCTATCTTTCTGTGAATGTGGTTTTTGTTCCACAGGCTGCAGGACTGTAGTTCTGCTTGTTTTTGCTGTCTGCCCTCTGGTGGATGAGGTTGTCTAAGGGGCTTATGCAGGTTTTCTGATGGGAGGGACTGGTGGTGGGCAGAGCTGAGTGTTGCTCTGGTGGGCAGAGCTCAGTAAAACTTTAATCTGTTTGTCTGCTGATGGGTGTGGCTGGGTTCCCTCCCTGTTGGTTGCTTGACCTGAAGCAACCCAACACTGGAGCCTACCTGGGCTCTTTGTTGGGGCTAATGGTGGACTCTGGGAGGGCTCAAGCCAAGGAGTACTTTCCAGAACTTCTGCTGCCAGTGTCCTTGTCCCCAAGATGAGCCACACCCACCCCCTGCCTCCGCAGGAGACCCTCCAACACTAGCAGGTAGGTCTGGTTCAGTCTCCCCTGGGGTCACTGCTCCTTCCCCTGGGCCCCGATGCGCACACCACTTTGTGTGTGCCTTCCAAGAGTGTAGTCTCTGTTTCCCGCAGTTCTTTCCAAGTCCTGCAATCAAATCCTACTAGGCTTCAAAGTCTGATTCTCTAGGAATTCCTCCTCCTGTTGCCAGACCCCCAGGTTGGGAAGCCTGATGTGGGGCTCAGAACCTTCACTCCAGTGGGTGAACTTATGTGGCATAAGTGTTCTCCAGTCTGTGAGTCTCCCACCCAGCAGTTATGGGACTTGATTTTACTGTGATTGCACCCCTCCTACTGTCTCACTGTGGCTTCTCCTTTGTCCTTGAACATGGGGTATCTTTTTTGGTGAGTTCCAGTGTCCTTCTGTTGATGACTGACCAGCAGCTAGTTGTGATCCTGGTGTTCTCGCAAGAGGGAGTGAGAGCACGTCCTTCTACTCTGCCATCTTGGTTCCAATCCTCTCTAGTTTCTTCTCATAATGGCACTGATCCCACCATGAGGACTCTACATTCCTGACCTAATTACCTCCCAAAGGCCCCGTCTCATTAAGGATTAAGGTTTCAAAATATGAATTTTGAGGGTACATATATTCAGTCTGTGGCAGAGTACTTATCCATTAAGTGATCCTTGAATTAAAGACTGTTAAGAACTTTGACATAGAGTATCTCAGATAGACTCATGAGTTTTAGTTCCCTTGTCTTTTAAATGAGATACTAATGCCAAACTAATTGATAGTTGAGAAGATTAACTTATTTGCTGAAATTCAGAAGGCCAGAAGTTGGCAAAATTAAGACTTAATTGTATAAATTCTGAATACAAATATCATATGTGTCTCCTAATACCAAGGAAACTTCCTAAAATTAAGCATTCACACATGAAATGATGTGCATGCATAGAATATCTTAAGTGATAGGGATACTACAATACTTGCTAGGAGTAAAGACAGGGAGCATTCAGAAACAGGCTTTAAAAATAGTTACTATTATGACAGCATATTTTCAGAGATATAGTCTATCAAGTAGAATAGTTAAGTTCTGCATTGAGTATTTTTTGTCATAGTGAATCAGCTCTGCATGATAGATTTACTTTTATCTATAATATAATGGAGAACAGGCAGAATTCAGCACAGGATCAATCCACCGGGCAGGGCAGACAGTAGAAGAATTGATAAGTTGGAGATAATGTCAGAAGAGGGTTCAGTTTGGAGTGTTAATAGATCTTGAGCAGGGAAACAGTGAACAACTGAATGACCAAGGTTAACTGTCTGTGATAGAGTAGCTGGACACAACAAAGCATGGGAGAAGCCAAGAGCATTCTTCACACCGCCTGGAGTTTGGCATCAGTGGGATTCATTAAAAGTGAAATAAGAGCTCCACCCACTCCCCACCAGCTGTCCAAATGAGTTGAGAGTCAAATTAAGTTTGCTGTCTTGGAGTGGTTTGGAAGTCTTGTCAGGGTCATGAGTGGAATTTTTAAACTAGGACAGTGGAATTTTTAGACTAGGACAGAAGAAAATGGATAGGAAGGGGATGAGATGCTTAAAGTGTAGCAGAATTTACTGGGACCATCCCAAAGGCCACAGGCCCCTGGAACTTACTAGCCAGTTAGGAGTTTCCTATAGTGATACAAAGTTTCAATGTTATGGTTGGCCCTCCAACCATATTCAAGATCCCACTGAATTAAGGTGCTACAGCAGTACCTGAATTTGTGCAAGAACTTAATTGCTCTAAGACTATTGATAAAGAGCCTGAGTGTCTAACTTTGAGGAACTGGATGTGGCATTGAGTTGGCCAGAGAAAAAGGATGTGGGATGCAGAAGATTTAAGGTTTCTATATAACTCATATGCTATGCCTATGTGATTTTAAATGTCTAGGAGCCCTCCTTAGATTTTGATATATCTGTCACATGACTTAAGTGTAAACTAAACTTCCTTCCAGGGTGAATATTAAAAATATATGGAAAAATCAATCTTAATTTTATTTTCAATCTTTTGATTAGTGTTTCAAAACTTTTAATTATTATTGCTTTTTGGTGCAAATGCATAGTGTTTTAGGTATATTTTGGGTTAGCCTGGGAACTTATGAATAATAGTGCTGCTTATCGGATAAAGATTTATTCAGAATTTCAAAATGTGCAATTTAAAAATTACCTTGGAGGAACTACTTTTATTTATTTTTTTATTCGTGGGTTCCCTGTAAGCAATATTACACATTTCAGATTTATACTCTGAATTTTTGCTAAGATATTGCCACTAGCATTCTGTATGTGTCAGAGGACATTGGAGTAAACCCTAGAAAAAGCAAAATGAGAATGGAACAAGGTAGTAGTAACTGAACATGTTAGCAGAGAGCAATGTCATAAAAATGGAAGGCATAAATCATGTTTCATGAAAGTTGGCAGTTTTTCAGGGATTGTCTGTTGCTTAGCTCACCATACTGTGCTCTTTTACTTGTATAAGTATGATAGCATGCTGTCACGTCATAGTCAAGTGGATGAATTAAAAGTAGTTTGGATTAGGCCAGGATTGCGATTTGAGAATTAATTGTTAAGTGATTTTTAAGAATGGCAGAAGAAAGTTAACAGATGGAAGAAGTAAAGAAAAATGAACTAGTGGTACTTTTACATTTGTCAGTCTACTTTCTTACATTTTCCTCTTAAGATTGCTGAGTCAAGAGGATCTCAATTTTTTTTTTTTTTTTGCTAAAATACAAGATTATATATCAGGAAGTTTAAAATAAGTTTAAATCAACAAGGTTTTAAAAATCAAATTGACTCATCTTTAAAGTGAGTTAAAATCAAAACAAGTTACCATCAAAGGGAGGCTGAATTGGGTCATGTTAATAAAATGGAAAAAGTGTGAACTACTTGATGAAGTTTGGAAGTTTCATGATCACAGACATTCCCTGCTGAGATAATGAACTTGACAATAACTCTTCTTATTCTTAAGATATTATAGCAAAAGTCATTGTACCAAATCTCAGAATGAGGGCAATTCATGCTGATTACAGAATCATTCCATAGTGACTAAGAGAGTCTGTGATTGATGCATTATTATAGAGTAAGCTCCTGCGTTTTTATACAGAAAGGACAAGAATAAGTATGACATTATATTTCTTATATGGGTGATGGCAGCCAGAGATCTCAAGTAATGGTGGATGATTTGCAGAAGTTGATTATTTGAATTAATTTACTGAAGTGTTGAAAATAACAATGAAAATTCCAACAGGAAAGATTTGTTTCAAAATGACTGGTTCAGCAAGACCACATTTATCCAACTTCTAAGCAGCACTCAGGTTCATGAAATATTTTTGATGCATAAATTATTTTGTATCACCTCCATCGCCTCCATCTCCCACCACCAGCTCAAGAAGATGTTCCAGCAGATAAACATGTTAGATGGAATCTCCTGAGTTAGCTTATACCCTAAACCATTTCTTCATCTGCTTTTTTTAATGGTAAGAAAAGGCCCAAGTCTATCAAGAATATCTATATTTTAAATACATAAAATAAATCATGATAATCTCAAAGAGAGTTAAGTCTGTGTTATCCAACCTCCTAAAAGAAGTATTAGTTATCATTGGTCAAATATTCTGGTTGTCAGAGTTAACTATCAGATTTTATTTAAACCCAAATATTTGGGGCTCTTTAGGGACTTTAGGGGACACGACAGGATCCCAAAGGATCCATCTACCTTTGAAAATAGGCAGGGTTGGAGAGTCATGACTAATGATCCCAGTTATATGCTTATGCTTCTCAGTGATCTTGTACGGTTACAAGAGATGGACTGAAAGGAATGGGAAATCCATATAAGATATGATTAATTGCCCTAGTATATTAATATGGTTGAGAGATAGCTATGTTATGCACTCTGCTTAACAAGGGTGCAGAGCCAAGACTAAAACTGGCAATTTTCTCCTGCTATGCCCCTTGGGAGTACTACTTTGATAAAATGTAGCTTCCAGGGATTTTTTGTGGGTTTTTTTGTTTGTTTTTTGTTTCTTTGTTTTTAGCTTCCAGGTTTGAAGTACCCTATAATAGTTTGACAGACTACTACAGTCTCCCAAAGGGCAAATCATATCATATGTGAGTTAGTATTTCTCATGTAGAAAGAAAGTAGGAACTAGAAACCTTCCAGTGGGTGCTGTGCTAAATTCCAAAATGGATATGGAGAAAAATGTCTGTATCTTCAGTTCTTTACCTGATTTTTCCCTTTCTCCTTTTCCAAATTTGTACCCTCCTTCCAGCATTCCTTCTCGTTTCAGAATGTTGCAAGTAGACTGTGCTGCAGCAGAAGACAATTAATTGAGAGGGGAGGTAGGGGTACCAAATACATCCCTTACTTGAATTCCCAAACTCTACCACTTAATACAGTCCTCTAAGGAAAAGGATACTATTTTCTGATCCACAAAATGTATAATAGGCAAGGACAGGCCCTACTAGTAGATGCAAGTTATTTATTTTCCTTGAATGGTGAGAAAAGCACCTTTTGAGAAATGTTTTTCAGTGTTTAGTGGAGGATTCCAATCTCTGGTCCATATCTTCCTGAACACAGGGCCGGGCCTGTGATACAAGGCGATCCTAATGTGATGTCTGTTCTCTCAGCCATGTATGTTGCTCCAGGAAAATCATAGGATCTAAGCTAGGCTGAACCAAGTCTTTCCTGGGATTTTTAAAAATTTCAATTGGTGGACATGATCCTTATATGAATTCAGAATCAATGATGGTTATCCCTGCCCAACCATGACCTCCATCATCTCCTCAACCCTCTATTTCAATAACTGATCCCATAAGTGATTCCATTGCATATATAGGTACTAGTGTATAATGTTTAAATATGGACACTGGCATTTGAAAAGTCTGCATTTAAATACCAGTAACACTCTTGTTTTGGGGTTAGTCACTTTAGGTGAGCTATATCACTTACCAGTCTAGGGTTTGATAAGTATGGAAATAACATTTTTATCATCAGAGACATGCCATGTTGTTGTGATTATTCCATTCCTGGACTACTGTATGTATTTGATACAGATTATAAACTTTTATTATTTATGAGTTTTATAAGGCATTATAAATGTGTATTCAGTTGAAGGACACAATTCCTCTTTGCCCTTGTTTCTTTGAACCCTGAATCAAGATATGCATTATTGTTAATGTCATTTTGTTGTTTTCAACTTGCTGGAACGGATACATTTTTAACTTCAAAATGACTGGTATATTGCAGGCATTTAAAAAATAGCATTAATAGTTACTTACCTGCCATTATTGAAAAACTATTTCTACTCTGTTTTCTATGCCATTTATATACATCATACCATTTTAAGCTTATTGAAAAGGTGTGCTACGTGTTTTTTATTATCCCCACAGAGGGACTAAATAAATTGCTCAAAGTAACACATATTGTGCCAGACTAGCACTTTATTTATTTACCTATTTATTTCCACATTACAGTGAAATTTTATTCTTACATATAAAAATATATATCATAAAGACATGGAAAACTTCAAGAAAAAAATAGAGTTAATAGTGGTTTGAGGGACTATGGGTGAATTATATTTCCTTCTTTTCAATTAATTGTATTTTCTTATTTCTACAATAAACATGTTTTCCTTTATTAAGAAAAAGTTTTCTTCTGTTGATTAGTAACTTTAATAATATCTGCAAAGTCTTTCCACTTTAACTCAAGCTTTTTAAATCCAGAAGTCATATTCTCTCCAACCGTGGTCTGTTGCTTATTATTACCAATATCTATATACTCCCTGAATTAAATACCCCTCTTCTGCATCAACCCTATTCTCTTAAATAAGCTAAACTATTTTCCAAGTTTTGTTTAGGCATAGTTCAATTATGATAAGAAAAATTAAATATATTAATATTATTCAGCCTTTTTTTTTCTTAACGTAATTAAATCTTCTTGAAGTGGGTAGAGTTTTCCCAGGATGGATGGAGCACTATAAAGGAACTCCCAATTTGGATTTCAGCCCAAATGCAAACGCTGGTTTAAATAGACATTAAATATTAGTGTTAAACATTAGAAACACACTGAGACCAGCAATAAAATGTCATAGGAAACCTAGCTTTGAGTTATAATCAGATACAAACTCTTCAAATACATAATTAAAAGTGTGATAGATTGTGGGGTTTTTTGTATTAAAAATAAGGTGATGGCAGACAAATACATTAGTTTAGTGTGGTCATTAAAGTGATGGCATGGATATTACATTTCCTAAATTATTTTAAGTGTAATTGCATGTATAATTACAGATATTTAAGAAAACAGCAATAGGCAAATCAGTTTGCTAAAGCCAGACGTTCTTTAAAAACATAGCTACCCGAAACTATTTTGCCTATTTCTTCTTTTTCAAGAGGAGATTTTTAACTGGTAAGAACAGAAAATTATATCAGTATTGGGGAATTTAAATTATTATTTGTGCGATTATAGGAAAGTGTCTGGTTGCTTAAAATCAACTCAGATCTCTTGGTCTTAAAGATTCAGCTTTCAGAAGTGACTAGTATACTAACTACATTCTGGAACACTGGCAATTAATAAATATTGCTTTCTTTGTTTTGTTTTTTTGTTGCTGGTTTACTTAACCAAATTGATTTCTCTCTCTGACACCCCAGATACGATGAGACATTCTGTCAGCTCTGATTTTCAAATGTATCTGGTATCTACTTCTCAACACTTCTCCCTAACTCATCTGACACCAGCATTTTCCCATTGGATCATCACAATAGCTTCTCAGATGTTCACTCTGAATCCTACGTTGCCCTCTCTAGCTCCTTTTCAATTCAGTAGCTAAAGTTATCTTTTTGAAACCAAAATCTTAGACTGTTTCCACTTACTCAAGTCCACCTTTATATTTTTTCTGTGAGTGTTAATTTATGAGGCCTATTATTTTTGTAGATTTATTTACTAAATTGTCATTTTACTAAAATTACTATAGTTTTCATATTGATTGTTTTAAGTTCCCAGAAATTTAATCATATTAACTTCAGAGATATTTCATCTTTCACTTTCAATTCTTATGCTCTAAAGGCTTGATCTTGTCTAATTGCAAAGGCTTATACTTCCATTACATTCTTAAGTAGTAGTGTAGAGAGTTTGATCACTTGTCTTACTTTTTTACCTCTGTGAGAAAGTCTCATATTTCCCTCACTAACTAAAATAGTGGCTGTCAGACCAAAGTATATCTTTCAACCCAAATGCCAGCCAGCATTCAATATATTTACATGATCGTGTACCCGTCAAGAAGGTACCCATCAAGTTCTATTTTATTGAGTATTTTAAATATGAAAAGGCATTGACATTGTGACATATCTTCTTAATATCTATTGAGATGAAAAGGTGTAATTTTTCTCTTTAGTTCTATTCATGTAATTATGTGATATTATTGGAGTTTCTATTGTTTAACTCTCTTTGTATTCCTGGAATAAATTGCACTTGTTTATGACACATTATACTTTTAATGCACTTTTGGATTCTATCTGTTAATGTTTTAATTAAGATTTTGCACTGATTTTCATTAGTAAGATTGGTCTGTAGCTTTTTTTGCTTTTGGTTGTAATCTTTATCATGTTTTGATATTAAAGTTATACTAATTTCATAAGAGATAGTTAGAACTTTATCTTTTTATGCTGTAGAAGAGTTTAAGTATCACTGGGACTGTTGTTTTAAGTTTTATCTAGTATCCCTTCTGTAGAGTTCCTTCATTTATCTTTTTTCCTTTATGGTCAGTTAGACTCTATCCATTCTGGTTAATTTTGATAAGTTATAATTTTCTAGAAAATTATCTGCTTCATCTACTTTTCCAAATTTATGTGTAGGGATATAACAAAAGCATCTTTAAGATAATTTATTTTCTGCCTCAATGTTGTTATTATTTCTAAATATGTGCATATGAATTTTTTCTTTTGTTAAGATTAGTATTCTAATTTATTGATTTTTCAAAAATTGTTCTTGAAAAAAATACTTTTATTGCTGCTTTATTTCCTAGAATCAATGTGTAATTTTTTCTGCACTCATTATTTTTTAGCTTCTTTTGGTTTAAATCATTTTAGTTCTTTTTAGGAAAGTATGTAATTTATTTATTTTTATGATAATTATTAACTACTACTGTTATTATCATTTTAAAAGTCTGCAATTCTTCTTTGACCCATAAGTTGTTTAGCAGCATTTTTTTCGCTGGGTGGAAAAGTTGTTTTCGTTTTTCTGTTCATATCTTGTTTTGTTTCAGTGTGGTCAGGAAAAGCTGTTTTTATTATTTGTCTTCTATAGAATTTTTGGAGCTAACTTTGTGGCTAAGATATGGTCAAATTTCTTAAATAATCATATATATTTATATCTCAGACTTCTAAACATATATTTATGAGTTATAAAAGGAAAAGTAGATTCATGTACAGAGAAAACAAGATGAGCTTAAGCACTTTATTCATCAAGTTTTACCCTTAATTCAAAGAGTGAAAATCAACAATTCTCTTAAACTTTCTGGTAATTGATTTCTTCATCTGTTACATGAATTTATTGGACCAGATAATCTTTTTCAGTGACTTTTGTGATGCGTGCAAAATTCCAAACATCCAAAGCTAACTTCAGGTGATTTTTTGAAAGGTAACTTTTTAAATGTTTACTGATTATGCACATGTTTGTATTTATTCCTTCATTTATGTTGTATACCAGGTTCATGGTCCTGGTTTGTTAAATTGCTCTATTTTTTTACTCAAAATACATAAAATTGTGTTGTAGATATCATCTTTTTTAGTATCAGATGTTTACCAAAAAAAACCTCAATATTTTTTTGCCAGTTTTGTCTAAAAAAGAGTACATAGTATAGACACACATTTTATGTGAACACTTTGCAACTCTCAATTTTAAGCCTTACCACTCTGAAACACATGTTTTTCTATTTTTTCTCTGAAGCAGAGATCAGGAGAGTGTATTATCTACTCTGAGATAAATAGATTATTTTTGTGGCTTTGGAAATGTCTAATTCAGAGATATACTTCTAAATCCAATCTAAACTTTAACTCAGTGAAATACTTTTGAGGTTTTTGGATTTTTACCACACAATAAGGCTAGCACACAAATAACTACTTCTGCAACTTTAAATTACTTTATATATGTCTTGAAAAACTTGGCAGGGTTCATAGATAAATTTTCAATCTTCATTTTATATATATCTGACAGTGCTACCAGACTAGGGAATTTCAGCAAAAAGATATTGGGCCCCATATCTTTGTTGGAAGTGATGTTGCTTAATTACTTCTACTTTTTAAAACACTCATCCTGGATAACTAAAGTTGTAATCCAGGGTCAACGTTGAGAAGACAGTAGAATGTCCATTTCAACTGGATTGCAAGTTGATTCAGGATAGGCAAGCTTAAACTTGATAGTCAACAATTGTGACTTTCTCTTATCCATGTTTAATTTCCTGATAACAACAAAATTGATAGACTGGTATGTTTATTTAATATTCTAATGTTTTTATATCTTAGAATAAAAAAAACTATTTTTTAAGTAGCATCTTCTAACACAGGTGGGTGTGTGTCTGTGTGTGTGTGTGCTTTGTGCGTGCGCTCAAGTTATATGGACAGAGGAGAGATGTGCTTAGATATGTCACATGACATTAGCCTTTTTAACTTTAGTGAACATGCAAGAAAAAAAGACTATGGTTTTACTCTCAAAAAGCATTAGTTGAAAAGAAGAGTCTAGTGTGCTAAACACAGCAGAGAGATACCTATAACTTAATTAGTAGAGTATAATTTTTTTAAATTATGCATTCTTTAATTTAGATTTCAGAAAGCGTATTTAATCTTCCATGTGTTCAACTGTGCCATTTTCATGCTTAACCCCTGAATAGAGATTATGTTTACCAATATTATCTGAACACTTCCACATTTTTGCTTAATTAGAAACAAACAGACAAAAAGAGAAATGTTAAATTAAGTGGTAAGTTAAAAAATAACTACATATATGAAACATATGTCAGGGTAACTTTCCTAGCATTGTGAAGGACTGGGCATTTTGAAAATTGAAGGTAGCCTTAAGAAGAATTAATAAATAGAATAGGAAACTAGCACAAACCCTCCCTCATGGCTGCAAGTTGCCACTAGTATTTTAACAATATTACTAGTAACACAATAATACAAACTAATATTTCTGAGTATATAATAACTGCTGTATGAATTTGTTTCTGTTAATCTTTTTATATATCATTTTGTAAGTAGCATCCATATAGAGAGAAGTCTGTCCTCGTTACTAGCCTAACTTCTCATCCTGTATCTTTCCCTTGCTTCTGGCAATGCATAGTATAATACCTGAAAAAGCGGAGGGTTAGTTTGATGGTTTGGCATCTCAGTTATTTTATGTTTTATGTATTTTTGAAATTCCCTGACCTTCCTCATATTCAGAAAATGGCAGATGCAGATCAAAAATGACATCTTTTTGAACAGCATCTAAAGACCAGAAGGGAAGGGAATTAAGAAGCATATTCCTCTTAAGTCTTTTTCATCAAGAGAATATCTATCCCCAAATCTTCACCCCAACTCCCAGGGAACTCCCCCACCTTCCTGTTATATCTCATTGGTTGACATAATTTTTGTTCCTAAATTATTTTTTCTCACTATATCTATTCTGTACTCCAAGAAACAGACATCACATCATGCAGGATAGTCCATGTAAGAGATTTATCAGAAATAAAATATGTGAAGCATAAATGGTGAGGGAATAAGGGTAGGTAGGGAAAGTCTTAAGACCACAATGTAGATATGACACCTTTGAAAAATGAGAGGGAAAAAGGATTAGGCATTACTCAGATAACTCTGAGAAAGTTTCAGCCATGTCAATGAGGAGCCCCTAAGAAAAGGTTGCCTATTGTAGGAGTCCTTCATCAGGCGGGGTTGGCCCATCTCTAGTACCCACAATGTCCTCAGTCACTGACGGGAGGAGAATGAGGAGCATCGAGGCTTTAGCGTAAACACCATGGTGGATTCCAAAGGGCAGAAGCTGATAGAAGCTGTTAGCCTACTCTGTTTCCCTAGAAATTATCTTTTTTTTTTTTTCGGTACGCGGGCCTCTCACTGTTGTGGCCTCTCCCGTTGCGGAGCACAGGCTCCGGATGCGCAGGCTCAGCGGCCATGGCTCACGGGCTCAGCCGCTCCACGGCATGTGGGATCTTCCCGGACCGGGGCACGAACCCGTGTCCCCTGCATCGGCAGGCGGACTCTCAACCACTGCGCCACCAGGGAAGCCCTAGAAGTTCTCTTGAATGAGGTCACGGTAGCACAACTTCATGGCCACCACAGTTCACCCTTTGCTCTGCATAGATCCATTTCTCCACCCATATTCTGGAGCAACCACTTCATGGTTCCCTAAAGGAAAACTTAGAAAAGGAAAGTTAGTGAGACATAGTACCCTAGTCACTGTCACTGCAGTTGTTCTTGGGAACACAACTGTTACTCATTCTCTTTGTTTCTCATTATACATTTGAAAATTTCTATACATCTAAATTTTCAACTTCAGTTACCACCTTCACAGGGTTTGATGGCTTATGTGGTTGTGTGAACTACTCCTATACCTTCCTTACTGTGAAGGACCTTCCTGGACAGAAGCTATGTCATGTGGAATTTTGTGCTAATGAATCAGGTATATTGCAAATCTCCAGATAGTAGACTGGCTGAGGTTCTTTGGGCAGAAAAGGTAAATCTATATGTTAAATATTCACATAGCTATGAGGATGAACTGTTGGCCTTTCTAAAATGGAAGGGACTTAATAGAATCTACTTGTCACCAAATGCCTGGTCAGTCTCTTTGAGATATAATTCAGTGTGAGGGATTCATTATCTGCAGCCATGTGGATGACATGGAGAACTGGGCTACTTGTTCATGAAACTTACATGTGCCCTTGGTTCTAGTCAAGCTCAATGCCTCTGGTGGTGTTATGGGTTAAATTATATCCTCCTACAATGTACATTGAAGCTGAACCCCCAGTACTTGTGAATGTGACTTTATTTGAAATAGGGTCTTTGCAGATGTAATCAGGTTAAGAGGTTATTAGGGTAGGACCTAATCCAATATGACTGCTGTCTTTAAAAAAGGAGAACACCATTGAAGACAGAGACATAGAGAGGATGATATGTAATGCCAGAGACAAAAATTGGAGTGAGTCAGCTGCAAGCCAAGAAACACCAAGGACTGATGGCCAGCACCAGGCTAGGAAGAAGCAAGAAAACATTCTTCTGTACAGGTTTCAGAGGAAGCATGGCCCTCTGACACTTTGAGTTTTCACTTCTAGCCTCAGAACTGTGAGACAGAACATTTCTGTTGTTGTAAGCCCCCAAATTTGTGGTAATTTGTCATGGCATCCCTAGGAAACTAATACAGCTGCCTTTATAGGATATCAGTTTGGCTCAGTTGAATTATATTTCTCAGAATAGCCTTTCCTGTATATTTCAAATTGGTGGGCCACAAGAGATATTGTTATACAGGCTTTGTAAGATGAAAGTGAAGCAGCAGCCATTTTGTTCTTTACATCTCAGAAGGTCAGGGCAGACAATTTTTTTTTTTTTTTTTTTTTTTTTGCGGTATGCGGGCCTCTCACCGTTGTGGCCTCTCCTGTTGTGGAGCACAGGCTCCGGACGCGCAGGCTCAGCGGCCATGGCTCACGGGCCCAGCCGCTCCGTGGCATGTGGGATCTTCCCGGACCGGGGCACGAACCCGTGTCCCCTGCATCGGCAGGCGGACTCTCAACCACTGCGCCACCAGGGAAGCCCCCAGACAATTTTTTAATGCACATACCTTGTCATTTATCTGCTGGGTCACCTCATTGGTTAGCCAGTCATAAAAGAGGGCTTTCCCTACCACACCTTTCCTGGATTCTCCTTAAACTTCTTTGACTCTTGGACCGATTGTCTGTTTAGCTCTGGGACAAAGGATGTCAAGTTCTCCTGGGAGACACCTATTTTATCAGGACTGAAATCAGTGAGAGATGACCTGAGTTCCAGTCTGTCCCATGAGTCACACAGCTCATGCTTGTAGTTATCAGCTCAGGCTTCTGGACTCTAGCTTGTGTTTGCTGGAGGGAAACATCCCCACCAAGGTGCTCTGTTACGATGTTTCCACATAGACTATGCAGCAAGGCTTACAGCTGATCTCAGACTTGGCGAAACACTGTGTGCTAGTCCTGGAACATGAGAACCTGGGAAGCTTGTGAGGAACAGCTACAGGGTCATCTCCCATCCGCTTCCTCTCCACCAGGGAGCTGCTGGTTCTCCTTGCCACTCACGTACTGATGAAGTGTGACACCTCCTCCCTCACCACCTTTAAAGTGCAGAACATAAAGATGCTTCGCTAGAGCGTGACATGGTCTTTTCAACAATACGGTGTCCTACACCCTTGTTTCTTTGTCATACGGTCTTTGGTTTGGGTGTCATCCTGTAAGACAAAAATGGCATCTTTGGCTACTCTTGCTTTCAAACCTATATAAGTAAATAAATTCTGTGAATCTAGAAAGTATTTGTTTTTTTAATGACAGACTCTGTCAGCTTTGTCTGACACTTGCTGTCCTCAAGTTTATATTCATTTTTTCCCTCTAATTGCCTGTCCTGTAAACCGCAAACGATGCAAAGACAACAATTTGACCTTTGTTTGAGGTCAAAGTCATATTTTAAAAACTGTGTATGTCTGTGTATGTATTAATGTACATTTATAGATAGATAGACACACATACACATATGTATATTTATATATGAAGGGGAAAGGCAAATATTCCAGTTTTGGGGAGATGACTGGACATCAGCACTGAATTAACACTAATCACTGGAGACCCACATCACTGTTGTTGGTCCACCATTCAGATTAGGAATTTATGGAGACTGGATAATCAACAGAATTTAGGCTCAAATTGTTTTCACAGTGAGACCAATGGATCCTCACGCTCACCCTGTGATTATTTTCTGAGTTCTGGAATGCAAAATTTGAATAAACTTCCTCAGCAGCTGGCATTGCTATAGGTTTCCTGAACCATAGAGTGGAGCTATTATTGTAGGAAAAGCATGTGAAAGCCACTTGAACTATTACTACTTACAAAAATGGTGAACCAGGGCTTCCCGGGTGGCGCAGTGGTTGAGAGTCTGCCTGCCGGTGCAGGGGACACGGGTTCGTGCCCCGGTCCGGGAAGATCCCACATGCCGCGGAGCGGCTGGGCCCGTGAGCCATGGCCGCTGAGCCTACGCGTCTGGAGCCTGTGCTCCGCAATGGGAGAGGCCACAATGGTGAGAGGCCCGCATACCGCAAAAAAAAAAAAAAAAAGGTGAGCCAAAAGCAATACTACAGTCCTTGGGAAATTGCAGTGATTAGTGCCACGAACATTAAACTTGAAAGATGATACATGGTGATTCCTACCAATCTCCATTCAGTTCTCCTATTTGGCCTGTGAAGGAGACAGTTAAATCTTGGAGAATGAGAATGGATTATCGTACATTTAATTAGTCGAGACTCTAGCTGCAGCTACTCTTCTAGATGTATTTTAATTGCCAGAGCAAATCTGCACATCACTTGGCACCCTGTATGCAGGAATTGAGCTGACAACTGCGATTTTTTTTTTTTTTTTTTTGCGGTACGCGGGCCTCTCACTGTTGTGGCCTCTCCCGTTGCGGAGCACAGGCTCCGGACGCACAGGCTCAGCGGCCATGGCTCACGGGCCCAGCCGCTCCGTGGCATGTGGGATCTTCCTGGACCGGGGCACGGACCCATGTCCCCTGCATTGGCAGGTGGACTCTCAAGCACTGAGCCACCAGGGAAGCCCAACTGTGCTTTTTTCACTGTATCTGTTAGTAATGGTCAACAGAGGCAGGTTTATTTCAGCTGACAGGGTCATCCTTAGGCTCTCCTGTTCTACCTTAGGATTATATCAACTCTCTGGCCCTATGTCATGTTCTGGACCACAGGGACCTTGATCGACTTTCCTTTTTACTAGCCCAAGAACAAAAGAATCTGAAACAGATCCAGGCTTTCATGCAAGCTGATCTGCCAATTGGGCCCTGTGAGTTAGCAGATCTGATGTTGCTTGGGGTATCAGTTGTAAATAGGGATCCTTTATGGAGCCTCTGATGGCCTTATAGATGAAGCACAGGGCAGACCCTTAGGATTTTTTGAGCAAATCTATGTTATCTGCTGTAGATAACTACTCTCCTTTTAAGAGAAAGCTTTTGGATTGTTAGCAAGCCTTAGTAGAGACTGAATGCTTCACCATGAGCTATCAAGTTAACAGGTGATCCAAGCTGCACATCATGACTCTTCAATCCATAGAGCTGGGCATGTATAGCAGCATTTCACAAAATGTAAGTAGTACATCCTGGAGGCAGATAAAATGCAAGAGGAAGTGGCCCAAATGTCCATTGTCTATCCTCCTGCTGCAGTGACTTCTTTCTCAATCCACGCATATGTGTTGACTTTGGAGGAGGTCATCAAGAGGAGATAACCGCCAGTTGACACGAAAGCCAGACCTGGGCAATGGACAGCTCCTACCCATTCTCTGTCCTTGGAATGTGCATTTTGCTTGACTTCCCTGAGCTAGAAGCTTCTCTAAGGACACAGACTTGAGAGAGCAATGTGTTGTCAAGACCATATCGACAGTGTATGGAACTGAATCCAGTTAAGGCCCCTATATAAACTTTTAGGATTCTGAAGGGTGGGTTTGGAGATCTACCCATGTTGCAACCACCCAAGATAAGCTGCATATGTAAGTTCCCTTGCTTATTAAACCTGCCATCTACCAATATGGTGTGCCTTGCCTCTTTCTTTGGTCAGTCTTTGCCCTCTGTGTATGGAGACCAGTTTGTGAACCAACAGTTGAACAGGTGACTTAGAAATAAAACTCAGCCTTGTTTCCTGATGGTTCTGTGCAATATGCAGACATTATCCAAAAGTGGACAACTGAAGCACTACTGCACCAATCCAGGATGGTCCCAAAAGACAATGCTGATGGGAAATCTTCCCAGTGGGCAGAACTTCAAGCATCACAACCTGTTATTCATCTTGCCTGGAAGGAGAAATGACCAGAGATATGGCTCTTCCAAGCTTATGGACTGTGGTTCTGCAGCTCCAACCATCTGACAAAGGATTCTGAAACTACAAAGGTTAGTCTCTAGTTATTAAAATTTAAAAGGATCGTTAAGCATATTATTTCCCCATGTTGATCATTTATCTTCTATATATTTTTCTGTTGTGATTAACGGTTGAATACTTAAAATAGGAAGTTTACAAGTAATTTAAAAAATGAGTAGAAAATCCTGTTTCATAGCCAGATTTGGGGTGGAGTAAAAGAACCTTAAGAAACATCTTAGGTTTGTATAAATGAACTGAAAATAAGACTAAGAATAGGACTTCCCTGGTGGCACAGTGGTTAAGAATCTTCCTGCCAATGCAGGGGACATGGGTTCAAGCCCTGGTCCAGAATATCCCACATGCCATGGAGCAACTAAGCCCATGAGCCACAACTGCTGAGCCTGCACTCTAGAACCCACACGCCGCAACTACTGAAGCCGATGCGCCTAGAGCCCATGCTCCGCAACAAGAGAAGCCACCGCAATGAGAAGCCTGTGCACCGCAACGAAGTGTAGCCCCCGCTCGCTGCAACTAGAGAAAGCCCGCGCGCAGCAACAAAGACCCAACGCAGCCAAAAATAAATAAATAATTTTTTAAAAAATGACTAATAATAAGAACAAGAGTAAGAATAACCAGACAAAATAACCAGTTTGATTGCAGAATCTCAGTCCATTAGAGTGTAAGTGTGGATAAATTTTTGTTGTCTGGTTGCTTTCAACTGTGCTCTATTAAATCTCCCATCCATACTAGTTTATAGAGACTCTTCATACTTGAGATGGTTTTCACAACTTTTCTGCTCCTTTTGGCTTTGAAAATTTAGTTCAGTCAATTTTTAAAACTTTAATCTCTTATCAAACCCAAGGTTCTTTTCCTCCTCCCTCACAGGCAAGTCTAATGTATGAAAACAAGTGGTCTTCTCTCTAACACCCCTTCTTTTTTTCCTATTTCATCTTCTCTGAGATTTGATATTTTTAAAGGACTTCACACTAGCACATGGCCTGCAATTGAAAGTGGAACAAAATGTAAAAATAAGGAAAGACTAGGCTCTAAACATGCTCCAATCTCCACCTATAGAATGCTTATGTACAACTTGCTTTCTCTATCCACTGGCTGGCTGCCTATCTATCTATCATCTATCTATCTATCATCTACCTATTTACGTATATAGATGTGCATAGAAAACTGGGATTATAAATAAGGTGATAAAAATGTTTACACACTTATGCAGTTATACTCAGAACAACTTTTTATGACCATCCTTGGGATCCTAATACATTTGTACTTGCATCACTCTATAAATACCAGTGTGCTATGACTGTTTTAAAAAGCATGGTGATTAATCCTTTTATATTGGACCACTATAGATTTTGCACTGTGGATAAAGAAATACCTATTGATAAGGCTGCAGTAGACCTTAAAGATAATTCAGGGAAGAGAAATAAGTGAGACACCCAGAATCATCGGGAGCTGCAACTAGAATTCTTCTCTCCTGTTTTCTACATCAGTTTGTAAAATGTGAATTAATCAGTGGTAGGAAAGTATTAGCTTTATTATTCACATTTATAAAACACATGGATATAGAGCTTGGCTGTTTCATGTAGTATGTGTAAGAGAGGAAATAACAATGAATAAAATGTCTCCTAGCATAGACATTCTAAACCCAAACAATAAGTCATTAGAAGAGGTGGAAAGACTTAACACCATTATAGACTGATATGCTATATTAAAGCAGTACTCCTCGGTCACATCTTAGTAAAGTGTAATTCTGACAAACGTTAGCAAAGGGCAGGGGGATTTATTTGAAGATTGTTGGAAAGGTACCAATAATTGGAAGAAGTGATGGAGGGCAAAGTCTGGAGAGGAAGCCTCAGCAACTGGAATATTAGGGGCTTAACACCAACTCTCTCTCTCTCTCTTTATGTCTCTTAACTCCCTCTCCCTTTCTCTCTCTTTAACTCTGAACTTTATTCCTGTTCTCTTTGGAGGGACTTCTTTACAGAGGGTGGCCTGCACTCACATTTTTAGAGCCCCACGATCAGAAGGAGAAGGAACTGTTGTAGCAAGCTGCAGCACAGTAAGATGAGAAAGGACACAGCTAGGTTTATGGTGGGAGGATTCCTACCAATTAACTGTTCTCTATGGCTGTGTAGGTAGAGTGAGGCGATCAGAAGGCAGTTTGCTTTCCGGCCTCTTCACTTTTCTAAGTAATGAAGAATATTTTCTAAAAGTGGCTGGTGTTCACAACCTATGGTACCTGGAAGAATCACTGTGAATTAGACACTCCTCCCCAGCCACCACCATCATCACCATTAGAGTTTACTAATCTGTTGAAAATAATGCCTTGGATAAACACATGCTCAGGATAATCAGTAAGAGTAGGCTTCCAACACCATAGACTACTGCTTATTTCTTAGTTACAAACAAGGGACAATTTCACTGAAATTTTTCTTTATTTGATTCTGAAAAAGGTTGTTGATATTTATATTCCAAATGGAGTTACAATGCAATATGAAGATGGTCAGAGATTTAGAGTTGAATGAATGGTTTTAAATATACCTGCAGAGCATAACAACATAGCCGACAGAGAACCCTCAGGCCCCCTTCTAGGCACTACCACAGCATATATTATTACATGCCACACTAGGGCTGAAATAGCAAGCTTGACATTAGATTGAAAAGAAAAGAAGAAGAAGAAGAAGGAGAAGAAGAATCAGTTTCCCTCTCATATATTGCTGCACATTTTTAAAACTTTTTTTGGCATGACTTTATTTTTCTTAGACCAGGTTAAGATTCAAAGCACAGCTGAGGAAAAGGTATAGGGATTTTCCACATATCCCCTGCCCACATGTACACATAGCCTCCCCCATTATCAGCATGCCCCCCAACAGCCGTACCTTTGTTACAACTGATGAACCTACGCTGATATATCATAAATACCCAAAGTTCATAGTTTGCCTTAGGGTTCACTCTTGTTGTTATACATTCTGTGGATTTGAACAAATTTATAATGACATGTACCATCATGAGGGATCATACATAGTATTTTCACTGCTCTAAAAATCCTCTGTGCTGTGTCTATTCATTCCAACCCCTGGCAACACTGATCTTTTAACTGTCTCCATAGTTTTGCATTTTTCAGGATGTGGTATATTTGGAATCATAGAGTATGTAGCCTTTTCAGATTGGCTTATTTTACTTAGTAATATGCATTTCAGTTTCTTCCATGTCTTTTCATGACCTGATAGTTCATTTTTCAAGTGCTGAATACTATTCCCTTGTTTGGATGTACCACTGTTTATTTATCCATATACCTACTTAAAGATATCTTAGTTGCTTCCAAGTTTTGGCAATTATGAATAAAACTGCTATAAACATCTGTGTACAGTTATTTGTGTGGACATGTTTTCAACTCCTTTGGGTAAATACGAAAGAGAACAATTGTTGAATCATATGCTAAGAGTATATTTAATTTTGTAAGAAACTGCCAAACTGTCCTCCAAAATGTCTGTACCATTTTGCATTCCCACCAACAATTAATGAGAGTTCCTGTTGCTCCACACCTTTGTCGGCATTTGCTGTTGTCAGTGTTCTGGATTTTGATCATTCTAATAGGTGTGTAGTGATATTTAATTGTTGTTATGATTTAATTTCCTTGATGTATGATGTGAGCATCTTTTCACATGCTTATTTGCCATCTGTATCTTCTTTAATGCTGTATCTGTTAAGGATTTTGGCCTGTTTTACAATTGTGTTGTTAATTTTCTTATTGTTGAATTTTAAGAGTTCTTTGTATATTTTTGATAATAGTCCTTTATCAGATAAGTCTTTTGCGAATGTTTTCTCCCAGATTGTGGATAGTCTTCTTATTTTCTTGGCATCATCTTTTCAATAGCACGAGATTTAACTTTAATGATGTTCAAATTATCAATTATTTCTTTTATTGAGCATGGCTTTGGTGTTTTATCTAAAAAGTCATCTTCATACCCAATGTCATCTAGTTTCTCTCCTATGCTATCTTCTAGGAATTTTATAGTTTTGCATTTTACATTTAGGTCTGTGATCCATTTTGAGTTAACTTTTGTGAAAGGTGTAAGGTCTGTGTCATTTTTTTGCACGTGGATGTTCAGTTGTCCCAGCATCATTTGTCGAAAAGACTATCTTTGCTCCCTTGTATTGCCTTTTCTCCTTTGTCAAAGATTAGTTGACTATATTTATGTGGGTCTACTTCTGGGCTCTCTGTTGTGTTCCACTGATCTATTTGTTTATTCTTTCACCAATACCACACTATCTTTAATGGTGATCTCTGTTAACTATATCTTTAATCTTGAAGTTGGACACTGCCCGTCCTCCACCTTTGTTCACCTTTAATATTGTGTTGGCTATTCTGCATCTTTTCTCTTTCCGTGTAACTGATCTTAATGGAAAAGCTTCAATTTTCTCATCATTAAGCAAGACGTTAGGTGTGGATTTCTTGTAGATATCTTTATCAAATCAAGGAAGTCCCCCTCTATTCCTAGTCTACTGAAAGTTTTGTAATCATGAATAGATGTTGGATTTTGCCAGTTGCTTTTTCTGAATCTAGTGAGAGAATCATGGGACTTTTATTTTTTAGGCTGCTGATGTGAGAGATTATATTGATTTTCAAATGTTGAACCAGCTTTGCATACCTGGGATAATCCTGCTTAGTTGCTGCACCTTTTTAGCTCACATGTCTTTGTAAATATGTGCTCAGTTCTCTCTAAGATAAGCATGTGATTATTTCGGCAAGTAATTAAAATATTTAATAAACTAAATAAATAGAATTTAGTGCTGTATTCATGATTTTAAGATAAACAAAGATGACATAAGATTCATGCCAATTTTAAAATGCATTGATGATTTTTAGCCATTATTATATGTGTGGCTTCTAAAGAAATATTTTAGGCTAATTTAATTTTAACCACCTGCCCTGATGTCTCTTGTTTAAACCACCATCATCTGTCACCTGTGTTACTGCAATAACTCCTAATAGGTGTCTGCCTTTACTCTTGTTGCCCTGTAATGCACCTTTAATAGAGTAGCTTGAATGACCCTATGTGAATATATGTCAGATTATGACAGTTTCATGCTCAAAATCTCCAGTGATGACCCATCTCAATCAGAGTAAATGACAAAGACTGTATAGTGGTTTTGAAAACCTTACATGATCTTGATTCCTTTATCTCTCTGAACTTGTCTCACATTACTCACCCTGTCACAGACTCTCTTGCAATCACACTGGTTTCCTTGATATTCCTGGAACATTCCAGGCTAACACCTGCTTCAGAGTCTTTTCTCTTACTGTTTCCTGTTCTTGGAAGTTCTAATGGATACATTTATGGCTTAGTGGATATCTTACCACTATCCACTTTCTGATCTTTACTCAAACATCACTTTCTCTGTAAGACATTCCACGTCAATCACGTTCAAACAAGCAACTGTCTGCAACAGATCCAGTATTTCCAATCTCCATCTCCTGCTTGGTTATTTTCCATAGCACTTAAAATTTTCTAATGTTATAGATAAATGTGTAGATAGTGTGATGGCTGATTTGATGTTTCAACTTGATATTTGGTCAAACGTGATTCTGTATTATGTCTGTGTGGGTGTGTTTGGACAAGGTTAACATGAAATTGGTAGATTGAGTAAAGCAGACTGCCCTCCTTAAATTAGATTGGACTCATCCAGTTTGTTGAAGGCCTAATAGAACAAAAAGCGTGGCCCTTCCCCAAGTAAGAGAGAATTTTTCCTGCCAGACTGCCTTCAAATTGGGACATTGGCCTTTTCCTGTATATATATTCAGACTATGTATATATTATATTCAGAATATGTATATATTTTCAATATTAGCATTTACAAGGCTGTTTCTACACAACGATAAAATAAATTTTTAAACAATCTGCAATCTCCCATCATTTTCATTGAATTCCACCAAACCAGAATGTGTGAGAAAGTAAAGAAACAGAGTTATGTGTGTTAGTGGAAATTTCTGGATATAGTCACTTCAGTAATTTTGATCATCTTTGCCACTAATCTCCCTCACAACATTGCTTATATAATTAATTGCCTAAAGCTGAGTTTCTGAAGCAGTTAAAAAAAAGAAATCTCATAAGCAGCTCTAATGATCACACAGTCATGGCCAAAGGAAAGGGAAGCAAATACAGTTGTTTTTGCTTTGATGATATAAATAGTTGATATTTCAGACTTGAATTCATTATTTTCAGCAGTGGCATTGCTATAATTCATTAAGAATCTATCTAATTGTGTGGAGCTGCTGCAAACCATTGTATCATTATTAGTCTTCAAGATTTCTCCCTTGACTCAACAAATAGATTATACATTACTTGGGGGGATGACCTGTTTGTATCACCTTGCATGTAGTAGACCCTCAACAAGTTTCTATTAAAAATGGTAAGGAGGGCTTCCCTGGTGGCACAGTGGTTGAGAGTCCGCCTGCCGATGCAGGGGACACAGGTTCGTGCCCTGGTCCCGGAAGACCCCACATGCCGCGAAGCGGCTGGGCCCGTGAGCCATGGCCGCTGAGCCTGCGTGTCTGGAGCCTGTGCTCCGTAACGGGAGAGGCCGCAACAGTGAGAGGCCCGCGTACTGCAAAAAAAAAAAAAAAAAAAATGGTAAGGAGATTGACACTAAATGTAAACCCTCTGCCAATAATCATGCCAGACTTACTGCCTATGTGAAATCCTCCAAAGTCTTTTCTACCAAAGAAAATACAAGTTACTCAGCCTTGTAGCCAATGCTGTCTTCAGTTCTTCCTCACATTTCATGACATAACCTTCACTACCTCTTTTATTTTCCTAATGCACCAGCCAAATAAATTGCTTCTTGTCTCTCAAACATGATCCATTTTTTGCCATCTCTGTATCTTCATCCATGCTGTTCCTTCCAACCTAAACGAAACAAAACAAAAACTTTTCTACACTACTCTTACTGAAATAATTTCATGATAATTGAGGTTATCTTGAAAGCTGTGTCCTCAATCCTAACTCATCTTCTCAACAAGAGTGTACTCCTTCTTAATAATCCCCAAATTTATATCACTCTTAAAGCTGATTTCAATACATATGTAAGAAATAACCGCTTAATTGAGGCTTCGATTTCTTAAAAACAGAATCTATATTTTCAATCTTCAGTATCAAATTGGGTCCCCAGAGGTATCAGTTGAACTGAATTGAAGAAATTATAAACAGTTATCTCAAGACATGAGGAAAGTTTTTCAAATGATTTAAAGAAAAATTGCTTTTCACCAGCTCTGATGAACATTTTCAACTTCTATATCAGGAGATTCACAAAGAAAATCCATGTTTACAAATAAATGAATACTGAACAAGAGTGTAAGCAGGACTTTGGTAATGTTTCTAATGTAGCCTTTTTTCTTTTCTTTTTCTTTCCAACAAGGCTCTTATTTTCTAATATTATAACATGTACTACAGTGAACTAAAATGTTCGTGCTTCTGGCTGTCTTACTAGATGATAAGCTAGTTGGTGTCAGGCACTCTGTTTATACTCCTCATTGTATGTCCATCATCTGGCATGGTGCATGGCATCTAGCAGTTTCCTGAGGTAGAAATCCATGGTATAGTGGATAAGGGCACTGGTTTTGGAATGAGACAGATATGTCACTGAATCCTGTTTCTTTTACTTCACATTTGTGTTATTTGCTCAGATGCCAATTTGAATAATCATTTTATTATTAAAATTATTTTTTTGGTTATTTTGTTGAGACACTAATTTGCAATTTCTTCGTATGTAAAATGGGGACAATAAAAGCAACCAACTCAGAGGATTGTTGTGAGAATTCAAGTGCTTAATGCAGTGTCTGACTCATGGCACCATCACTGTTAGCATAGTACAAGGGGTGGAAAGCATGGACTCTGGAGCAAACGATCTATATTCAAATGGCAGCCCCATCAGGCTAGCTGGGTGACTCTGGACAAATTGCTTAAGCTCTGGCACTAATATGCTTGTCTGTAAAAATTGAGATTATAATAGTTTACAACTTACAGGTTATTCTAAGAATTATTTGTGTTATAAAAGGATACACTTGAAATAGTTCTTGGTTCCTATAATAAGCGCTTTATAAACATTTATTATTATTTATTTAAGTATTGTGATTGAGGGCTTTATTTACACCTGTACTTTCCAATCAATGCCAATAGACTTCTTTTTTTAAAATTTTTACTGGAGTATAGTTAATTTACAATGTTGTGTTAATTTCAGGTGTACAGCAAAGTTAATCAGTTATACATATACATATATCCACTCTTTTTAGATTCTTTTCCCATATGGGCCATTACAGCATATTGAGTAGAGTTCCCTGTGCTGTAAGTAGGTCCTTATGAGTTATCTATTTTATATATAGTAGTGTGTGTATATCAGTCCCAATCTCCCGATTTATCCCTCCTCCTGGTAACCAAAAGTTTGTTTTCTACATGTGTAACTCTGTTTCTGCTTTTTGTAGATAAGTTCATTTCACCCATTTTTTAGATTCCACATGGAAACGATGTCATATGATATTTGTCTTTCTTTTATTTTAATATATAGTTTCCAATCTATTGCAAAATTCTGAAAGGTAAGTATACATCTACCAGAACCTTATTTCGGTCTCCTATCATGTTGGGTCTGGACCTATTGCCACAATCTCCTAAGTGGCCTCCTAGCTTGCTGTTTTCTTTCTTTCCAATCTGTCTTCTACCTTTCTTTGAGGTTATCTCCCTGATTATGCCATCTCCATCCTTCAAGTACCCCAGTGACCTTCTCTTCCATAAATAGATTTCCAGGCTTAGGATACCCAACTCTATTATTTGGTTCCTCTTTTCCCTTTTAATAACTTCCCAATCACAGTATGCCCCCTCCAATCCCTACCTATGATTCTTACACCTTGGGACTTTTTTGTATGCTGTTTCGTCTACTTGGAATTCTTTTCTCTCCTCTCTCTGATTTTGCCTGCTTAACTCTGATCTAGCCTTCAAGACTCAGCACCAATTATATTTTTTCCTATCACTCCCTCCCCAACATAAGCCCACTTAAGCAACCTGACCCTGTGGTCTAAGAACAGGCCACTGATATTTGTGTTCATGTTTGTTTTATTGCTTTTCTTTCTAATCTGTGAGCTTCTCAACAGTAAGTGTGGAGCCTTACTTTTCTTTACATCTGCAATACCTTCCAAAATGCTAGTCGTGAATAGGTTTTCATTGAAGAAAGAAGAATTGTCTTTGAAATTATGCAACACTTATTAAATAATACTAATGACTACCTTTTTCTAAAATTTTTAGCTGTTGTCTTAAATTCATTGTGAAACACATAGAGACACTATTCCACTTACTTCCCGGTAGGTCCTGAGGGATGCACTTTACATAGATTTTAAGATTTGATACAAATTTAAATAGACTCTCTAGTGTAAGGAAATTATGTATAAATGATACTTTAATATGAAACTAAATGTTCACATAACATTATGGAAATGAGAACATAAATCAGATTCTGTAAGTAAGACCCATATGAATGAAAGGAGCTCTGAGGCTATTTCTCTCTCCAATGCCAGAAACGTCAGGTCAATTCATGAATCTGATGAAAATTCAAATAAACCATTTTCGTTTCAAAGTATCAATAGCCTATGATACAAAGAGAAATAAATAATCAGTCTCAAGTCAGAGAACCTGGCCAGAATCCATGTCTTTAAGCTAAAAATTATTTAATGCAATCCAAGACCATGTCACAGAAGGAAGTTACATGCTGTAAAATATAGTTACTTTTTTATGTATCCAACAATTTCCAAAATTATATTTAAATTATGACTGCCATTTATTTGTAGAAGATCTTCCTGAAATCAATGCATCATTATGATAATTACCTGCCTTTCTCTTAGTTAATCATGCAACATACAACTGGCTTTGAAATTAAATGGGCCTGTGTTGAAATGAAACTCTTACTGGAACTTGTTACGTGACCTTGGATAAACTATTTACTTTTTCCAAGCCTCAGTTCCTGCATGCCTCATGAGTAAAATGAATATAATGGTAACACTCTCAAAGAACTGTGGGAAAATGAATGAAGCTATTGCACCATTAAAAACAAACAAACAAAAAAAACCCTTTCAGTTGCATTAATAGAAAATCTCAGTATCGAGGGTAGGAAGTTACTGAGAGGACATAATGGCCAGTTGACCCACAAGCTGGATCCTGGGAATCGGAGGCTTCTCACCCCCAACCCCTGTCCAATGTACATTCTGCCCACAGTTATCACAGCTGGAGCCATTTTCAGAAACTCAGCCCTCTGAGAGAGCATGTGTTGTTTAGGCCTTCTCATTGGTACAGGTGACTGAACCCAGTTAAGGTCTCCATATCAACATTTGAGACTCTAACAGGTGGGTGTGGAGATCTACTCTTGTGGTCACCCAAGGAAAGCCTCATATGTAAGATTTCTTGCTTATTAATCCTCCACCTGGCAAACTGGAGTGATCTGCCTCTTTTTTCAGACTCTCCTTGCTCTGCGTGTACAGAGGCCATTTTCAGATTTCACCTGAGAAGTCCCTGAGGTTTCAAACCAACAATTGGTGAGCGAAACAGGAGAACAAAGAAATAGGCCATGGGAAAGAGACATCCGCTGGGGAAATCCTGGGTTAGCCACTGACCTCTAAGTGGGGGAAGGGTGTTCCATAGGTTAGATGTGTATGGATTGACACATAAGTACAAGGATGCCCCCAAAGTGCCAGGTGATATGATGCAATTGTCTGAGTAACTGCCGAGAACACACTGCAGCACAGAAGGGAAACAAATGACTGTGAGGTGGACAGGCCTCTTCTGTGGGCAGGCCAGCTGGACACTGATGCCCAGCCAGAGCTGAAGCTCTAGTTAGACAGTTGGAAGAAGAGCTGTGATTAGAGGAGGACTTGTAGGCTTCCACTGCTCTGCTAGCTTTGGGGCTGGAAGACAAGGTAGGAGAGCAGGAGAATACACTGAAGACCTTAGGTGCCATTTTGTGAAGCTAGGAGGGATCAAGCTGCTGCAGATTAAGGTTTGAGCACTTGTGACAAAACCTGATTGGGACACTAAGAGGTGGAATCCCTGGGAAAGTGAGGAGAGCTAAGAGGAGGGTGTTGCGGTGATTGACAGTGAAAGGAACAAAACTTCCTGTGCTGTTCAACCCCAAATACAGAGGAAAGCAAAAGCACAGCAACAAAAGCCCCAGCCCCAGTAAATATCTGTGTTTTCAACTGTAGACTTCAGCTTCTCCTGTGGTGCCCAGTCATGGAATGGGCACCTAATGGAAATGCCTTGCTACAGTGGGCCCACTTGTGTGCCAGGCAAACAAACCAACATGTTTGATGTTTGAATATACTGTAGAAGCCAGGGGTCTTCCTCACTAAGATAAACACACACACACACACACACACACACACACACACACACACACACACACACACACGGCCCAGCAGTCAGAGACACTATAGAAGAATCCAGCAAAAGTTTGAGCAGTTGCAAACCCAGTGCTATTTTAACCTGAAGAGCTGAGTCAGCAGATCAACAAAAATATTCATGAGGTACCAAATGGCTGCTGCCTCCTTTCTGCCTTCCAAACCTTCTAAGAATCTTCCATGTGGCCACAATAAGTAGAATTACCCACTAAAGAGAATTCTGGGAAATGTAGTTCAGCCTAGCCAAGTAAACACATTACAAAACCTCCACACAGGTTTAGACCTAGGGTGGGAATCAGTCCACTGAAAGCACAGAGAATGAGACCCAGAGAGATTTATATTGTTACTGAAAGAATGGACAATGTGGATGTGGTGGCAAGACAGCAAGACATGTCCAGTGGATCTATTTAAATCATCCAAAGTTGAGCCTACCACATGACTAACACTATTGATAAAGTGAACAAAAAAGCCAACAAACAAGACTTTGATTTGAAAACTTTTAGAAAGTCTAAAATTTATTCAGTGAATACTCTTTGTGTACTTATGGGCGTCTCTGCTGCAAAAACACTGGTTCTTTTTATTGCAATATAGTTGATTTACAATGTTGTGATAGTTTCAGATGTACAGCAAAGTGATTCAATTATACATATAAATATATATATTCTTTTTTTTTACATTCTCTTCCATTATAGGTTGTTATAAGATATTGAGTATAGTTCCCTGTGCTATACAGTAGTTCCTTGTTGGTTACCTATTTTATATATAGTAGTGTGTATCTGTGAATTCCAAACTTCTAATTTATTCTTCCCCCACACCTTTCCACTTTTGATAACCACAGGAAAAAAAGAGAAAACACTGGTTCTTAAAAATCCAGAAATGATTGTATCTTCACCATAAATTTTTTTGCTTTCCTACTCTAACCCATGTTTTATTTTTGTGGCTCATCGTGGTGTGATCTCCCTCATTAATGTGACACAAATCTTAGTTCATTGGAATGAAAAATAAAGGATGAAATAAAGGATAACACTGTGGTTATTTTCCTCAAATATCCTGGATACTTTGGTTAAGCAAAGACAATAAGTAATATTCATAAGTTGTTCTGCTCTTTAAATTCCTACAAGAAAACTGGCATTTCATTTAATGGAAATCTTCATAACCATCCCCTCCCCATGAAAACAGTCATTTGACACATTAGCGCATGTATAGGTCCATTATAAAGCGTAAACACTTCCATTAGATAACACACCTAAAATGACTATGAAAAATGTTCTTTTTTTCCAGAGTATTCAAATCAAACACTCAGTAGTACAATGTGTTTTAGGTTAATTATTTTAATCTAGTTTTAATTAAGTTCATGTTTCCATGCCAACAAATGGTTTTTAAATTGTTGAAATCTTGATGTTTCAGAATATGACTAAAATTAATTACCTAAGAGCATTTAACTCAATTTTCTGGAACCATGTAGTGCAATTTTAGCATCACTGTAGCAATGATTTTAATATTAGCAACTTTGAAAAAAACTGCACTGCATTATAAGGTTTCCTTTTATATTCCAAATTTGGGGCATTTTTTTTTTGCTAATGCACACCTACATGATTATATATGGTTTTACAAAAATAACATTAGGTATACAAGGAGACACAAACACAGGCACACACTTGCCAACTAGCTATCAGGCCCAAATGATCCCCATTTCCAAACATTCAGAGTATGTTTTCTGGGAATATTGTACTATTCCTATACATCCAAATGGAAGAGTAAAACCAACAACCAAACAGGTGGCTTTGGCCTAATTTATAAATTCCAATTCTCTTACTGACATGCTTAGAAAAGAGGATATATTCTCAATCTGAGATAATGACAAACTTGACTCAAAAATGCCTAGAAATAGGGGTATACCAAGTGAGAAAAAATTTTATACACCACAGAATTATACATTTATATTTGTATTGGCTTTTCTTAAAATAGCCTAGTTTTTGTCAGGATTTCACAGGCAAATGAAAACCATTATTCAACAGAGTTATTTCAACAGAGATAATTGAATGTAGGGAACTTGTCACACAGGTATAAGAGACCTGAATACACAGAGGGAACACTGAGTAACTCAGAGATAATAACTGCATGAAAAAGCTATCATCACTAGTGATGGAGAATAAAGGTATTAAAATGGGATTAACAGAACATAGAAGCTTAGAGGAGGGGCTCCGCAGAGCTGGGGCTCAGAACTGATGAGGGGTTGTTATCTGGTTGCCACTGGTATCTCTGAGGGTATGTCACATAGCTGATTCTAGATGAGCGAAGGATGCCAGAGGTTGGAACCAACTGATGATGCTTTAGCAAATTGCTGCTGCTGGGATGATGTGTTGCTGCTCCTGAGGGATTCTGCCGGGAACAGCATACAAAATAAGCGAAATCCTTTGCCTTCTTTTTAATCTCCTCTATGTCTCCTAATGGGTGGATATAATGAGGTGGCAGCTAAAAAAGCACCACAGTTTACAGCCACAG
Organism: Leucopleurus acutus; assembly: GCF_964270905.1. Taxonomy (NCBI): domain Eukaryota; kingdom Metazoa; phylum Chordata; class Mammalia; order Artiodactyla; family Delphinidae; genus Leucopleurus; species Leucopleurus acutus. Next base: position 54,112,314 of record NC_139146.1, read on the forward strand.
AATCACATAGTAATGGCAAATGTAATTAAAACTTGAATTTGAAGCTGTAAGACAATAGGTAGCACGCTGCAGTTATAATTTATTTTTCTCAGCTGGTCTGTTAATTTCTCTCTGACATTAAAAGCATCTCTGTTCCTCCTGGAGTTTTCCAGGTTGCTTTAAATCACTCCCTTACTCCTAATTTCCACCTTACATTGAAGTTCCTGGTCTTTCTCATCCAATCAATGTCTAATGGCCCCACTCCTCCATTTTATCAGTGTCTGATGGCCCCACTCCTCCATTTTATCAGCGTTTTTATGCATAACTGTATTCCAGTTTTTCCCATCTTGAAAGCTCTGCCCACCTAAAATTTTCAAACACTGCTCGAAGAATCCATTACCCCTGTCCTCTTCTAATTTAAATGATAGGAGGAGGAAAGCAGATTTACAGAGGGGGAAAAAAACTGTTAAATTTATAGTTAAATCAAGATTGAAAAACAAAATTATTAAATGCAAACTATGGGTGAGGCATGAGGTTAGGTTGTCTCTCCAGTTTAATAGGGTGTGTGACAGTGATAGAACATTTAAATTTCTTCATTTTAAAAATAAGGGCTGCAATGCATTTACTGATTTTCTCATGGATTGTTTTGAGGGCTAAAATAACTAAGCTATAGAAGTGTGTTGCAAACATTAGGACCCCAATAGAAATGATAGGTGCGTGAAGGATTCTGTAGATTTGTTTCAGAGAATGGTGACATAAAACTTTACTGGTAGTCATTCTGGAACAATCAACATAGAGTTACTCACCTAGGAGGTGAAAAATAGCTTATTGACAAATCAATGCCTGAAATTTAGTGTATCTGCTCTTGTGACTTTCAATTTGAGATTCATATTTAATATCATACTTTCTTTGCAATAACCTTGATGTATGGCCTATTTCATCAATACAAAGCCACATAGCCTCACACTATAGCTTGGTTTCAATTCATATGATTATTACCTACTCTTGGAGGTGTTGCCCTGGAAATCCTGAAGTGAATTTTGCATATACTGCAAGAATCTACATTAACTTAGATGAATTACTCCAAGCATACCATGAAAATTTGATGGTCGTTCAGCTAGGCATTTTTACCTGATGTAGGAATAAACATTCTAATTTATTAATATTGATAATTTTAAAGAAAAAAGATATTAAGTTGTAAAGCATAAGGGATTAATGGGGGGAAGAAATAAAATAATGTAGCTTAATAATAGAATCCTTCCTTGATATTTCTTTATAAAGTGACACAGATGGCACCTTCCAGAAGAAGAAATTCTGAGACTATTCCTAGTAAGTCTGATGAAAAATATATCAGTTTTTTGGGGAGAAAGATAAACTTCAGCATATACACAAGTTACACAGTTGTCCCTGAATTCTGTGCCATATCAATATGTTAACTTGTGTGTGTATGCTGATTGAATGTTCAAGATAAAGAAGCAATGGAGATCACTTGATTTGGAGGTGCAAAAGAACATTTGTCTCTGAATTGCAACTTAGAGCCCTGAAACAAAGAGAGCCACATGAAAACACTTGGCTTGGGTCACTGGTAAAGGGTGCTCCTAAGAAAAGATAAGATTAATATGCTTACTTAAGAGAAGCCTCTCATCTGCAGCAGGCTTGAATATTAATGAACCTTCAGCCTTGTTCTCTTTATGGGGATGTGTTTGCTGGAGTGGTTCATCCCACCAGAAATGTAACTTACATCCTGACTGGTGAGACACCTGAAGAGCTAAGTCAGGGCCATTGCTCTCATTGGAAGTGTTGCCTGAAAAGAGACCACAAAATAGGACTGAATATTTGAGAAGAGCTTATGTATAACCACTTCAGGAATAAGCTGACACATGCCCGCAATAAAATTCACAGTCAAAAATAGAGGCCGATCAGCATTATGCTAAGTCAAATCACTGCAGTGAAATGAGAATAAATAACTATGTGCTTGGAACAGGATGACCTCAGGGAATCACGGTTTTAGTGAATTGCTCCAGCTCACAAAGGCATTTTAATATCATGAATTCTCAAATTTAAATAAAAATATAAGAGCCTGCAGAAGTAGAAAAATCATACCTCATACATAGATCACTGTGAGTTACCCTTTTCGAGATTTTGTCAAAAATAAAATTATATTTGAATTTAATTGTTGACCTACATATTATCATATCAGAAATCCAACTAAGTACAATATCTATTTATTGAGAGGAAAAATAAATTAAAATGTACTTATAATATAACATTACTTGTACATGTTTTTTTTAAATTTCACCGCTCTATTTTTTTTACGTGATTTTTTAATTGAGAAAAGCTTGATTTTTTTCTGTAGGTCTTCATAAAACGAACATATAGAAAAAGAACAACTGCAAATATTTTATGTATCTGGCAAAAAGTAAAGGCAATTGCTTGGATAATTGAAGTATAATGTATGGTAAAAGACTGTGCTGGTCAGCTCTGATTTAAACCAGCCCTTGCAAAAATATATTCCAAAGAATACCAATCCTAAAAAAGTGCTGCATGAACACACACACACACACACACACACACACACACAGACACACAGAATTTTTTAGGATTTATATTTTATCTCTCCTTCTTAAGGACTTAAAAATGAACACTAAATTTAGTCTCTGTAAATGCCTGGATTAAAGAAATCTTAACTTTTAGTAACTCAGCATCTAATTGTGCAATGAAAATGTTTTTTCTCTTAACACCTATTTATATCTTGTATTAGTAGTATTCCATTTCATACCTGTTAAGAAATACTAACGTAACCACTTAGGAGAGAGAGTTCTCTAGGCTCTCCTGGCAGACCTCATAGATAGAGGTCTTGTATGACTACTTGCTAGCTCATCTCATGAATTTACATATACTCTCCTCACTTTAAATTGACTCCTCTGTTTAGTCTTCCACAGGCTAAGGAATAATGTGGTTATTTCTCATAACTTCATATTCCTCCATAGTCAGAACTTCATATCCCTTCATAATCAGAAGTGTGGTAATGAAAATGCACATGGAAACCATCTTGAAAACTTGTAATTACTTGACGTTTAATGGAAAGTTTTATTGAGATAATAGTAGATTCACATGCAACAGTAAAAATAATACAGAGTAATCTCATGTACACTTTACTGACACACACTTTGTAAACAGTCTCTGCCTTAAGATTGGGTGGAGTAATATTCTAAGGCTTGTGTGTTTCCAAGTAAATTTTAGAATGAGCTTTTTTATGTCTACAAAATAATCTCTCTGGGATATTGATAGGAATTGCTTTAAATCACAGACCAGTTTTCAGGGAACTGACATTTTTTTATGTTAGATTTTCCCATCCATGTACATACTATGTCTTTCAGTTTACTTAGTTTTTCATCTCTTTTTTTTTTTTAATTTCTTTCACTGGCATATTCTATTTTCAACATGTAGATTCTATACCTGTTTTGTTACGTGCATACCTATGTATTTCATTATCTTTAGAGTGATTATAAATGATTTTGTGTTTTAATTTCATTTTCCACATGTTCATTGTTACTAAGTAGAAGCGCAGTAAATTTTAGTGTACTGACATTGTATCCTGCAAACTTTCTGTGCTCATTATTATTTTTGCAGTTTTTGTTTGTTTATTTGTTTTGTTTTGGATTTCTTTGGATTTTTACATAAATAAAACAGAGATGATTTACTCCTTTCTAATCAATATTTCTTCTATTTCCTCTTGCCTTATTGCAGTGGTTAGAGCTTCTAGTATTATGCGAATAAGAGTGGTAAGAACAGACATCCTTGCTTTATTCTTGATCTTAAAGGGAACATATTCAGTCTTTTACCGTTAAGTGTATGTAATGTTAGCTGTAGGTTAATTGTAGATGCTTTTTATCAAGTTAAGAAAACGTCCTTATAATGGTAAAATAAATAATGCTGAGAAAATTTATCATAAATTTTGTTATATGCCTTTGCTGGATTAATTTATAAGATTGTATGATTTTTGTTCTTTAGCTTGTTGATATTATGGATTGAACAGATTGATTTACAAATGTTGAATCATCTTTATATTTCTGGAATAAATCCCAGTTAGTTATGATATAAAATTAATTTTATTTATTGCTGAATTGTATTTGCTAATATTTTGATAACAATTGTTGTTTTTAAAGTCTTGATAAATATTGGTCTGTACTTGTTTTTTTTGTTTGTCTGTTTTTATATTTATTTGACTTTTTTTATATCAGTGTAATCTGAGCTTCATACAGTGAATCAGGGAATCATCTTTTCCATTCTGTTTTCTGGAAGAGTTTGTGTAGAATTGGTGTCAATTCTTTCTTATTTATTAGGTAGAGTTCTCCAGTAAAGCCATCACAGTATGGAGATTTGTTCTTCTATAACTTTTAAAATACATAGGCAATTATTTTAATGGTTGTAAGAATTCAGACTATTGATTTCATAGCCTGAAACTGAGTGATTGGATTTTATAGTTTTGAAAGAATTTTTTTCTTCTCAGTTGTTGAATTTATGAGCACACATGTATTCATAGTATTTCCTTATTATTCTTTTAATGGGTGCAGGGCCTAGTAATATCTCATATCATTTCTGATATCGGTGATTTATGTATTAGTGTCTTCCCCATTTTTCAATGTTTTTGTCAGTTCTTAGAGTTTTATCAATTTTATTGAAGTTTTTAAAGCAACAACGTTTGTTGAATTGGTTTTGCTGTTTTACTATTTTTAATTACATTGATTTTTGCCCATCTTTAGTATTTCCTTTATTCTGCTTCCTTTGGTTTTGTTTTACTCTTCTAGTTTCTTTGGGAATAACTTAGGTTATTGATTTGAGTCTTTTCTTCATTTCTAGTTTAAGTATTTCATGGCATAAATTTTCTTATTTTCTTCTTGGAACTTATTTAGCTGTATCTCACATATTTTGATATGTTGTGTTTTCATTTCAATTCTATATATTTTTTCAATTTCCTTTGAGACTTTTTTTTATTTCGTCTTCTTCCTCCTCCTTCTCCTTCTTCTTCTTCATCTTCTTCTTCTTCTTCTTCTTCTTCCTCTCCTTCTTCTCCCCCTCCTCCTTCTCCTTTCCCTCTTCCTCCTCCTTCTTTTCCTTCTTTTCGTTTTGTGAGAGAACTACAATAGAGAAGGCCAAAGTAAGTTAGCAAGACCTAGTCATTCCTTGGTGATGGAGAAAGAACCTGTGCATAAGACAATGATACAACAGAGAGAGAGAGAGAGAGAGCACATGCAAAATGATGGATCCAGTTGAAAAATTTCATGACAAAATCCATCTCCAAAAATGTTCATGTTACAGAGAAGAAGAAAAATAATAAAAACTTTTGTATTTAAAAATGAAGATTCCTCTCAAATGATCAGATTAACCATGGAAGATAATTGTCTTTGAAATGGAAGTAGGGGGAAATTCAAGCCTAAATACGTCCAATGTTAACATTTGTGTATCCGACAGAAAGATTATAAATGGGGTCCACATACCATAAGTCTAAATTACTTAAAGTTATAAATCAAGGTAAGCAGCTATTAAAACAAATGTTTCATCTTCCTATCCTGACAAATATATGTCAAGAACAATCTTAAAACCCAGTTGCAAGTTTAGATAGATATCCACACAGAAAATGGCAATGCAAGAAGAGCTGGTCCCTATCTTCTGACTTGAGATTCCACCTCTCTTTTCTTATTCTCAGTTCCTACACTGTGTAAGGTATTGTATGCGCCCATGTAGATACTCCATCCCTTGCACCCAAGCTTCAGCCATAGCCCCAGAGAAACAGCCACTAGACACCATGTGGCTACCAGTTACGTGATGCACCCTTGGGAGGATGGAGCTGGGAAAGATGCCCGCAGGCTTACTGGAAGAAAGCTTAAGGCTTTTAGACAGGACATGCAAGTTCCTGGGTATCTGGGACAAGAAAGGGAGGCCTGTAGGCTCTGAATGGGTATGGCCTCTTGGTTCCATGGTTGGCTCTGTGGTGAGCACGGGTCATGGCTAGAATTGTCCAGACTGAGTTCCTCTGAAAGTCTCCTAGAGGGAGATTTTCTTGTCTTAATCTATGGGTAGCCTGAGTATGTTTGCCAGCATTCAACTAAGACCTATACTGGTGTTTTTCTCTGCTTTCCTAAGAACAGAATTTAGTCAGTGAATAGAATCTTTCTTCTCCTCTATTCAAGAGCTTTAACTAAAACTAGAGCATAGAATATAGTTTATTTGAGAAGTAAATGTGTTGGTGCCCAGCTCCTTCGGTGGAATTTTGGGCCAGCTTAACACCTCTTCCCAGTGGGAATGGCATAGTTCAATTGAGAAAGTTCTCTAAACCATCTGGAGTGTTACGGTGACATTTACTTTTCTCTAAATTGCTCTCAGTGTGCCATTCAACTTTCTCTGTTCTCGAAGGACGTCTCTGAGTTTTAAATTGGCTGTTTTCTTTATTCATTATCAAAGACTAACATTAAGACAACACAGAAAATAGTGTTGCGTTTCAAAGCAACAGCTGTGCTGTCTTCGACAGTGCTTTATTAAGAGTCTATAAGTTGTATACCACATTGAGTTTTCAACTTTGCAGGGAATGACACCAATTTTTATCCACTTCCCCAGATTTTTAATGAGCAGTTTTTCCCCTGATGTCTGTGTCAGAGGGTGGAGAGGTATGGTTTTTGGTTTCTGGCTGTTTCAGTTAAGGAGATGATCATTATTTTGTGTACTCTAACATCTCCAATAAATCCGATTGGGGAAATTCTGGCACAGAAAGTGGCTTAGTTGACATTGATTTTTAAAAGGCATTGATAAAACCTCATTGATAAACCTCATCTGTTTCTACAACAGATGCCTTTCTACAAGAATGCCCACACCATATTTATCTTCTTTTTTATTTTTGTATTTTATACCTATCATCCCATGTATTCTGGAGTGTGTAGGAATAAATAATCTTCAACAGAACAAAGGCTATAACAGCAGATTCAAATCTGGATCAAGTCGTCAAAGCCCCTCACATGGCACAGTGATGCAAGTTGTACAAACCATCATTCTAAATCAATCAACACTTCCATGCTGTTTCCTCAATAGGAATAATTGGATGATTTATATTTTCTACTGACTTTTAAACATGACTGTCAGTGCATAAAACAAATTAGTTTTAATAAGAACTTTCACATGAGCACACAGAAATGGAGTGACAGGAACAGTAAATGGAGGTTTTCAATAATTGTATTGACAGAACTCCACCGAAAGAATAGTCAGGTATTTAGGGTGATTAAGTAGTAATGAGCATTCCAGTTATTACTTTTATCCTATTTCAAAGTGTCTAATGAACTTATTAATGAAAAACATACTGTCTTTAAAATAATGAGTCCCTTTTCTTATCAGTACTGAGACGTTATACTGATGAATGCTAGTCAGACTAGAAAAACATAAAATGCAGACGCCACAGATTCATCTGAAATGTATGTTTCTTTATGAAAGAACTCTCAAATGAGTTACACTTTACTAAAATAGTTGGTTTTTATTATTTAAAAAAAGTTTATTTTAGGAAGTATTTTTTTTCAAAATAGCAAAACATAATATTGATAAAGCTAATTATTGTTTTATGTTGAGGGAGCTTTGATGGAATTATATTATTACTTTGTTATTTTATACAAGTTGTAAACGATGGTAGAGATAACCTGATAAACAGAATTCATAAATTTTGGGGGGTTTTTAATGCATAACATTGTCACAGAGCAGAGAGATTATGATCACATGCATAGAGCCTGGTCTATGATGTAGAGTGAGTGGTTGAAGTGAAGTCAGGTAATTGAAGCTGGGAGAGTTAGTTGGACTCAAACTGCAGATTTCTTTGAAAGCCAGATAATGCTGAAGAGCTTCATTCAATGGGAAATAGCAAGTTATTAAATAGCGGGAAAAATGTGGAGAGAAATATTCTCTTTTCCATACTACTATGGCAAGATTGTCATGTGAAGATTAAATCACTGAAGTGTCCATATGATAAACTTCATGTTCTGGAAGCTTTTATTATTAAACAGTTTAGTTACTATATTATTGATTAATCTTCATTATTTGAAAACTAATGCTATTAGGATATAAAACAGCTCAAAAGGGGTTTCAGAAGTTTGATGATCTTTTATAACATATTACTAGGTAACTTATATACAAATATATGTTATCGCTAAATTATTTGCCAAATAAATTTTATATATTTATGTTAAGTACATTACACATTATTATATAAGTGTATTATTTCTCTATTGTGATATTTGTACATTTCAACTGAAAAATTCAATTTGTCAAGTGAGTCCATGAGCAAAGCCTCCCAAATGAAACTTTGATTACTTCCCAGCTTAAATTGAGGAATAAAGGGAAAACAATCTCTTATTTATTACAGGAAGCTTTTCACTTCTGAAAATAAAATTATAAACTTAATAACAGCCTCATATCTCCCCCTTAAAAGGTGCTGAGTCTACACTGAGGTAAAGTCTTCATTGCACCTGCTACCTCTGTCTACTTTGCTGCAACCAAAGTGGATGCAAGTGGAGCTTCAAGGTGGTGGGAGAGTAAGATGCAGAGATCATCTTCGTCCCCACAAATACATCAGAAATACATCTACATGTGGAACAACTCCTACAGAACACCTACTGAACGCTGGCAGAAGACCTCAGACCTCCCAAAAGGCAAGAAACTCCCCACGTACCTCGGTAGGGTAAAAGAAAAAACAGAGACAAAGATTAGGGATGGGACCTGCACCAGTGGGAGGGAGCTGTGAAGGAGGAAAGCTTTCCACACACTTAGGAAGCCCCTTCGCCGGGGAAGACTGCGGGTGGCGGAGGGGAGAAGCTTTGGAGCCGCGGAGAAGAGCGCAGCCACAGGGGTGCAGAGGGCAAAGCGGAGAGATTGCCATACAGAGGATCAGTGCCGACCAGCACTCATCAGCCCAAGAGGCTTGTATGCTCACCCACCGGGGCGGGCAGGGGCTGGGAGCTGAGGCTCGGGCTTCAGTCGGAGCGCAGGGAGAGGACTGGGGTTGGAGGCGTGAACACACCCTGAAGGGGGCTAGTGTGCCATGGCTAGCTGGGAGGGAGTACGGGGAAAAGTCTGTAGCTGCCGAAGAGGCAAGAGACTTTTTCTTGTTCCTTTGTGTCCTGGTGCGCCAGAACAGGGGATTAAGAGCGCCGCTTAAAGGAGCTCCAGAGACGGGCACGAGCTGCAGCTATCAGCACGGACCCCAGAGACGTGCATGAAACGCTAAGGCTGCTTCTGCAGACACCGGGACACACTGTGTACGAGCACAGGTCACTATCCACACTCCCCTCCCGGGAGCCTGTGCAGCCCACCACTGCCAGGGTCCCGTGATCCAGGGACAACTTCCCCGGGAAAACGCACGGCATGCCTCAGGCTGGTGCAACGTCATGCTGGCCTCTGCCACCGCAGGCTCGCCCCTCATCGTGCCCCTCCCTCCCCCCGGCCTGAGTGAGCCAGAGTCCCCGAATCAGCTGCTCCTTTAACCCCGTCCTGTCTGAGCGAAGAACAGATGCCTTCAGGCGACCAACACGCAGAGGCGGGTCCAAATCCAAAGCTGGACCCCAGGAGCTATGTGAACAAAGAAGAGAAAGGAAATTTCTCCCAGCAGCCTCAGGAGCAGCGGATTAAATCTCCACAATCAACTTGATGTACCCTGCATCTGAGGAATACATGAATAGACAACGAATCATCCCAAATTGAGGAGGTGGACTTTGGGAACAACGATATATAGTTTTTCCCCCTTTTTCTCTTTTTGTGAGTGTGTATGTGTATACTTCTGTGTGTGACTTTGTCTCTATAGCTTTGCTTTTCCCATTTGTCCTAGGGCTCTGTGTTTCCTTTTTTTTTTTAATACTTAAAAAATTTTTTTTTCTTAATAATTTTTTATTTTAATAACTTTATTTTAATTTAGTTTACTTTATTTTATCTTCTTCTTTCTCTCTTTCCTTTTTATCTCCCTTTTATTCTGAGCCATGTGGAGGACAGGCTGTTGGTGCTCCAGCCGGGCATCAGGGCTGTGCCTCTGAGGTGGGAGAGCCAAGTACAGGACACTGGTCCACAAGAGACCTCCCAGCTCCACGTAATATCAAAAGATGAAAATCTCCCAGAGATCTCCATCTCAAAGCCAAGACGCAGCTTCACTCAACGATCAGCAAGCTATAGTGCTGGACACCCTATGCCAAACAACTAGCAAGACAGGAACACAACCCCATCCATTAGCACAGAGGCTGCCTAAAATCCTAATAAGGCCACAGACACCCCAAAACACACCACCAGATGTGGACCTGCCCGCCAGAAACACAAGATACAGCATCATCCACGAGAACACAGGCACTAGTCCCCTCCACCAGGAAGCCTACACAAGCCACTGAACCAACCTTAGCCACTGGGGACAGACACCAAAAACAACGGGAACTATGAACCTGCAGCCTGCGAAAAGGAGACCCCAAACACAGTAAGTTAAGCAAAATGAGAAGACAGAGAAACACACAGCAGATGAAGGAGCAAGGCAAAAACCCACCAGACTTAACAAATGAAGAGGAAATAGGCGGTCTACCTAAAAAGAATTCAGAATAATGTTAGTAAAGATGCTCCAAAATCTTGGAAATAGAATGGAGAAAATTCTATTTTAAGAATTTTTTTCAAGAAACGTTTAACAAGGACCTAGAAGAACTAAAGAGCAAACAAACAGTGATGAACAACACAACAAATGAAATTAAAAATTCTCTAGAAAGGATCAATAGCAGAATAACTGAGGCAGAAGAACGGATAAGTGACCTGGAAGATAAAATAGTGGAAATAATTAATGCAGAGCAGAATAAAGAAAAAAGAATGAAAAGAAGTGAGGACAGTCTCAGAGACCTCTGGGACACCAATGCACCAACATTCGAATTATAGGGGTCCCAGAAGAATAAGAGGAAAAGAAAGGGACTGAGAAAATATTTGAAGAGATTATAGTTGAAAACTTCCCTAATATGGGAAAGGAAATAGTTAATCAAGTCCAGGAAGCACAGAGAGTCCCATACAGGGTAAATCCAAGGAGAAACACGCCAAGACACATTAATCAAACTATCAAAAATTAAATACAAAGAACAAATATTAAAAGCAGCAAGGAAAAAACAACAAGTAACACACAAGGGAATCCCCATAAGGTTAACAGCTGATATTTCAGCAGGGACTCTGCAAGCCAGAAGGGAGTGGCAAGACATAATTAAAGTGATGAAAGGGAAAAACCTATAACTGAGATTACTCTACCCAGCAAGAATCTCATTCAGATTTGACAGAGAAATTAAAAGCTTTACAGACCAGCAAAAGATAAGAGGATTCAGCACTGCCAAATCAGCTTTACAACAAATGCTAAAGGAACTTCTCTAGGCAGGAAATACAAGAGAAGGAAAAGACCTACAATAATAAACCCAAAACAATTAAGAAAATGGTAATAGGAACATACATATTGATAATCACCTTAAATGTAAATGGAGTAAATGCTCCAACCAAAAGACATAGACTGGCTGAATGGATACAAAAACAAGACCCGTATATATGCTGTCTACAAGAGACCCACTTCAGACCTAGGGACACATACAGACTGAAAGTGAGGGGATGGAAAAAGATATTCCATGCAAATGGAAATCAGAAGAAAGCTGGAGTAGCAATTCTCATATCAGACAAAATAGACTTTAAAACAAAGACTATTACAAGAGACAAAGAAGGACACTATATAAGGATCAAGCCATCAATCCAAGAAGAAGATATAACAACTGTAAATATTTATGCACCCGACATAGGAGCACCTCAATACATAAGGCAAATACTAACAGCCATGAAAGGGGAAATCGACAGTAACACAATCATAGTAGGAGACTTTAACACCCCAGGTTCACCAATGGACAGATCATCCAAAATGAAAATAAATAAGGAGACACAAGCTTTAAATGATACATTAAACAAGATGGACTTAATTGATATTTATAGGACATTCCATCCGAAAACAACAGAATACACATTCTTCTCAAGTGCTCATGGAACATTCTCCAGGATAGATCCTATCTTGGGTTCCAAATCAAGCCTTGGTGAATTTAAGGAAATTGAAATTATATCAAGTATCTTTTCCCACCACAACGCTAGGAGACTAGATATCAATTACAGGAAAAAATCTGTAAGAAATACAAACACATGGAGGCTAACAACACACTACTTAATAATCAAAAGATCACTGAAGAAATCAAAGAGGAAATCAAAAAGTACCTAGAAACAAATGACAATGAAAACAGAACGACCCAAAGCCTATGGATTGCAGCAAAAGCAGTTCTAAGAGGGAAGTTTATAGCTATACAAGCCTACCTTAAGAAACAAGAAACATCTCAAATAAACAACCTAACCTTACACTTAAAGCAATTAGAGAAAGAAGAACAAAAAAACCCCAACGTTAGCAGAAGGAAAGAAATAAAATATCAGATCAGAAATAAATGAAAAAGAAATGAAGGAAACGATTGCAAAGATCAATAAAGCTAAAAGCTGGTTCTATGAGAAGATAAACAAAATTGATAAACCATTAGCCAGACTTATCAAGAAAAAAAGGGAGAAGACTCAATAGAATTAGAAATGAAAAAGTAGAAATAACAACTGACACTGCAGAAATAAAAAGGATCAGGAGAGATTACTACAAGCAACTCTATGCCAATAAAATGGACAACCTGGAAGAAATGGACAAATTCTTAGAAATGCACAACCTTCTGAGACTGAACCAGTAAGAAATAGAAAATATGAACAGACCAGTCACAAGCACTGAAATTGAAACTGTAATTAAAAATCTTCAAACAAAAGCCCAGGACCAGATGGCTTCACAGGCGAATTCTATCAAACATTTAGAGAAGAGCTAACACCTATCGTTCTCAAACTCTTCCAAAATATAGCAGAGGGAGGAACACACCAAAACTCATTCTATGAGGCCACCATCACTCTGATGCCAAAAGCAGACAAAGATATCACAAAGGAAGAAAACTACAGGGCAATATCACTGATGAAAATAGATGCAAAATCCTCAACAAAATACTAGCAAACAGAATCCAACAGCACATTAAAAGGTTCATACACTATGATCACGTGGGGTTTATCCCAGGAGTGCAAGGATGCTTCAATATATGCAAATCAATCAACGTGATACACCATATTAACAAATTGAAGGAGAAAAACCCTATGATTATCTCAATAGATGCAGAGAAAGCTTTCAACAAAATTCAACACCCATTTATGATAAAAACCCTGCAGGTAGTAGGCATAAAGGGAACTTTCCTCAACATAATAAAGGCCATATATGACAAACCCACAGCCAACATCGTCCACAATGGTGAAAAACTGAAACCATTTCCACTGAGTTCAGGAACAAGATAAGGGTGTCCACTCGCACCACTATTATTCAACATAGTTTTGGAAGTTTTAGCCACAGCAATCAGAGAAGAAAAATAAATAATAGAATCCAAATTGGAAAACAAGAAGTAAAGCTGTCACTGTTCACAGATGACATGATACTATATAGAGAGAATCCTAAAGATGCTACCAGAAAACTACTAGATCTAATCAATGAATTTGGTAAAGTAGCAGGATACAAAATTAATGTACAGAAATCTCTTGCATTCCTATACACTAATGATGAAAAATCTGAAAGTTAAATTAAGAAAACATTCCCATTTACCATTGCAACAAAAAGAATAAAATATCTAGGAATAAACCTACCTAAGGAGACAAAAGACCTGTATGCAGAAAATTATAAGACACCGATGAAAGAAATTAAGATGATACAAATAGATGGAGAGATATACCATGTTCTTGGACTGGAAGAATCAACATTGTGCAAATGACTCTACTACCCAAAGCAATCTACAGATTCAATGCAATCCCTGTCAAACTACCACTGGCATTTATCACAGAACTATAACAAAAAATTTCACAATTTGTATGGAAACACAGAAGACCCCAAAGAGCCAAAGCAATCTTGAGAATAAAAAAACAGAGCAGGAGGAATCAGTCTCTCTGACTTCAGACTATACTACAAAGCTACAGTAATCAAGGCAGTATGGTACTGGCACCAAAACAGAAATATAGATCAATGGAATAGGAGAGAAAGCCCAGAATTAAACCCACGTACGTATGGTCACCTTATCTTTGATAAAGGAGGCAAGAATATACAGTGGAGGAAAGACAGCCTCTTCAATAAGTGGTGCTGGGAAAACTGGGCAGCTACATGTAAAAGAATGAAATTAGTACACTCCCTAACACCATACACAAAAATAAACTCAAAATGGATTAAAGACCTAAATGTAAGGCCAGACACCATAAAACTCTTAGAGGCAAACATAGGCAGAACACTCTTTGACATAAATCACAGCAAGATCCTTTTTGACCCACCTCCTAGAGAAATGGAAATTAAACAAGAATAAACAATTGGGACCTAATGAAACTTAAAAGGTTTTGCACAGCAAAGGATGCCATAAACAAAGATGAAAAGACAACCCTCAATATGGGAGCAAATATTTGCAAATGAAGCAACTGACAAAGATGAATCTCCAAAATATACAAACAGGTTATGCAGCTCAATATCAAAAAAACAAACAACCCATCCAAAGATGGGCAGAAGTCCTAAATAGACATTTCTCCAAAGAAGATATACAGATTGCCAACAAACACAGGAAAGAATGCTCAACATCATTAATCATTAGAGAAATGCAAATCAAAACTACAATGAGATATCATCTCACACAGGTCAGAACGGCCATCATCAAAAATTCTACAAATAATAAATACTGGAGAGGGTGTGGAGAAAAGGGAACCCTCTTGCACTGTTGGTGGGAATGTAAATTGATATAGCCGCTATGAAGAACAGTATGGAGGTTCCTTTAAAAACTAAAAATAGAACTACCATACGACCCGGCAATCCCACTACTGGGCATATACCCTGAGAAAACGATAATTCAAAATGAGTCATGTACCAAAATGTTCATTGCAGTTCTATTTACAATAGTCAGGACATGGAAGCAACCTAAGTGTCCATCAACACATGAATGGATAAAGAAGATGTGGCACATATATACAATGGAATATTACTTAGCCATAAAAAGGAATGAAACTGAGTCATTTGTAGTGAGGTGGATGGACGTAGAGACTGTCACACAGAGTGAAGTAAGTCAGAAAGAGAATATAAAGCCGTATGCTAACACATAAATATATGGAATCTAAAAAAAGCAAATAAAAATGGTCAGAAGAACCTAGGGGCAAGACGGGAATAAAGATGCGGATCTACTAGAGAATGGACTTGATTATACAGGGAGGGGAAGGATAAGCTGGGACAAAGTGAGAGAATGGCATGGACATATATACACTACCAAACGTAAAATAGATAGCTAGTGGGAAGCAGCTGCATAGCACAGGGAGAACAGCTGGGTGCTTTGTGACCACCTAGAGGGGTGAGATAGAGAGGGTGGGAGGGAGGGAGATGTAAGAGGGTAGAGATATGGGGTATATGTATATGTATAACTGATTCACTTTTTTTAAAAGCAGGAACTAACACCATTAAAGCAATTATACTCTAATAAAGATGTTTAAAAAAAAAAAAGTGGATGCAAGAGTCTCTTATCATACCCAGAGGGTACAACCTGGAATGCAGAGAATTAAAATGATTCCTGGGACAGAATAGGAGCTGTCTTACCTGCCTGCAGAACCCTCAAACCAGCCAACAGGTTTTAACCACACTTTAATTGAACCTATTCATTGTCCTCACCAAGAACTATGCCAGCTAGAGGAAGGAAAAGCTGAACAAGTTTCAAATGGTCAAAAAATAAATGAACACTAACATGCAAGATAATATTTCAGATTTATATCTTTGTCTATATGTGCACACATATATAATATATATACATGTATGTGTATGATATATATTTGTATGCGTGTATATATATAACATGTATGTATTTGTATCTGGAAGGATACAAAATAAACTAATAAAATGGTTACTTTTCAAGAAGGTGAGGAAGGAAGTGGTATTTCAAATTGTCACCAAATCAGACCTTAGGTATTATATTTTAACTTTCTAATGTAGTCATGGTCTGTTTTTATAACAAGGTAGTTTTAACAGCTATCTGTGTCACATGAGCACAAGGGGCTAATTGCCAGCTGAGTCTCCAGCAGGCACAGTCACAATGGTTCCTTCCTTTGAAATGATGGTAAAGCCAAGAAACATAAAAGCACATACTTCTCTCTACCTTTCTCACCATAGCCCTGTGATCATCCATGCATATTTTTCCTTGGGGAGGATCTTCCAGTTCCACCTGGTCAGCGTCTGCAGTGCGATTCATTTTTCGGGTTACCACGGCTTCCTCACAGTTCTTCCTGACCTCTAGCAGGAAATGTTAATACACTCCAGTAAAGTTAACAAGTGTTTTACTCATGTGTTTACATCCTAATTATTATGCTGAACTCAGGGCAGAATCCATAGGAACATGGGGGCCAGAAAATTGAAACATAAATAAAACATTCATTAAATATGGCAAAGCTGTTTCAACCTTAAAGAAAAAAATGCATTTTTATCTTAATATGAAGACAAGAAATGTGTCTAATTTTTTTCCTCTATACATTTGTCTGGTTTTTATTTTTTTAATCTATTATTTCTGTGGAGTAAAATGTACTAACTAGCAAGATCTTTATCAAGTACTTACAGTATACTGTATACCATGAAGGAACTTAAAAGTAAATTAGTAGGTTCCTGTCTTTAAGGAGCATATTACCAAGTTAGAGAAATAGGATAAATGCATGGGGAAACTTGAAGATGAAATAAAAGAGATTGTGAGAACTTAGAGAGAAGGATGCAGTCTGGAGTAATGAGGAAACTCTTGATTAAAGTGAGCCTAAAATATATCAGATATCAAAAGTTCTTTGCGCTAGATTTCCTTATATTAGGTAATGTGTAGTTGTATGCATGTATATGTGTTTTATAGATTTATATACAAATATGAACGTTGAAGCTATTCATATATATGCACACATTATATATATGTGTGTGTATATATTTTTACATATATACTATACATTCGTATACATTGAATATCTTCAATGTTCCATGACATGAGACACAAACTTAGTTTCATTTTGTGTGCTTCTTGTTTAGTATCACATCATTTATCAATGAAAAAGTTTAGGGCCTACATTTAGTAGACACATTTTTGATCACAATTCTCTCTATTTTGTGATTAAAATTCTCACTAAATATGATATGATTTTAAAAAAAAAAGAGAGGAAGAAAAGAATGATACTGGTATCCTTGTGCAAAATAAGCACAACAAACACACTCACAGTAAGAACAAAATGAAAGGTAATAATGGAGATGAAAGTTAAAAGATGTCTAAGAGAGTGATTTTTAAGGCAAAATTTACGTTTTATAAAATCTGAAGAAAGCCAGATTTTATGAAGGCTAAGATATTAGAAGGGAGCAAGACCTCCATGCACACTATGACATTAAGAAACAGTAATTAGTGAAGGTATTTTAAGAAAAAGCCTCAGCTGGGTCAAAATTTTCTCATCAAATTAGAAAATGTTAGTGAAATTTGAAAAAAGCTTAAGGTGTAATATAATCCGTTTGTATGCCACTAGGCAGAAGTAAGCTTTGAAAGAGAATTTGGAGCTCAGGAAAATGTACAAAGGCCTCCACATATGTCTTCATGAATATCAAGACGTGATGACATCAAAGAGTGAGAAATAGAAAGAGTGCAGACAGAGAGTAGAGGGTCTTAAAAATCAAAAAGATTGTAGGAGGAACCTGGAATTCTGTCATAGTTACAAACTTATAAGTTACACTGAATTGTAACAAAACCTTTACATAAGAGTTAAGATATTAAACTGTATTGACCAGGTTTTAAACGCCAGCGGATATTCTTGCTGTCTAATTCTCATTTTGACAATCATATTCATAGTTTTCATGTTGCCTGGTAATTGTGATGAATATCACATTATGAAGAAGCCGGCTCGTGAATGTCCGGGTTCCTGGAAGTGCATGCAGCTTGCACAGTGTTTGGGCAAGCAACAGTGATGCATGGCTAGGGGTGAGAGGAGTTGGCAACACAAGCTAGAATCATGAGGCAGCTGCTGGGATTGAGCGTGACTATAAATTGACCCCAGATATGCCCTGCTTCCCCTCGGGGCTCCTTGGTGAAATAGGAGCTAGTATCATCACTAATTTGAACTTGTATGCCTTACAAGCCTTTAATATTAATAAAGTTCAAGGAAAACTTCTGATTATTGAAATATTAAAGACTTGGGCTTAAATTCAAAGCATCTTTCAGAAGATTCCCCAACCTCCCCCTTTAAAAGTAGAAATATAGGTTTTGTATTAATGGTCTTGAATGGAGAGAGGGAACTGAGGAAATATTTTTGTTTCTGTGCAGGAATTAGGGCAAGTTAGATCTAGTATTGTGTAATAATTCTCATTTTTAAACAACTGAACATCGATAATAATGGCTTTTTAAGAGATCATTTATGCTAGATGCTGTATAGGTAATTTAAATATATATATCTTTTATTTTTATAATATAGACTGTCAGCTTTGACTTAATTTTGTTCAGTCCAGTGGGGATGCAACTATGAGATACCCTAAATGAATTTATGAATAAAAGAAATAAAGAAATCCTGTGAAAACTTAACCAATGAAGTCTATACATAATAAGCAAGCAGATCATCTGTAATAGAAAAATAAGAATTAATTCTCATTTCTCAGTGTCACAATGTAAACGTCATTTCTTTTGAGAGAAATTTCTTGATGTTTCAGTAGTGCCAGGAATTTTGCCAATCATACTATTTGGTGTATTTTACTTTAATAATGTGTTTTGCTTCTATTTTCCCTTTTAGACTTTGAAGTTTATGATGACAAAGACTGTTTCTATATTACCTAGGGATAACGTTGTCCTCCTAGGGACTAAAATAGTTATTTTCACATAATAATTACTTAGTAAATACTTCTTGAATGAAAATATGCTGAACAAATGATCAGTAATTGTACAACCAAATAGCTATAGAATAGAATCCCAGAGATCCAACTAAGATGACTGAGGAATATTATCAGTGTTGAAGGAGCAGATGGTGTCATAATTGGATCAATAGTTTTGTTCATCTTGCTAGGAGAAAGACTGTATAAGCAGAAGGCAATAGTCAGGCCAGGTAACATAGAAAAAGGCAATTCGAAATACCAAAGGTGGCAGTGCTAAGCTGACTGAGTGCACTGTTCGTTGGGTTGGCATGACTGTCTGCCCACTCACCCCATCTATTGGGTGAGAAGGCTGCATCAGGCTATTAGAATTTAGCATTCTGACATTTGAATCATAAAATTAACTCCTGTGGTCAGTTAATCAAGAAACCTTCTGATAATTTGGATCCCTACATACTTTTCTTGCTTAGAGAAAATAGGCTGATTTTCAAATGCAAATGTCCATTCCATTTGACATTTTGATCCTTCCTCTCATTTCAATAATTGAGATTTCTGATTTTTTTTCAGTCTTAATGAGTTTTGTTAAGATGACATATCCCTGAAAGATACATGCCAACAAAATCAAGTTCTTAACTTCCAGGACGGAGACTGCAAGTCTAGTTCCTTGTGATTTATGCAAGTGTAGTATCACTCATGAGGCTTCCTGCTCTCATCTGTGATATGAGGTGTTGTCACTTAACCTAACCTATGATCACTGTGACATTACATAAAAAACTATAACAGCCTTTCTCTTACAGGCAGTCAGCTGCTGACTGTGACCAAATTGTGGCTTTGTGTTATAATGGGACCAGAGACCACCTCTAGCCTTAATCACATGCAAAGCATCAAGATGCAAAATCTTCAGATCACACAGATGTCTCTAGGAAGCCGAAACTACTAATCAGAAAGTGAGTAGATTTGATGAATAAGTCAGTGAAATCAAGACATTTGGCTTTTGTTTGTCCATTGGAGGAACTTGAAATTTTCAGTAGAGGAGAAGGCTTAAAATATTTTTAAGATACTTTAGACGCTTATATTTGAGTTGCACAGACCCAAACAGACACCAGACTTTGGAACAAATAAAAGTAGCTTTAGACTATTAAGGTTTGTAAGCCCCACTTTTTATCAAAAGGATGATATATTCAACTATAATAATATCAGAATTCTATGGATAGATGGAGCAAATATCTTGAATACATTTTTCTGTTGATTTTCTTACTGTGCCCATTTGGTTTTGCCCATAGGCAATAACTAATTTCTTGAAAGAGGATCTATAAGAATAATGCCAGCTGCTGACCTAATCATCATTTCTGTTCTTCCGCAAATTGGTAAGGTGAGTCATTATTTCCTCTTTCAAGAGAGATTTAACCTTGTGTATTATATGGGTTGCTTTCATTAGTAGAAGCTTCAGCCTTGTGTTATTTGTGGAATGCTGATGATTGATTTCATTGTTCATAGTGAATACCTTTTGAAATTGTATCTTAGATGTCATTCAGTGTTTCTTGGTATTGCTGACTGTTAGCCATTTAAGTATGGCTTATGGACCTAGCACCTGTGTGTTTTGCAAAGCAAGGCAGCAGGTGAAAAGACAAATGAAATGGAGGCATATTTTAGATGGTGACACCTGGTCCCCCAGTGAACTGATTTACAGGCCAGTAACCATTCAGTGATAAAATGAGTGATTAGGTAAGCCGATTCAGTATTTAGTATTCAGTATTTAGAAGATTGAAATGACTAGTTTGTTTCCCAGTGGGTCTGTCTAAACAGATATTTGGTGACCTAATATTCAACATTACACAATTGAATAACACTCAGGGCTTTTTGTCTGGGACTGGCATAAGACTGTTGAGACACGATTAACAATACAGAACTGGTAGTTATGAAGTTCAAGTGAAAGGTGCTTCTCTTGCTGTGTTAATTGGTCCCCAGTCTGCTGAGCATGTGCCTAGCTGTGAGTTGGCCATTCCTCATCCCCACAGCAGGGCAGTGTGTCTCCTCCTCTATTTTTTCAGGTAAATTACTTATCTCCATTTCGGTAAACTTTTTATCTTGTTCTTTCGTTTGGAACATATTCCTCCGTTTCTTCACTTTGCTTGACCCTCTGTGTTGGTTTCTATCCATTATATGAAACAGCTGCCTCTCCCAGTCTTGAAGAAGTATTAGCCTGTATAGGAAAGGAACCTTATTGTTCAACTGTTTCCGAGCTCTTGGTTGTCTTTTGAACCTTTGTTATTGTCCAAGCAACCGATTTCATTTGCAATAACGCCTAGTATTTGAGAGTGTACCAAGACCCGCCAGGGTCCCAAAGGAAAGGACCTCAGTCAGCACCTAGATTCCGGCTGTTGGAAGCCAGTCCCTCAGGCAGCAGCTTTTAAAGAACTCAAATACATACAGTCCTGTGGGACCACAAGCGTAAGCCCCACTGACCTCCAGAGCCAGGCAATCTGGAGGTGTCCCCTGGCAGGAGACACAAAAATCAGGGTGCTAGACAAGGGTATAAGTCCCCTTTGGAAGACACCAGTGAGCTGGAGCAAAGCAGAGAGAGGACTCAAAGATTGCACCCACCAGCCTTAGTTCCCTTGAGAACCCCTCCATAGGCTCCTTGAAATGTGCCAAACCAGAGCCTGCCCGTCAGGCCAAAACTCCTGGACATGCAAATAGGCCTCTTTCTCCTAAAGACTGGGGGTTTCAGCCTGCTGTCTATGCAAATGCCCTGGAGGCGGTAATCTGCCAAGAACTATTTCCCCAGCTGTTTAAGTTCCATGGGACACAGGAATGCAAGTCCCCTGGCCTTCAAGACCAGGTGATGAAGGGGTGTCCTCTGGGCTACATCCGCAAAAACTGGGTCACCAGATATACATAGAAACTCCCCTCTGGGAGATACACTCTGCAGCAAGGCAAAGGGGGAGTGCCAAGATGGCTGGCACCTGCCACGAAAAGAAAATAAAGAACAAAAAGAAAAACGAAAAACCTAAAAAAAAAAGGTGGACTACCAGGGAGAAATAAAGGCTAGAGATAAATAGGAAAATAAATAAATCAATTAAATAAAAGCCTAGAGTTAAAAAAATAGTGCCCACCAGACTCTATGTGCTGACAATATCCCAGCACAACCCTGATCCTCATTCTAATGCTTTAAAATTAGCAAATAAGCCTCTTTCACATGAAGCCTGAGCACTTTTTAAAGGCTGTTTCTGCTCTGGGCCGTGGGGTGAGTGAGTTTGCTTGTGACCCCCCCCCCCACCCCCGCTCCCGCCTTTTTTTTTAACATCTTTATTGGAGCATAGTTGCTTTACAATGGTGTGTTAGTGTCTGCTTTATAACAAAGTGAATCAGCTATACATATACATATATCCCCACATCTCCTCACTCCCGCATCTCCCTCCCTCCCACCCTCCCTATCCCATCCCTCTAGGTGGTAATCTTCCTATGCTATGCAGCTGCTTCCCACTAGCTATCGGTTTTACATTTGGTAGTGTATGTGTGTACATGCCACTCTCTCACTTCGTCCCAGCTTACCCTTCCCCCTCCCCCTGTCTTCAAGTCCATTCTCTAGTAGGTCTGTATCTTTATTCCCGTCCTGCCCCTAGATTCTTCATGACCATTTTTTTTTTTTAGATTCCATATGCATGTGTTAGCATATGGTATTTGTTTTTCCTTTCTGACTTACTTCACTCTGTATGACAGACTCTAGGTCCATCTACCTCACTACAAATAACTCAGTTTCATTTCTTTTTATGGCTGAGTAATATTCTGTTGTATGTATGTGCCACATCTTCTTTATCCATTCATCTGTCGATGGACACTTAAGTTGCTTCCGTGTCCTGGCTATTGTAAATAGAGCTGCAGTGAACATTGTGGGACATGACTCTTTTTGAATTATGGTTTTCTCAGGGTATATGCACAGTAGTGGGATTGCCAGGTCATATGGTAATTCTATTTTTAGTTTTTTAAGGAACCTCCATACTGTTCTCCATAGTGGCTGTATCGATTTACATTCCCAACAGCAATAGGGTTCCCTTTTCTCCACACCCTCTCCAGCATTTATTGTTTTGCTTGTGAGCCCTTTAAGAGCTGTTTCTCAGTTCACCACAGCCCCATATGTCTTGTGGTTGTGAGTCTAGTTGGTTTTCAAAGCTAGATAATTGGGGAACTCATCTCTCAGGTGTAGGTCTTAAAAGTTGGGGCTCCCAATATGGAATATGAACCCTTCACTCCTCAGGCAGAAGAGCCAGGTTTTGAATTCCTTCCCAATTGTGGGTCACCATGTGGGGTGGGAGGTTGGAAGGTGAGGTTTATGCTAAGATTGTACCTCAGCCTATCCTACTTGCTTTGATGTGTTTTGTTTCCCTTCTTTGCCTGATGTAAAGAAGCTGTTCTGCTAGTTTTTAGGTATTTTTTAGAAGAAATTATTCCATATGTGGCTTTAGATTTGTTATGTTCACAGAAGGAGGTGAGTTCAGAATATTCCTGTTTTACCATCTTGAACCAGAACCCACCTCTTCTAATAGCTGTAGATTTGTAGTATAAGTTACTGCTCATTGTTTGAATTTCTTTTAACCATCAGACACTTTCAAGTTGGATATTTATGTTACAAAAATCCTGAACCAAATTACTTTGTCTCAGTTACATCATCTGTAAAGTAGAGAAAGCAATCCATAAAATAGGTAGTGATACCTACCATATAGAGTTGTTGAAAGGATAAAGCAAGTCAGTACACATGGAGAATTGAGAACTGTTTATGTTATGTAGTAAATTATTCGTAAATGTTAGCCATGACCACAAAAATAACAATGATGATGGAGAAGATAAGGGTGACGAAATGATAGATATATTATGTAACCTTTAATATTCAGGTCTCTGCTGGTTTGTCATAATTCAAAACACTACCAGACTCTTTCCATATTAAAATATAATTTTCAACTTCTCACTAATCAAGAGGAAAATATAGTCTTCAAGGAGACTCAGGCAGATATGACACTGCATTGAATCTTATGCAGTTAGGCAGAGGGGGCAAAAATCACATAGCTTACCTGGCCATCTGAAGAGTGGATCTAATAACAGGCTTAGGAACATTTTCCTAAAGAAAAAATTAAGAGAGAGAAATTCCCTGTTGAGTAATTAAAATAAACACAGGCACGATTTCAAAGAAAAATTTATTAATTAGTTTAACAATTATTTATTGGGAACAAAGTTCTAGTGGGAGGAAAATGACAAGCCACAAAAATCTGCATGCATGGTATTTCTCATAGCGATAAGTGGTACTGAGAAAAATGGGATTGTCATCTTTTGTTGGGTCTTAAAGAAGGAATCATTGAGAAGAGACTAGACAACCAGATAATTGGAGGAAGGGAGAAATGAGTCACAAAGCATCGTCAGGAAGAGCATTCCAGGTAGAGACAACATCAAGTCAAATGTTCTAAGGCAGTTAAGATGTGATGACACTTTAGGGTATTTCAGAAATAATAGTAAACCCGTATGGGTTAATCTGAATGAACAAGTCTTAAAGCAATAGGAGATAGTGTCAGTGTATGTAGGACCTTTCATGAATTAAGTGAAAAACTGCTGACAGATTTTGAGCAAAGGAAAGAAATCTGAAAAGGAGCTCTCTGGTGCTATGTTAAGAATTGACTATTAGGAAGGAGAGTAAGGACACTGGGAGAAAACCTTTAGAAATCTGTTATATGAACCTAAGCAAAAGCACCATGGTAGGAGTGGAAGTATTGCAAAGGGACTGGATTCTGAGTGTACGTTCGTAAAAGGATTTGTTTATGAATTGATTATATCATAGAAGGGAGAGTTAAGTGCCAAGTGCTTTGGGTAGAGAAATGCAGAAGGTTGCAACTGCTTTGGGGGAAATTGAGAGCAGAGCAATTTGGCAATGGTGGAGGTGGGACTGGTGAATCGGTAAAAGATACCACGAAGGACCAACAACCAAGAAAGAATGATGTTCCAGATGCCAAATGAGAAGATATTTCAAGCATAAAAATATCAACTCTGCCAAATAATGTTAAGTCAAGAAAGGTGTAGAGTAAGGCACGACCTTGTCGTTAAGCAACACAGCATCTCTGGTAACCTTACGTGGAGTAGTGAGAATGAAAGTCTCTTCAGATGGGGAGGAGTCAGTAGGAGAATTGGTTTTCTTTTCTAGAATACCTTTTCACAGACACTGCAGGGTAGCTTTGTCACATCAAGGTCACTAAACTCAGAAAGGGGTCTTTGCTATTTCTGGCTCGACCTGATTCTTTTCCTTGATCAATGTGGATTCCATCAGAGCACAAAATCTCTCCCAGAATTGGAGTGAGTGGTGGTCATGATTCCTTCTATTTTTAATTTTTCTGGCTAACTAGGCCTAGCATATTGACATGATAGGAATCTAACGGATATGATTGGATTTAATAAAGCAGCATATGGCATTTGTGTGGGTACTCATTACAATCGCCAGCACTCAGTCACTTGTTTATTATTCTTTAAGCCATGCACATGCAGCTTGAAGCTAGAAATGTGGTAGCAAATTTTCCATCCTCTAACATAGTACTCACTGTGAGTGAAACATCATAATCATCTTCCTTAGAAACCTGTTGTTATAATCCAACAAAGTTAGTTTACATCAGAGTATCTCTAAGACCTATTTGGTGTGAATTACATTATTTGACAACTGGCTTCTCAATATCTCCATTTGGTTGTTAGGAGACTGAAAACTTAACATGACCTAAGTTTAACTCCTGGTTTTCTCTGCTAAGCCTACTTCTCCTGGAGTTTCCCCAGTTCCATTTGATGACAACTCCATCCTTCTAGGTATTAAGGGTAAAGTACTTGAAGTCATCTCTGAATGCTTGCTTTTTCCAACACCTCAAATTCAATTCACCAGCATATCCTGTTTTCTTGACCTTTAAATTATATCCAGATCCAATGACTTTCCACCACTTCTACTGGCAATATCCTGCCTGAGTCACCATCCATTCTAAGCTAGATTTTACTGCAGAAGCTTCCTAATTTGTGTTTCTAAGCTTTTTCCGCAGCTACATTTTATTATCCAGATAGCAGCCAAAGGAATCTTGTACAGTGTAAATCTGGTGATGTCACTCCTCCAGTCTGGGTCCTGCAGTGGTTCCTGAGTTCCTTCAGTGTTCTGCGAAGACTTACCTTATGCTTCCTCCCTGTTCTCCTTATTTCTATAACCTAATATTCTACAGCTTTATCCTTCACTCACTCTGTTCTGGCCAACTGCCCTCCTTGTTCTCCTTTTTCTATTGTGCATAGTACTTACTGTAACATATTATATAATTTACAGATTTGATTTATTATTATTTGTAAATTTTTCTGTACCTCCTTGCTAGAATTTAAGCTCCATGAGAGAAAATGAAACAAAACAGAACAAAACCAAAAAACAAACAAAAAAACAAAAACCCTTGTCAGCTTTGTTCAGTGAAGAATCAAAAGTGCTTTGATCTGTCTGGCATCGTGTCTAGAAGGTGCTTAGTGAATATTTGTTGAATGAATTGAATAAATGAATTAACCATTTAATCGCAAAATAATCTTAATGATGTCTATGTATTGTTATTATTTCCATTTCATAGATAAGGAAGCCTAGGCACAAAGAGCTTAAAAATATTTAAATTAATACAGCTAGTAAGTGACTGAGCTTGAATTTGAATATAAAAAGTCTACTTCTAGAATCAACAATTAAGTACTCATGTTAGCACTCTTGAGAACCATACTGCAACTGTCCCATTGTATATGAATAATACAGAATAATATTTATTTTGAAATTAAAAAAAATAAGGGGACTGTATGTGAATAGATATGAAGAGACATCCCTGTCATGTTATGAAGTTTAAAAAATTACAGAACAAGTTCTATAGCATGATATTATTTTAAAAATTCATGCACAAATACATATATATATATATATATATACACACATAGATATTTGTTCTCCAGTGTTGTTCATTTCCTTACTTATGAATATATACAAAGAGCAAATTTCCCTAGAAGTAGATATAATAAGGAGAAAGGGAATTTTTAGAATAATCTTTTTATTTTTGAGTATTTTGCAAACAGCAGTTCTTACATTATAACTTAAATAATTTAAAAATAACCAATATAACAACAGAATCCCCATAAATACCAAACATGAGTTCATATAAATGTCAACTCCCCTTTTCCCCAATGAAGTTCATAACATTTTTGTTTACCTCAAAACAAAGACACATCCTTTAGCATGGTAATTGGATTAGCTAATTTGGTCCTCAATGGGAGTGAGGATGCTGCAGGAATCTTTACTACTCCTTATGTATATCATTACATTTCAGTTTCACAGTATTTTGTTCATTAATATTCCCCAAAGCCTACGGAAGATGCTGGCAATGTTTATTTCTTTCAAATGTGATTTAGGTTGAGTGGTTCTGCACTTAACCCCCCACTTCCCCAAGTATAGCCTTCTGAACACATGGTATTCTCCCAGCAGTAGTAGCAGTGATCTCCAATAGAGGATGGACAGGGAGTGGCATATTTGAATTCTTTATGGGTCATAATTTGTTGACAAATCCTTGAGAGTACATGTTCCTTATTGAGAATAGCTGTTCTGATATGTTAAATATTAGGAAAATTAACATGTTCCTAATTTATCCATTTGGTCATCCTCAAAACAGGACTAACTGTGTTTTTATATAATTTATAATATAAGGTATTGTCTTTAAAAGTTTTGGTTGAACTAGCTTCCTATATACATAGTAACTAATTGATGGCCTCCAGATACATTTGTGAAATTCAAATTTTTTAATCTTTAGGAGTGGCAAACAAGGAAAAAATCAATCATTTCATTTTCTTTTCAGAAATGAATCGATTTTTTCTCCTTACTGATTCTATTTATATTAACATATATGTACATTTTTATCAATGTAGCTTTTTATTAATGTAATCATTTTACCTGTATATATAATCAATTTAATTATATTACTTTCATTATAGTGCAAGTTTTTAAAAATTATAATATTAACTGAGTGGTAAAGTGAAAGTAGTAGACTGACTGAGCGGGAGCAAATGTATTATCCACAGTGCTTTCTGGTGTAGACAGGCATGTGGAGGATGGAGCCCATGCTATCTATGTGCATGTGACATAATTAATAGGAGAGAGGAGGAGATAAATACAGTTTGATTGGATCAAATGAAACATAAAGTTGAAATAGCATAGGAGTTCTAAATTGTCATTCTATATTAACATCCTGAAAACGTTAGATTCCACTTATAAATTTATAATTACATTTTCATGCTCAAAGTCAACTAATTTTTTGCTCTCTTTTAATGCCTTCAGCTCTTGCTTCAATTGGCCATCTAAGAGCATTTCAGAGCCAAGGTTATTAACATATTTCTAAACAAGAAGCTATTTCCCACGAAGTCTCCAAGGTGTTAAATTTTAAGCCAATACATATATTATGGTAGTTAGGGCTCTCTGATTTTCATTTATGCATATCCCAATCAGCATATGATCACAGCTGGAAAAATGAGCTTGAGTAATGAAATAAATGAGATCCAAACCAATAGTTTTTCTTAGAATAGAGACCATTAGTTTAATTGCCACAGATGGATGATAATCAGGTCTCAAAGCTCTGGTACTTGGAGTAGTCTTTTAAACCTCAAATATGAATTTAACACTATGTTCTTTGAATGATCACCCAAGTGGAGTAAAAAAAAAATATCCCCATGCTGAAAAGTGATAAATTTACAATTTACTGAGGGAATATTCTGGGAATTCTGAGTTTTAAAGTGATCCCTCAAATCTTTAAGTTCAGTATGCAGGATGCAGTGGGTGGAGCTGTTTACCCAAGGTCCTCACCTGTAAAATGGATATTATCATATTCTTCATCAACATCATCATCCTCATCATCACCATCACCATCACCTTCACTATTATCATCATCATCCCTGTTAATAGTGTTGGGTTTATTGAGATAACAGTTATAAGCCATTAAGCATATCCCCTGGTAGGTAATAACCAAACACAAGCGTTCTTCATGGATTCTTAAGTGAAAGTTGTATAATGTTGCTAAGTCTCAGATTCCCCATTTGTAACATGCGGATTACAATGCCTATTTCTAGGCTTTCACGAGTATTAAATTTGAATAATGTCTGTACTGTATAGTACTTAAACATTACTTGACATGTAGCACCAGCCATAAAATTGAGTCCAACTTGTCAAATTCAAAATTGAGTCAAAAATATTCTCACAAAGCAGATGGTAAAAGCTGTGTAGAATTAGCTTTCAAGGAACATTCACTCTCTGAAACTAGAAGTCGGTAGATAAGTATTCTTGTTTCTCTCATCTCCTACATTGCACTGAATCCTCCCTACAAGCCCCTTATAGACATTTATCTATTTTTATAAGAAACATCTCTAAACAGTAAATCTTAAATTAAAAAAAATTCCAATGAATGAAAGAAGAATTGATAGTAATTTAAAATATGAACATTTCTATATATTTTCAACCTTTCATCTGCAACTCCCATCCTTCTTAGTTTTCTCCCATGTTAGTACTGAACTTTGCTTTAAGAAGACAGCTTTTTCATCTCAAAGAGGTAGCATAGAAAGAGCAAGGAATTTGGAGTCAGACTAGCCATGTTTATAATTCCAGCACTGCCAGGTAAAGATATAAAACTTGGGCAAGTCATGGGACTTCTCAGTTTTCTTTTCTATAAAAAGTGGGTAAAAGTACCACTACTGTAAAGTTCTATAAGGATTACATATAATACATGTGAAATTCCTAACAGGTACTAATTAAATTATAGCTCTCATAACTCTAATTTCATGTTAAAATATACCCTGTTCTCCGTTTGTTACTCAGATTTTTCCATGGATAAAATCCCTTAGGAGCAATTATCAAGACACTTCTTTCATAGACTAGTTTCAAGGTAAATTCCCCGGTTGTTTCAGCTTTACTCAGTTCCTTCCCTTTGTCTTGCATTCTCCCTCCAGGCTGGAAAACTACAAAAAAAGAGAGTCATTGACTTTAAATAGACTGGTATTAGCAACTTGAAGGAGAGTTTCTTAAAATTCTGTCTCATAAACTGAATACAGAAAATATTCTATTTTCTTTCTAAAAATGTAAGCTCTAGGGCTCAGTATCTAGAATATTCTGAATTCCAGAGACAATGATGAATTTTACATCTCAAAAAATCTGAGCTCCCTTTCCCTCCATGCTTTACTTTCTGCAAGTTTACCCTGTCCTTGGAATATTTTCTTTTTTCACCAACCTGTTTCCCATTTAGACAAGACCTTTTCTTCCTTCAGGTCTAGGTTCAACTCAACCTTGTTTTCTTAATTTGAAAAATTCACTTATATTTTATCTTAGGTTTCTGTTTCATGTTAATGATCACAGATGTAATTATTTTCTTCACATTTTTTCTCTCTCATGGTATGTCCATGAGAGTCAGGAGAGTTTGTGTGTTTTCCCCTTTATAACACCAGCACAGAAATAGAGAAAGGATGAGCTAGGAATGCCAGTGATGTATCTATTACTTGTGTTGTGTGATTCTTTCATTTATTTTTCCACTTATCTTTGTGATCCAGTTGCATTGCTATCATTTTTCTCTTCTCATAAAATAAAACCAAACAATAAAAGAGAAGCTTAAGATAATAGTCTAGTAAAAATTATTTCAGCTAAAACATAATTGAGTAAATGTAAGATAAAATTTACTAATATGGGTCGGAGAATTTTAGATTTATCTCCAAAGGTCAATTTCTTAATCTCTTTGGAAATTTGATTATTACTTTTATTAAAAGAAGTAAAGAAAATGACATCTGCAAAAGCCAATTTAATTACATTTAACTTTTGTTATATTTCCAGCTCAGCCTCTACTGTGTGATTTGGGGCAGGTAATTAATTTCTTGCCTACAAAATGGAGGAAGAATTGAACCTACCTCATAGAGTTTTTAAGAGGTTAAAATGATTCAATATATGTAAAGTACTTAGACTATTATAATTGCTGTTAGTTAAAAAAATCCTATAGTATTTGACACTATACCTCTAAAATTTCTTAGATATGACACTTATACCATCAAGGAACCCATGTGTCTTGCCATTTCACCTCTCTGTTTAGTAAAAATACATATTAAATGAGTTAGCATTCACTTTTTAGTAACTAATTTGTTCATGGTAGTTTCAACATTGCACATATATTGCACAAAAATTTCCTATATTTGCTTGAAATATAGGAAAATTTAAAACTCAGCAAAAGTTTTGCCCTTTACGTATTGTAGATGAAACTATATGAAATAGTCTGGTTGGTTTTATTGGCTAGGACAGCAAATACTAAACTTGATTCCTTATAGTGTGAATAAGTTAGTCCCATAAGGAGCTTTCAGTAACAGTTCGGTTTACCAAATAGCAACCTAATAGATGGACAACCCCCTCCCGTGGTATCTGAAAATCACACTGGATTGTGAAAGATTTTGAAACAACAGCCGTACCAATCAGCAGGACATACCCAAAATGTTAATTCAAAAACGTCTAATAAAGTGTTAATGTAAGGTCTATTTACAGAGATGGAGGTAGGATAAAAGGATCCAAGAAGGGACGGTGAAGCATTCTGGCACCAGCAAATGTTGGACGCCTTTATTACCTGTTTGCCCAAAGGAGCAATGTGATATAGGGAAATGAGGGGAACCTAGCACTTGGTGAGAGTGGCAGCTGTGGGAATTTGATCCCTGAGGCAGAGGAAATCAATCACCGTAAAAAACTGCAGCTTGGCAATAAGGAGAGGAAGGATTGAATCTCTCTGTCTCCCTCTCCCTCTCCCTCTCGCTCTCCCTCTCACTCTTCCTCTCCAGAGCACCAATTCTCTGCTGCTGCCTCTGCTGGCCAAACCAAAACTGAGGATAGAGGAGTTGGGATACAGGGGATGATGCAGCCCATGGAAGTCAACCCCCTGCAACCCAGAGAAGGCGTAGATGGGAGCCCAGAGGAAGCATCTGTTGGGAAAATGGAGGTAAGTCAGCCCAACAACCTTCTGGACAATTTCGTAATTTTAAGGTACTTTTATCTTATATTAAGTGAATTCAGTTATTTCTCTGCTTATAATAAAATTTGTGTAATCAATCAATGTGAATAGGAAGAAAACATCTACATGTGTATGACACAACTTGTATGGCTCAGCTTTTGTGAATAAAAATAACGCAGGAATAATTTTATTCCCTAGTAAACGAAAACTACTTACAAATGGAATTCAGTTATTTTCTAGTCACATTAAGATTTTAAACATACTTTCTATATTACCTTGGCAGGCCGCTCGCTATCTTTGAGTGTTTATGTTTCCCTTATGCTGATAAGCATTTTCTTCCCTGGTCTTTTGGTTTTAACATAGTAGTATTTATTACAGAAGCTTATGCTATAATTATGTACAGTATTGTCCTTTATTGTTCAGGCTTGCGAAACATTTTCATTATTGGTTGAGACTTAGGACTATCAATGTTTAGGTCCAGTACAGTTAGGACAGCAGGTAGCAAATAATGACACGTTTTCATGGTTATCTTGCACAATTTTAATGGTACTATGAGATCATCAAATTCACATAATTTTTCTTTGGATTCCACGCCAAAGCCAATTTGAGATCATGAAAACATAGAATTCTAATAATTAAGGGAATACCGTTATCCAAATAAATTAGTGATTTATTTTTCATATTATATAAACATATACACACACACATATATACGTGTGTATATATGTATAGAATATGTCTGTATAGGTGTGTATATATTCAATCTGAATTGTATTTCCTAAGGAAGAAGATAACAGCCTAAGCTTATCTTACATGTTGTGATAAATGCCAAGGAGTAGCTGTTTAGGTCTGCAGTACTTTTTGGTCACAGTCACCCTTTGTACTCCTAGAAATTATTGAACATCCCCAGAGTGTTTTCGTTTATGCAGGTTACAGCTATTAATATTTTACATTAGAAATTAAAATTGAGAACATTTTAAAACATTCATTTATTTACTTATTTTAAAATGATGATAAACCTATATATTAATACCTATAATATTCTGAGGAAAATGTATTTCACAAAACAAGAGCAAATAAATTAATGAGAACAGTGACATTCCTTTATATTTTTGCAAATCTTCTTGATCTCTGGCTTGATAAAAGACACTTGAACTCTCATTTGTACTTCTCCATTCAATCCGCAGTGTACATACTGTGTTAGTTGAACTATGTGAAGAAAATCTGGCCTTACACAGATAATGCAACTGGAAATACAGAACCTTGTGGACCCTGAAAGGGTCTTGAGGACCCCCAAGGGCTCCAGGGACCACACTGAACTTTAGAGCATTTTTCTCAACAGAAATAGGCAATGGAGAACCATGGACTGATTCCCTTGAACCCTATCCCCTGATAATTGGTTCAGTAAAAAGAACAACAGTGTTATAAAAAATGTATATGTATTTTATCACTTAGTAATCACACTACCTTATAAATAAGACGGGTATGATAATGCCCAGATTTTAGCTGCTAAGTTGGAGACACACAGAGGAACATGTCTAAAGCCACAATTTATGTGAGAAGCAGAAATTTGGATCATGTCTGTTTGATTTCAAAGACCAAGCTCTTTCCACTATACCATCCTAAGGGAAATTCTGTTCTTCAGCAGCATCGACTGGTAGGAATTAAGAAGGGAATAGTTTCAGCTGTCAGTTGATGTGGTTTAACTTTCATATGACTTTTCTTATGTAATATTTGAGTTCCACTGCCTGTATGCCTTTTATCTTTTACCAGTGTTGTTGTTTCTTGTAATTTTTTTCAGTGTTGTTTTCAAAAGAATACTTAAGCTACACTATATGGGTAATAATTCGTCTTCGGTGAGCGCTAAACTATTTCTACCCTTAGTTTTTAGATATTCTTCAATATACGTGCCTTATTTCATTGGAGATATCATATGCATGAAGGAGTTAGAAATGAGCTTTTCTTCTTCCTTATCAACAAGCAGTATCATCAGTATCTCTCTCTACTTGCATCCCTAGTCTCCCACAGGATTGATTATTACAAAATCCTGGCTCTTCCTAATACCGTGCCTTAGAAGATACTGTTACAGGGGTATACTTTTCTCAATTAAAAAGACTGGGTAACTCCCTTTTTGATGGGCATGAGAACAGTGAACATCGAGGAAACAGAATGCATGTTCATATCTCTTAGTCTAATTTCAGTGACCCTCTTCCTCAAAATATCTTCCTTTGTGACTGGTTCCACAAACTTTCAGTGCCACCACTGGATATCAATTCCTGACGATTGGAGTGTTTTTCCATTAAAATATAGATGTCCATGAGGTGGAGTTTGAAGGAGTTAATAATTAGTGATCACAATTTACTTTTATGAATTCAGAGATATCATCAAATAGTTGATGTCATTTGACTCTGTTTATGTTACTTTTCCTCCACCCTTGGTGTGTGATTTTTATCCGTAAAGTCACGAGATAACTGCTTAGCCTTCACATTTCACTTTCTCATTCCAGGCAAGGAAAAAGTCAGACATTTCAAAAGCCATTTCTGTGAGAAGGTTTATCTTTTATTTGCAAAGGATTCCTTTGTCACCAAACATCCATTCCTGTCTCACTGCCCAGAAACACATGATAAGAACACACCTCACTGGAAGGTAGCAGGGAGAAGAGTGTGTTCATTTTCTAGTTCCTCTGGTAAAGGAAAGCAAAAGAGAAAGTGATTAAGCAGACAGCTCATTATTCATTTATTCTTACTTACGTATGGAGTGCCTACTGTGTTTGAGGCACAAAATTATCCTCATCATTATAAAGCTTACATTGTAGTTCTGTGAGACAGGCTATTAAGGAAACAGGTAAAATAGCTAAACATGGGATTGAGATGACCAAGAGGAAGGATGCCACTTTAAAGACTATGGTGAAAGTAGACCTCCATAATAAGAAAGCATCTGGATGGAGACTTAGAAGTGTTGAAAGATGAAGCCATTTGGATTTGAGTTAGTAGTGTTTCAGTTAAAGGAAATGGTAAATCAGAATTCTGAGGCAGAGTGTCCATGATTATCATCATGTCCAGTGATGTCCAGTGATCATCATGGGATGAAGGTGAGCAGAGAAGAGTGAGCTAGAGTTACGAAAACAGGAGACATGGTCAGAGATGTAAAGCAGGGCTTTTTAAGACATTGTTATGTGTTTGTCCTTTCCTATAAAATGGTAAATTATTGAGGTGGGCGGAAAGGGTTGGAGGAGCTTGAAAAGAGTGTCTGCCATATTGTGCTATATAACATTAAAAACTATATTTGAAATAATTTGTTCATCATGTAGTACTATTATGTATGTTGTTTCATTTAGTATTTACAATAAAAAATGAGATATGTAGATAAGGCAGATATCATTCCCCTTTGTATGAGGAAGAGATAAAGCTCAGGAAACATATGCTACTTATAAAAAATTAAACACCTTATTAATAGCAGAACTTGGACACAGAGCCAAATGCTGTGCCTCCTGATCTAGAAAGAATTTCCACTATACCCTGCTGCCATATTTGTTTTTTCAATGTGGATAATGTCATTATATCTTTATATTTACTGTCTTGAAATTAAGTCAATTTTCATTTTATTTTTGATTCATATGTCTGTTAAAAGATAAGCTGAGGCATATTGAAATTTTTAAGAGTTTAGGTGAGCAAAAGTTGATTCCAGTTGGCCAGCACCAAACCAGAAGTGGTTAGGAGTACTCCACCAACAGGATCTGGGGGAGACAGTTCTATAGAGAAAAGGGAGAAGCAAAGCAAGGAAATTGTTGATTGACTATAGTTTAAAGCCTAGTTGGCTGTTTGTGATTGGTTGTCCTTAGGTTTCAATTTCATAACTTTGAGGCACTTAAAGGCTTAGATTTTGGTTTGCTTACACAGGTCACCATGGCATTAGACACCCCTCAGTCTAATGGCCTCCTTGTTTAATTAATTCACACTTTGAAGTTTTGCTTTCTAGAAATTCTTGTGCACTGAGTTAGCAGCCATTAAGGCTGATGGAATTTTGTTGAGATTCAACTTTATCTTTTTTTTTTCAATATAAAAATTCTTTGTGAGGAAAAAGAATAATAGTTCCTCTGATTGTCATGAGTTCAATGGAAAATAACATTAATGATCCTGTCTAAACCAGATAGATTAAAAAAACAATTTCTATTCACCCTTGTTCTCATAGCTCCTGACTTCAAAATAAAGGAAGTCGGCCCATAACACACCGTTAATTCTGGGCCCCACACTCAAGTGGGCATATCAAGTGGCCACTCATATGGAACACTTTTCCAAGATCCAACACCTTTGCACAACTGGCAATTTTTTTTATTCCCTTCTTGGAATGTTTGGTGAACTGGCTGCTTTAACATTAGACTTACTTTCTCTGACAGCTTTCAGCTTTCAAAAGATGCTTTGATTGAATATCTAATGAGTTTAGAGCATAGGTTTTTAAAAAATGTATGAGAGCCATGTATGATTATTAGCAACTACTTGAAATATTCAGAAATAAAAATTTCTCCCATCACCATGAAAATGATTACATTAGAATGTTCACATAATGCATGTGTATGTGCACATACACACACACATACACAAATACACACATTTGAAATCTTAATAGGTTTTTTGCATTTTGTTTTTTTCCACCAAATAATATATCATAAGTATTTTCCTAAGTAATTTATTAGTTTATGAGAACATCATCTTTTTTAACATTGGAATAATATCCCATAGTTTGGATGTACAAGTGATTTAATTAAGGATTTATTGGCAATTTTGAAAAGATATTAATAGTAAGCAAAATATTTTGAATATTATATATTCATTCCCAAATTGCTTCAAAATATAGTTTATAACTACTCACCCTCCTGAATAAAGTCTGAGAATTCTTATCTCACTATATCCTTGCCTCTAGGATCACATATTGTCATTGCAGCTGGCTTTGATCCTCATATTTGATGGCTGCAAGAAAGTTGCTTCACTTTTTTTTTTTT
Organism: Leucopleurus acutus; assembly: GCF_964270905.1. Classification (NCBI taxonomy): domain Eukaryota; kingdom Metazoa; phylum Chordata; class Mammalia; order Artiodactyla; family Delphinidae; genus Leucopleurus; species Leucopleurus acutus. The sequence goes on from NC_139146.1 coordinate 54,149,329, forward strand.
TTTTTTATGCGGTACGCGGGCCTCTTCACTGTTGTGGCCTCTCCCGTTGCGGAGCACAGGCTCCGGATGCGCAGGCTCAGCGGCCATGGCTCATGGGCCCAGCCGCTCCGCGGCATGTGGGATCTTCCTGGACCGGGGCACGAACCCTTGTCCCCTGCATCGGCAGGCGGACTCTCAACCACTGTGCCACCAGGGAAGCCCTGTTACATCTTTAAGTTGTCTCATAATGAATATGCTTATTATGTAGCACAATATTTGCCAATTTTATGGTTGTATTTTTATTTTTTCTTCTTGTTTTTGTCAAATTTGGATCTACATCATTATTTTATAACATTGTCCTGGAAAAATTAGCCACAGTAATAACACATGATAAAGAAAATTAAGCTATAAACTTTGAAGAAAGGGGAAATAAAATGTTAAGACTAAATATGTAGAAAATTTAATTAATTTAGAATTGGCAATTTATTAAGAAATATACAAAAGTCAATAGTTTTCCTATATTTCCTCCTGTAACCACTTAACAGATATGATGACTATTTCTAACAAAAGTGACCAAATATAAAATGTATAAAATATTAATATCCCTAACTTTAAAAGATCATTACATCTAAAAGTCTTATTATGGGAACAGTGATAATAGTTTTTATTACTATGACCAACATTTAATAAAATGCCTACAAAATGTTAGACGTACGCTCAACCTGTTTTTACAATAATTTGTTTAATCCTCTTTAAAATCATGTTGATTGTGGTGCTATCATTTGCCCCATTTGATGGATAAAGATCTAAGATTAAAGAGATAAAGCCACTTGCACAAAAATAAACAGCTGGTAAATGCCAGAGCTGAGATATGAACTTGTTTTGTCTGGTGGCTACCCAATACTGACCTCCACAGCAGAAACAGAAAGTTGCTAACTCAATGTCCAGTGTCCTTTTTTCTTTATGTTCAGAAACAGAATTTTGTTGGGGATAAGAAGGTACCTACTAGAAAAAAATATATACACTATGGGTAGAGAAAATATAATTCACAAATTTTCTCTTTACCTTTCTCCTTCTAACTGCCCAAATGTAAACAAGATTTTAAAAGTGAAGCAGGGCTTCCCTGGTGGTGCAGTGGTTGGGGGTCCGCCTGCCGGTGCAGGGGACGCGGGTTCGTGCCCCGGTCCGGGAGGGTCCCGCGTGCCACGGAGTGGCTGGGCCCGTGAGCCGTGGCTGCTGGGCCTGTGAGTCCGGGGCCTGTGCTCCACGGCGGGAGAGGCCACAGCAGTGAGTAATATATATAAATTGACACTAATTAATTTGAATATTCTTATAAATATATCAGAAATTTTACATAAAGTGACATAGAAGAGACAGCTAGAATACAACAACAATGAGTTAATTTTTATAGTAACCAGATTTCTAGATGTAAAAATCGGTATGGGACTGAATAGATTTTGTGGATAAATTCTATAAAACTGAGGATATGTACAATAATTATGTTAGAAGAAAAACTTCTAAATTCACTTTATAAAGCTAACATAGAATATTCTAATACAAATACATGACAAAATCCCTGTTGAGTCAATCACCAATAAAAGTTAATAGTGTATGGTAGAACTTAATATTGAAAATTATTTTGTAAGTTATTAATAATACAGTTGACCCTTGAACAACATGGGGTTAAGGGTGTTGCCCCTCATGCAGTTGAGAAATCTGCATATAACTTTACAGTCAGCCCTCCTCTGTATCCATGGGTCCAAATCCACAGATTCAGCCAACAGTAAATGGTGTAGTTTGTCATATGTGTTTATTAAAACAAAACCTGCATGTAAGTTAACCCATGCAGTTCACACCTGTGTTGTTCAAGGGCCAACTGTACTGAAAAGCAATTCTTAGCAATTGAAAAGCAAAAGCTTTTAAATATAAAATAGTAAAAAGCATCATCATCATTCCTTTGGAAGTTCTTATTTACCTGGAAAAACACAGGAATTTAGTAAAACATTTTTGACCCCTGTCAAAGGAAAAGTTGCACTAAACAAAGTAAAACAGGCAAGGAAGACTTTATTCATGACTATTGCAATGGGGGAGAAAGGCCAGAACTCAGTCTAATCTCAACTCAGCTGTAAAGAAAGTGATGGAGAATTTTTAAGAGCTGGGGTGGGGGGATCTTAGGCCACCTGTGTTTGAAAATTGGCCTTACCCAAAGGAAAAGTAAACTTTCTCACGTCTTCCTGATGGGAGGTTGTTTTACAGATTTGGGGGTGCGTGGGGGGGAAGAGAGCTTCTACCTTTCCACAGAAAGTAGAAGATAAGGGCCATAGGGGAATGCTATCTTGCTTGATGATTGTATTTCAAAGGAATGGTTTCCAGGTCCTTAAGAAAGACACTCCTGGGTTGCGACACTGGCAAGAAGTTTTTAAAAACATATCTCAAAGGGAAGGGGATAAAGAATTTACAAGTCTTCCAAGGAAAATCTTTTCAGAAAAGGCAGGTCAGGACATAGTCAGGAAGAAGTCTAGTCAGGCTGAGGGAAATGCTGAAGCCATCTTGGTTACTCCATACAGGAATGTATATACTATAAATATAAATGATGTACATATTTGATAAAATAGAAAATATAATAATACAATGGAAAAAGTTTTCTTTCATTATAACAGAAGACAAAACTTAAGAATAAATCAAAGAGAACTGTATAGAAACTATATAAAAAGACAGAAAATTTTACTAAAGAATTTCAAATTAGACTTCCGTAAAATAATTTCTCCTAAATCCATAGATGAAAAGACTCAACATCATGTAGACTACATAAAATACAAAACTAAAAAGTAATTAATAAATAATAGAATCAAAGTTAAAAATTCAATGGGATTTTAGCTTGGTATTTGACTTAATAATACAAATGTTCATTTGGAGAAAAATAACGGGGTAAAATGAACAAAGCATATTTTGAATGAGAAGACAATGAAAATTTACTTTGTTCTATCAGTTTTGCAATAAAGTTTCTGTGATTATAATATTTATGTAAACCTGGAGACATAAATGGAACAGAACAAAAAATTTCAATATTTAGGTAGGAATTTTGCATGTGATAAAGATGGCATTAAAATTTGTTAGAAAACAGATTGGTTATTGCATGAATGGTGTTGTGATAGCTGGTGATATGCATTACATTTTCTCAAGATTTTCAGATTCATTAAGATATTAAGCAAAGTGTTACACATAAAGGCTCTGAAGTCATGTTGAAGTATGAGATTCTTAGTTCTCACTACATAATTTTGGGAAGTTGTCTTTCCCACTGTATGCTCAGTCTCTTTTTAAAAAATGGGCATTATAATAGTCATTAACTCGTTAGATTATTTTAAAGATTACATTAAATATATATTATTCAGCACTTAACCACAGTGGCCAGCACATAAGTTCCTTAAATATAAGCTATTAGTATATCATTAGTTACAAAGGAATGACAGTTACTTGTTTCAATATTCTTGGTCCCAACATTTTGTTACCAAGTACTTGTAGATACTACCGCATTGCCAGTTAGAATGTAGTATCAGTATAGCAATCAGCCATACATTTGTTCATTAAGCAACTGTTTGTAGATTGCCTAGCAACTTTCCTGGCATTTTGGGAGACAACAGCGTGTCAGGCAAGGTTAACTTAAATGGGTTAACAAAGATGCAAGTAAACAAAATATTAGCCAGTAATAAATTCAACTCTGAGAATTAAATAGGTTGCTGGAATATTGAGGGAATTAAATAGGTTACTGGAATATTTTAACTCCCATTAAAATAATGGGAGGAAGGCCAACATTACTGAAGTTCACTGGGCAAGGAGGAAACTGGTGGGATACACAGCTCTAGAGGTAGGCAGGTGCTGGATACTGGCTTCAAAGGCCAGGACAAGGAGTTAGAATCGTATGCTAATATGATGGAAACTATTGGAATTTTTTGAGTAAGAAGGTGTTATGAGCTGATTTATATATATATTTTTTTTATTTAAACATCTTTATTGGAGTATAATTGCTTTACAATGGTATGTTAGTTTCAGCTTCACAACAAAATGAATCAGTTATATATATACATATGTTCCCATATCTCTTCCCGCTTGCGTCTCCCTCCCTCCCACCCTCCCTATCCCACCCCTCCAGGCGGTCACAAAGCACCGAGCTGATCTCCCTGTGCTATGCGGCTGCTTCCCACTAGCTATCTACCTTACGTTTGGTAGTGTATATATGTCCATGCCTCTTTATCGCTTTGTCACCGTTTACCCTTCCCCCTCCCCATAGCCTCAAGTCCATTCTCTAGTAAGTCTGTGTCTTTATTCCTGTTTCACCCCTACGTTTTTCATGACATTTTTTTTTTCTTAAATTCCATATATATGTGTTAGCATACGGTATTTGTCTCTCTCTTTCTGACTTACTTCACTCTGTATTTTAAAGGATTATTGTGTGGAGAATGAATTATTAGGGGGTACATTCGAAGCAGAGAAGCCATTAAGAAAGGATGGTGCTTGGGACTAAGGTGGTAATAATAGGAATGGACAAGAGTTTCATGAGGAAGTCTGAGACTGGCTTGATTTTCTTTTGGGAGGCCTCTTTTAATGTTGTTGTTTTTTGTTTATTTCTGGTTATTGCTATTTTTATTTATTTGTGGAATTTTTCTTCCTGTATACCTGTATGGAATTGGGAAGTACTTGGCTTGAATGTCTGAAGAAATTCAAAAATGTATAAAATTGGATAGACCAACAATGGGCACAATAAAACTGAAGATTTGAATACAATAAAGACAGAAAAGGAAGTGGGTTTATGTGGTACAAGGAAAAGACATTGATTCTCTAGTGGGAATGTCTGGTTTCTAGATCTTAAAATAGTTATATCTATGTGTTTAAGAGATTTATGATAAAGATGTTTCATTGATTATCTATGTGTACAGGAAAAATAAGTGATACAAGTGAAGAAATTGAAAAGAATGTAAAACTACTCACACATGAAAATGGGAACAGTTACTTAACTCACTGAAAAAGCCAATTCTGTAGGTATATATTTAATATGTACCATTTACAAATAATTCTGCTGGGCATTATGAAATAGATGCTTGTCTTTTTAAATTGAATACATTGAATTTAATCGAGTACGATTGTAGAATAAGGAATACCTAATGTGATCATCACTATACCACAGATAGGAAGAAGGATGTGTAAATTTCAGAAGAGATTGTTAAAATGAGAACATAATGCCAGCCTGGATGTGGCAGTGGTCATCAGGAGTGGCCAAAAGTATGAAAAGGTGCTTTTTGGTCCTTTTTGAGTATGGTATAAGAAAAGGAAAAATATCAACAATGCTTTAAGAGCTAGAATAGTATATTGATTTAGATTTTTCTTCTTTTAATAAAAAGAAAAGATGATTCATGTCTTGAATCACCAGGAGACAAATAATACTCTGTGAATCTAAATTAGAATTTTTTAAAGTTGGTTAAATCTAGTTCTAGAGGCCCAAGTTTATATTGATGCAGAGCATAAGTGAATTACTCTCAGGCCCTGGCAATTGAATGTGCAATAATTATAACATGATGAGATAATGAAGAGACTGTCAGGCTTTTTTAGGCAAGGAGGCTTGAGGATACAAATATTTGAAAATGGAGAATGCCAATTAGTTTTCATGCTGCCCTATTAGTAGGACAGAGAGTTACATTTTGTCAGTTCTGCAGTGAAATGAAGGCAGGAGGGAAACAAAATGCAGCTCACATGGTGGTGTTCCTGTTGAACAAGTCATGGCCATTATATGCTGGAAATAACACGGTAATTAAAAATCAGATTTCCTTGCCAGCAAAAGCCACTTCTGAACTACTTTGACACAAGTGATACATAGGACAGTGCTACTGCCTGATGCCTGTATTCTATTTGGTTGAAAGTAGGATCCCAAATGTGATATTTATCAGTACTTATGTAAAAAAAATCTTAGCATCAATTTATGTTAATTACCATTATATTTATGTCCTAGCTGTTTGATCTCGACCAGGCCTGGAAGGGTCGATTAAACTGTGTTTAAATTTATTCTGCTTTGTAGGTGTCCAGTAAAATGAACACTGTAAATAGCCCTGCTCTAGGGTTAATTTGTTCTGTAAAATTACACATATTTCTCCAGAGTATACATTAGTGAGATAAAACAGAGAACTAATCTAGATGCTGAAGGATTATCATTATTGCCATACAGATATCTTTGATAAAATTCCAGTTGGGATTACTTCCCAGGGCCTGAATAAACAAAGTAGAATACCTCAAATCTCAGCTTGCACATATATCTTGCAAAAAAACACAGATGAAATTGCTGAGAATTGCAGGCCAGTCAAAACATTAGAAAGCTACTTGCTGCAGTAATTTATTGAAGAGTTTTCAGTGACATTTTGATGCTCAACATATAACTCTAGTGTTATTAAGACATAAATTAAACCTAAAGTTCCACTATAACACTCAGCACATTTCAGCAATTCAAATGTATTTTCAAGCATCCTTTGGCCTTTTGAGACTGAAAATAACATAAAAGTTGATAGTTCCTATAGGAAACAAAATATGTTATACCTTTAAAACACACACACAGACACACAGATACATACAGAAAGTAAAGGAAAATTAAAATTACATTAATATATATAACCTTTTGAAAATAGATGTATCATAAATTTTGCTGTAATTTCATATTTTTAAAATTTTTGATGTTCTTTGTATTCTCACTAGCTGTATTACAAAATACTCAAGCTGTAGAGATGTGTACAAAGTAAAACGTGAAAGATTCCATCTCCTTTTTATACTCTCCCTTCTCCAAATTAGTAGGTTGTGGCTTGCTGTGAAGTTTTCCACTTCTTGTCCCATTCATTGTCTTGCCTATACTGTACATACATAGATTTAGAATTTTTATTCAGATTGCATTAAGCCTTGTTTTTGTTTTGTTTTGTGCAATTTGATTTTTTAACTTAACATTTTGATTTGGAGCAATTTCTTGAAGGAGACCAGGTAAGCCACAGGATGGAAAAAAAGAACTGAACCTTTGGGCAGTTCTTCTGTCCGTACCAATAGCAGTAGTTTGTTAATCATCCAAGGTCCTGACATCAGGTAGGAAACCCCTTAATTTTTCTACACTAATTAAATTGCTAATTAAATTTTAAAATGCTGGAAAATTATAGAACTATTTATAAATATTTATAAACAGCCTTTTTGTTCAACATTGTATCACCAGTTTTCCCATATCATGACACTCTAATTTTAAAGGTTTCATGGAGGTTCATTGTATGTAGTCATCATAATTTACCTATTACATCATTCTGCCTTTAACAATGGAGATTTCTCCTTTTTTTCTGCCAATAAATCATGATGTGAGTAATATTACTGAGGATAAATCTTTTTTCCTAGTTGAGTTCAATTTCTTATCACAGATTCCCATGAGTGAAATTATCTTTTAAAACTATTAACACTTTCAGGTCACTTATAGCTTTTCATTTAAATTGAGGTTAAAGAGAGAACTCTTTAAAGTCCCAAAATGATATTAAGAACAATTGTGAAATGAAAGTCTCTTAATTGTTTTGTTTTAAATGCTCCAGTTGATAAGATTTTCATGATTACTCTTCATTAATGCTGATTTTTCCCTCAAGGTTACTAAACTTATTATGTCCATGGAACTGTTCTGGCTCTGTACACACTGTTAATTACATTTTCTTTAGAAGCTCTATTTATTTAGAATTCCTAGTGCCTGTTCAACTACAGTGAAAGAAAACATATCTCAAAAACATTATAGGGAAATTAAATCAGCTAACACTTTGCTGACAGTGTTGAGAACCGTGCTTGATCTACCACTAATAAGAAAAAGAAAGGCTCATATTTATATCATTTTCCCCACCACACCAAATCTTACGTTGTATCTAATTGGTGTTTCTGTATTAGTTAAGGTTCAGTCACAGATTGAATTCGTAAGAAGGAGATGGAGTAACTCGGAGAGTTGAAGAAAGAGCTGAACAAACAATTTTGGAGAAGTCTGTTGACCTCTTCAGCCAGCTGCCATTAATACACCCAGTTCCAGTGATTTCCGGTTTTTGCTGTTTCCCAGTCCAAATTTTACATACCCAATAATGAGTATCCAGTTAGGCTATCTGTGATCCAGGTACAAAAATTTTAAGCACACTAGTCATTGGGGACTGTAGGGGAGCAAAATTTGTTACCCGGAATGTCTCTTTGGCATGCAGATCATTTGGAACGAAAAGAATCAAGGCCCAAAAGACTCAGAAAGAAACTTTGACCTTCCCCGTAACTGCCTGTAAGAATTTAGACAGAGGCCCTGTTACTGGAATAGAACTATCACCAGAGATATCTGCAAAGAATATGGGCTAGGTGTGGTGGGAGAAACAGTAGAGATCAGGGTACACTCTGTGTCCCATTGTCTGTGCTTGGCCCAGCAAACATTTATTTACCAAACATTTGCTTTTCCATCTTCATGTGAATTGCCTTCCTCCCCTTTGACGTCCCAAACCACTACCCCCAACTTCCTCTTTTGTCTTTAGCTGAAGACAGTTTTGAAGGTGACGGTTTTGGCCATTTTGCTGAGTTACTCAATTTCCTGGGTCTCTCCCATGGATCCATGTTATTAAACTTTGTTTGATTTTCTCCTGTCAGTCTGTTTCATGTCAGTTTAATTCTTAGACCAGCCAGAAGAACCTAGAAGGGTAGAGGAAAATTTTGTCCTCCCTGATAGGATACAACTCTGTAAGTCGGGTGGGGTGAAAGAGTTACCATAAGCAGGTAACTCATGGTAACTCACAACCCAACTGACTTAATCAGCATCATCTGCAATTTCCAAGAGTCTTGAAAGTGACCAGGAAATTTTTTTTTTCTTCTTTTGGCCGCACTGCATGGCTTGTAGGATCTTAGTTCCCCAACCAGGGACTCAACCCGTGCCCCCTGCAGTGGAAGCAAGGAGTCCTAACCCCTGGAACACCAGGAAGTTCCCAGGAAATATTTTTATTGTGTCCACTATGTAAGTGAGAAAACAGGTTCAGAGACTGGTGGTAGGGAATTTATCAGATTTGTCTCTTGAAAGCAACTGGCACATTAGGTAGCCTCCAGGAAGTACATAACAGGGAGTTTTCCTGTTTTGGTCTTAGCTTCCAGGAAGCTTAGATTCAAATGAAAAATTAACCTTTACTATTAACACATTTGTTTTTTCTTATGATCTCTGGTCTTGATTTTTCAGTTATCTCTTATTCATTTATCATGCATATCACTATAAACGGCTACAAATCTGTTCTACATGGCAGAAATATAAATAAATAATGTAAATTATCTTTTTCATAAGGTTCTATAAATTGGGACTGATGTTAAATTCCAAGTTCTGTGTACCAAAATATGGGTTTATTTCTATTTAACCATCACCCTATTGAAAATCAAAAGTATCCTCAAAGTATAATTTTAAATTTCTACTTCACTGTTATTTCCATTGTTTTATTTTCTTTCCATGTCTCAGATGATTTTAGTAACTAATAATGGTAATTTTATGCTAATACATTTTAATTTGCCACTTATTTATTCTATTTTTACTTGACTCCCTAAGCACAGATTGTTAATCCCAAATGCAGTTAGGCATCTGCCTGGAATTGGGACAGATGTGATCTATAAATCATAACCTATGTTGGCAATAAGGCATAGTTGGCTGTGTTTAAATAATAGTTCTTATTCTAAAAAGTAAAGGTCAGCTTGAGTTAGGGAGTTTTTTAAAAAGATGGTAGTTAAGAAACTTACAATATAATTATGTATGTTCACACACATATATATTCACATATGTTTGTACATTCTATATAAATAAATGTATGCTATTCACTGAAAGATACATAAACAGCAAGTCTTACAATTAAGAAATCATTGGTCATCTCCAATAAAGGACTTAAGAGAGAAGCTCAAATAAATAATCTTAACAGGGTAAATATATTGCCATCTCACCTGGTATCAGAATTTTCTTAGGTTAGAGATAGTCTTTTTTATTAAGTAAAATGTCTTGCCAAACCACTTTGAATCTAGACATTGAGAACCAGAAGATATTATTTGGAAAGAAATAGTAAAATCCAAAGATAGCCTAAGGACAATAAATTTGAGGTTGGAAGATATGGAGAAAGGAGGAAAGGAAATTGGTATGGACAAATTAAAACCATAGGATAAGACTGGATTTTGGAGATTGGAGTGGTGGGGGAACATGGTCAAGAAAGAAATCTCCCATGACAAGTGGGCAAATGACTTTATAAATAGAGACTTTCTTAGTATTTTAAACTGTTTTGCTGTGATATAAACTTGCTCTTCCTCCAACTTCCCCCAAATATAACTAAGTTCCATGTCCACAAATTTCATGGGTGCACATTTTTATCTTATTTTAAAAAAATTTTAGTGGGGGAAGATCAAGCAAAGTAGGCTATATTCCACCTCTAAAATGGCACTGAATAAAGAGACAAGAACATCTGCAGACTTTGAGACATGTATGAAATCAGGTATTTGGTGGCTATAAGTGGAAAAGGCATGGTTATTCCAACAGGATGATTTGAGTAGATTCTGTTTAAATACAAAAGAATAAACTCACCTGGCATTGTGTATTCATTAGTGAAACATGAGGAACAGTAAAAGTACCATCAAAGAGATAAAAAATTTTAGGGGATCCAGAGGGTAGAGAATTCTATTCAGAAATAGTTCAAGCACTTGGTTGTTGTCAAGAGAGTATTTGAAGATGATTTAGAATTCTTCAAAGTGAAGGAAAACATATTGCAGGAAGGGTTACTTGTATTGAATACCTTTGGCTTTAAGTACACTTTTACCACATGTCTGAGCGAAGTTATCTTAATGCCACACTGAAGATGGAGGGTGTTTTGAATAGAGATATTCATAGAGCACCCATGTCAATGGACAAAATGGATCCTGAAATTGTGGGAAAGATACCTACCTTATGAATATATCATCTTTATCAAAACTTGATAGGGCCTTGAACTGAGAGGTCTTTTTATTTATCTCTATTGCCTAGATGATTGGTTGAATTGATAGTATATTTTTGACAAAGGAATAGTAGCTGGGACCATTGAGATATTTGTAGAGTTGTGTGTGATTTTTGCCAGAAATATGCATTTGAGTGTGCCCAGCATGTATATGGTATTAAAGTCTGTGTGGATTGAGGAAATCACATAGATCATAGTGGTGCAGATAGAAACAAGCCTAAATCACTTCAAAATTTAAAGATAAGAAAGGAGAAGATATTTCAGTAAAGACGATGGAAATGCATTCCAGTGAGTTATATAGTTTTTTAACCCTACTGAGACTCAAATTTCTCATGTATAAAATAGAAACTACTTCAAGAAGATATAAAGAGAATTGAATTATTTAGCTTTTGAAAAAGTGGCTGTAGTATAGTAAGCACTCAATAAATGTACGTTAACTTGTGGAAGGTTTGTGTTCTTATATTTTTATAAAGTTCCCTAAGTGTTTCTGATGAATCGCTAGCCACGTGTTCTACCAAACACGGCTATCTTTAGAGAAAAAAAGTGTATTTTGAGCCATATTTTGAGTTACATACATAATTGACTGGTTTTTCATCCGGTGTTCTGGAAGCATGAGTGTGGAATAGTGTTTCACAAGGATCATCTCAATCTATTTTATATCAAACTCATAGGTGCTATGCATTTTTTTCATTTATATTTCCCCTATCTCTGCCACCCCGTTTTTTTGAGTATTCTGCTAATTCCGGTATAAACCTAAGTACTCTACTCACTTCCAACCCAGTTTACTCAATTTTGTGGAGATTTTCCTTAGTATGTATAAATCTATAAGTTTCCCACAAAGCAAAATGGTTAGGACAGACTGAAATTGACTTTGTATTGTGTGAGTGAGGTGTTTGTTTGTAAATTTTTGTTCAAGTTCCAACTTGCTTCTATAGAACAGAACTTTAAGTATTATGAATATTGCTGTAGACAGTAATGATCATTTTTGTTCCTTTGGATAAAGAAAGTTTTAAATAAATCACAGAAAAAATCTATACATCAATTAGCAAACTGTAGATTTTTAAAATTCTTCTGCAGCATGTCTGGGCCTTTGGTATATAGGGCAACAAATTGTTCTTGTGTATTTTTTTAAACTTCAAATCAAATATAAATTTGATCTAACTTCTGATAGCTGTATGTAGGAAGGTAATTTTGTAATGGAAAGTACTGACATGAATGTGAACCGTGGCATTGACATTGCTGAAATAAAAATTCATTATTATCTTCTTATGTAAATTAGTTAAGTCTAGTTGCAGAACTTTCACACAGATATCATGGTGAACTTCACTTTCACTATTTATAGAAACAAACTGGCCAGCGAACTAAGATCCCGCATTTCACTCCTCGCGGCCAAAAAAAAAAAAAAAAGCATACTCTTGACTATTCAGAGCATATTATTTAGCAGACAACAGCGTAGGTGCAATATTTATAAAGTAACCAGATTCATCCCAGATTATTTAAAACCAGATGTACTTACAATGATATGACCACAGATATAACCCCAAGAATAATGGTTAGAAAATCTTTTAATGATAAAAGAAGTAAAATCAAAGTACTGAGTTAACAGAAACACAAGGTCACTTTTGTAGGAACAGTAGTTGAAACGGAAGATTTCTGTTAAATATGAAAGTTAAACTAGCTCTTTAATGATGGCTATTGTACATACTTGAAAGAGAAAAAGCATTCTAGGTAGAGATCAGCTGGAAAAATCATAATGGTAAAATACCACTTGGTGAGTTTGAAGGCTGGCAATCTAGTCTAGAGGTGTTAAATTTTCTAAGCTGGGAAAGCACATTAGCAATTATTTGGGTTTTGTTTCTTTTTCCTGACCCAGAAGAGATGCGGGAAAAGGACTAAACCAGTGCCTGACCGTATCTCAAACCCATCACGTAAATCGAACTTCAACTTTCGCTTCATTTCTCTGTATTTTTTGTGATTATTTCTATTCTTCTTTCTGTCTAACCTTTCATAATGGTACATCCTTTGACTCAGCTGTTCAGGTTTTTTTTTTTTTTTTTCTTAAAGTGTACATCCCATTACGTCCTTGACCCCAAGCACCACAGTCCTTCAGGCCTCTGTGACTTGATGCCCATCCAGCCCTAAAGTTAGTGTAATCAGAAAGAGGGTGAAAACTGAGACTGCTTTTGGAAGTATATATCTAATTTACTTGCCCCATAGTTGCAGTGGCAATCATAATTTCAGTATCTATCAGTTATTCAAAACATTTATGAAAATATCCAGGGAAATCTAATCTCTGAACCCTAGAATACTTATTTTGAATTATTTCCCATATCCTGATATAGCATAGAATTTATTAAACAGCAATAAGCAGTTGCTGAATATTTTTTTAAAAAGGGTGAAATAAGTCAATCGTGATGTTGTACAATAGTGAGGTTGTCAATTGTAAATGTGCTTTATAAAAATAACTCTGACAATAAAATTTAAACTTCTTAATAAAATCATTTTATTTAATGCAGAAATTTAGCATTTTGCTAGAAAATAAAGTTCTTTGCTCAATTTTGAAATTAAGGACTTTTGAGATTTATATATACATGTATATTTGGTGAGCTCCTTCAAATTTTGTCTAACATGTCTATAAAATAATTGTGCTTTAAAATGCGGAAGACAAGGAAGAATGTTTCAGAAGATAACCATACATATATGTTTTTGAAATGACTCAATTCAAAGTCTGGAACTGAAAACCCAATAAATAAAATTAAGAATTCAGTGACTGAGTTTAACAGCTGATTAGACAAGGCTGAAGAGATTAGTTGTGATCTGAAAGAGAGACCACCACCTGGTCAAATAAAAAATTTTTAAGATTGGAGTTCCAGTCAAGAAAGAGAGTGGAAGAGGGACATTTTAAAAGAGATACTGGCAAAGATTTTTCAAAACTGAGTATTCAGCCACACATTCAAGAAGATTGTTTACTCTATGTAAGATAAAAACAAAGAAAATACACCATAGCATACTGTAAAAAAAAATGGATACCTACTGCCCCAAGAGAAAAATTTTTTTAAAAAAGGAAAGAGAAATTAAATATAGCTAGAGAAAACAACTGATTACTTTCAAAATAGCGATAAAGTACTGACAGAAGACTTATTAAAATAAACACTGGAGTCCAGTAGAAAATGAAATGATGCCTTCAAGAAGCTGAGAAGAGAAAAAAAACAATTGCTGCCAACTCAGAATTCTACCCAAATAAAATATTCTTCAAATACAATGGTACAATTATAACACTTTCAGAAAAAAAGGGGATTTGTTACCATCACTAAAGAATATAATAAATGATTTTATTTTATGAGAAAGAAAGTAATCCCAGATGGAAGGTCAGAGAAGTAGAAATGAAAAAAGAAGGAAATATGTAATTATGTATATCTCCTTGAAGGTAATATTGACTGAATTAAAATGGCAATGCTAATGTTGTGCGGGTGTATAACATATATAGAAGTAAATATCCAGCAACTGTTGCATTAAAGTATGAATAAATGGAGTTAAAGTGTTTTAACAGGAAGTTTTCAAATTATTAATTTATGGTAAACTTTGGTAAGTGGAGGATACTGTTGGATTCTCTAGGATGACATTAAAATAATAGTTAATAGAGAGGAAATAATAAAAACATAATTCAGGCAGTAAGGAGAGAAAAAAAATGAACATAGATATTTGTGTATAAGTTCTCTAGAGAAACAGAACAAAAAGCAGATATAGCTGTAGCTATAGATACAGATACTGTTATAGATATGTTATTTTCTTTATGCAGGAGAGAGAGAGAGGGGTGGGGGAGAGAGGTAGTCATTTCATAGACTATAGAGAATTGGCTTATGTAATGACAGAGATTGAGGAACTGCACAATCTGTCATCTGCAAGCTGCAGTCAAGCAGGAAAGCATATAGTATATGGTATATACTGTAGTTCCAGTCTGAGTCTTAAGACCTGAGAACAAGGGGAACCAATGGTATACTTCCCAGTCTGCGTGCAGGATAAGACTGATGTCTGAGCTCAGGGAGTTAGGTGGAAAGTAAATTCATTCTTCCTCTACCTTTGTGTTCTATTCAGGCCCTCAACAGTTTGGATACTGCCCATCCACACTGGGGAGAACCATCTGCTTTACTCAGTTCACTGATTCAAATGCTAATCTCTTCCCAAAACACCCTGTCAAACACACCCAGAAATAATGTTTACCTAGATATCTGTGTATCCTGACTCAAGTTGACACATAAAATTAATCACCACAGTTTTAAACAAAAGAAATTTTGATGACGTATGGAAAAACCACTGACTGAAAGGTCAGTGAAAGAATGACAGAGCAATGTGCAAAAGGATGAAGTCCATTTCTTTAGTTTGAGGAAACTATGGTTGTATGTTTATCCATTTTTTATAAAAATTCCATTTAAATATTCTAGCCTGCTTCTGCCAAGGTGACAGTTGTCTGAAGGGAATTGTGTGGATCTTGGATCTAGGCATGGTAATGGCATCACTGAATCATTTGAAATCACTCATGGGGGAATCATTGGAGGAATGCTTGTGTACCTTCTTTCACTGTCATTGGTGCTTTGAATATTTTCCTTAAGTCTTTAAAGATATGAATCCATTTCCTCCCCCTGCTGTTTCACTGGTATTTTAAAAGGGAGAGAGGTGGGTAGGTATAAGATGTAGCTTTCATCTGTAGTACCTTCCAGATAGTTTGTTGCTTGATGTAATGATATAATGTTATGCAGACTTGTGACATGTAGTAAAGTGTGCGCGTTTATGCATGTCTGTTGAAGTGGTTAACTTGTAGTAGTAGCCTTTGGAAATGTGTTGGCATTCTACAAAAAGAAACAGCTGTGTTTATAGTCACTTGAAATGATAACTCCACTTTTATAACCTTCTTTTAAGAAAATAATTACAATTTTGAAAAATAAAATGTGTTCTATTATGAACAGATTTATAATAGAGACCATGTTATAATAACTAAATGACTAACTATTCTTGAATACTTACTGTTTTAATAAAATATTATGAAGTTTTTAATATGATTTTTAAAAGATGGCATAATCATATGAAAAATGCTTATGTTATGTGAAATTAAGAAAGAAGCATATAAAATTTCACAGATATCATGTTCACAGTTATGCAAATATTGTATGAGATTAAGGAAAAGCCAACAACGTGCAATAGTGTTTTTAAGGTAGGCATTATAAAAATGGGTGGTTTAATTTCTCTTTCTGCTGTTTTGTATTTTTATACTAAGTATTCATTATTCTTTTATGGAAAATGTACATTAAATGTTATTCAACCTTATATCCTCTTAGGAGAAATGCAGATTTAAAAACATTTTGTTAGACATTTTGATATATGAATAAGAATCAGTGCTATGATGTGAGGTCTGAGTTTGAACCTGGCTTCTCCAAACACTCTGAGACTTTGGGTAAATTATTTTACCTGCTGGATTTAGTTTCCTCATCTGAAAATGCCTGTTATAATAATGTCTAATTTATAGGATTATTGAAAGTTCTAAATGAGATAATGTATTTAAAGCACAGAACGCAGCATTAAGTTGTGTCAAAACAAAAACACTTGGCAGTAAAGTAGTCAATAAGTCAAAGATGTTAATAAATAATCATAATTATGCTTTCAACAGGATGAAAAACATAAACTTCCTGAATCCAATTTTTAACCTAAAGAGAAACAAATATGCAACTCCTTACATTTTAGACTTAATGACAAGTGAATAAACAGAAGAGCCATTGTTATTAGAAAATCTAAGTATCCATCTTAGTTAAAAAATGAATAATAGAATAATAATAATTGAAAATAACTCAGAGTTCACCATTCTAGGTCAGATAACCAACTGCAATATGTTCTACCATGAAATGTAGCTCAGTGAAACATACAACAGTTCTTTTCCATAAATTTCTAATCCTGTGGTGACTTTTGAGAAAAATTCTGGTTTAAGAATTTCAAGTAGTAAGAGGTACAAACTACCAGTTACAAAATATGTGAGTCACACGGATGAAATGTACAGCATGGGGAATGTAGTCAATAATATTGTAATAATTTTGTATGGTGATAGACGGTAACCATACTTATCTTGGTGATCATTTTATGATTATAAAAATATCAAATCACTATCTTGTGCACCTGGAACTGACATAGTGTAGGTCAGTTATACTTCAATAAAAAAAAGAATTCCAAGTAGGATTTAACAGAGAAATGCAAGTTCTTTAAACTTTATGTTTAAAGTTGTAACTCCATATCTAGTCATTTAAAACTTTATGCTTTAGAAAGAGTCCTTTGATCTGATTTTGCCTGCGTGGATAAATTCTCTTATAAATCATTGAAGTTGGTTCAATGCTCATCCCATAGAGTGCAAAGAGGAACTCAGGGGAGGAGATAGGAGGAGTGGTGTACAAGGGAGAGGGACAGGTGAACTGGACAGAAATCCAAAAATCCAGGCAGAGCAACTTAGCTCCATTTGTTGAGTCCATTGACCTCTCAAGTGAGAATTTCCTTTGAAGAAATGTTCGTGCACCAAAATTGCTTTAAAACCACTCTTTTAAACCAGTGGTCCCCGTCCTACGCACTAGGACACCTAGGAGCAAGAATTTATTTTTAGAAGTGTTAAATCTTTGTGCACACCAAGGATTACCTGAAGACTAAAAGAAAAATCATGTGGTCTACATATGTGTAATATACTTTTAATCTTTATTGAAGTATGATTGACAAATAAAATTATAAGATATTTAAAGTATACATCATGATGATTTGATATACACAGTGAAAGGATTCCTCCCGTCTAATTAACATACCCACCTCCATGTGAGAATATATTTTTTCAAAATTTTGTAGATAATATTATGTTTAATAGAAAATATTTATGTATGGAGCTTTTGGTCAATGGATATCTTCCCAATTAGCAGAAATAAAAGCATAACCACTGTAAAGTGAATGATTAAAAATTTAATTATTTTCTAAGGAAGAAGATTATCTATATATTAAAAAGATTGAGAACCTACTATTCCAAAATCAGTACAGTATAATGTGTTTTTCTCTGAAGATAGTCTTCTTTGATAAGGAAATTTTACCTTGGTGATAAGAGGAGAGTAAAGCATTGGTATGTGTCTGTGAGTGATATAGTTGTCAGAAGTGACTTTTTTAGTATGCCATGTTTCAAATTATTGATTTAGTGTATATTCCCACTCACCTCTCTCTCTTCTATCACATACACAAAATCATAGACATATTCACACACCAAACTCTCCCGCCAACTTCAGTACCTATCAGTGTGCCCCAGGGGCATAGATGTATTATTAACACTGAAGAGAGGTTTTAGAAAATGTTGATGAAGGCACACCAAACTAGTTATAAAACTAGAACATTAAAATTTTTAAATTGAATGAAAAGGGAATAAAGGAAGAACTTTTGATCTGATTTAGTTTATAATTAAACTTATGAGAAACAGGCATCAAGAGAGGGACAAAGGAAAAGTTAGTCTTTTATTCAGAAGGCTCACTTCCACTCTCTTGCCACTTAATGCTTTCTTGAGTACCTGGTCCTCTCATTATACTCCTACTGCAGTCTCCTTTCATCTGGCTCAAATCCCAATCCGGGCTATAGCTTCTAAGGTAATGCCCCATGTTTAAGACAATGAAAGGTTTCCTGGCATTGGATAATCTCTCACAAATCGACTGCAGGATGCACTGAAACTGGGACAAATGGCTAAAACAATTTCTTAGACTTAAGTGCATCCTATATGTACGTCTTCCATAAGCCAGATTTTAGTAAATATTGCCAGGGGATATTTCCTTGGCATCTTAGAGTTTGGGGTCAGAGAGACAATTAAGTCAGTTTCTCTCTGGTGGGTAATTCAACGGTATGAAACTTGGTGGAAGCCTGTACTCACATACCTTTGTTTTTCTGCCTGGCATAATTACTTTAAAAGCAACAACCAGGGCTTCCCTGGTGGCGCAGTGGTTGAGAGTCCGCCTGCAGATGCAGGGGACACGGGTTCGTGCCCTGGTCCGGGAAGATCCCACATGCCGCGGAGCGGCTGGGCCCGTGAGCCATGGCCACTGAGCCTGCGCGTCCAGAGCCTGTGCTCCGCAACGGGAGAGGCCACAACAGTGAGAGGCCCGCGTACCACAAAAAAAATAAATAAGTAGATAAAAGCAACAACCATAATCAATATTTTGTTTAACCATGAAAAAGAATGTACATCATTCATTAGTGGCAATACTAGAAATCCTCATAGACTTCTAGCTCTTTCAAATTAAGAATATAAATGATGCTAGGTTGATTTATCTGCGTTTTTAAATTTTAACCTGAATATACTTTGAGCATTTTTTATTAAAAAGCGACCTTCAAGCAAAATAAGTTTTAGCTCACATTTCTCAAGAAAATCTATAATTCCATTAAAAAATTTTCAACAGTTCTTCTACAATTTACTATTGAAAAGCATTAGGAAATAAAATAATGAGATTTTAAAATAGATGAAAAGTGCCACTAATGTATATACTAATTGATTGTACTGTTCTACAATGTAAAAAACTTTATTTTTCTTTCAGGGAAGCAATTATTTTATCAACCATAATTTCTGTTCTTTTATCTAATTATAACTCATCAGTAAAATATTGCTTAGTCCTAAATCAGCTGAAATAATAAAATATTGGAAACTATATTTTAAAAAGCACTGGCATTTAGAGGCGAACACATGTTATGGCTCTGTGAAAATAATTGACTTATCATACACAGTTTTTCAAATTATTATTATTTGTAGTTGTGTACTCTTTAACAAACACTTTGAAAATAATTATTACATATCTGCTTCTACAAAGAGTTAGTTCTTCATAAGTAACATGTTTTTTGTTTCTACTTTCTTACACTTGTGAAAACATTAAATATAATTAAAATTCAAGAGTAGATAAATAAGGAATCTTTTTAATAAAACCATTTATTTCTCAGAGTTAAATAAAATAAAAGGGAAATCCTTAATTTTCAAATATATTAAATATGTAAGAATAAAAAAGTCAGAATCATTTAGGAATTAAATTGCTCATCAGATAATGAAGTATTTGAATATGCAGTACTGTCTTAAGGTAGGTAAATTTTTAGGCAAACCCAACTTAATGTGAAACTTAAAAATAATCTTTTGGGGATTTACTTACAGGATGGTGGTGTGAAGAGTTCCTCAGTAAACAAAAATAACTTTAAAAAATTATTTAAGAATAAGCATTCACAGTTTCTGGAACTTATTCTAAGAACATACAGGAAATAAACATTCATTAAAGAAAATCTACTAAATCTCAGTAAGCACAGTGAGCGTCTGTGACATCTGAGCTACAACCCACTCCCTTACTCCTCCCCCTCCCCAGTTCACATAATGGAAACTTCCTTTGGGGTGGGTATAGCCAATAAGATAGGATTTCTCTTCCTCTAGCTTCTGAGATGGGGAGTCACCAGCATTTTTCATACTTTCTCCCACCCCAGCTCATCAGAGCAGAAGCTAAATTTCAGGCAAATATCTCAAGATATCAGGAGGTCCCTCTTTTACCCAGTCCACAGTCATAGTATAGACACTTTATCCCAGGGATGCCAAGCCAAGAACACTGGGGACCCTACTGCCCTTATCACACTCACACATAGGGATATAAAAGCCAAGAAAACCAGAGACCACTGCCCCTGCCCAGTGCTCTGCTCATAAAGCAAGTGTCACTCTGAGATAAGCAAGCCACTGTCTCAGCCACCAGCTCCAGAGATGCTGCCAAGGGAAAGAGACAGCCTGAATGAATAGAGATATCTGAAGCTCTCCTCATGGAAACTGACTTTATTTGGAACTGAGTGTGCAGGAATTCAAGAGTAAGGGAGTTCTCAAAAACAATGGAGATTTGGGTGGTGAACTATTGAGATGAGGCTAGTAGCTCCATGACAGCTATAAAGAAAGCCATAAGCTTGGTAGTTTACCAGAGAAAACCAGGGAAAGAGACAGGTAGGAAAAGCCCTTCTTGGGTCCTAACAAATTTCAAAGCCTGTCGTCGAAAGCTACTCCTGAAAAACAAACAAAAAAAAGAATGAAAAAAAAAATTCGTATCGGACTGTATATTGGACTGTGGATGAACCTATGTCCCAAGATATTTTTGAAACCAATAGAACGATCGGCAGAAAAGTATCAGAGGCTAACAGCTGGATGTAAAACCTGATGAGGTAGACATGTTGAGAGAGATTAGAGACAGTCAAGAAGAGCCCTGCTGAAACTGTTGTCATCCCACGGTGATTGAATGCATACCTAAGGCTGTGCCTTCTGAGGAGCAATGATAGAGGATTTACACTGCAAGGGAGGTAGATTTCATTAAAATAGTCCAGCCAAATCACTAAAGAAATAAACAAGCAAACAACAATGAAAATCCCAGGAAGGGGCGGTGGGTCATTATCCAGAGTTGAAAGACTATGTTATCTAAAATTTTAGTTTTCATGAAAGATGACAAGACAAGCAAAGAAACAAGAAATGTGATGCATTCGCAGGAAAATAAGCAGCCAACAGAACTGACCTATGACACTGGTGTTTGACTTAATAGAAAAGAATCTTAAAAGTAGCCATGAGAAATATCTTCAAAGAATGAAAATAAACCATGCATAAAGAAGAAAAGGAGCATATAATGACAAAGTCTGATCCAAATACAGGATATTAACAAAGAGACAGAAATTATCATAAAGAACCAAATGGAAATTCTTGATTTTACAAGTATAATTGAACCTTGAACAACGCAGCGGTTGGGGTGCCGACCATCTCCCTAGTCGAAAATCTATGTATAACTATACAGTTAGACATCCATATTCACAGTTCCACATCTGCAGATTCAACCAACCATGGATCACGTAGTACTGTAGTACATATTTAATGAAAAAAATCCACATATAAGTGGATTCTCACAGTTCAAACCCATGTTGTTTAAGGGTCAACTGTACAATCATTAAAACGGAAAAATTCCCTAGAGAGACTCAACAGTAGATTTCACTATCAGCAGAAAAAAATAGCATAGTTTAAGACAGATTAATAGAGAATGTACAATCCAAAGAAGGAAGAGGTAAAAAAAATGAAGGAAAATGAATGGAGTCTCAGAGAACTGTGTGTGTCATTAAGCAGACTAACATACACATAATAGGAGTACCTGTAAGGGAGGAGAGAGAAAAATGCACTGTGTAAGTTTTCTATTGCAGCTGTAAGAAATCACCACAAAGTTAGTGATTTAAAAATATTTATATAAATGTATAATTTTACATTTTTCAGGGTTAGAAGTCCAAAATGGGTTTTTTGGGACAAAAGTCAACGTGTTAGCTGGGCTGAAGGAACTACAAGAGAATCTGTTTCCTTGTCTTTTTCAGATTCTAGAGAATCCTGCTAGATTCTGAGAGACAATCATATCCCTCAGACCTCTGCTTTCATCATCACATCTTTATCAGACTATGTCTCTTCTCTCCTTTCTTTTATGAGAATCCCTAGGAATACACTGACATCACTCAGATAATCCAGAGTAATGTATTCATGTCAAAATCTTTAGTTTAGTCATATCTGCAGAGTCTCTTGCCATGTCATTGTTATATTGTATTTACATGGCAATCACATTGTGTTAGGTATTATAAGTAATCTAGAGATGATTTAAAGTATACTGGAGGATGTGAGTAGGTTATATGCAAATACAATTTTATAGATGAAACATGAGCATTTGCAGATTTTGGTATATGAAGTGCATCCTGGAACCAATCTCCCAGGGATACTTGTGCATGAATTGTTCTCCAGGATAGACCATATGCAAGGCCATGAAGCACCTTTCAATAAATTTTAAATTATTAAGATCATACAAATTATGTCCTTTGAACAGAATGAAAACAAAATTGGAAATCAATACAGAAATGTGGGAAATGAACAAATATGTGGAAACAACCCACACATAAATAACTAATGAGTCAAAGAAGAAATTGCTAAGGAAATTAGGAACTACTTTGAGATGAATGAAAATGCAGACAAATTTATGGGATGCAACAAAAGACAGTGCTTAGAAGGAAATTTATAGCTGTAAGAGCTATATGAAATGTGTGGAATCATCTTAAATAAATAACAAGTTTTCACCTTAATTCACTGAAAAAGCCACTCTGAAGCAAGCAGAAGAAAGGAAATAATCAAGGTTAGAGTGGAAATCAATTAAATAAAAGTAGAAAAACAGTGAAACTTGACAAAACTAAAACATTAGAATCGTTCTAAATAGAAGAAAAAATGGAATGGCAAATTCAAACAACTATTCACAGAAGTCTGCTGAAAATTTGGGGCAGATAAATTCCATAATGCTAGTATCCTCTCCCCACCCCCCCCCAAAACGTAAAATATTTATTATAGTTCCCATTCTACAGATAAGAAGACTGAGATTTAGGGAAGTTAATTTACTCAATTTCTTGAGAGAATATGTCTATAGGATCTATTATTTAACATGATTTTAAATATTATGCATCTCTAGACAAAAAATGTAAGCAGATTGCAATTTCATTGCTGCTAGTTCATTTATATACTTCTCTATTTTAATCTTTTCCTCTGATTTCCTATGACTTTCCTTTAATGGAAGTTCTAAAAGCTGGGATCAGTAAAGTTATAAAGGAGTGTGAGCAGAGCGTTTAATTACAACCAAGTGTCCTGTACTGGTAGATAATCAATTATTTTTTAATCATTCATTAATTCTTACATATATTCACTTATATTAAAGTTTATGTAGAAAATTCCTATGCATTATTTCACTCTAAAACAAATTATACCAGAAATTTTGTGTTGCTCCTTTGCTGTGTATAACACCAAAAGAGTTACTTAGACATTTTATATATTTGTGTACTTAATTGCTTATTATTGCAGTAACCGTAGCACATTCATGAGACTGTGGTTAGCCTCAAAAACAAGTACAAGCATTCTAAACAAGTCTTCAAGTGCCAAGTCACAGAGCAACTGGGAAATAGCAGTTTACCCCAGGTGTGAAGACAAGAAACTAGACCATCTCTAATAAGAAAATGATGGGTTGGAAGAATGGCCAGAGACACTAATAATGATGAGCCCTTATTTCAATTATTCATATTTTAGATAAATTCGTGATGAATAGAAAATTTTTATAAAATATTGGAAATCTTTCTGACTTGTAGTGGAAACTTTTCTGTCTAAATATTTATGTGTCATTCAGCAAATATTTATTGTGCTCCTGTGAGTCATGTATTCTTTCATTTGGCAAACATTTATTGATCTCCTGCTATGTGCTAAGTGTTGTGTTAGGCATAAAAAAGAAAGCAATTAAAAAACAGACAGTCTCTACGGCTGTGGAGTTTAAAACCATAGTGAGGAAGAGAGGCATTGAAGAAGTATCAGGTTACAGAACAAGAATGATGAAGTTTAGTGAAGCAAATGGACGTTTAGTGCACTAATCAATCGAATTGAGTTCTGTTTTTTGTTTGTTTGTTTGCTCTTAATTATATTTTTCCAGGGAACCTAGAAGAAGTAGGTGAAAGTGAGGAGAATTCACAAATCAGTGTCCATTGATAAACTGATAGAGTGACACAGTAACAGAGAACTGGCCTTCTGTTTGCTTTCTGTAAAACTTCACTCACTCAGGGCTGACTCAACAGCAGGTGTAAAATTCGGCATGCTTTGAACTTAGCTTTCTTTTCATTTATCATTTATCGCAGGTCCATTTTGAAGCATCTGCTTGCTTGTCTGCAAGTAATTTGCCATTTGTCAAAAGCATTAAGAGCAGTTGACACTAATCGTGTCGCCTGTGAAGTGCCTTTGCATTTACTGGAAGCATAGTTCATTCTGTATGTTTTTATTTTAAATAAATCTATGGAGTCAGACAAGAAGGTCAGGATTGGTGTAGACAGAATTGATCTAAGTTAACTAAAGTAACTAAATTGAACTTTAAGGTGATAAGTGGATTCATATAAATACACACTCAGTAGTTGACTTAATAGCATATCACTCCATACATTGCATTAAGGACTTAATTCTGGAGTCAGACTGTATGGGATTACATACCAACTCTCCCTCACTAGCTATGATGTGGGGCATACTATTTAACCTCTGTGTCACTCTCTTCTTCTTCAAGTGTATTAGTAATATCATCTACTTCTCAGGTTGTTAAAAGGATCAAATATAAATATAGTGCCTAACAGATAGCTGCTGTTGTTGTTTTTCCTGTTATTGTTTTTCTTCTACAGTTCTTTAAAGCAGGCAATATTAATGGCATAGCCACCACTAGTCCTAGTGAATAGGCATTTTCGGTCCCAGGACATATTTATTCCTTCTATTAGCTCCTGCTGTAGAATTGCTTAGGCCTGAGAAACCCATCTCCTGGGAGAGTACCATCTCTTTTTTTTCCCAGTGGAGAATTGTCCTGGACAGGTCTCCAAAGTTCATCTATTACTGATAATCCTGCACCCTGTGACCCTACTGGCCTGGTGAAGACCAACGCATCTGCCATTTGCCCTCAAAACATTGATTATCTTCCCTCAGATATTAAAGGTTCCAGATTTTGAGAGGGATTTGTTTCTGCTATATGTATATATATATTTTCTAACAGGGTATACCTCTAGTATTTAATTTGTCTCTGGCATTCCCCTATACTTTCAGGAAGGCTGAGTTGTTTTTTAAACAACTACCTTTGTTTCAAGTTGAGTCCTTTCCTCTCTACCACATGTAGGTCCAGTATTGTTTGCTGGAACTGTTTGCCTTTCTTCTTTGAAATTTCTCTTTCCCTTCTTTCTAAGCCATTTATTTGTCTAACATTCTGCTCTGGATTTTGCCCAGATGATTCTCTCATACTGAGTTATATGGAATCTATGATTTTTGAACAATGGGAACCCATTCAATTCTTTAAAAAAATACTGAGGCAAGACAATTAGACATGTGAAATTAAATATAATAATAATATTTTAAAATAAAAGCCTGCAAATGCGAGGAAGTGAAAGATGACCTCAGCTGACTAGAATAAAACACGAATTGAACATGAAAGGTGATAAACTGAACACAAAAGGAGGGGAGACAAAGTTTTCAGCTGTACAAACAAGAGAGTTGGAATTGAGCCCTGTTTTTAACCCAGGCTAAGGTTCTATCCTTTCAAAGTATGAAATAGAAAAATAAAATGAAATAAAATAAAAATTGTCCACTAACAAAATGAGACAGTGAGGAACGTTGTCTGCCCCATCCTGGGCCCTGGATGGAACTCTATCTTTTCTAAGATTGAGCGTATTCAAGTATTTCTGACCTCTGCCTATATCAGGCACTTCTGTCTTCCCCTTCCCCTTCTTTGTGGCTGCACTGTCACCTCTTTCTGCTTCATTTCTGCCTCAGTTGCTTTTGGTCACATGCAATTTAGAGTTAATGCTTAGCTCTAGAGACTTCATCCTCCTTATCCTTCTGAGTATATTCCTGCAGGAAAAGTGAGAAGAATCAGAACTAGGCTACTGATATGTACCCACCATAATAGAAGACCTCAAACTCAGGATCTTCCAAGAAAACTAGCCAAGCTTAAGGTATACCTAGAAATCAAATTCCTCCCTAATCTTATTTTCCTTCCTGCCCTTTAACACTGTCTCCTTCTTCAGACTTTCTGCATGGTTTTTTTTTGCCTGGCTTTGTTGTCTCCCCAGACACATTTTGAGGTTCCTTTTGGCTTCTCATTCAGAGCCTTGGATTGGCTTACTGTATCACAACCAATGGCAGGAGCCCTGGGCCCAACTGGTCAAAGAAAAGATTTGGGGGACTAATTACCTTTAAAATGGTCAAAAGGTTACTGCTTGGAATATCTAAGAACAACCCATGCTAGATGTACCTTATTTCATTTCTTCATAAGGGTAGTAGAATGTCATTTACCAGTGCTCCCTAACCTTTTCAACTCAGGTAAAAATGACAATAGTTGTGCAGCTGTGCCAGGATGCACCTGGGGTTGAGGTGACAGCATCCAGCAGACATATGTTCCTTTGAAGTACATGGGAAACCCACAAAAATATTTTTGGGAACCTTTGCCACAGAATCTGCAGTCCAGCAAGGAGTTTGCATATTAGTAAGGCAACAGTTATAATTAATTAATATATTAAAGTGTTTTGAATAAGTAACTTAAGACCATGCTTTAAAAAGTTTAATTTTAACCTGACCATTTCATTTCTATGAACAAGCAATTTATAAAGGAGAAAATAGATCTTTTGTAAGAAATTATAGGTTAGGGAAAGAGGGTCTCAGAAAACAATTTTTAAAATCTCTAAGAATAAAACTTAAAAAATAATTTGCACTGAGAATAAAGCAAGTTAGAATACATATATGGAAATTATACCATTTAATGTAATTTTACTAATCACTAAAAGTCTGGCAAGTTCACTGACTCATAGAATTTCCATACTATTGAGGGAGAATAGAAAAATGTTCAAGTAAATGAGATAATATATGGAAAATATCAAGTAATGATAACTATGCTGCATATATTCCTCAAAACTTGTTTTATGATGTTTGAGAACACTTTCTATTTTGAGTATTAATAATGTTTTATCAATTATTTTTCTCCTTTGTTTTTAATTTTGGTCTTTTTAGCACTATATTTTAAATTGCTACCTGAGTTAATTTGACTTTATTTGACAACACTTGGAATAAGAGAAATTTTATTCCTAGCTTACATCCAAAGTAGTTCTTTTATTTTCTGTAAGATCTTTTGTTTTCTTTCCATCCTTTTCTTTTCTTTTCTCTTCTTTTTTTTTTTAAGTTAGTTTTAGGTGTTAGAGTGCATTATTAAAAATCCATTTGCTAGATACAACTATGTTATCTCTTGTATAGGTAATTTAAGATAAGCAGAGAACGAATTTCCAGAGGTTTTCCCTGGAAAAACCCTGAATTGACTCTTGAAAAATTCATCTAATTTTATAAGTTCCAGCTTTCTAGAAAGAGAGAGAGAAGAAAGAGAGAGAGCGAGAGTTGTATGCAATCAACTCTAACAACATTTTCAAACTAGTCATGTGCCAATATGGACATGGGATTCATAGTGATTTGTTGTTTGTCAAGGAACTTGGCAATACATAGGTAAGTCATGAAATATGGATTACATGTTGCTTTCATCTTCTAGAAGCTGAGAAGGCCCAACTTCATATGTTCTCAAATTCCAGCCCTATTTCCATATAAAAGAAAAATATAAATCTGTTATATATTTTTAACAACGTAATAATTATAAAAAGTCTTATTATAAAAAAACTCAGAGAATAGCTGTTATAAGGACCTCCTTGCTGGTTTGTAGACTATAGAATGATTCTCAATAAACATGGATGCTGGACATCGATTATGAAGGGCAAGTTCCTGCCTTCATCAGCAGTTCACCTGAGGTATATAGATACACACACACAGGCATGAACACATGCTGAAATAAATATTATATAAAAGAATGAAAATAAAAGAAGTAATGAAAGGCCAGATTTGCTTGCTAAGAAAAGAAAAGCAGGTCTCTCAAAGTTATCATTAATTTTAATATTTTATATGGACTTTTAATGTTTTCTGATCATAAAATCAGTATACATTCATGATATAAATTCAAATAATGCAGGAAACCTCACAGAAGAAATTAAAATCAGCCTTTAATCCAAACATGAGGTTTGTCTCTTGTATGTACATGTGCACATGAATGTGAATATAAATTAGAAATTGCCAAGTTTACCATCATAGGTATTTTTTCATGTTCATGATCAGATATCCCCTGCATTGTACATTTATGTTTAGCAATTTACCTTATAAATGAGTCTGATTTATTTTAGCAGTTTTCTATTGCTCAGGTTTAAATTATATCTAATCCTTGTCCTATCTAAAATAACTTTGTAGTAATTATGTTCGTATATTTATGGTTACCATAAAAGAGAAAATTCCTAAATGTAGTATAGCTGGGACAAAGAATCTTATCTTTAATTGTGCTTGATGTAAACTGCCAAGTTTATTTCAAGGAAAACAGAAATATTATACCATTCTGCACTTGCAGCAGTAGCATAGGGAACTGTTGATTTCTTCTTGCACCTGCTATTATTGGAACTTACAACTGTTTTCATTTTTGCAAATTGTATTGGGGAAATATCTTGGCATCTATACATCTACTTTACAAATACCTAAATTTATTGGTTTCTTTGTCTTTTTCATTTTGATTTATAATTCTCTTTACTATTAGGTGTCTTAAGCAAGATATGTATATATGAAGTAAATGCTCAGTTTATGGCTGCTTTTACCTTCTATCTCTATATACACTGTATTTGAATGTGCACGTTAAAATATCAACATGATCAAATATTGTAAAATTTTCTTTTAAGCATCATGCAGAATATCTGTCTAATCATATAAGATGAATGCACATCTATATTTTTGGCTAATTTTCCAATTATGATATTGTTTCTTTACATTTAAAACATTTGTTTCTAAAAGATAAATTTTTATTTCATTTTATTTAAAACAGCAAACCAAATGTTCACATATCATTTGGTCAATGTTCTATCTTTTCACACAATCTTGACACACTGTCATTTTGTGTACAGATAAATAAACAAACATAAACAGAGTTATGTACACACACATGCACACACTGTCACACACGGAGTCTTTTAAGAAGATTTTAATTCTATTTAAAAATCAACTTATGTATTTTTCACAATGTAATATAGTTTTATATCCAGATCGTACAAATCCCTCATCATTACTATTCACTTTATAATTTTCTTGACAATTCTGATAGAAAATTTTTCTCACATGAATTCAAATATCATTTGGCCTGCTACAGCAAGGTATTGGGATTTTCAATTAAAACATATGAATTTAAATATTAATCTGTGGACAACTCATATAGACGTTTCCTAGAACAGTTTACTACAGTGACTTACATATTACAAAATATGTATTAAATAGCACAAAAACTCTTTGGCATATGTAAAGATGATCTGTTGTTTTGCTCTTTTACATTGACTTATTGATAATATTAATACAAATATTGCATGGTATACATATTGTACATATATAACATACATATATGAGACAGTATAATATTCTGAAAAATAATTAACAAGAACAACCATCTTGAGAAAAGATATCAATCTCATATTTCTCTTCTGACAGAGTTTAGATTTCATTTTTGTTCCTTGCAATATTTGTCTAACCATAAGCCTTCCCCAATCAGGTTTTAATCCCCACAACTCCACAAAAGTGGCCTTCATGATCATAAGAATGATACCAAGGTCTAGATCTTTCAGAACCCAAGTGTCAATTTTATGTGCTCATCGTAACCTCTTAGTAGCATTCCAGATGACGTGATCTTATATAGAGAAAATCCTAAAGACTCCATAGAAAAACTGTTAAAACTAATCAATAAATACAGTAAAGTTGCAGAATACAAAATCAACATACAAAAATTGGTTGTGTTTCTGTATATTAACAACAAACTACTTGAAAAGAAAATTAGGAAAACAATCCCATTTATAATATCACCCAAAACAATAAACTACTGAGGAATTCACTATGGAGATGAAAACTACCAAATTGTGTTTTGAAAACTACAAAACATTGATGAAAAAAGTGAAAGAAGATCCAAACAAATGGAAAGATGTGCCATATTCATGGATTGGAAGACATAATATTGCTAAAATGTACATAGTGCCCAAAGTAATCTACAGATTCAATGCAAACCCTGTCAGAATCCCTATAGCATTTTTCCAGAAATAGAACAAACAATTCCCAATTCATATGAAACCACAAAAACCAGGAATAGCCAAAGCAATGGGGAGAAAGAAGAACAAAGCTGGAGGCATTACAATTCCTGATTTCCAGCTATACTATAAGGCTACAGTAATCAAGAAAGTATGGTACTGGCATAAAGACAAATTTATAGACCAATGTAACGGTATAGAAAGTCCAGAAATAAATCCATGCATACATGGTCAACTGATCTTGGCAATGATTTTATGGCTATGACACCAAAAGCACGGGAACAAAACATAAACAAGGGAGACTACATAAAACTAAAAGCTTCTGCACAGCAAAAGAAATAATCAACAGAGTGACAAGGCAATCTACAGAATGGGAGAAAGTGTTGATGAACCATATATGTGATTAGGGGTTAATCTCCAAAATATTAAGAACTCCTACAGCTCAGTAGCAAAAATCTAATATCCCAATTAAAAATTAGATAAGCACGTGAACAGACATTCTCCAAATAAGACATACAAATAGCTAACAGGTATATGAAAAAATGCTCAGCTCCACTCATCAGGGAAATACAAATAAAAACCACAATGAAATTTCACCTTGTACCTATCAGGATGGCTATTACCCAAAAAACAAAAGCCACCAAGCTTTGGCAAAGATGTATAGCATGTTCCCACGCTCTCCAAATTGGAATCCTTGCACACTGTTGATGGGATTGTGAAATGGTGCAGCCGTTGTAGAAAACAGTACAGAGATTCTTTAGAAAACTAAAACTAGAACAACCATACAATCCAGCAATCCCTCTTCTGAGTATTCATCCAAAAGAATAAAAATCAAGAGCTCAGAGAAATTTTAGCATTCCTATGTTCATTGTAACCCTATTCCCAAAAGCCAAGATGTGGAAACAACCTAAATGTTCATTGACAGATTAATGAATAAATAAAATATAATCTATATATTTATATATATATTGATAAGTATAGACACACAATGGACTACATTTCTACTCTAAAAAAAAGGAAATTCTGCAATTTACAACAATGTAGATGAACTTGAGGACATTATGCTAAGTGAAATAAGCCAAACACTGCTTCAAGTATCTAAAATAATGATATTCATAGTGGAATGGTGGTTTCCAGGAGTTGTGGAGGTGAGGAAATGGAAAATTACTGATTCACTGGCATAGTTTCAGTTAAGCAAAATGAGTAAACTCCAGATTGTATTCTGTACAACAGTGTTCCTACAGTCAAGAATAATATATTGTACTCTTAAAAGTTTAGTAAGAGGGTAGATACCATGTTAAGTGTTCTTACTACAATAAAATAGTAAAGTAATAAAATAAAAAATAATAAACTGACAAAAAACCAAGGAACCATGTAAAACCAGCTAACAAACATTTCCCCCAGTGTAATACAAAAGTGTAATATATTGGTTTAAGATTATTAGAGATGACTTATTTCATTTAAGGACTAGATGTGAAAAGACAAGGGAATTGTTGACATGTCCAGGAAAAAGGTTATTGGAGATGTGATACAAATAGAAAGAGATATTTTTAAGAGTTATTTTAGGAACAGAAGCAAGAGGTCTTGGACATTTAATATAATTATTATGTCCAAATAAGAAACAATAAAAAATTAACAAGACTATTTAAAAAAATACAAGAAGAAGAAAAAAGAAATGACACTAAGGATAGGAAACCATTGTAAAAATTTCTTTCCAAAATCTTGGTTGTTAAAAAAACAAGCAAGTTAGTGAAATGTGTTGAAGGGACCGAGTATCATGGAAAAAACCTTGGTTTGTTTATGTCTATGTTTCATTTGTTTTAAAAGAAAACGGAAAAATATTAAGGGTGGGTTTTGCCAGCTGATTTTATGAGATGAGCAGGAGCCAGTGATATTTCATGTACTTGTGTCTGAAGTCATTTTATTGTCCCTTCTGGTTGATATATTATTCTTTGTAGCACATTTCCCAGATTCATAATATGCTGGGTTGGTTTTTAACTGCTCTCAAACTATTTACAATCTCTCTCTCTCTCTCTCTGTCTCTCTCACTCTCTCACTCTCTCACACACACACATACAAAAAAAAAACACACACGAAAACACAAACATATAGCAACAAAAGCAAACAAGCAAAAAACTGTCACACAGTATTTCACATATGAATTTATGTACCAAATTGCTTACTAGATTGATCTATTCATTCATTTTTTTCTGAGTATTCATTGAGTTCCTAGTGTGCCTGCACTATTATAGGTGCCAAGAATACAGTTGTGTGCAAGAAACCCAAAACTCTACCCTCTTGCCCTTTTTAAAAAACGAAACAAGTTTATTTCTTGATACTCACACAAACCTAGACACAAAATGAAAATACTGTCCTGTTTTCAAATTCATGAAGAAATACATGAGTGCACAGGTATGTACCCTGGAACATGAACTCATGCAAAGATCTATTTAGATAGTGCTTAGCTCAAACTGCACAATCTCTCTTTGTTGGAGATTTTAAAAGGAACCAGGAACCAAAGGGGGTAAGAGAATAGCCACCTTCGGCCAAGGATATTCCCATGCTGTTAAAGGAACTAAAAGCTATTGAAACAACTGAAAGCTTAAAAGAAAAAGCTAGTGGGAGAATAGACAATAAAGAGATAAATGGATAAAGATCAAATAGAGTAAGTATTTGTAAGTAATTATAGGGGCCATGAAGAAAGTGTAGGAGGGTCAAGGGATTTAGAGTAATGGGGGTACTTTATTGAGCATTTAAAAGTAAGTGATCATAGGCATGGAAGCTGGTTTTGTCAATGATAGGTCACCAAGGGCAAGAATTAGAGGGAAGAACTGGATGAGTGTGGCTGGAGTGTGTGAGAGCACTGAGGATTTGTGAGCCTTGAGACGAGGTTAGCCAGGGAACACTCCATGCAGGGCCTTACAGAGGAGAGACTATAATTCATATTTGATTCTGTGGATTCAGTAGATATCTGAATATTTAATAGGTATAGTTCTGCTTTCTTGTAAATGAGAATAGTAACAAGGAGTGTTATCAGATTAAATAATAATTTAAAACCTGATTTAATTTTTGTTAACTTATGGAAATTGAAATGGAGTTGTATTAATTTGGGTGGAAATATGGAGCTCTCTTACTTCATGTATTTACCACTTTGCTGCCACATCAGCGATTTAAATCATCTAAGTATGAGACTGGGGTCAACTCCTAACAAAATTAGAGTCATCTATGGTACAACTAGGGTCAGACAATTCTTTAAATACTGTCACTGGAAGTTTTTTTAAGAAGAATATTCAAAGAAGTAAGCAGAGTTACTTCGCTATCTTTTAATCTTCATAAAACCCTGTAATAACTAAAGAATAGCACCAAATTTAGAATAAATAGAAGAGAATATTGGATTTAAAAAGGTGAAAGACTCCCCTAGACTCCAAAACTTCGGAAAGATTTCCTTAGTCTTTACTTTTATTGTGATTATGTTAGGTTGCAGAATTGCCCAGTACTGGCTTCTTATCTCAATATAAAATTTCCCTTTTTTTTTCTTTTTGCTTATGACTAACATTCTTCACAAAACATTTTATTTTACACAGAGTTTGTGTTGCCATATAAAAATAAATGACATTTCATCATGGACACTTCTTCTTTTTATATGTTATATGGAGTTTCCAAAATATTCTGATAAATAGCAATTGAGGTATGTCTCATAACAAATATATTAGGACATAGTCTTTCCTTAAACTAAATGTGTAATCCTTAATATGAGTTATGTTTGCAATGTAGATTTTTAAAATATATCAGTCACTATAAAATATTATCCAAGAAAAATTAGCCTTTGATATGAAAAGTATTTGAGGTAATATAAGAGATAAGCAATGAGAATAAACCCTTGTAGTTATTTCATTCCAAAATCTTTGTAATAGCTTTTTTGAGCAAAGCTTTCCCTTAAACCCCTTGTTTGAAGGTAAAAGTAGGGATTTGTGTGCGAATTTGTGTGTGTGTTTGTGTGCATGTAGGTGTTCTAACTAGCTGAAGTTAGAACTGAACTATTTTCTTTAAAGAATAGCAGAAACCATGTTAATAATTTATTCTCTCCAATTTATCTCAAATATACCACTGATGTGAATAGCTTTGAACAGATTTGGGACTTAACAGATGTTACAGTCCACTTTAACTTCTCAGAAAGTTGTAACTCTTTTTTCCACTAAAATCATCTGATGTACTTTTCATGTCAGAGACAGATTCTTACTGATGGGATATCGAAGTGCCCTCTGCACCAATTTATTTGCTCTGCTGGTTTACCATATTACCTAAAATTCTCTTCATTAAAATCTCTTTTTTTAATCAAAGTATTGTACCTTTAGAAGTCTCCTTTAATGTATAGTTAATGTAAAATTTCATCATATTTAATCTGTTATATGAATATAAAATGCACATATGCCTTTTATACAAATATATTCATATAAAATTGAGAAGCAAAAATTAAACGCCCTGCAACCAGACAATGAGACTCAGAAAAATTGCATTGTGATATGAGAGGAAGAAAGGTTGGATCATGAAGATGAAAGCAGGGGAAGGAAAGAAGTACAGGTGTGTGAAGGGGTAGATCCAGGAGAGACACTGCAATTACATTCTTGGGCAATGAAGAAATACTATTTTGTTTTAATATCTCCCATTTAGGCAAAGCATGATTACTCTGAATATGTACAACATTTGGTATATTTACAGGTATATGTGTAGGTGTATATGTTTGGCATCAAACTGTATCATTCTGTATCATTCTGCCTTTTCCATCTGAAGAAATGGTGTTTGTCAACTCAAGTATTTGTCCTTGACCCCCAAATAGAACTCAATGAACTGTTGAGAACAAAAATGGTAGAATGGCCCCAGCTAAGTCTTCAAGTGGGATTTATACACCCTGAATGTACATGAAAACCTCTCAAGGGCAAAGATTGTTTTAGAACAGGGCTTTTTGATCTCAGCCCTATTGACATTTTGAGCTGCATTTTTCTTTGTTGAAAGGGATTGTCTTGTACACTGGATATTTAGCAAGTCTCTGGTATCTACCCACTAGACTCCACTAGCACTGTTCCTCAAACTGCGACACCCAAAAATGTCTCCTTGTATCTCCAAATGTCCCCTGGGAGGGAGACAAAATTGTCTCCCATCTAGAACCACTGGTTTAGAAAAACTAACTTCTAGATGCTCTACTCTACATGAACTCTTTCCTATAACAGGTATACCTGAGAATTTGGGTTGCTAACAGAGCATTCTTTAACAAGGCAACACAAACCCACAGTGAAGCTTCAAGACTCAGACATATTGCTAATGATTCTGAAACTTGATGTTAGGAACTGTGTATTTCAATCTGTGTTGAGACTTTCTGAATCATGAGAAATACTGACAAGTTTTATTTAACAAAGTCACATTTTTTGTCTGGCCTTACTAAGAAATGAAGGAAGGAAGGAAGGAAGGAAGGAAGGGAGGGAGGGGAGAAGGGAAATAAGACATTGTTTCTCTGAAAGCAAAGCAAAAACACTGATACCAAATATATTGAATGTGGTGGCACATCATTTTATCAAGAAGATAAAAACAGGACTTCTCTGGTGGCCTAGTGGTTGAGAGTCTGCCTGCCGATGCAGAGGACACGGGTTCACGCCCTGGTCCGGGAGGATCCCACATGCCGCAGAGCGTCTGGGCCCGTGAGCGAGCCATTGCCGCTGAGCCTGCGCGTCCGGAGCCTGTGCTCCGCAACGGGAGAGGCCACAACAGCGAGAGGCCCGCGTACCGCAAAAAAAAAAAAAAAAAAAAAGATAAAAACAGAAAAACTGACATTACATATATTGCAGGTAGATAAATATTAAAAGAAGCCATGCATAATTTAGTCATTTTTTGAACTATATTTCAGAAATGATTTTAAAAATTACAAGGAAGCAAACAATATTTTAAAATTCTTTTAGGAGATCTTGAAAATTTAAAGATGATTAGATCCATTATTTGGAGTATTGCCAATCATCAGTTTCAGCTATTTTGAATAAGAAACAAAAACATATGAGATTAAAAAAACAATCTTTATGCAGTCAAATTAGATGACACAAGTTAGAAATTTTAGTACCCAAGTTTCGTTGTAAGAATTCTTTGTATAGCTTATCCACAGGAAATTAGAAAATGTCCTTACTCTAAATTTACTTATTCTTAGATTATACAAAATACATACCAGTTTATATAATGTCTCTCTGAGCTTGAAAATTATTGTCAGAGTTCATTCAGTTGAATATTTTAAATTTAAAAGTCTGGTTTAGAGATGGATTAGAAATAACTATTTTTTGAGGGTCAGATTCTCCAGTTTGTATTTTAAATGTTGAAGGTATATGCTATTGTTTTCTAGTATGCTCAACATAAATTTATAACTATTTTCAAAGTGTTGCAAAACTTAAATGAGCTATTATTTCCAGACTTCCCAAGGAGAAGATGTTATTACTTAAAAAAAAAAGATACTATTACTTAAAATTGATTTTGAATCCCTTTGTTACATTTCAAAAAATGTTTCCTTCTTAATCAAAATCTTTAATAAGTAGGCTTACATTTTATTTTTGGATCTTCTGAGAAATTGTGTTGAATGACTTTTGGACAACT
Organism: Leucopleurus acutus; assembly: GCF_964270905.1. NCBI lineage: Eukaryota > Metazoa > Chordata > Mammalia > Artiodactyla > Delphinidae > Leucopleurus > Leucopleurus acutus. The sequence continues at coordinate 54,186,702 of NC_139146.1, forward strand.
ATGATTATCATTTAGTTAACTGTGATGCAAAGGAGACAAGTAGGGTAAGATCTGATGGTTTGGCATGACTATCAGAATTCAGAATTTATAAAGTTTCTGTATCAGTTTTAAAATTTAACTTTTCCTTTGCGTATGAGACTTTTTTCCAAAACATATGGTGCCATTATTCTCTGAAACTGGTTAAAGGAAAGGATTTTTTTTTTTTTTTTTGGTAATTCATATGAAGGCATGCATTAGGCTGGTCTTGTGGCTGTCAATTTTGCATTCATCAAATATGAATTCTGGTTTGAATATGTTTCTGAAAATAAAGAGTACTGCGTTGAAAACAATATCAATAGAGGTCATCTCCACATACAGGTCATTCATTCTCTAAAGAAAGAATACGTGCTCCTAAAAATAAATTCAGTTATTAACAGTTATGGGCTAACATACTTTGAAGCACTGAATGCAAAAAACAATTTCATTGCTAATTTTATCACAAAAAGAATAACACGTTGTTGAGCTTTGAAATGGGGAGTTTTCCATCTTCATTGATGTGTAAGTTACCTACACCAAGAAATTTTGGTAATATGTTAAAAATGGGAATTCCCATTATTTTATCCCTTAGAATACCAGTTTCTGGTAATTAGGCAGAAAAGTTTATAGTAATTAAATGTATTTTGGGGGGACTACATATTTAGAGTCCTAAAGAAATTTTAGTTTATTATAAATCATAATACTAAATTTACAATTTAAAATGTCAAGGAAAAATCCATGTGTGTGCATGTATATGTGTATTGGATCTTAAAAATTTCAAAAATATCATTGTTTTGATAAACTTTTACTAAATCATGCACTTTTCTTTCTCAACTAAAATGATTACCCTTTTGCAAACAGGCTTTGAGAGTTGTATTCCCTTTTGTTCTGTCATGAGGAAAGCTTTCTTCTTGCTTGGAGAAGAAAATAATATATTATAATTCCTGGAAGGAAATTGTATTTGGTAGAACTTGACTATTAATCATAATTTGAGGATTTTCTAGCAGCAGTAGCTGAATAATTTTGACTGCTAGCTCACTGTGAATGAGAAGCATACATTTCTGAAAAATAAGGCTGTGTGAAATTCTGATGTCACTTACATGATGCTACCATCTATATTTTCCTTTGTGACACACAGCATTGATCCTTTTGGGGTCTGCTAAATGGCCCAGTTTGAGCTTTTGGTTCCTGTATAACTGTGAATATAATGATAAATCAGACCTGTGTTTGCTCTCATGGGGCTTTCAGTCTGCTTAGTAAATCTGAAAGGACAACACTAGATCTTGGTTAAGCGTTGTAAGAATTATGACAAAATAACTTTTAAAAAATCACAGAAATAAAAAATTACTTTTAGCTTATAGGAAAGAAAAGAATTGGGCAGAAAAAATTATATCCAGTTTAAATTCCAGTTTAATTAACTCCAGTTTAATAGAATTCAGAATAGGCTGAATTTAAACTGGATATAGAGGTGAATGAGGTAGTTAATGAAAGACAGAAAAAAAAGGTAAGTTCTACACCAAGCAATAAAATGAACACCTAAATGGTAAGAAGAAATTACCATCATACACATCAAAGAAGAAATAGGTCAAGAAAAATGTTATTAAAGTATGCATGTATTAAAATTATAGTACTATAGGGGCAGAGTTATAATTGACCAAATAAATAATAGTGCATATTGCCTAATTGAGAAGAACTTATTATCTACATATTCTTGTTTTCCATTTATTTTTAAAAAGTTATATTTTTATTGATAATTTTTGGTTGAGCCATATGAGAAAGGATTATTTGATATTAGATTTAATTTGTGTGTGAATATATGGAAACATTTGTTTGGCATATATAATTTAACACACTGAAGAATAAAGCAGCTTACCATTACTACCTCAAATTGTCTTTTGTCCTCTAAGTGCCTATTTTTTACTTGTTAGACTAAAGAACAGAAAATGAACAGGTAGTGGGATTATTAGGAATTTATCATTGTTTAGAATGTATCAGTTTTAATGAGTTTGTCCTAAGGATTTTTTCTTTTTTTTAATAACTTCATATAAAAATTTGTGTACAGTTATTCAGTCTTTCACTTGCTGTTTTAGCATATAGTTGCATGCCATGGTATTTCACATATAATCCATTTTAATAAATTCTTAATAAAAAGGGTATTTCTGAATATGTGAGCTCAGGATGGAGCCTTGTTTTAATACCTGTTTATTGTTGAAAAAGGCACTAACTCTTATAATGCATTTCTTTAACACATGGTGGTAGATAGGACTTCTGTTTTATATTAGGTATGTAAGTAACTAGTAAGCTCTTTTTCTCATAATAGGTCCATATAGGAACCTATCATTCCTGGGAAAAAGACAAAACACTAAGAAATCTTATATTATTTGTAAAGAGAGTTCTGAGAACTTGCTTTTTTTCCTTTGCTGTTATTACTGTTTACTAATTTGAGAGAATTTTTAGATTAACTGGTAAAAAAAACACACATAAATAATTCTGTTTTTATGACCTGATGTGTGTCCATTGAGGTGAGACAAACTCTTTATTATTACACATGTGTATGTACAAGATCATATATTTATATTTCCACACTGTGAGCAGATTTGAATACTTCAGAAAATCAAAGAGGGAATAATAAACCCAAGATTAAAATATTGAAATCTAATAAAATGAATCTTTTCACAGTTTGTATACAGAGAGAAGATTTTGAATACTTAAAGTCTAAGTACATTAAGCTAACCAGGATGGATTTCCATATCAATTTATATTTTTGAATATTGATTGGGAATTCAGTGGCACTGTATTACTGAAATACAATATCATATATCCCACCAAAAAGAGATTGAGAATCACATGGCAATATATGCTTGCGATGGTTATGACCTCCATTACACGACATTGCTAGATGGCAAATGGCATATGTCTATAGTCTCATTTATTTTCTCGTTCAGGCTTTCAAATATACCGATACCGCCCAAATGTTCAGATTAATTTTTGTGTATCATTTTATTAAACTCTGGACTCTTGGAAGACATTGACCGTGATTTTCACCCTTATATCAAGACATTTGTCAGAATGCTGTGACATAGCAAATACTAAAAGTTGCTCTGGTAATTTATATCAAAGAGTAGACTGAAGAACAAAATGCAATATTATAATAAAACTACCTGTTTTGGGGATGCCTTCAAGATGGCGGAGGAGTAAGACATGGAGATCACCATCCTCTCCACAAATACATCAAAACTACATCTACACGTGGAACAACTCCTACAGAACACCTACTGAATGCTAGCAGAAGACCTCAGACTTCCCAAAAGATGCCTGCAGGTGACCTATACGCAGAGGCAGGGCCAAATACAAATCTGAGCCCCAGGAGCTGTGCGGACAAAGAAGAGAAAGGGAAATTTCTTCCAGCAGCCTCAGGAGCAGTGGTTTAAATCTCCACAATCAACTTAATGTACCCTGCATCTCTGGAATACCTGAATAGACAACGAATCATCCCAAAATTGAGGCGGTGGACTTTGGGAGCAACTGTAGACTTGTGGTTTGCTTTCTGCATCTAATTTGTTTCTAGTTTTATGTTTATCTTACTTTAGTATTTAGAGCTTATTATCATTGGTAGATTTCTTTATTGATTTGGTTGCTCTCTTCCTTTTTAAATTTTTTAACATATATATTTTTTCCCTCTTTTTGTGAGTGTGTATGTGTATGCTTCTTTGTGTGATTTTGTCTGTGTAGCTTTGCTTTTACAATTTGTCATAGGGTTCTGTGCATTTTTTTCTATTTTAGTATAGTTTTTAGCACTTGTTATCATTGGGGGATTTGGTTTTTGGATTGATTGCTCTCTTCTTTCTTTCTTTCTTTTTTTAATTACTTTTTAATTTTTAATAATTTTTTTCTACTTTAGGAAATATAAATAAATAAAATTATTTTATTTTATTTATTTATATTTCTCTTTCTTTTTTTTTCTCCCTTCTGAGGTGTGCGGCTGACAGGGTCTTGCTGCTCTGGCCGGGTGTCAGGCCTGAGCCTCTGAGGTGGGAGAGCTGAGTTCAGGACATTGGTCCACTACAGACCTCCCAGCTGCGTGTAATATTGAATGGCAAAAGCTCTCCTAGAGATCTCCGTCTCAATGCTAAGACCCAGCTCCACTCAACAACCAGCAAGCAACAGTGCTGGACACCCTATGCTAAACAACTAGCAAGACAGGAACACAAACCCACCCATTAGCAGAGAGGCTGCCTAAAATCGTAATAAGTTCACAGACATCCCACAACACACAACCAGACGTGGTCCTGCCCACCAGAAAGACAATATCCAGCCTCATCCAACAGAACACAGGCACCAGTCCACTCCACCAAGAAGCCTACACAACCCACTGAACCAAATTTACCCACTGGGAGCAGACAACAAAAACAATGGGAACTATGAACCTGTAGCCTGCAAAATGGAGACCCCAAACACAGTAAGTTAAGCAAAATGAAAAGACAGAGAAATGCACAGAATGAAAGAGCAAGTTAAAAACCCACCAGACCAAACAAATGAAGAGGAAACAGGCAATATACCTGAAAAAGAATTCAGAGTAATGATAGTAAAGATGATGCAAAGTCTTGGAAATAGAATGGAGAAAATACAAGAAATATTTAACAAGGACCTAGCAGAACTAAAGAGCAAACAAACGATGAAGAACACAATAAAGGAAATTAAAAATTCTCTGGAGGGAATCAATAGCAGAATAACAGAGGAAGAAGAACTGATAAGTGACCTGGAAGATAAAATAGTGGAAATAAATACCGCACAGCAGAAAAAAGAATGAAAAGAATTGAGGACAATCTCAGAGACCTCTGGGACAACATTAAATGCACCAACATTCAAATCATAGGGGTCCCAGAAGAAGAAGAGAAAAAAAAAGGACTGAGAAAATATTTTAAGGGACTATAGTTGAAAACTTGCCTAATTTGGGTAAGAAAATAGTCAAGTCCAGGAAGCACACAGAGTCCCGTACAGGAAAAATCCAAGGAGAAGCACCCCAAGACGCATATTAATCAAACTATCAAAAATTAAATACAAAGAAAATATATTAAAAGAAGCAAGGCAAAAGCAACAAATAACATACAAGGGAAACCCCATAAGGTTAACAGCTGATCTTTCAGCAGACACTCTGCAAGCCAGAAGGGAGTGGCAGGACATATTTAAAGTGATGAAAGGGAAAATCCTACAACCAAGATTCCTCTACCCAGCAAGAATCTCATTCAGATTTGATGAGCAAATTAAAACCTTTACCGATAAGCAAAACCTGAGAGAATTCAGCACCACCAAACCAGCTCTGCAACAAATGCTAAAGGAACGCCTCTAGGCAGGGAACACAAGAGAAGGAAGAGTCCTAGAATAACAAACCCGAAACAATTAAGAAAATGGTAATAGGAACATACATATCGATAACTACCTGAAATGTAAATGGATTAAATGCTCCAACCAAAAGACATAGACTGGCTGAATGGATACAAAAACAAGACGATACATATGATGTCTACAAGAGACCAACCTCAGACCTAGGGACATAATACAGACTGAAAGTGAGAGGATGGAAAGACATATTCTGTGCAAGTGGAAATCAAAAGAAAGCTGGACTAGCAATTCTCATATCAGACAAAATAGACTTTGAAATAAAGACTATTAAAAGAGACAAGGACACTACATAATGATCAACGGATCAATCCAAGAAGATACAACAATTGTAAATATTTATGCACCTAACATAGGAGCACCTCAATACGTAAGGCAAATGCAAACAGCCATAAAAGGGGGAATTGACAGTAACACAATAATACTAGGGGACTTTAACACCTCACTTTCACTGATGACCAGATCATCCAAAATGAAAATAAATAAGGAAACACAAGCTTTAAATGATACATTAAACAAGATGGACTTAATTGAAATTTATAGGACATTCCATCCAAAAAGAGCAGTATACAGTTTCTTCTCAAGTGCTCATGGAACATTCTCCAGGATAGATCATATCTTGGGTCACAAATCAAGCCTTGGTAAATTTAAGAAAATTGAAATCATATCAAGTGTCTTTTCTGACTACAACACTATGCGACTAGATATGAATTACAGGAAAAATATCTGTAAAAACTACAAACACATGGAGGCTAAACAATACATTACTAAATAACCAAGAGAAAATTGAAGATATCAAAGAGGAAATCAAATACCTAGAAACAAATGACAATGAAAACACGACAACCCCAAAACTATGAGATGCAGCAGAAGCAGTGCTAAGAGGAAAGTTTATAGCAATACAATCCTACCTCAAGAAACAAGAAACACCTCAAATAAACAACCTAACCTTACACCTAAGGCAATTAGAGAAAGAAGTACAAAAAAAACCCCAAAGTTAGCAAAAGGAAAAAAATCATAAAGGTAAGACATAAATGAAAAAGAAATGAAGGAAACAATAGCAAAGATCAGTAAAACTAGAAGCTGTTTTTTTGAGAAGATAAACAAAATTGATAAACCATTAGCCAGACTCATCAAGAAAAAAAGGGAGAGGACTCAAATCAATAGAATTAGAAATGAAAAAGGAGAAGTAACAGCTGACACTGCAGAAATACAAAGGATCATGAGAGATTACTATAAGCAACTATATGCCAATAAAATGGACAACCTGGAAGACATGGAGAAATTCTTAGAAAAGCACAACCTTCTGAGACTGAAACAGGAAAAAATAGAAAATATAAACAGACCAATCACAAGCACTGAATTTGAAACTGTGATTAAAAGTTTTCCAGTAAACCAAAGCCCAGGAGCAGATGGCTTCACAAGCGAATTCTATCGAACTTTTACAGAAGAGCTAACACCTATCCTTCTCAAATTCTTTTAAAATATAGCAGAGGGAGGAACACTCCCAAACTCATTCTGCAAGGCCACCATCACCCTGATACCAAAACCAGACAAAGATATCTCAAGAAAAGAAAACTACACATCAGTATCACTGATGAATATAGATCCCAAAATCCTCAACAAAACACGAGCAAATAGAAACCAACAGCACATTAAAAGGATCATACACCATGATCAAGTGGGGTTTATCCCAGGAATGCAAGGATGCTTCAATATACGCAAATCAATCAATGTGATTAACCATATTTACAAATAGAAGGAAAAAAACCATATGATCATCTCAATAGATGCAGAAAAACCTTTTGACAAAATTCTACACCGATTTATGGTAAAAAACCTTCCATAAAGTAGGCATAGAGGGAACTTACCTCAACACAATAAAGGCCATAAATGACAAACCCACAGCCAATATCGTTCTCAATGCTGAAAAACTGAAACCATTTCCACTGAGATCAGGAAAAAGACAAGGTTGCCCACTCTCATAACTATTATGCAACATAGCTTTGGAAGTTTTAGCCACAGCAATCAGAGAAGAAAAAGAAATAAAAGGAATCCAAATTGGAAAATAAGTAAAACTGTCACTGTTTGCAGATGACATGATACTATACATAGAGAATCCTGAAGATGCTACCAGAAAACTACTAGAGCTAACCAATGAATTTGGTAAAGTAGCAGGATACAAAGTTAATGCACAGAAATCTCTGGCATTCCTATACACTAATGATGAAAAATCTGGAAGAGAAATTAAGGAAACACTCCCATTTACCATACAACAAAAAGAATAAAATATCTAGGAATAAACCTACCTAAGGAGATAAAACACCTGTATGCAGAAAACTATAAGACACTGATGAAAGAAATTAAAGATGATACAAACAGATGGAGAGATATACCATGTTTTTGGATTGGAAGAATCAATATTGTGAAAATGACTGTTCTGCCCAAAGCAATCTACAGATTCATTGCAATCCCTATCAAAGTACCAATGGCATTTTTCAAAGAACTAGAACAAAAAATTTCACAATCTATATGGAAATAGAAAAGACCCCAAATAGCCAAAGGAATTTTGAGAAAGAAAAACGGAGCTGGGGGAATCAGACTCCTTGACTTCAGACTATACTACAATGCTACAGTAATCAAGACAGTATAGTACTAGCACAGAAACAGAAATTTAGGTCAATGGAACAGGATAGAAAGCCCAGAGATAAACCCACTCACATATGGTCACTTTATCTTTGATAAAGGAGGCAAGAATATACAATGGAGAAAAGACAGCCTCTTCAATAAGTGGTGCTGGGAAAACTGGTCAACTACATGTAAAAGAATGAAATTAGAACACTTCCTAACATCATACACAAAAATAAATTCAAAATGGATTAAAGACCTAAATGTAAGGCCAGACACTATAAAATTCTTAGAGGAAAACATAGGCATAATACTCCATGACATAAATCACAGCAAGATCCTTTTTGACCCACCTCCTAGAGAAATGGAAATGAAAACAAAAATGGAAAGAAAAAAAAATAAGCAAATGGGATCTAATGAAAGCTTTTGCACAGCAAAGGAAACCATAATCAAGATGAAAAGACAACACTCAGAATGGGAGAAAATATTTGTAAATGAAGCAAGTGACAAAGGATATACAAGCTGCTCCTGCAGCTCAATATCAAAAAACAAACAGCCCAATCCAAAAATGGGCAGAAGATCTAAATAGACATTTCTCCAAAGAAGATATGCAAATTGCCAGCAAACACATGAAAGGATGTTCAACATCACTAATCATTAGAGAAACGCAAATCAGAGAAATCGTTCATGAAAGGAAGAATCAATCAATGTGGCACACTTCACTGTTGTCTTATTTTAAGAAATTTCCACAGCCACCTGACCTTTAACAACCACCACCCTGGTCAATCAGAAGCCAACAACATAGAGGCAGGACCCTCCACCAGCAAAAAGATTATGACTCACTGAAGGCTCAGATGATGGTTAGCATTTTTTTTAGCAATAAAGTATTTTTTTAATAAATTTACTTATTTTATTTATTTATTTTTGGCTGCGTTGGGTCTTCGCTGCTGTGCCAGGGTTTTCTCTACTTGCGGCGAGCGGGAGCTACTCTTTGTTGCAGTGCATGGGCTTCTCATTGCGGTGGCTTCTCATTGCAGAGCATGGGCTCTAGGCGCGCGGCTTCAGTAGTTGCGGCACGCGGGCTCAGTAGTTGTGGCTCACAGGCTCTAGAGCACAGGCTCAGTAGTTGTGGCTCATGGACTTAGTTGCTCCATGGCATGTGGGATCTTCCCGGGCCAGGGATCGAACCCATATCCCCTGCACTGGCAGGTGGATTCTCAACCACTGCGCTACCAGGGAAGTCCAATAAAATATTTTTTAATTAAGGTATATACATCATTTTTTGAGACATAATGTTATTGCACTTAATAGACTACAGTCTAATAATATGCACTGGGAAACCAAAAAATTCGTGTGACTAGCTTTATTGCAATATTCACTTTATTAGGGTGATCTGGAACTGAACCCACAGTATCTCTGAGGTATGCCTATATTTACCTGTTATGAAGCTTGTTCATCATTCTGCTTTCTAATTCTCAGGCATCTAACTCTTTATTTTGAAAATGTGTGTATGTTTATGTGGTATGACTGAATTTCAGTTTAAATCTTATTCCAGGATGCTAGAAACACATCCTTACTAGTGTCTATGAGATAAGAAATACAATAAAACCATACCATTTTTAGGACCAACTCATACCAGAGGCATAATGCATTAAATGGTTTATTTAGTTGTTGGCTGAGAGCAGAGGCTTGAGATAATTACCTACAGAGGGTTAAATTTTGATAATTATGTGAAGGAATAAAGCAGAGTGTGTGGTCTTGGGTGTCTCTATCAGACATACCTTGCATGTAATCATCAATAGGGCAGAGAATGATAGAGAGGAAAGAAAGTGAAACTCCATGAGTTTAAGCTTTCTTCATCTTTAAAATGAAAAGGTTGAATGAATGATTCTGGAGTGATTTCTCTCTAAGTAGCCTCTTAGTTTGTGAGGCTATGACAGAGTCAGTGGTAAACTACCCTTTACTTCACAGATAGAATTTTTCCGCATCTCACTTTAAAGACTGGCCTTGGTGGTCTTTAAGTGAAACTTGCACTGGAGCCTAGATCTTTAAATTCTTTTTTTCATGTCTGTGCATCTTCAAAACCTAGAAAAAATTTAGGTGTTTTTTTATTTAGTAGAAATTTAAAATATGAAGTATAAAGGCTTATGCTATACTGTACAATCCAAAAGGAAGAAAGATTTTCCTCCTGCATTGGTAAAGCAATCCATGTTGTAAGTGTCCACCTTTGCCTCAGCATCTGGTATGTCACAGACTTTCGGATAAAGTTTGAACATTTCCCCATGTACAAAACTGCCTTGTGTTAAATCACCATGCTAAAAGATCACAAAGGGTAGGACCTCTTTTGAGATAGGAGCTCTGTAAAATGTCATCAAGGATTCCCTTCTTTACCAAGAGGTATGATTTGACAGGTAGCTCACTGATTGGTCTTTATAGAGATTATTGTCTTCAGGGCTGCCAGGTGATTGTACTGTTTCATTCTCAAATATAATGGGAATGTAACAACATTTGAAATTACCTGCCAACTCTCAGATAACTCTGTGGACTCTGAAGCTGTCATCTAAAGCAATCTGGACACAAACAGCTAATATTTTATGGAAACAGTACTCAAAAGCTTATCATTGTTTATTTTTAATAACTAGCAGAGATTTAAAAAATTCCACTTGCCTCCTAGGCACATTATGGAAATAGATTAACTGTAGAAAGGCACACTGATCTCAGAAGAAGTTAATTAAATTTGGGTTTGTGAAATTATTTTAGTGTCTACATATCACCACCTTCCACAATTTTCAAAGTTCATAAACTTTTATTAATACGTGTAAGCTTCTTTGAATCAAGTATTTACTCTCATTTCATAGGATTTGAAGGGTCAATGAAACTTTATAAAAATTTCATGCTTCTGTCAGCATGCCACAAAAAAATCGATATTTTTATGATGATTATGTTGAAAGTTATTTTTCTGCACGAAACATGGTATCAGAGCTATAGCTTTCTAAACTGCAATAAATTCATCACAGGAGAATATTTATTATCATCTCTATTCTCATTTCCTCTTAAGAAATCATTAGGTAACAGAAGAGCTGCTAAGATATGCATTTCACCTTTTTTTAAATGATGTATATTACTGATTTTAACAAGAATCACTTTATTAAGGCAGATGCAAATAATCCCGTGAGTAATAAAGACTGAACATACAGCAAAGAAGCCAAATATTAGAGCTGAAAATATTTTTCAGCTCTAGAAAAATATTTCTTTACCTTCTCATTTTAGAAACAAAGAAATTGAGGCCACCATATTATTTCTTTATCTTTGAAAAGAAGGGCAGGGCTTCCCTGGTGGCGCAGTGGTTGAGAGTCCGCCTGCCGATGCAGGTGACACGGGTTCGTGACCCGGTCCAGGAAGATCCCGCATGCCACGGAGCGGCTGGGCCCGTGAGCCATGGGCGCTGAGCCTGTGCTTCCGGAGCCTGTGCTCCACAACGGGAGAGGCCACAACAGTGAGAGGCCCATGTACCGCAAAAAAAATATATAATAATGTCCAATAGGTCAAATATATGCTAAAAACACATTGTGCCTCCTTTAAAAAATACACATAGTCATATAAAACTGAATTCTCACCCAATTTCACAAGGTTCATGTACTCCCATTTATGATCCTGTGAATTCATGAACCCAAGTGTGTTAATCTTCCGATTACGTTATTTATTGCCTTCTGCAAAAGAATTCAAACAGAAATTTAATACTATTCTAATGGAACATGCTGTCTTGAAAATTATTTTTTCCACTATTGCAGACTGGTTGATCTGAGTAACAAAGTGAAGAAAGGGAGACAAACAAACTGAATAAGGGATAAGACATGATATCAAAATAAAAATATTCCAGACAGGAGTGTGAGATTAGCAAAACTATAGACCAGTGGAGCACAATGAGGAACCCAGAAACTATCCAACACATGAAAATTTTATTTATGATGTGTGTCAGGCTCCCAATTTAACTTTACCCCTCCAAATAAACATTGGTTAAAACTTTCTTCATTGAATACATGTTCTTTTCCTAATGATATGTCAGACCACCAGGTGTCTATCAGATTTTTATATATGTATGGGTCTGTTTCTTGTCTCTCTTTTCTGTTCCATTGGTCAGTTCTGTCTTTTTACCTGTAACACATTATGCTACTTACTCTAGCTTTGAGAGGCAACCTGATAACTTGGTGATGCATCTCCACTTTTCTTGGTCTTTTCCAAGCTGTCTTAGTGGTATACTTTTTCTTGTAAAATATGTACTGCTTTGTTAAATGTCACAAAAATCCCTGTTTGGATATTTCTTAGAGGCATTTTATTGATCACTAAGGGTCTTCTATAATAAGTTGGGAAAATGATACTGTATAATATTAAGCCTTCTAAACATGGGAAATTTCTCCATTTTCTTTAATGCCTTTTATTACATTGTTTTATTATTCATCATTTAAAAATTCTTGCACGTTCCTTGCCACATTTATTCCCAAATGAAATAGCTTTATTGCTATTGCAAATTATATCATAAATTTGTTGTTCAAATATTTGTTGCTGATGTTCAGAAATAAAATTGGCCTTTTAAATCATATCCAGTGAGCCTTCTAATCTTCTCTATAATGAATTATCTACCTATCTGTTTGTGTTTCCCATGTAGAAAATCACTGATGACAAATAATAGTTTTATTTTCCTCTTTGCATTTTCTATGTGTTTATTTAATTTTATTTTCTTATTGGACTGTATAAAGCCTCCAGTGCAAAAATTGAATAGGAGAGGAAATAGAGGGTATAATTCTCAATTTTAAAAGAAATGCTTCTAACATGTACCCATTTAAGTTGTTGCTTATCAATATTTTGAGTTAGATATGTAGCACTCATCAAATTTAAAAAGTTTTATTCATTAAATCAAAAGTTAACATACTGTCTTCTATGTGCAAGGAACTGTTCCAGATGCTGAGATGATATACCAATAAACAGAATATGTCAAATGCCTTCTCTTCCTGAAAATTGTGTTCCAGAGGACCTAGTTCTGAAATAGTTTATGCTTGTTGATTTGTTTTTCTTAATTATGAATACATATTAAATTTTATTAGAACCTTTTTCTGTATCTACTGAGATGATATTTATCTCCTTTAATCTCTTAATAGAGTTAATGACATTTAAAATTATAATATTTAAACATCCTTGCATAGCTAAGAAAATCCCAGTATAGTAAATGTTGGCTTTTTAAAAACACATTGCAAAACTCAACTTGTTAATACAATGAGATTAAGAAACAACACCAGTAGGCCTGACAGAGAGTCACAGAAGGATTTTCCTGCATCTTTTAAATGCAAGCCCAAATTCACAGGTACTGCATGATAGCTGTTTTATGACCAGGCATAGATGTGTCTCTGAGTTTGTGTGTGCATGTGTGTATAATTTCTGTCATTTAGAAATGACACATTCCTGGACTTTCAGGACAATATTGCAGATTTCACAATTATTCTGAATCATTAAAGCCAATATTATTGGCCCAATCAAGAGTTATTGACCTGGGAAAATGTTAAAAACAGAAGGACCTAATCTCTACACCCTGTCCTCAAAATAGGATCTCATGCCACTGCTCCACCAGGCCATTCCCCTCTCTTCACTTTCTTCCTCTTCTTTCCTAAGATACAATATTAACCTTCTTTTATTCTAAACAAAGAGAGCTGACTATAGGATGACATTAACTTACCAATTGCCTTATTTTCTAATTTGTGTTATTGGAAATTTTACTGAATTTGTTTAGGATGTATGCATCTATATTCATGGACCAAGTAAGCCTATAATTATCATTTCTCACATTATTTTTCTAGTATTGATCATCAAGGTTATATTAGCCCCATAGAATGAGATGCAGAGCATTCACTCTTTCTCTGAAAAACATTAAATTGATACGAGACTTGAAAATTTGATAGAAATATGCTTTAAAGCCTGGGATTGTTGGGGTTTTTTTGTAGAAAAGATGTTAAAATATGACTTCAATAAGTTTAATTAGTGTACCAATATTATTCAGGCTTTCAATTTCATCCTGAGTCAGATTAGATGTTAGCAAGTTAGATTTTCTTATAACTATTTTTATTTTATCAAATCTATTGCCATAAATTTGTGATAGTACTTTTTATTAGCCTTATAATGCCTGCTACACTGTAGTTAAGATGTCCTTTTTATTTATAATGTTTCTGACATGTGAATTCTTTTCTCTTTTTCCTGGTTGGTGTTTTTAAAGGTTTGTCCATTGTTTTTAAGTCTTGCCCCAAAAAATCAACTTTTGAGTTGATTAATTTTTTCTGTGCTGCTTAAACTTCAAATTTCATTGATTTCTTATTTTATTCTTCATAAATTTTCTTTACAATTTTTGTATTTATTGTATTTATTTTATGCTGACACCATTATCCATTCTGTTCCACCATACACAAATTTGAAATTTTCTTTGACTCCTCATGACTCCTCCACATGCATATTTTACCTCATATGCATCTCAAATCTGTGCTCTGCTGTCTCACATTCCAAAAGAAACTTTATAAATGTTGGCTCTTCACACTGACTTCTCCTTTCCTCATTTACTCCATTAACTTCTCTTCAACATGTAAAGCTTCCCCTGGCATCTAAACCATTTCTTTATAACATTTATCACACTAGTAATTTCTCATTCTTTTGTGTATTATTTGATCAATACTCTCTCACTAGACTTAAATCTTCAGGGGGATGTGAACCCAGTCTGTCTTGCTCACCAGTATAAATCTTGGTAATCAATAATTATATTTTAAATGAATATATAAAAACATGGGCAAATGAACTTGGCTACTGGATAAAGTTACAGAGACTCAGACTTTGGCTCTACAAAATACATTTTAATTCAGATAAGTAAAAAAATACTGTATTTGGTAAGTAGTTTATCATTCAGTTGGCAGAAATATTGCAGAGAAGATTCCAGAACGAAATGAGGATTACATGGGTTTGTTTTATGATTATTCCAATTTGAATATACTAGGATTAGCATTAAGCAAAAAAATAGATAAATAAATAAATTCTAAAGGAAAATGAAATAGAAGCATTTACAGATTTAGGAGTGGTTCAATTTATTCCATTCAGAGTATTTGATACGGTGTGTATTTTGTCATCTTATTAAGAAAGTAATTATGCCCAGATTATATATGTTGAGTGAAGTATGTAATCCCTTAGTTCAGCCTATTAATTTAAAAAGCTATTTTGTTTTCTTTATGATTCAAAACTCTAATCATTAGGTAGAAATATGTGATAAACTGTTGACATTACCTGTATGGTTTTGCTGTGCATTCTGAAAAAAAATTAGCATTAGAAACATCAAAATTAATACATCCATAGAACTAGTCACACCCTACTGATTAAAAGAGGGTATTTTAGTTTATTTTACTATTATTAATATAAGACTTATCCTTAAATCATTCTTAAGGTGGTTGAAAAATGAAGTCAAGAGAAGAGTCATAATAGAGTGTATAATGAGCAGTGGAAGTGATCGATAATGTTTAGAAAATCTCAAGGTGCTTGCTTTGATTTCAAGTTTTATGTCACAGCCTTTGGGAAGTCTGTAAAACTCTCACAGTCATCATGATGCAAGTGAAATAAACTCCTATGCTTTAAAATGTTGTGAATGAAATTGTTAGGTTGCTTCTCTAAGAAAAATCAATAAACGCTTTTAATAATGTGTGTGTGTCAGGCTATTTCCACATTAGTGTTTGAAAAAAAAATTGTTGCCTAAGGGAATATTTTCTTTTCTTTTCTTTTTTCCTATTCTAAAAGCATTTGAAATAACATATACTGGATCTTCAAAGATCAGTATGCAGTGTCTCCGTATCAAATGTCTGTTTCTAGAACTAGGGAAAGTAAAACAGGCCAACACAGCAACACAATTTATTTATGAAAAAAAGTGAAGATCGGGGCTTCCCTGGTGGCGCAGTGGTTGAGAGTCCGCCTGCCAATGCAGGGGACGCGGGTTCGTGCCCCAGGCCGGGAAGATCCCACATGCCGCGGAGCGGCTAGGCCCGTGAGCCATGGCCGCTGAGCCTGCGTGTCCGGAGCCTGTGCTCCGCAACGGGAGAGGCCGCAACAGTGAGAGGCCCGCGTACCGAAAAAAAAAAAAAAGTGAAGGTTGTATTTCATATAATCAGATTACATGCAAGTTGGCTCACTGAATAACCAGTGACACTTTTTTAACAGCAGAGAATGTGACTTTATTTTGTGAACATAACTCAAGTTTTCTTTCTAACATAGAAGTTACTCTTTCAGCAGGCGAAATTATCATTGTATTTTGGGCCCTAAGTCATGGATGCATCATGGTATCTGTATAATTCCACTTACTGAAACCATTTACTTTCTTAAAGTCCATGCCGCAATTGATAATTCCATGAAACTAATTCCATGGGCTGCTGCCCTCACTGAAAATATGATCTAGAGAGAGAGAGAGACATGTAAACAATTACAATAAGATTCTTTTTTGAAGAATGGAGAAGGAACTCAATAAAAGGTGAATGTTGTAAAGACAGAATTGGAAGCTGTATTGTGGGCAAACTTCATAAGTGATTGACTAAAGGAGAAAATTAAGGTGAGATAGTGTAAAGATATTCTAGATGTCTTTTTTAGTTTGAGTCTAAATTGTATCTTTGGGTTTTTCTTTACTTACTACATCAACATCCCCTGGCAAATTAAAACTAAACACCAAAATATATTTTTTAATGGTTTTAATGTTTTACTATTTCGTTAGAATGTAAGTTCAATGAGAAAATAGATCAGGAAATTATAGTTCCTGCCATAACCTTGGTTCTCACACACATTTTTGACAAATAAATATTGAAAAAAGAATAAAGCTCAAGTATCTAATATTTAACAGAAAATTACTGATTAAAAAGTTCTACTCGACACAAGTATATAATTGTACTATTACAATTTTTGGTTCATTTATTTACAAGTCACCCATATGTTGTATTATTTGCTACATAGTGTGTGAATCAGTAAATAAATCTGTAAATTACAGGAATATTTAGATGCTTTTCATGAAGAAAAATGACCAAAAAACTCATGACTGCAGTCTATTACAGTTGTTTCAAGAAGTTACCTCCTCTCACGTAATGGTGATGAAAACCAAATTCCATCATAATAAATCTAATAATAGTAGCTTACATTTTTGGAGTATTTGCTATGATTCTGGCATTGTTCTAAGAATTTTACATCCATCATCTTAACTGAATACTCAAACAACTATAATAATTTGGTAATATGATTCCCATGTTATAGATGAGGAAACTGAAATACAGATGACTTAATTAAATCTAGAGTCACCAGCTATTCAGTGACTGAACTAAGACTTGAACCTAGAGTGGTAGATTCCAAAGTCTGTACTTTGCATTATTATATCATATAGTTTTCTAATTACAGTAACGATGATAATTATGATGATGACCATGATGACAGTAGTGATAAGTAAGTAACATTTATTCATTTATTTTTTGTTAGGCATCACGCAAAATGCTTTTTTGCATACTCTGTCAAATTGAAAACACAAAAAACTTAAAATGGTGTTAATCTTATTATCCTTGCTTTACTAATGAAGAAACTAAAGTGTAGTATGCTCACATTCACACATATGGTAAGTGCCAAAACTCAAAAGGCTAATTTTGTTTGAGTTAATTCTAACATAATTTTTAGTTAGTAAATATATTCTCCTGGGAAATTGAAAGGTTTCTTAAAACTGCACAAAAATATTGCACCTTATCTTGAAATCAAATGCTAAACTAAATAAATCTACCTTGATAAAGGTATTGCTTGATATAAATAGCAAAATCATACCTTTTTATAAAGGAATGCAGACAACACGTTATGAGGGTTAGTGTTCCACATTCCAGTTCCTTCCAGGGTGTCATACTTTAATACCCAGGTACATTCTCACACATACTTAGGCTAGTGAGTGCATCTCTAAATCAGTAACATATATGTGAAACACGGTTTAGCTTTCTATTCATTCCTACTAAAAACAACAATTCACTTATATTTATATATTTTAATTTGTTTTGATGGAGTAAGAAAAGCTCAGTGAAAAACTAGATTTAAAAAAGAAAGGACAGGGCATAAAACCAGAGAATTTTGTGACTATAAGAGATACGAGAAGTTTTCTCATTTTAACATCTCTGATACTCCAGTCACTCTACATCTCCTTTAATTTTTTACAAGTCAGTCTGTTCTATTTTCAGAAGGTTGTAATTGTTACACATATCTTCCATATTACACATTTAAATCTTGATATCTTAGCTTTCAGCTTTTTATATAAAATTCTTCCCTTTGGGATAATATAGAATAAGGTTATTCCTTCTTCTACAACTATTATCTTAAAACTAAATTTTTCCTCTTGAAATAAACATTCCCAGTTTTTTAGCCAATTTGAGCCCTCACTTTTACTTCTTTTCGTCTGGAGATTCTGTGACTTTACTCTTCAGGCCCCAGTATTTAAATTACACTGCAGTCACACCTTTGGTTACTAATATACTTTAACAGGCGAATAATACTTCAAGGCACAACTGACCATCAAGAAATACCAAAGAGGAAAGAACAGGTGATAGACCCCTGAATTGTGCCGTAAAACTACATCCCCAGAGTGACATTGTAGAAAGTGTAAAAATGTCCACAATTCATTACAGTTTCTCCATTATGTGGGTCTCTTTTTCCCCTTCTTTAATCTAGGATGGCTGACTTGCCGAGACAGTGAAGGCAGCATTATGTGAGTTAGAAACCTGGGTCTCAGTCAGCTTTATGTGTTTTCATTCTTGCTCTTTGAATTGCGTCTAGAGCTCAGCTGAGCTGCAGAGAACTGAGTTGAGCTGCCAAGTGTGCTACTAACCAATTAAGACAATAAGCCAAAATGAGAGAATGGTCAAGGCTTTAATCACTTCCTGAAATAATATAAGGAAGAGGCTAAACTGGAGAAAGCTTGGATTCTTCCCGTTTCCCTGAAGGTCGAAGGACAGGTGGACCAACACAGATGTCAGGGATCATCTCACTGCTGGAGCCCCAAACAAAAGGTTCATGCAGTTTTCTGAACCTGGAGCTGAAGGAAGTGGGCAGGGGAGGGAAAAACAAAAGTGTTAAGTACTGAGTCAAAGTGGAAAAAAATGTATCTTCAAAGTGGACCTTTCCTGTCTCCCTCTAAATAGAGGTCTTGCCAGAGTTCTCTGCTGATGGCCTTAGATAAGGAGGCCTCTGAAAGCAGGCACCAGAGCTAGAAATGCAGATAAGTTCAAGAGCATGGCAGAGCCTGTGCCCGCAAGGGCAACTCCCTTCAGAGGCTGTAATGCACTAACTGTGCACCAAGTCTGGCGCAGGGAGGGCAACTTCTCCCTCAGGAGACGCCCGTCAGGAAATGGCTTTATAATTGCCTTTGATTGGGCCTGAAAAAGCACATATAGGCTTTTGGCAGGAACTGAACTCCTCAACCCCTGATTGAGGGGGTTGCTCAACTGATAGCATGTAAATAGGTCCAAGATAGCCCAGTAAAGGATGAAGAACTGACTCTGTTGAGCATAAACGATCCATCCTCCAGCCAAACTGGCTGCAAACTAAACTGATGCTTGAGTGAGTGAAACTGAACTTAGCTGAGCCTGACCCAGGTCAGTAGAACATTCCACCTAAGCGAAGTTCAGTTTATCAACCCATAGAAGGATAAGTTACATACATGTTTGTAGTTTTAACCCTTTTTGTTTTGGTTTGGTTTGCTTCATCACACACACACACACACACACACACACACACACACACACACACACGTTAAGTGACACAGACATTAACCAAAAATCTTGAAATATAATCCACGAATGTATTTAAAGCCACCTAATCATACTGTTATCCAGGGCATATTTTCTTGGTTTTATATTTCCAAAGCTATGTCAAAATCAGTGGACCATGCCTGTCATATGCTTTTTTCTTGAATTTCTGTGGCTATTACTTACTATCATCTTAGATACCCTCTTAATTTTGTGGTTTGCTTCTCATATTTAGCTTCTGCAACTTTCCCCACCATTTAGCTTTTTCCTCCATATCTTTATCTCCAGGTCTCAGAGAAAGAGATAAGCTAAATAGTAAAACATTATACAATGTGTATTTCCAACGTTACAGCATACCAGTCCAAACTTTCATAAATATGTAAATATTTTACCCACTTGCATATCAAGGAATTTCAAAGATGGAAACGTAGCAAAAAAAAAAAGTACTTAAAAAAAATAAAGTTCTTTTTCTCAGAATGAGAAAACTGAGGTCCATAAAGGAAAGAAAAATGATAAATCTTCAAAAATAGTGAATGACAAAACTGTGACTTAAACCCTGACCTTGTGAACCTGATATATCAGCACTCTTTCAAAACTTGGAATTCTGATGGTATTACCTTTTGGGAGACAAATTGTCAGGGGTCCCTACGCTATTGGGTATGGGAGAGCCATGATAGAAATGGGACGGAATTCAGTAGAAATGAAAAGATCATACATAACTTTAAATCTGGAAGTGTCCTTAGTGTAATAATATCTATAGATTGTCTGTGCTTAATCCTTGTTTCAGTACTCATTTTTTTTTAACATCCTTATTGGAGTATAATTGCTTTACATTATTTTGTTACTTTTGCTGTATAACAAAGTGAATCAGCTATACGTATACTTATATCCCATATCCCCTCCCTCTTCGGTCTCCCTCTCACACTCCCTATCCCAGCCCTCTAAGTGGTCACAGAGCACCAAGCTAATCTCACTGTGCTATGTAGCTGCTTCCAACTAGCTAGCTATTTTACATTTGGTAGTGCATATATGTCAATGCCACTCTCTCACTTCGTCCCAGCTTACACTTCCCCCTCCCTGTGTACTTAAGTCCATTCTCTACATCTGTGTCTTTATACCTGTCCTGCCCCCAGGTTCTTTAGAACCTTTTTTTTTTTTTTAGATTCCATATATGTGTGTTAGCAAACGGTATTTGTTTTTCTCTTTCAGACTTACTTCACTCTGTGTGACAGTCTCTCAGTTTATCCACCTGACTACAAATAACTCAATTTCATTTCTTTTTATGGCTGAGTAATATTCCATTGTATATATGTGCCACATCTTCTTTATCTATTTATCTGTCAATGGACACTTAGGTTGCTTCCATGTCCTGGCTATTGTAAATACTGCTGTAATGAACATTGGCACATGTCTCTTTTTGAATTATGGTTTTCTCAGAGTATATGCCCAGTAGTGGGATTGCTGGGTCATATGGTAGTTCTATATTTAGTTTTTTAAGGAACCTCCGTACTCTTCTCCATAGTGGCTGTATCAATTTACATTCCCACCAAGAGTGTAGGAGGGTTCCCTTTTCCCCACACCCTCCAGCATTTATTGTTTGTAATTTTTTTTTTTTTCCGGCAGACTGCCACGTGCAGTGCCTTATTTGGATGTGTGTGGAAGCTTGACTACCCTACGTTCTTCTACAAATGGACCTTGAGAGCTTGTTTGGAGGTTCTAGCAGGGGAACACAGCTACTCATATACCCTTGATTGAAGAACGGTCCTCCTCTATCGAGGAAGGTTGTCTCTTCAACCGAGCGTGCAGCTTCAGGAGGGATGCACATGGACTGGTGTTGTTTTGATTTGCATTTCTCTAATTATTAGTGATGTTGAGCATCCTCTCATGTGTTTGTGGGCAATCTGTATATCTTCTTTGGAGAAATGTCTATTTACGTCTTCTGCCCATTTTTGGATTGGGTTGTTTGGTTTTTTGATACTGAGCTGCATGACATGCTTGTATATTTTGGAGATTCATCCTTTGTCAGTTGCTTCATTTTCAAATATTTTCTCCCATTGTGAGGGTTGTCTTTTCATCCTGTTCATGGTCTCCTTTGCTGTGCAAAAGCTTTGAAGTTTCATTAGGTCCCATTTGTTATTTTTGTTTTTATTTCCATTTCTCTAGGAGGTGGGTCAAAAAGGATCTTGCTGTGATTTATGTCATAGTGTTCTTCCTATGTTTTCCTCTAAGAGTTTTATACTGTCTGACCTTACATTTAGGTCTTTAGTCCATTTTGAGTTTATTTTTGTGTATGGTGTTAGGAAGTGTTCTAATTTCATTTTTTACATGTAGCTGTCCAGTTTTCCCAGCACCACTTTTTGAAGAGGCTGTCTTTTCTCCATTGTATACTCTTGCCTCCTTTAACAAAGATAAGGTGACCATGTGTGTGTGGGTTTATCTCTGGACTTTCTATCCTGTTCCATTAATCTATATTTCTGATGTTGTGCCAGTACCATACTGTCTTGATTACTGTAGCTTTGTAGTATAGTCTGAAGTCAGGGAGCCTCTTTACTCAGCTTCATTTTTCTTTCTCAAGATTGTTTTGGCTATTTGGGGTCTTTTGTGTTTCCAAACAAATTGTGAAATTTTTCGTTCCATTTCTGTGAAAAATGACATTGGTAGTTTGATAGGGATTGCATTGAATCTGTAGATTGCTTTGGGTAGTAGAGTCATTTTCACAGTGTTGATTCTTCCAATCCAAAAACATGGTATATCTCTCCATCTGTTTGTATCATCTTTAATTTCTTTCATCAGTGTCATAGTTTTCTGCATACAGGTCTTTTGTCTCCGTAGGTAGTTTTAATCCTAGGTATTTTATTCTATTTGTTGCAGTGGTAAATGGGAGTATTTCCTTAATTTCTCTTTCAGATTTTTCATCATTAATGTATAGGAATGCAAGAGATTTCTGTGCGATAATTTTGTATCCTGCTACTTTACCAAGTTCATTGATTAGCTCTAGTAGTTTTCTGATAGCATCTTTAGGATTCTCTATGTAAATATAATGTCATCTGCAAACAGTGACAGTTTTACTTCTTTTCTGATTTGGATTCCTTGTATTTCTTTTTCTTCTCTGATTGCTGTGGCTAAAACTTCCAAGGCTATGTTGAATAATAGTTGTGAGAGTGGGCAACCTTGTCTTCTTCCTGATATTAGTAGAAATGGTTTCAGTTTTTCACCATTGAGAACGATGTTGGCTGTGGAGTTGTCACATGTAGCCTTTATTATGTTGAGGTAAGTTCTCTCTATGCCTACTTTCTG
Organism: Leucopleurus acutus; assembly: GCF_964270905.1. NCBI lineage: Eukaryota > Metazoa > Chordata > Mammalia > Artiodactyla > Delphinidae > Leucopleurus > Leucopleurus acutus. Next base: position 54,209,864 of record NC_139146.1, read on the forward strand.
GAGGATTTTTATCATAAATGGGTGTTGAATTTTGTTGAAAGCTTTCTCTGCATCTATTGAGATGATCATATGGTTTTTATTCTTCAATTTGTTAACATGGTGTATCACATTGATTAATTTGCACATATGAAGAATCCTTGCATTCCTGGGATAAACCCCACTTGATCATAGTGTGTGATCCTTTTAATGTGCTTTTGGATTCTGTTTGCCAGTATTTTGTTGAGGATTTTTACATCTATGTTCATCAGTGATATTGGTCTGTAGTTTTCTTTCTTTGTGACATCTTTGTCTGGTTTTGGTATCAGGGTGATGATGGTGGCCTCGTAGAATGAGTTTGGGAGTGTTCCTCCTTCTGCTATATTTTGGAAGAGTTTGAGAAGGATAGGTGTTAGCTCTTCTCTAAATGCTTGATAGAATTCGCTTGTGAAGCCATATGGTCCTGGGCTTTTGTTTGTTGGAAGATTTTTTATCACAGTCTCCATTTTAGTGCTTGTGATTGGTCTGTTTATATTTTCTATTTCTTCCTGGTTCAGTCTTGGAATGTTGTGCTTTTCTAAGAATTTGTCATTTCTTCCAGGTTGCCCATTTTATTCATATATAGTTGCTTGTAGTAATCTCTCGTGATTCTTTGTATTGCTTCAGTGTCAGTTGTTACTTCTCCTTTTTCATTTCTAAATCTGTTGATTTGAGTCTTCTCCCTTTTTTTCTTGATGAGTCTGGCTAATTGTTTTTCAATTTTGTTTATCTTCTGAAAAAACCAACTTTTAGTTTTGTTGATCTTTGCTATTGTTTCCTTCATTTCTTTTTCATTTATTTCTGATCTGATCTTTATGATTTCTTTCCTTCTGCTAACTTTGGGGTTTTTTTGTTCTTCTTTCTCTAATTGCTTTAGGTGTAAGGTTAGGTTGTTTATTTGAGATGTTTCTTGAGGTAAGATTGAATTGCTATAAATTTCCCTCTTAGAACTGCTTTTGCTGCATCCCGTAGGTTTTGGGTTGTCATATTTTCATTGTCTTTAGTTTCTAGGTATTTTTTGATATCCTCTTTGATTTCTACAGTGAGCTCTTGATTATTTAGTAACATATTGTTTAGCCTCCATGTATTTGTATTTTTTACGTTTTTTTTCCCTATGTAATTGATATCTAGTCTCATAGCATTGTGGTCAGAAAAGACTTAATATGATTTCAAATTTTCTAAATTTACCAAGGCTTGATTTGTGACCCAAGATATGATCTATCCTGGAGTGTTCCATGAGCACTTGAGAAGAAAGTGTATTCTCTTGCTTTTGTATGGAATGTCCTATAAATATCAATTAAGTCCATCTTGTTTAATGTGTCATTTAAAGCTTGTGTTTCCTTATTTGTTTTCATTTTGGTTGATCTGTCCATTGGTGAAAGTGGGGTGTTGTAGTCCCCTAGTATGAATGTGTTACTGTCGATTTCCCCTTTTATGGCTGTTAGCGTTTGCCGTATTTATTGAGGTGCTCCTATGTTGGGTGCCTAAATATTTACAATTGTTATCTCTTCTTCGTGGATTGATCCCTTGATCATTATGTGTTGTTCTTCTTTGGCTCTTGGAATAATCTTTATTGTAAAGTCTATTTTGTCTTATATGAGAATTACTACTCCAGCTTTCTTTTGATTTCCATTTGCATAGAATATCTTTTTCCATCCCCTCACTTTCAGTCTGTATGTGTCCCTAGGTCTGAAGTGGGTCTCCTATAGATAGCATATATACGAGTCTTGTTTTTGCCTCCATTCAGACAGTCTATGTCTTTTGGTTGGAGCATTTAATCAATTTACATTAAGGTAAATATCAAAATGTATGTTATGTTCCTATTGCCATTTTCTTAATTGTTTTGCATTTGTTATTGTAGGTCTTTTCCTTCTCTTGTGTTTCCTGCCTAGAGAAGTTCCTTTAGCATTTGTTGTAAAGCTGGTTTGGTGGTGCTGAATTCTCTTACTTTTTGCTTGTTTTTAATGGTTTTAATTTCTCCATCAAATCTCAGTAAGAATCTTGTTGGGTAGAGTAATCTTGGTTGTAGGTTTTTCCCTTTTATCACTTTACATATGTCCTTCCACTCCCTTGTAGCTTGCAGAGTTTCTGCTGAAAATCAGCTGTTAGCCTTATGGGGATTCCCTTGTATGTTATTTGTTGCTTTTCCCTTGATGCTTTTAATATTTTTTCTTTGAATTTAATTTTTGACAGTTTGATTAATATGTATCTTGGCATGTTTCTCCTTGGATTTATCCTGTATGGGACTCTCTGCCCTTCCTGTACTTGATTGGCTATTTCCTTTCCCATATTAGGGAAGTTTTCAATTAAAATCTCTTCAAATATTTTCTCAGTCCCTTTGTTTTTCTCTTCTTCTTCTGGGACCCTTATAATTCGAATGTTGGTGCATTAATTTTTTCCCAGATATCTCTGAGACTGTCATCAATTCTTTTCATTCATTTTTCTTTATTCTGCTCTGTGGTAGTTAATTCTATTATATTATCTTCTATGTCACTTATCTGTTCTTCTGCCTCAGTTATTCTGCTATTGATTCCTTCTGGAGAATTTTTAATTTCATTTATTGTATTGTTCATCATTGTTTGTATTGTATTGTTTGTATTGTATTGTTATTGTATTGTATTGTTTGTATTGCATTATTGTATTGTTCATCATCCTTGTTAAACGTTTCTTGTATTTTCTCCATTCTATTTCCAAGATTTGGGATCATCTTTACTATCATTACTCTGAATTCTTTTTCAGGTAGACTGCCTATTTCCTCTTCATTTTCTTGGTCTGCTGTGTTTTTACCTTGCTTCCTCATCTGCTGCGTATTTCTCTGTCTTCTCATTTTGTTTATATTACTGTGTTTGGGGTCTCCTTTCACAGACTGCCCATTTGTGGTTCCTGTTTTTTTCGGTTTCTGCCCCCAGTGGGTAAGGTTGGTTCATTGTGTTGTGTAGGCTTCCTGGTGGAGGGGACTGGTGCCTGTGTTCTGGTGGAGGAGGCTGGATCTTGTCTTTCTGGTGGGCAGGACTGCGTCTGCTGGTGTGTTTTGGGGTGTCTGTGAACTTATTATGATTTGAAGCAGCCTCTCTGCTAATGGGTGGGGTTGTGTTCCTGTCTTGCTAGTTGTTTGGCATGGCTTGTCCAGCACTGTAGCTTGCTGGTCGTTTAGTGGAGCTGGTTCTTAGCATTGAGATGGGGATCTCTGGGAGAGCTCTTGCCGATTGCTATTACATGGGGCCAGGAGGTCTCCGATGGTCCAATGTCCTGAACTCGGCTCTCTCTCCTTAGAGGCTCAGGACTGACAGCCGGCCGGAGCACCAAGACACTGTCAACCACACGGCTATTTCCTTGCAGGAGGAGAAGAAAAGAGCAGACAGCAAACATCACCCATTCAGACAGGACCTAAAGCTCAAAGAACCAGGAACCTTTTTTCACTCTCCAACTTGTCTAGAAGTGATGCCAGCAGCCAGCGTGCAGGGCTGCCCCAAGGGAGAGCTAGTACTCATTTTCAGTATAATCATACATAAGGTCTTTATCTTCCTTCACTTTAGTTATTTTAATTTTTAAAATGGAAGTGAATTAGTACCTATCTTAGAGGGTTATTGTGATGATAAAATGTGATGATACATTTAAAGAGGTGATGCTGCAAGAAGTACCCGGATCATCCTTTCTGTTTCAACTTGCACTATCCTCACTGGCTGTAAGATTCTTGAGGGCAGGGACTCCTCTGTTCAATTTTAAATCCCCAGGCCCCTGTCAAATGTTGCATGCACCTTAAATCTTTGTTGAAGGAAGTAAAGAAAGAAATCAGGGAAGAAACAAAGAAGGAGTGATGGAAAGTAGGAAGGGAATGGAAGGAAGGAACCAAAGGACAAAGGAGAAAGGGAGGGAGAAAAGGAGGGAAAAAAGAACTGTGAGTCCAGAATGATTTTATGAGTAATGTCAGATTGTTTATTCAAGTGCTTTATGTGTGAGTTAGTAAAAATTGTAAACCATTGATTGAAGATAAAGAGAAAAAACTCCATATATTCATAGATGCCTATAATTGCTATTAAATAATAATTTAGGATTATCAATGGGAGTAAAGAAGAGTAGACATCATCCTCCTAGCTCTGTGCTTTGGGACTAGGCTATAAAGCAGTGTATATTGGAGCGATTTGCAAGAGTAGTGCAAAATGCATCCTTCATTCTTCACAATATTCTTACTTGACTTGCTCAGTTTACATCTCAGGCCCAATCATTATAATTCCTTTTGCCTACCCAACAACAACTGTTCTCAGTTTTGACAGGGATTATTTTGCTAATTTTTTCAAGCATTCAAATTTTCTTTTGGAGAGTCTATTTTTTCTGTTTATTAATTTATGCTATTTATTATTATTTTCCTTCTCTTTCATTCAAAATAATTTGCAATTATTTTATTACCTTCTTGTAATAGATGATTAGATAACTGATTTTCAGCCTTTCTTCTTTTTAAATATATGCATTTGAAATTAAATCTTTTTTTCTCTTCATGACCTTAATGCCTTTCCACAATTATATTTTATCATCTTTCAGCTCAAAATTCTTACTAATTTCAATTATGACCAAGTCTCCAATCTGTTTGACTCATGGGTTATTTAGAAATGTACTACTTAATTTCCAAACATTTATGAAAGAATTGTCAGAGTATATTTTATTATTGTTTTTTTTTTTTGATTAAATCTTCTGGTTTCAGATATCATAACCTAATGATTTCATTTTTTAAAAATGTTTGATACATGCTTTATGATTCAATATGAGTGAATCTTTAAAATGTTCTATATGCATTTTAAAATAATATATTTTGGCAGTTATTGGGTATAGTAATAGTTTTTTTTTGTTTTTAATTTTTATTTATATTGGAATACAGTTGATTAACAATGTTGTGTTAGTTTCAGGTGTACAGCAGAGTGATTCATTTATACATATACATATATCTATTATTTTGGTATAGTAATTTAATCCTCCTTCTGATCTAATAAGGAGGGTATTATCTTAATTATCCTATTATTCACATTTTACAGGAGAGAAAATTGAGACAGAAAGGTTAAATAATTTGCCCATATTCATATGGCTTGTAAAACACTGCAGCTCCCAGAGAATTAGGTCCAGAGTATGTCCTCTTAAACTATGTTCTTTTATTTTTTTATATAATAGTAATACAAATATTTCATTAACGAATGAAGGAAAAATATATGAAAACTTTTAGGTTAGGAAATATGAAGACTCAGTGGTGAAATGTTATGTAATCATGAGAAAGGAGAATTAGATTTTTCCCCATGTGACACCAAGGGGTATGTAAAGAGTAAAAAAAAGGTTGCAAAGAAATAACACCAGAATGAATTTCTAATATACAGAGCTATCTGGAGAAAATAGACTTCTTTAAGAATGATAAGACTTTCCTAACCTAGGACTTTCAAATGAGCTGAAGGACCACTAAGTACAGGGAGTACTTAGAGAGTACTTGAGCTTATATGCCACATATATTTTAGCCACTATCACTAATATCTCCTGTAGTCAGAAGATTCTATGAATATGAAAACTGGCACTATGAATCAGCTAATGTTTCATATTCTTACTGGACCCTTATATTTCCCTTGAAATATTGGTTTTCCTGGAGAAATAACACTTGAGTTGGGAGTGTTATGGTAGGTCATCAAACACTGCATTTTTGTCAAATGTTAAGTACAAGAAATATTGTGTTTATGTGTCCTGCTTTTTAGTCAATAATGAAAGCCATAAAAATGATTAAATCTTAGGAAAAATAGAGTCCCTGTAGAAAAATGAAAACAACATATACCTAAGAAAAAGCAAGCTGAGGAGAAGCATTAAATAAATACTAAAAAATGAAACAAAACTCATAAAGAAATACTAAAATAATGTCTTATTCTGCCTATCCACCTCCTTCCCTGAGTCACAGATAAATCAGGTTGTAACTAGATTTAGAAATAAGAATCCAGTGTCTAAAAAGGTTGGCAAATACCTGACAAATTCAAGGTGAATTATCATGTACCCCAATAACTAATACCAAGAGAAGATTAAGAACTTACAAGAAAACCAAAGCAACGTGCTTTGCAATAATGAGGAAATTGTAACAGGTCACAAGTAGCTATTAACTCTATATATAACTCTATTAACTTGCCAGCATTATGTCTCAAAAGGGGTCAGGAGAAACTTCTGTGTGTTTTTGTCTTGTGGGACAAGGTGGTTGTGGTGACTGAAACTCAGAAGGTTTGTTAAAATTCATCCGGACTTGAGACATCATGAAGGTACAGAGTTAATCCACGTACCCTCCTCTATTCACTAGGCTCAGTCTCCTGAGATCTGGCCAATTACCCCAACTCAATTGATCAGGAGATACCTGGGATCACTGACACTGTTGTCAGTATCATAGCCAGCTATAGGATCCATTGTCTTACAGAGGAGCAGGTGATTGCCAACCAGAAGTACCAAACTGTAGCCAGAAACGTGGCAGGATATGAATAGTGCAGATGGCCCTCTGGCTAGCCAGCTGTGCAGGCTTGACATAGTCATTTTACTAAGCCCAAATTTTTTTAAAAATCCCTCATTTTTTGTAATTGAAAAATTGAAATTGAAAACACCATTTGTCAAGTTGAGTTAGAGTTGTCCTGTACTAAAACCGGATTTCTGGAACAAATGTCAAAAGCATGATCGTGCTTGTCTTAGTGTTCTTTCCCTTTTTAAATATACAGTTGTAAAATTTGCTACCCAAATACCAAGGGAGACAGAGCAGTAAATATGAATATGAAAAATTATATTGTTCAACAATACTTGTACTTTTTACCTTTTCATTTATTTTATTAATATGTGTTAGTTCTGAGGGCAAAGAGGTTACTTAACAGCTTTTCTTGTGAGGGGTTATAAAAGCTGCATGATGATTTTGAATCAATGTTTATATAATACAAGGCTGTGAAACTTTACACTGCAATATATTCTCACTATATTCCGACTGCTCTTTTGGTAAACAGCACCCTATATCATGGAGGATTTTGACAAACTTAAGAATCTCTAACAGGTTAATCAGCAAGGATGGGACCTAAGATATAAGGGCTTATAATGAGATGCAGTAGAGGAATTTAAGAGACTTTAGCTTAGAAACATTCTCAGTGATTTCAAATTAATGAAGTTCCGTTGCACAGAGGAATCAATTTTGCATTGATTCCAATTGGAAAATCAGTGATCAGTAGGTGATATTTCAGGGAGCCAGATTTTGGCTCCAAGTGAGAAAGAACCAGATATTAGAAATTGAAAATACCTGTCACCAGGAGCTGAAGTCTAATGGTGACTTTTTAGATGCAGTTATACTGCTGTGGGTTGCGAATTGAACCAATTTTCCACTATTCTCCCGTTCAACTCCATGTTCATGCTATTTTCTGAGGGACGTTTCATAATGGGACTGGAATTAAAGTAGCTAAATCTACTCAAAGTACAACTGGGAAATATATAAATCGCTTTCCCTGAAGTCAACACAAAAGTTTAAAAAAATTCTATGATAGCTGTATTTAAAAAACACCGTATGAGGTCACGAGACTTTTATTTCCGTAAAACAAGGAAGTAAAATTTGATTCTTTCTAAGCCTCATAGAGCTGTAGAAGTCTGTAAAATGCTCTTAATTAAGGTAATAATGTTAGCATTGGCTCTGTCCTTACAAGAGGAACATGAAGAAAACTGCATAAGAGCACAAATCATAGTTTTTGAGTGGAAAAGAAAAAAAGCTCAACCTGTTGAAATGGTTCTTGAACTGTAGAGTTAAATTTGAATTTTAAGGGTCTTGAATTACCATGTAGAAATTAGGATATATTTGTGCAAATAAAGAGATTTTATGAAGCTTAATTAATATCATGGTTGGTTATTCATCAGATACTTAGTAGCTGCTCAGAATGGCTCACTTGCTGCCACCATGTCAAGGGAAAACAATTCTTCAGTGAGTGATCAGAACAATCAGAGAATCAAAGGAAATTGGTTCAAACTGCAACTTCATCACAATCCTACAGATTATATTTGGGAAAATCAATTATATCACTTTAACTTCCATTTCTTACTTTAGAAAATGCATATAGTAATAGTGGCTGCCTACAATGAATTGTTGTAAATACTAAATGAGATAATTCAAATAAACACTACTCATTATCTTCATTATTATTAACGCAACTACTCTATTAGATATTTGTAAAATAAATCAGTATTGACTATAGCAAAATGTTCTCACGGTCTCATTTAAATGTCTACTATATCTATCAATATTCAAATAGCTCTAATTATAAGAAGAGAATATGGACAAACATTTGTTATCTGGAATGGAAAACAGCAATCTTTAATTTTACATACTATAGGGTTTTTTTCCCCCTTTTCTTTCTCTTTCTTTTTTTGTTTGAACCCACCAGAAACTGAACTACAGTAGTCACAATAAATATTTATTAAATGAGCATTGAATAAATGGATTCATTTTTCTTTGCAGCTGTGCTTTAAATAAATATAAGCTGATGGGGCAAATAACCTATGAAAAACAAGCTAAATTATGTATTTTAAGTCAAATAACTCAGTTTAGTCTTCACATAGCCCCATTATAAACTTTTAGGCCATACAATTTTCCATATAATTTTATAGTATTAATCCGTGTTCTGTGACAATTGAAAGGATGTTGTGGTTTTTCTATTTTATTTTGTTTTGCTGTTGTTTTTATTGTGAGATACTCTTTCATCAATTTTTGCTTAGATAGTACTGCCAGAATCTCATTGGCTTACAAGTACACACGTTCATCTCTCATCCTTAGACCTGCGGACCAGCAGCAGATACTCTGCTCCAGGCACAGGCTTGCTCCAGGTCTGTTCACACATCCTCATTCACCCACCCAGGAAGAAAAAGCAACTACCGCATGGAATTTGCTTTTTTTTTTTACTGCAGATGAGAGCAGCCAAGAAGCTAAGTAATATTGAGCAAGAGCCCACACATTATATGTCATGCCTACTCACATTTCACTTGCTGAAAGCAAGTCACAAGGCCAAGTACAACATCCATGAGATGGGAAAGTATATTCCCTCCATGGGGATCAGGGGGCAGGTGAATATTTACTTCCCAGTAATACCATCAATCAGAGTCACATTTTATAGGCTGTCTGTGCTATCCAAGTACTGCAGTATTTCACACATTTTGAAAATGTGTTTTTAAATGAAAGCAGTAGAAAAATATTCTTGGTATTAAGCTATTGTCATAATGGGACTTAAGTTTTGTTTTTACCTTATACATCATGCTATATATGGTAAGTGGTTAGAATGAGAAAATAACATCGTAGAATTAGTCTATGTATATTATAACATGAAATTTAAGTGTGTTTATTTTTATTTTCAGCCTTACCGCGCAGCATGCAGGACCTTAGCTCCCAGACTAGGGATCGAGCCCATGTCCCCTGCACTGGAAGTGCGGATTCTTAACCACTGGGCCATCAGGGATGTCCCTAAGTATCATGGGGCTAAGAATATTAACTAAGGAGTTAACTGCTGGCTATGTCATATCATGTCTTCCCAAACCACCATGATGATTCTGGGTGATATTTGTGTAAAAACAGTAGTTAGACTCCAAGAAATAACAACTAGGACTACAAATACACCAACATATTAACCATTTCTTTAATACTTTTAGGTTTTAAATATCTGGAAAATACATTTATATAAACTTTAGATTTATAGATCTTCAGTTTGCAAACCTTATAGTAATAGCATGTCCTATGTGTGTAAATTTGTTATATTATACCACTACCATTTATAATGTCCTCCATCTAGATATCTAAATATATACCTACCAGTTATACATTTAGCAGTGTGACAAAATATTTTATTTCAAATTCCATTGATGACAATATTCCAAATTTTGTTCAATGCTATATATTTACTTTCCATATATCTTTATGATTATATATATGTATATATATATGTGTGTGTGTGGAGAGAGAGAGCATTATATTTATATTCATGCTAAATGTTTTCTGAGGAAATGCATGATATTTAATTACCTTCTAAATTTAAAAGACTCACATTTACTCTACTCATTTACTCATACTTTTGTTTGTTTTTTGGCTGTGGGGCTTATGGGATCTTAGTTCCCCAACCTGGGATCAAACCCGGGCCCCCAGCAGTGAAAGTGCCCAGTCCTAACCACTAGACCACCAGGGAATTCCCTACAAATTATTTTTACAAATGATTTTAGCAGTTTTAACTTTGTCTAAAAATTACATATCAAATCTGGGTTGCTTACAAATGCCTTAATGAATAACATTTTCTTTATATCTGTGAACAACAAAGACTTATAGCTCATATTTAGTGAACATATAATGATATTGTCATCGTTACAATTAGAGAGCATGGATTCACTATCTGCCTTCATCTATGAATATTAGACTATGGGCAAATTATTTATTTTTATTTCTTCTCAGAATTATGTAGCTAGCCTCATCTACAAAGGTCTAGTTAAGACATCGATTTCTCATAATATTGAGTTTAGAATCATCCCATATTTTCTGCTGCAAAAAATAGAAGAAAAGTTTCAGAAAGAAAAGTAATTATGACCATATTGTTTACAACATTAAACAAACTCTTTGCTTATAATCAAGTGATTGAAAACTTTCAATAATTTGTTTAATCAATCACAAATAATAGTCATTTGATTCTTCCCAATGTTATGAGAACTCAAGTCAATGCCTTACTTGAAAACATTATTGGTTTATTAAGTTTGTAATTAAGATATTATCAATGTCATTTCCAGAGTAACTGATTGATGAAAATTAAAGATGAGAGAGAGAGAGAAAGAAACTCTATGAAATAATTTAGGTAAATATTAAAAGGGCATTTTAAAAACACGCCAGTCACAACTCTAAAGATTTGCTTCAGAGATAGATTTAATGACTTTAGAATTTCCTCTAGTGTAATCTTTTAGTACTTGATCTCTTGAAAAAGAAGTTGGCCATGATTGGTGATCTTGGTATCCAGATATATAAGATGAGGTTCTCAGGTAAAATATTGCCTTTGGTAGAACAGAACAAATCCTCCCTTAACCTCTGATTGACATTTAACGGATGAGAGTGCATTCAGGGTACCAGAGTTATGGTATATAGATGGAAATAGCATTCATATAAAAATGCAGTCATGGTGGAGTTTGACATCAAGGCCATGCCTAGACAAAAATAATTGCACAAAAGCCTTGAATGTGCTATTTCTACCATCTCAATAATCCATTTGACTTTCTGTAATAAGAAAGATTATTTAATAATCTAATAAAGCAATATCACAGTATGAACGGTATGTGAACTGACATAAATGACAACTGAGTTTGACTTAAAAATGTCACTTATTAATTATGATGTTTAGTTGTGTAATATTCAGCTTTCTCAATACATTGTAAGTACTGTGACTGAAGAGGCCATGTTGGTTTTCTTTATTATCTTAAATCCAACGTATAGGACAGTATTTGGAACAAGTAGGCACCAAATAAATACATGTGAAATAAGATAATGAATGGTGTCTACAGTTTTATATATCTTAGGCACTATTAACTCATTCATTCTTTAAATAAATATTTATTGATCACTTGCTAGCCACTTAGAATGTATCAGTAAGTAAGACACACAGAAAGTCCTGCCTTATTGTACTTACTTTGTATAAGGGAAAATGGACAATTACAATAAGCAATAAATAAATAATTTTATAGTATGTTAGAAACCAATAAGTGATTCTGAAAAAGGAAAAGAAAAGTGAATAGCCTACTATACTGGGGATTAGAAATTTTAAGTCAGAGTCCAGGGCAGATTGCTGTATTAACCTATAGAAATGCTAGGTTCATTCCTTGGCTTTGCTACTCATTAGCTTCATGACCTCATTTTCTAAGACCCTTCTGCAAAATCAGTTATCTCAAAATTTACTGTGAGGTGCTTGCAACGATAACATTCTATTACTCTATGTCTAAGCTAAGCAACTCTGATCTATCACTGAGGATAAATCAGTGATATAAATGATTGTTAGAATCTAAGAATTCAAATGAGGGCATCATATTAAACCCCAAAACCCTGACTTTGATAATGTATGAACAAAACATATTTGGTATGCTTGAAACTCAGGACTAATTTTATACATCACCCAGAATCTCTGCATATGGAAAGTTGTTAATTATGTCATAGAATTTCTACAGTTATTAAAAATAATACAGTGGTAAGCATGAAATTACTTCACAGGAGAACATGAAGAAAATAACATTTTATAATGTTATATAATATAACACTGTTTTACATTTATGAGGTGATATAATGCCAAGTTTGCTTGGTTTTCTGGAATACAAAATTGTGATATAAAAAATGTTAGGGGCTTCCCTGGTGGTGCAGTGGTTGAGAGTCCGCCTGCCGATGCAGGGGACACAGGTTCGTGCCCTGGTCCGGGAAGATCCCACATGCCGCGGAGCGGCTGGACCTGTGAGCCATGGCCGTTGAGCCTGCGCGTCCGGAGCCTGTGCTCCGCAACGGGAGAGGCTACAACAGTGAGAGGCCCACATACCGCAAAAAAAAAAAAAAAAGATATTCATAGTCTGGGTTTAATGTGCTGGATGTACTGCCTGTCTACACTTTTCCAGGTGGTTCTTCAAACTAAAGCTTAACTACTTAAGAATTTCAAATATGACAAATAGCTTTTGAAGTTGACTTTTGTGTGTGAGTCAGAGAAACACAACATGGAACATGACTAAAAACAGCTCACAGAAACAAGGTTTAAGATCTGACATTTCTAAGCAGCAGGTTTCTTCTGTCCTCAGGGAGATAAACAAAACTACTGAAAACCCCATTAGGTATATTTATAGCCTGGAGTTAATGTCCAGGATGTAAACTAAGATGCCAGACTGCCAGCTACCAACTTTGGGATGGAAGAAAACAGCTTCTCACAGTGAACATTTTCATCCTTTTCTCATCAGTATTCCAAAAACATGGCACCTTAATCTTTCATGAAGCACAGGGGGAGACTTCTTTTAGATTACTTTCCATGAAAAATTTTATTTTTTTGTAAAACATTATCTGTGGAAAACTCACTGACCTGTTTTCTATTATACTTATTCTTGGATATGGGGAGAATGGGTTAGGGAAGCAGTGCTCAGAACTTTTCATGGGTCCTCAAATGGAAAAGAAACATGTGAATTAATAGCTAATGCTGTAGGAAGTGTACCAATGAGATATTCTAGGAAGAACAATTGTAGCTACTGGGAGGTGTGTGAAAACCAAAGAATATCTCATGTTTTAAATAATTGTAGTAGTTATAGGGTATCTAAAATACACTTTTCCATATAGCTTCAAGGGGTCTAACTAGTATATGTTATGGACTGTTTGTGTCCCCCCCAAATTCATATGCTGATGCCTTAATCTTCATTGTTGTTATATTTGGGGAAAGGAAATAATTAAGGTTAAATGAGGTCATAAGGATGGGACCCTGATCCCATAGGATTGATGTCTTTATTAAGAGTCACCAGAGAGCTCTCTCTCTCTCATTCCGTTTTTTTTTTTTTTTACATCTTTATTGGAGTATAATTGCTTTACAATGGTGTGTTAGTTTCTGCTTTATAACAAAGTCAATCAGTTATACATATACATATGTTCCCATATCTCTTCCCTCTTGCATCTCCCTCCCTCCCACCCTCCCTATGCCACCCCTCTAGGTGGTCACAAAGCACCGAGCTGATCTCCCTGTGCTATGCAGCTGCTTCCCACTAGCTATCTACCTTAAATTTGGTACTGTATATATGTCCATGCCTCTCTATCGCTTTGCCACAGCTTGCCATTCCCCCTCCCCATATCCTCAAGTCCATTCTCTAGTAGGTCTGTGTCTTTATTCCTGTCTTACCCCTAGGTTCTTCATGACATTTTTTTTTCTTAAATTCTATATATATGTGTGTTAGCATACGGTATTTGTCTTTCTCTTTCTGACTGACTTCACTCCATATGACAGACTCTAGGTCCATCCACCTCATTACAAATAGCTCAATTTCGTTTCTTTTTATGGCTGAGTAATATTCCATTGTATATATATGCCACATCTTCTTTATGCATTCATCCGATGATGGACACTTAGGTTGTTGCCATCTCTTGGCTATTGTAAATAGAGCTGCAATGAACATTTTGGTACATGACTCTTTTTGAATTATGGTTTTCTCAGGGTATATGCCCAGTAGTGGGATTGCTGGGTCATATGGTAGTTCTATTTGTAGTTTTTTAAGGAACCTCCATACTCTTCTCCATAGTGGCTGTACCAATTCACATGCCCACCAGCAGTGAAAGAGTGTTCCCTTTTCTCCACTCCCTCTCCAGCATTTATTGTTTCTAGATTTTTTGATGATGGCCATTCTGACTGGTGTGAGATGATATCTCATTGTAGTTTTGATTTGCCTTTCTCTAATGATTAATATTGTTGAGCATTCTTTCATGTGTTTGTTGGCAATCTGTATATCTTCTTTGGAGAAATGTCTATTTAGGTCTTCTGCCCATTTTTGGATTGGGTTGTTTGTTTTTTTGTTATTGAGCTGCATGAGCTGCTTATAAATTTTGGAGATTAATCCTTTGTCAGTTGCTTCATTTGCAAATATATTCTCCCATTCTGAGAGTTGTCTTTTTGTCTTGTTTATGGTTTCCTGTACTGTGCAAAAGCTTTGAAGTTTCATTAGGTCCCATTTGTTTATTTTTGTTTTTATTTCCATTTCTCTAGGAGGTGGGTCAAAAAGGATCTTGCTGTGATTTATGTCATAGAGTGTTCTGCCTGTGTTTTCCTCTAAGAGTTTGATAGTTTCTGGCCTTACGTTTAGGTCTTTAATCCATTTTGAGCTTATCTTTCTGTATGATGTTAGGGAGTGAACTAATCTCATACTTTTACATGTACCTGTCCAGTTTTCCCAGCACCACTTATTGAAGAGGCTGTCTGTCCTTTCTCCACTGTATATTCCTGCCTCCTTCATCAAAGATAAGGTGACCATATGTGTGTGGGTTTATCTCTGGCCTTTCTATCCTGTTCCATTAATCTATCTTTCTGTTTTTGTGCCAGTACCATACTGTCTTGATTACTGTAACTTTGTAGTAGAGTCTGAAATCAGGGAGCCTGATTCCTCCAGCACCATTTTTCGTTCTCAAGATTGCTTTGGCTATTCGGGGTCTTTTGTGTTTCAATAAAAATTGTGAATTTTTTGTTCTAGTTCTGTGAAAAATGCCAGTGGTGGTTTGATAGGGATTGCACTGAATCTGTAGATTGCTTTGGGTACTATAGTCATTTTCACAATGTTGATTCTTCCAATCCAAGAACATGGTATATCTCTCCATCTATTTGTATCATCTTTAATTTCTTTCATCAGTGTCTTATAATTTTCTGCATACAGGTCTTTTGTCTCCTTAGGTAGGTTTATTCTTAGATATTTTATTCTTTTTGTTGCAGTGGTAAATGGGAGTATTTTCTTAATTTCAATTTCAGATTTTTCGTCATTAGTATATAGGAATGCCAGAGATTTCTGTGCATTAATTTTGTATCCTGCTACTTTACCAAATTCATTGATTAGCTCTAGTAGTTTTCTGGTAGCATCTAGATTCTCTATGTATAGTATCATGTCATCTGCAAACAGTGACAGCTTTACTTCTTCTTTTCCGATTTGGATTCCTTTTATTTCCTTATCTTCTCTGACTGCTGTGGCTAAAACTTCCAAAACTATGTTGAATAAGAGTGGTGAGAGTGGACAACCTTGTCTTGTTCCTGATCTTAGTAGAAATGCTTTCAGTTTTTCACCATTGAGGACGATATTGGCTGTGGGTTTGTCATATATGGCGTTTATTAGGTTGAGGAAAGTTCCCTCTATGCCTACTTTCTACAGGGTTTTTATCATAAATGGGTGTTGAATTTTGTCAAAAGCTTTCTCTGCATCTATTAAGATGATCATATGGGTTTTATCCTTCAGTTTGTTAATATGGTGTATCATGTTGATTGATTTGCGTATATTGAAGCATCCTTGCATTCCTGGGATAAACCCCACTTGATCATGGTGTATGATCCTTTTACTGTGCTGTTGGATTCTGTTTGCTAGTATTTTGTTGAGGATTTTTGCATCTGTGTTCATCAGTGATATTGGCCTGTAGTTTTCTTTCTTTGTGACATCCTTGTCTGGTTTTGGTATCAAGGTGATGGTGGCCTTGTAGAATGAGTTTGGGAGTGTTCCTCCCTCTGCTATATTTTGGAAGAGTTTGAGAAAGATAGGTGTTAGCACGTCTCTAAATGTTTGATAGAATTCGCCTGTGAAGCCATCTGGTCCTGGGCTTTTGTTTGTTGGAATATTTTTAATCACAGTTTCAATTTCAGTGCTTGTGATTGGTCTGTTCATATTTTCTATTTCTTCCTGATTCAGTCTTGGCAAGTTGTGAATTTCTAAGAATTTGTCATTTCTTCCATGTTGTCCATTTTATTGGCATAGAGTTGCTTGTAGTAATCCCTCATGATCTTTTGTATTTCTGCAGTGTCAGTTGTTACTTCTCCTTTTTCATTTCTAAATCTGTTGATTTGAGTCTTCTCCCTTTTTTTCTTGATGAGTCTGGCTAATGGTTTATCAATTTTGTTTATCTTCTCAAAGAACCAGCTTTTAGTTTTATTGATCTTTGCTATCGTTTCCTTCATTTCTTTTTCATTTATTTCTGATCTGATTTTTATGATTTCTTTCCTTCTGCTAACTTCGGGGTTTTTTTGTTCTTCTTTCTCTAATTGCTTTAGGTGCAAGGTTAGGTTGTTTATTTGAGATTTTTCCTGTTTCTTAATGTAGGATTGTATTGCTATAAACTTCCCTCTTAGAAGTGCTTTTGCTGCATCCCATAGGTTTTGGGTCATCATGTCTCCATTGTCATTAGTTTCTAGGTATTTTTTTATTTCCTCTTTGATTTCTTCAGTGATCACTTCATTATTACGTAGTGTATTGTTTAGCCTCCATGTGTTTGTATTTTTTACAGATCTTTTCCTGTAATTGATAGCTAGTCTCATGGCATTGTGGTCGGAAAAGATACTTGATACAATTTCAATTTTCTTAAATTTACCAAGGCTTGATTTGTGACCCAAGATATGATCTATCCTGGAGAGTGTTCCATGAGCACTTGAGAAAAATGTGTATTCTCTTGTTTTTTTGATGGAGTGTCCTATAAATATCAATTAAGTCCATCTTGTTTAATGTATCATTTAAAGCTTGTGTTTCCTTATTTATTTTCTTTTTGGATGATCTGTCCATGGGTGAAAGTGGGGTGTTAAAATCCCCTACTATGAATGTGTTACTGTCGATTTCCCCTTTTATGGCTGTTAGTATTTGCCTTATGTATTGAGGTGCTCCTATGTTGGGTGCATAAATATTTACAATTGTTATATCTTCTTCTTGGATTGATCCCTTGATCATTATGTTGTGTCCTTCTTTGTCTCTTCTAATAGTCTTTAGTTTAAAGTCTATTTTGTCTGATATGAGAATTGCTACTCCAGCTTTCTTTTGGTTTCCATTTGCATGGAATATCTTTTTCCATCCCCTTACTTTCAGTCTGTATGTGTCTCTAGGTCTGAAGTGGGTCTCTTGTAGACAACTTACATATGGGTCTTGTTTTTGTATCCATTCAGCCAATCTGTGTCTTTTGGTGGATGCATTTAGTCCTTTTACATTTAAGGTAATTATCAATATGTATGTTCCTATTCCCATTGTCTTAATTGTTTTGGGTTTGTTACTGTAGGTCCTTTTCTTCTCTTGTGTTTCTTGCCTAGAGGAGTTCTTTTAGCATCTGTTGTAAAGCTGGTTTGGTGGTGCTCAACTCCCTCAGCTTTTGCTTGTCTGTAAAGGTTTTAATTTCTCCATCAAATCTGAATGAGTTCCTTGCTGGGTAGAGTAATCTTGGTTGCAGGTTTTTCTCCTTCATCACTTTAAATATGTCCTGCCAGTCCCTTCTGGCTTGCACAGTTTCTGCTGAAAGATCAGCTGTTAACCTTATGGGGATTCCCTTGTGTGTTATTTGTTGTTTTTCCCTTGCTGCTTTTAATATGTTTTCTTTGTATTTAATTTTTGACAGTTTGATTAATATGTGTCTTGGCATATTTCTCCTTGGATTTATCCTGTGTGGGACTCTCTGTGCTTCCTGGACTTGATTAACTATTTCCTTTCCCATATTAGGGAAGTTTTCAACTATAATCTCTTCAAATATTTTCTCAGTCCCTTTCTTTTTCTCTTCTTCTTCTGGAACCCCTATAATTTGAATGTTGGTGTGTTTAATGTTGTCCCAGAGGTCTCTGAGACTGTCCTCAGTTCTTTTCATTCTTTTTTCTTTATTCTGCTCTGCAGTAGTTATTTCCACTATTTTATCTTCCAGGTCACTTATCTGTTCTTCTGCCTCAGTTATTCTGCTATTGATCCCATCTAGAGTATTTTTAATTTCATTTATTGTGTTTTTCGTCATTGTTTGTTTCATCTTTAGTTCTTCTAGGTCCTTGTTAAATGATTCTTGCATTTTGTCTATTCTATTTCCAAGATTTTGGATCATCTTTACTATCATAATTCTGAATTCTTTTTCAGGTAGACTGCCTATTTCCTCTTCATTTGTTATGCCTGGTGGGTTTTTATCTTGCTCCTTTATCTGCTGAGTGTTTTTCTGTCTTCTCATTTTGCTTATCATACTGTGTTTGGGGTCTCCTTTTTGCAGGCTGCAGGTTCATAGTTCCCGTTGTTTTTGGTGTCTGTCCCCAGTGGCTAAAGTTGGTTCAGTGGGTTGTGTTGGCTTCCTGGTGGAGGGGACTAGTGCCTGTGTTTTGGTGGAAGAGGCTGGATCATGTCTTTCTGGTGGGCAGGTCCACGTCTGGTGGTGTGTTTTGGGGTGTCTGTGGCCTTATTATGATTTTAGGCAGCCTCTCTGCTAATGGATGGGGTTATGTTCCTGTCATGCTAGTTGTTTGGCATAGGGTGTCCAGCACTGTAGCTTGCTGGTCGTTGAGTGAAGCTGGGTGCTGGTGTTGAGATGGAGATCTCTGGGAGATTTTTGCCATTTGATATTATGTGGTGCTGGGAGGTCTCTTGTGGACCAGTGTCCTGAAATTGGCTCTCTCACCTCAGAGGCACAGCACTGACTCCTGGCTGCAGCACCAAGAGCCTTTCATCCACACAGCTCAGAATAAAAGGGAGAAGAAAGAAAGAGAGAGAGAGAGAGAGAGAGGAAGGAAGGAAGGAAGGAGGTTGGGAGGGAGGAGGTAAGGAAGGAAGGAGGGAAGGAAGATAAGATAAAATAAAATAAGATAAAATAAAGTTATTAAAATAAAAAATAATTATTAAAAAAAAACGGACAGTTAGAACCCTAGGACAAATGGTGGAAACATAGTTATACAGACAAAATCTCACACAGAAGCATACACATACACACTCACAAGAAGAGGAAAAGGGAAAAAATCATAAATCTTGCTCTCAAAGTCCACCTGGGATGATTCGTTGTCTATTCATGTATTCCACAGATGCAGGGTACATCAAGTTGTTTGTGGAACTTTAATCTGCTGCTTCTGAGGCTGCTGGGAGAGATTTCCCTTTCTCTTCTTTGGTCTCACAGCTCCCGGGGCTCAGCTTTGGATTTGGCCCCACCTCTGCATGTAGGTCACTGGAGGGTGTCTGTTCTTCGCTCAGACAGGACGGGGTTAATGAGCAGCTGCATCGGGGACTCTGGCTCACTCAGGCTGGGGGGAAGGAGGGGTACGGATGCGGGGCTAGCCTGCGGTGGCAGAGGCCGGCGTGACGTTGCAGCAGCCTGAGGCGCGCCATGCGTTCTCCCGAGGTAGTTGTCCCTGGTTCCCGGGACCCTGGCAGTGGCGAGCTGCACAGGCTCCCCGGAAGGGGGGTGTGGAGAGTGACCTGTGCTCGCACACAGGCTTCTTGGTGGCGGCAGCAGCAGCCTAAGTGTCTCATGCCCGTCTCTGGGGTCCGTGCTTTTAGCCGCGGCCCGCACCCATCTCTGGAGCTCCTTTAAGCAGCGTCCTTAATTTCCTCTCCTCGCGCACCAGGAAACAAAGAGGGAAGAAAAAGTCTCTTGCCTCTTCGGCAGGTCCAGATTTTTCCCCGGACTCCCTCCTGGCTAGCCGTGGTGCACTAACCCCCTGAAGGCTGTGTTCACACCCCAACTCCATTCCTCTCCCTGCACTCCTACCTAAGCCCGAGCCTCAGCTCCCAGCCCTGCCCGCCCCGGCGGGTGAGCAGACAAGCCTCTCGGGCTGGTGAGGGCCAATCCTCTGTGCGGGAATCTCTCTGCTTTGCCCTCCGCACCCCTGTTGCTGCCCTCTCCCCCGCGGCTCCGTCCCCCTCCGCCTCCCGCAGTCTCCACCTGCGAAGGTGCTTCCTAGTGTGTGGAAACCTTTCCTCCTTCACAGCTCCCTCCCACTGGTGCAGGTCCTGTCCCTATTCTTTTGTCTCTATTTATTCTTTTTTCTTTTGCCCTACCTTACCTTTTGGGAGGTCTGAGGTCTGCCAGAGTTCAGTAGGTGTTCTGTAGGAGTTGTTCCACGTGTAGATGTATTTCTGGTGTATCTGTGGGGAGGAAGGTGATTTCTGCGTCTTACTCTTCCACCATCTTCCCCTCGTCCCGACAGCAGGATTCTCTCATTCTTTCTTTTTCTTTCTCCCTATGCACACACAAAGAAGAGGTCATGTGAGCTCACAGTGAGATGGTGACCACCTACAAGCCAAGAGAAGAAGCCCGAGAATGAAACTTTCCTTGCCAGTGTCTTGACCTTGGACTTCCAGCCTTTAGAAATGTGAATACTAAATTTCTGTTGTGAAAGCCACTCAGTGTGTGGTATTTCATTATGGCAGCCCAAGTAAGCTAATAAAGTATATAAAATTTAGGAAAAACAACTATATTTCTATATAAGCAAAACTTTCCTAATTAGTATTCTAAGGTGGAATTGACTGTTTTGAAGGAAACCCTGAGTTCACTGTAATTAGAGATCAAGAAATAAGCAAAGACTTCTTTGAGTGAGTTTTTGGTATGAATGGGATTCTGGCATCAACTACATAATGGGGTTAAGTTGTAGATGGATGAAAATTTTATTCCAAAATTGGACAAAAATTTCTGATTCTGTGAACTGAATTGGCAATGTTGACCAGGGAACACATTTATGAAAGCAATGTTAGTTAATGTAATTGTGAACTTTTAAAATGTGAGAAGAGGGAAAAAAAATCAGTAAAGGAGACTAAGAAAAATCATGAGTTCCAATGTTGGTGAAAGAGATGGTATTAAGAGAGATTGAGGTAACATTGAAATATGAAAAGGCATTGTAAGATATTTGGTGATAGAGGCAAGACTGTTCAGGTTTCCATGAGTTTACTAATTAACAACTGACCATGATAATAGCTGGGGAGAAAATGATTACTATTCCTTTTTTTTGCTATCTCATATAAACCTACATTTTTTCTTTTTATTTTTTTAAGGGTAAGGGCTC
The DNA here is from genome assembly GCF_964270905.1 of Leucopleurus acutus. Taxonomy (NCBI): domain Eukaryota; kingdom Metazoa; phylum Chordata; class Mammalia; order Artiodactyla; family Delphinidae; genus Leucopleurus; species Leucopleurus acutus. The sequence goes on from NC_139146.1 coordinate 54,231,382, forward strand.
CATTTATGTATTTAAATTACTCTTTGATAAAGTTATCAAGTCCCATGAATAGATTACAAGACACTGATGCCGGATTAGAAATGGTTTTTAAATATTTCTAATAATCATTAAAGCAGAATAAATTTTAAAATATTTAGTCACTTTTAAAGACTGATTCTATAATTTATAACCTTAAGCATGCCCAAGCATTGTTAAATTTTTAAAATGTTCTCCACACTTACTAGAAACTTAACATTTTTTCTCTACTATCCATACTTATTTTTCTCTGGGACTTATTCCTTGAAATCATTATCTTTATGCTGAACTAGTATTTGTCTGAGCAACACTCTTAATATAGCAAGAAAAATAGCCTAAAGAATTCTACTACCCTATGGATTAAACTAACAGTCCAAGAATCTTGATAAGTAAGCAAAATTCACATTCAGACAAAATTTACAGATTTATTAGCCTTTGTATAAGCAGATACTTTTAAGTCTCAACCTTTTATGCACAAGTTGCCAATTACTTAAAATTTTTTGCAGCTGTTATGTGACAACTTAAAAATAAAATATTTGACCTTTTGTTTAGAAAGCTGTGAATAAAAATATAGCATAACAAGACATTTTTCAGCTGAGATGTTTAACACGCAAAGTTTGGTTGAAACGAATGTTTGCCAAAAGTTTTTACATTCTGCCTTTACATTGGCAAAGGAAGAAATCAGAGAACTGGTTTCCACAGATTCTATATGGCAAGCCCTCAGCAACTGAATGTCAAATCTGGTGTAGAAGACTATCAAGTGTACTTTTCCATCTAAGAGAACAAAATATTTTTTATTGCTCTATTGCATTTGTCTAACAAAACTAATTGAATTTTTGAATGTTTGGGTTTTCCCTCCTTGATATTTTTATGATCTGACTCAACAAGATTGTTGAAATCGTCATCTGCAATTTTGATTTGCAATTTTACATCCCTGTAACGCAGCTTCCATGTTGCTGCCATGGAAGTCTTTCAAAAATGCAAGCTTAATTGTTTTATTGCCAATTTGAAATAATTCAGTATCCCACATTAGAAAAAGCCCACACTCTTCAGTCCATGTGTGTGTGTGTGCGCATGCACGCGTGCACACACGCATGTGTGTAAAATCAGGCTCAGGTCTATTTCTCCACTTTCTTTAAAAACTACTTTCTACTCACACTACACCACTTGAAGTTTTCAGAAAGTGCCATGTTGTTTCATCTATGTTTTATTTTAACCTCGGACGGACGGCGTAACTCCAACTTTCTAAATGCCTGCCTCTTCTTCACCACCAATAGCCTAGGGAAACAGGCTGGACTATTTTACTTACCTTTCAAATTTTATTTCAAAGGTCCATTCATTTATTCCAGGTATGTCAGACACCTTCCTTCTGCAAGATTAAATTATTCAAACCAACACTTGTGATACTGTTGAACTTTGTAAATGTTTCTCTCATAAATCCTCTAGCATTTTATTGTATTTATTTACTTCCGTTGTCTAGCTCCCGCTTCAAAATCAGTGACTCTCAAGAGGTGAGAGTTATATAAGAATAAGTTACATAAGAATAAGTCAGTGAGAGGTGATGGACATGGGGGAGGGGTGTCAAACTCCAGGGTTTAATGTTCTTCACCAGTTATTGTTTACGCCTAGAGTGAGAGCCTGAGATCAACTTGAGCCAAGGACAAGGTCTTTTCTGTCTCTTTGTAACCAGTACTCAGCAAAGTGTCTGGCAAATACAAGCTGCACAATAAATACGTATTACACAAATGAATGGATGCTTACTCATGAGAAGTTTACAGATATACTGAGTGTGTGCAAACATTTTACTTTTCTTCTTCTCTTTTGTTAAAATTTTCAGTTGTGGGATGAAGGAAAGGCCTGTTTTATATGTATGTATATATTTGATACGTGTGCATGTTTATATGATGTATATTTGTAGATACAGTAGAGTCTGAACTCTGAAAGAGTGGAGTCTTTCCTGTTTTACTTCTTTGTATCTTTGTATCTCCCAGCCTTTATCAGAATGTCAAGTAGGTAGGTGCTCAATAAATACTTGGTGATTAAATGAATGCATTTGCTGATATATAGTTGGATGGAAAAGAATTGATGTTTTAAAAGCTGCCTCTGTTTTCATCAGTTGCTCTAGGAATAGAGATAACTTTCATCTTTGAAAGGGCAGCTTCCATTATTAAAGAAACAAAAGAAAGCGTACACACATGTGCGCACGCACACACACACACACACAAGCACACACTCAAATATGCCTTTCTGATATACAGAGGTAAAGCCCAGGGTCTAGGTTTTATACTCGGGAGGAAAAAGCTAAGGTTTGCTCTGCATATTAAAGTAAAATGATTGCTTCTATTTCACAACCAAGACTGTGAGTTCTTTGGAATTTTGCTTATCTTTATCTATACAGTGCTGAGCATAATTCTTGGCATTTGATGCTGGCTCCATAAATCTTAGTTGTCTGGAACTAAATGTATTGACTTGAACGGATTTAGGGCTCAGCAAACAGCAACATTGATCCCTTGTACAACATATATCTAAGTTTATATTTGCATTACCATATAATTTAAAAAGAAAAACAGGAAACACATTGATATATCAGACCATAAAGATTTACATAATAGCAGAAAGTGTTTACTTAAAACCAAAAGATTATTTTGATATCTGGATTGAAATTGTTTGGAAAACCACATAACAGTAGCTTCCTGTCAACTACTATGTGCCAAACATGGTCCTAAACCATTTGTAAACATCATTACATTTAATCCTAGAAGTCATTGTTATTCCCATTTTACAGATAAGGAAATTGAGGCTCAGAGTTTAAGAGACCATCACAGGATGGCACCACTAGGAGATTTGCCCAATTTCATACTGTACTGCCAGATTGGTAATATTAATGTCTTGCAGTGCAGGGCTGAAAATAAAAACACAAATTTAGTGCCTGTGGAGGAAGACATTCTCTTCTCTGCTATTGAAAATATGCAACGTCTGTTCTAATTTAGATGTGAAGGGGAAAATGGAGCAGCAAGCAGGATTTTTAAACCAATGATATACATTTAATTTTTTGTCTTCGAATATTTGTACTGAAATCTCAATAATAAAAAACCCATACTTGTGTTCTATATGCATTTTATACTTCCACAGGGTAATTGCTTCTTTATAATAAAATATGAAGGAGATGTTTCAAAAATTTTGATCACTGTTCTTTTTCCAATTAGTCATGGCCCAACAGATGTTTTCAAAATGATAAAATGGTTTCATCAATCTCATTAACATTAGTATTTGAGAAATTACTTTCCTTTAAAATATCTAAGGCTAGAGCACAGCTAATTGCTGTATTATGCAAAATTGCCTGGCGCTACCAGAATCCTATCAACTTTAGAAAAGTAGGAGCAGTACACCCAAAACACTGTCCAGGCATATTTAAAGGCAAAATATGCTCCTGCTTTCTTTTGCAATATTTAATATGAAGCACATAATTTCCCCCTCAAATAACTAAATAACTTCTTTATCAGGTTCTCAAGTTCTCTCTTTCTCTCTCTCTTTTCCTTTCTCTCTCTCTTTCTCTTTCCATCTGGAAGTCGCTCATCATTTGTCAGTAAATGACTGTGATAGTTTATGTCTTATCTATTCATACACCTAAATTCTGAATACCACTTAACCAAACTTAGCATGGCTGGTTGAAATTAGAGCCCTACAGTCTGTCTTAATGAATGATAATATTAATTCTGATAAGAGTGTAATCACTTATTAAGTATAGTAATGTTAAGAGTTTTATTTCTCTTTTAATCAATACAACTGTGTAAGCAAGGTGCTGCTAATCTGCCAAAGTACTATCTCTAATTGGACAGGGTGCCTAATTAACGATATCAGATATGTCAGCTCCATCTGTGGTCTTCATTCATTCATTCATCCATTAACTTATTCATAATAAATATATTATTGAGCACCTTCTATGGGCCAGGTGCCATTCTAAGTTCTTTTAGGAAATACAACAAAGATGGAAACAGATGAAGTATCTCTCCTGGAGTTTACACCCTCTTCTTTGATAGTAACATAAATAGGAACAAACCCCATCTCATCCCTTGCCTCTATCATTTATCCTTATCCCACAGCTGTTTTTCTCACTGAATTAAAACAGACCTCAGCAGGCATTCTTGTTATTTCAATCATCTTAAATCACACCTTAGCTCACCACAGAAATTTTATCATGACTTTAAACAAGAAAAATGAGTCACAGAATAGTCTATTTGCATCTCAGTAGGCCACGTGCAAATGTAGAAATGTGTAGGGCATGCATCTCATGATCTGTAAGTATCTTCTGTCAGACTAAATATTTTGCACCCGAACTGCTTTGGTGCTGAGTATCTAGTCAATAGCTTTCCAAGCAGGACCATACAACAGAAGGCTTTTTCGTGGTCTGCTCTTAACAATCAAATGTATCAGCAAGTAGATTAGCTAGAAACTTATGTTACATACTGAATAAAGTGCAACTATTTTAAACAGCTCCATGTGTGTCACTTATCTTGTTTGTTTGCTTCAAGTATCTAACTGAAAGAGAAAGATTTGGCCTGAATAATCCTGATCATTAAATCAGTTTATCTTTAACTCTTATATTTAACGCTTAACATTTAAAAAAAATGTTTCCTTTGAAAAATTTAAGGACCACATTTATTTTCTGTGGTGTTAAGACCCGCTTTTCTCAGAACTCCATCCTTATACTCTTCAGATGAACATATAGACACTGTGGCATACTTTCAGTATTTTTTCATGAAAACTTATAGTTTCACACACAAACACACACAGACAAAATTGCTCTCAGGGGAAGTTAGGCAATATCTGGAGACATTTTTTGGCTGTCGCAATGGGCCGGATGCTACTGGCATCTAGTGGGTAGAGGCTAGGAATACTGCTATTTACTCTACAATGCATAGAACAACCAACCCCCAACAAAGAATTATCTGGCCCCAGATGTTAATAACATTAAGGCTGAGATACCCTGATCTGGGTAGAGTGTGATGGTAGAGTCAAAAATTTCATTTCTGATATAATGTCACTCATTTGTCAATAGGGTTGCCAGATTTAGAAAATAAAAATACAGGATACCAGTTACATTTGTATTTCAAATAATAATTTTTTTTATAGCACAGTCTGTACTCTTAGGGGTAGAGCTGGGAAGGCCATTCAGTGTTTATGTGTCCAACATCCTGCCTGAAAATAGACCCTTTGCCTCCTGGAATATAGCTACTCATATACATACAACTTTGACTTGCCATCATGTTCATGCCACAGAATTCCTTCATCAGAGAAGTCTAAGTATTAGCAGTCTTACTTATGTTTTCTATTGATTTGCTCTGATTGAACTATAAGATCCTTAAAGGCAAGGATAATATTTAAATGTGCTCTGCCTTTAATTAGTAGTCAGTTAATAATCTCCTTAAAAAGACCTAGTGAAACAGAGGTGGGTCTTGAATAATAGGAGAACTTCAGATAGTAGAGATCAGTGGACTAGGTGTTCATGATGGCCAAATACATAAGTAGGCTTGACCTATACTGAAAGTGGTGTGGAATATAATCTCATTTGAAATCATGTGAATGATAAAGACTTGAGAGAGGGAAAAAATAATTAGGAAACATGTGCTCATATTTTACAGGGTTTTGATTGTTAGAAAGAGGATTCAGTGTGGTTGGGCAATGGAGAGCCAAACTGGTTACGGGACAGAGAAGCCACCTGATACAAGGGAACTTTAGGAAAAGCAGTCATTGGTTTTTAAGTAAGAAAAGAGTTGGGAAATATCAGCATAGAACATCCAAATATTATGGAAGCCATTTGTTATTTATGCAGAGCACTTATTATAACATTTAAAAGGCACGCAATTTTCTTATTCTTTGGTATTAAATTCTAATTTCTGCATCATTCTTTTATAAAACTACAATTCAGTTCTGTGAGACTAACTGCAATATTACAAAGAATATAAAATCTGCATAAAATGGAATATACCTCTGATTAATAAATCTTCAAAGATAGATCAGAAGACCTGATTTAGACATGGTTATCTAAGGTCCTGAAATACTTCCAAGTTCTCTAAATTGTCAGGTATGCAGCTGCCCAATATTCTTTGATTTATGCACAATTTTTCAAAAAGATGTAGTTTTGCCTCATGGTTAAGAAAAGATAAATGGCTATGTATTTTCCAATGATGCCTATTAAAATTAGGCTTCAGTGATGTCAGATAAAATCTCCTTTCATTTTTAGCAGAAAAGAGGCAGATCTGAGATGAAGAGTTTATTAAGTTTATGTGTCAAGGCAATTACATAACTGTTTATTTTAGTTAGCATAATATTTTGTTGTACAATCCATGCTATTAACTTATACCATCTCTATATAATTTGATTTTTTTCTTTTCAAATGTACCCTCCTACTTATTTGTTGTGACTGCCTCACTTACATGTGTCTATAACAAGTGTTCAAAATATTTCTCTCAAGGTGCTCTTTGCTCAACACACCTTAGGCAATTCTATGGATAGATGTTGTGGTGAATTTTCTAAGTATACTCTCAGATCCCTGAAGTTTTCACTTGAGTTTGGCCATTGAAGAATGCCATCCACATCCTCTATTCTTTATCTTCCTATCTACATTTACTTCCCTGCCATGCCATTATCGAATTCTATCTGATCCAAGACACCTTCCCACATCACTTCCATCAGCATAAATTTCTCATTTTTATCCCCCTCACTCCTATAGCACTTTGTATGAATATTTATTACACTATTTATGCAAGTCTGACTTATTAACAATTTATAAGTACTTACCTTATTTACTAACTTAAGAATCCCTGTGATATAATGGGAGGAGGGGAGATAGCAGTGGGGAAACATACACTATTGATTTTTAATTAATCACAATGTCTTAAACATCTACCTTGAACATTCTAAGCTTTCAGTAAATCTTTACTGAATTAAATAAAATGTCTGAAAGTCAGTTTTAATAATTTTGTTTTGAAAACATATTGATTTTGACAGAAAAAAATCTGGACATAGATATGAATTCAAGAAATATTAAATGTGGTGAATGGCAAAAGATCAAAGTATAATCCCTGTCACTTGATTTCTGACCTTGAAAAAGTTACTTTGGGGGCACAAAATACTGATACATGATCCAGCATATTTTTGTTATTTTCCATCTTGATAATTATGTGATGTTTGAAAATGACTACATCTAGATATTAATTTTGTCATTTAAACAATTAGAAAAATAATAGCATCTAAGTTTACTTCTTCATGGGATGAACGTGAGCAACAACTAAGACAAATGAATAGAATTATAAGGACTATAGCAACTGAAATCATCATTAGTGCTACTTTCTCTTTCATGATCTACTATGTTGGATCAAGAAATACTCTCTTGTTGACTTACACAAATTTTAATATGATTAGTGGAACAATGGTTTTAGAGTGTTTTATAATTTGTAAATCATGTTTGTATATATTAACTAAACCCTAATGGTAGACTTGGAAGATTAGCTTTATCTACACACTACTAAAAATAAACTATTAAACAAAATTTTAACATCTTAGCTATGCTTTTGTGTGTGTGTGCGTGTGTGTGAAAGAGAGAGAGAGAGAGACAGAGAGCGAGTGAGAGAGAAAAAGAGAGAGAGACTTGTCTTTTCTTCCTTTTGCCCTAGAAAATTTACGTAGTGCCTTATTTTTAGTTCAGATTTCTTTTTCTTCATGATCCTTAAACATGGTGTGAACAGTATGAAGCCTAATATCTAAATAGAAAATACTTACCATATTATTGCTATTTCAAGCAAAAAGAAATAGAATAAATAGAATGACTCAGCATGTCAACATAAGAGGCACTGGTCATCATCGTATTTAGGATGTTATTGAGAAACACTTACTGGACATCTATTCTATTTGAGTAACTGGAAGATCTCATACATGTGAAGTAAAACCTCAACATTGCTCTTCAATGTCTTCAGAAAATGGCGCATTTTTATAAGCATATCTTTCAAAAAATATTCATGTTAATTTTGTTCAAAACCGCAGAATAATTCCAAAACGTTAGGCCTATTTCATGTGACCTAACATAAACTCAATGAAGAAATTACGCACTTTGGTTAATCATAAAGTAAGGTTTTCAAAGCCTAAAAGTCTCAAAACTAGCTGGAGGGATTCTTCTGTTTTCCAATATCCTATTGCTAAGGGTGCTTTGACAAAGGTTTTATACAGTCCAAATGATGTTTTTTATTCAGCAGAGTTGATCACTTGTTTTATAAAATCCTTAATTTCTGCAGTATTTGGTGCTCTTTTCTAACCTACTTTGAAAATCAATTCTTTAAATTCTCATTCAGGGCTTCTAGGCTCATTGCAAACTTGAGTCATGTCTTCTATCTAACTATTCTCATGTTTTTCATACTTTTATCCCCTAGAAGTCCTCATTTTTCAGAACTTCTCTCTCTTTTTAATTTCTTCTGATCATATTCTGAATCTATTCCTACAGTTTAATTTATTTTCTCTGCGTATATATTATCAGATTTTATAGTCTGAAATCTCTCTTAAAGTTCAGATTTGTAATTTCGACTTTTTGACATCAGCACAAAGATGCTCCAATATAATCTTATCTGACTAGATCAAACAAATATATGATATCTACCTCAAATCCGTCACTCCTTTTTTCATCTTCTTGATTTGTTAATTATATGAGCATTACCCTAGATATCTTCATTTTAAATAAACTCTTGACGTCAACATCCGAATTTTCTCTCGTGTTGTCAAAACTGATCCAATTATATGGATTCTGCCTCTGTACTACATCATGCATTTATTCATTCTTTTGTTAATTTTTCATCCATTCATCAATCCAGCAAACATTTCTCCTTTCTTCCCCATTTAACTAAGTCTCATTAGCAGTATTCTGAGACAGTCTTCTAACCGGTCTCTATTTCTCCTTTCTGCCACCATTGGAAACCATCACACACACAAAACAAGTTCACACACACAAAACAAGTACACACACACACACACACACACACACACACACACACACACGACTATTAACTCCTAAAACATAAAACATAGTTCTGATAATATCACTCTCTAATTAACAAACAATGATTTCTTGTTACTTTCCATCGTAAGCCTATTGTCCATTGGCAGCTCATGGTCTATATAACATTGAGTCAATCTATCTGACCAAACTTCTGAGTGCCCTGTGCATATGACCTATGTTCGAACAAAACTAGATCATCCACTGTTTCCTGAACACTGCTTGTGAATCTATGGTCATAATAGTCGTCTTCCTAATTCATCACTACCACCCATCTGCATCTGTCAAGGCTTAGCTCAAATTCCATCCTCCTTAAAGATTGCTTTTGGATTCCCCTTAACTCAGTGCTATCTCTTTTCCTAGAAAGTCCAATAAATCTTTGTTTTTCCATTTCTTTCTGAATTTGTCATAATTTAGGATTTTCAAACTGAAATTCAGGGAGCTGAGGGTTTCCTCAGAGATGTTGCAGAAATTGTCTTAGAGGACCAGGGAAAGGAGTAAATGAGTATAGGTTCAAATTTTAAAACCCAAGCTTGAATCAAACTCATTATATTTTTATTTTATTTTATATATAGTGTTCTTCCAGTTGATATTTATTTTGAAACAGGGTTTTCAGTTTTCATCTTTTGGAAAGCAAAGACCTTACTTAATTAAGTTTTATGTACTAATTTAGCATGAATCCATTTCTACTGTAAGTTTGTTAAGAGTGAAGGTTATATTTTACTCACTTTTGCTACCTACTTCCTTCCCTAGCATCAAAAAGAACCCTGAAGAAGTAAAATAATAGAGTGCTAAATTAATCTGGCTGTTTTTCAATGGATATGCCTGGCAGAAAAAGCATGTTTCTGAATATGGTCATGGTCCATCTAGGAGAGCTGAATTCGATCCAAAGACCTTTGTTTTTCACAGGCAGGGAGTTCCACGTAGCAGTGGTTAGAGCCTAGTCTCCAGAGGCACTCTGGTTTCAAATCCTGTCTCTGCTACTTGCTAGCTAAGTGATCATGGAAATGTTTACATTATCTCTCTGGGTCTCAATGTCCTCATCTGGAAAACAATGAAGTATGATAAAAGTACCTACTTCACATAGTTGATGCAAAAAATAAGTGAGTTAAAATATGTAAAGCTCTTGGAATGGTACCTTGTCTTGCACATGGTAAGAAGTATATGTGTTAGTTATTTTCATTTTAGGATATATTTATATAAGTACTATATATATTTATGTTGTATTTTATATTTATTTATTGTTGTATATTTGTCATCTTAATCTGCCCAGCATTGAGTTCTTTTCCTATGCTTGAAGGACTCTTGTCTGCTAAGGACCCAAATCTCACTCCTAATACAAGAGAGCAGATGACTTTCTATTTACACTTCATGCTCAGTCAGGCATGTAATGTAAGCTTAACCAATTAGATGAGCCATCTCAATGCTTTGACATAGGAGCTAATGAGGCAAACAACAAAGAGAGTGGAGAATCTCTTTTGATGGTGGTACCAATGACAGAAGTCCTTGCAATATAATATCCAAGGAAAACTGGTAGTGGCAGGGCAGACTGCAGTGGCCAGGCATTTAATAGTCTCAGATGTTATAAATTCATTACAGCTGTGGTTCCAGTAGTCTGGCTACTTTTTCTTCTCAATCCTTTCATAGCCTATTTCTCCAATCATCCCAGCGATAATGGGAACCACCAAATATCTACTTAAATGATATATACATAACAGCTTTATTGAGATACAATTCACATACCATGCAATTCACTTTTTTAAAATATACAGTTCAGTGGTTTTTGGTATATTCATAGAGTTGTACAATAATCACCACATCAATTTTAGAATATTTTCATCACCCCAAACAGAAATCCTGTACCTCATAGCAGTCCTTCCACCACAACCCTAACACCCTCAGTCCTATAGGCAATTTCTGTCTCTAAAGATTTGTCTATTCTGGATATTTCATGTAAATGGAAACATACAATACATGATATTTTGTTGCTCGCTTCTTTCATTTAGCATCATGTCTTCAACGTTTATCCATGTTGTAACATGTATCATTACTTCATTTTTCTTTCACAAAATATCCCATTTTAAGAATACACATATTTTATTTTCTGTTTATCAGCTAATAGATATTTGGTTTGTTCCCACTTTTAGGGGTTAGTTTTTTGAGACCAGTCTTTGAGACTTGTTCTGACTCTAGGACTGCTCTTCTCAGCTGAATCTTTTGCTAGTTTTCTCTGGTGAACTAGCTGGCCTACAGCTAGCTTGCTGTACTCTTTGACCTACCAAACTCCTTCTAGTTGCTTACCACCAAAATCTCCACTGTTTTTAATACTGCCCTTAGATTTTAATTTCCTGTACTCTGTACTCTGTTCAAAATGAAGTCAATTCCTTTGGAAAGGGCTTGAGAACTCTCTATTCTTTTGTCTATCTCTATGCCTACACAAAATCTCTGAGTTAGGAACAGGGACAGTGGCCCACTTCTCTCAGAGTGACGTGGGGTGTTCAGGGTGGTGGCAGCCTCTGCTTTTCTCTGCTTGCATCTTGCAGCATGCAGCCTCTACCCTAGGCATGCCCTGGGTATTCTCCAGTTCCAGTATTCTAGACCTGTGTGGGGTAAAGCCTCCCGTCACACATCTTACAATCCCTTGAACTCTCAGAGGCACTCACCTGGAGCCCAGCTTCTACAATGCCAAGATGACGGGGCATTGGAAACATGGTGTACTGCAGCTTTTGAGTCATGGTTGACCTTGGTTGGGAGCTGGGGGAAAAGAAAGCCTCCATCTTCTTGGCAACACACATCCAGGGCCCAGGGCCCAGAGCCCAGAGTGGTGCTTCCATCTGCTGAGCTGTTGTGCAGGAGGCGGTAGGATGTGGGGAACTGTGCTCAGCTGCCACAGACTCTTGCTATTCTCACTAAGATTTAGTTTCTTCATTTATTACATGCCCTTAGGACCATTTATAGATACTTTAATTTTTTTATGATTTTCACCATTAGTGGTTATTTCACTGGGTGACAGTTTTGTAGAACTCTTCACACTGCCATTCTGAAGTCACACCCTTCAGTGTTCTATCAGTAAATCCCCTTTCTGCTTATACAATCCAAATTTAGTTTTGATTTATTTTTTGCATCTCGGAACACTGGCTAGTATTGTATTGAAGCTCTGCCATAAGATCTCCAGATAGCAAGACCTCCTGTGAGAGTGGCCTGTATTTCTCACCCTTGATAAATGTGAGAGTGGGACTTAAATGAAAGCAGAGAATAAAATGAAATTCCACCCTGAACTTTCAAGGTTTAAGCTATTCTTGTGCCTCCTTCAATGGAATAGTCTATACTTCCAAATATGGATATATTGAAGAGATACTGTCTTAGCCCTCCCTTTTACTCTGCAAGTGATTTTATGTAATCTATATTTAGTTGTATAGCAACTCTTTCATGAGGTCAAAATTCAAATGGGATCTTATGTCAATTTTAATGTAGAAATATACTTGCTTATAATTAAAAGATTTTGAGTTAATCTGCATTTAAAATTCTCTAATCTCTATATATCACTCCTATAGTTTGAGAAACAGTGTGTAGAAATATCTCAAATGATATTAGTCAATATTCATGAAGAATAAATAAAATGTAATAATATGAGTGTGTATTTATTCCCACATTACAACTCTAATTCTTTAAAATACCAGGTTTTACTAAAGAGGACCTTTAGGACAAGTTGTTAGGGAGGTGTTTGCTTATTAAACAAAATTCAGACTTAATTGTAAGAAGATTTTGAAACAGTCTGTGTTTTCTTCTGGGAAAGTTTCTTGCTCTGTGACTCCACACCCATTCTGAACAACTGTGAACAAAGATGTGTCAAAGGCAGATCCATCTGCTAATGTCCATTGTAGCCAGAGGTACCAGCCCCTTGTCAGAGTTCTCAATCACCACCCATTTCTAATGATTAGGAGACGATGCGATAGAATAAAAAGTCACCAGACTGAAGTCCCACATCTTAGATTGGTGTATTCTAGTTATTTCTGTACTTGCACTTTTTCCACTGATAAGCTATAAGCTTTTTGTGAGCAGAGACCATGTTTTATGTGATTTCTTTCTTCTCGGTATGCACCATAGGATCTTTTTTTCCCCAATTTTTTATTATTGTGGTAAAATACAAATAACATAAATTTACCACCTTAAGCATTTAAGTGTTTAACTCAATAGTATTAAATATACTCATGATGTTGCGCAACCATCACCACTGTCCATGCCATTAACTATTTTCATCTTGTAAAACTGAAACTCTATACCCATTAAACAATAACTCTTCATTCCCCCCTCCTCCTAGCCCCTAACAAGCACCATTCTATTTTTGTCTCTGTGATTTTGATGACTCTACATACCTCCCATAAGGGGAATTATGCAGTATTTGTCTTCTTGTGACTGGCTTATTTTACTTAGCATAATGTCATCAAAGTTCATCCACGTTGTAGCATAAGTCAAAATCCCCTTCCCTTTTAATATTCCATTGTGTGTACGTACCACATTTTACTTATCTGTTCATTTGTTGACGGACCCTTGGGTTGCTTCCACATTTTAGTTACTGTGAACAATGAATACTGCTAAACATGAGTGTACAAATGTCTCTTTGAGACCCAGCTTTCAACTCCTTTGGGCATATACCCAGAAGTGGAATTGCTGGATCATATGGTAATTCGATTTGTAATTTTTTGAGGAACCACTGTATTGTTTTCCACAGCAGCTGTACCATTTTACATTCCCACCAACAGTGTATAAGGGTTTTGATTTCTTCACATCCTCACTAGAACTTGATACTTTCTGGGTTTTTCTGTTGGTTTCTGTGTTTGTTTTTGTTTTGATAGAAGCCATCTTAATGGGCATGATATGATATCTCATTGTAGTTCTGGTTTTCATTTCCCTAATGACTAGTTATACTGAGTGTATTTTCATATGCTTATTGGCCATTTGTCTATCTTCTTTGAGGAAATGTCTGTTTATACACTGTGTAAACAGATTCCTTCCCATACTGATATTTTGGAAGTGTCACATATCCTCTCTAAGCTTTGGCTTCATCATTTGCAAAATTAAATTATTTTCAGTTATATTTTTCAGGCCAAGTAACTGTAATTCTATTTTTTTAATATTCCATTTTATAGTTGATACTTATCAATCAACCAGTTCTTAGTAGTAAAATATATATATATATATATACATACATATATATATATGTATCGCCTAATCTTTTTCTCAGTTTTTTGTGTACCTAATCTCTCTACAACCTATGTGAATAAGAACTGCATTTCTTAATTATTTGATCACCATCTTGAGAAATTAAGCCTGATGCAGACTACCGATAAAGAAAAAACTCAGCTTTAAATTCTCCTAAATTTACCAACCTTTTATAGAAGGAATAGATGGCGGATTTTTGCCAGAACCTTCTTCTATGACTGTGATGATCTGAGAATATCTTGTACCAGTAATCAGTTCACAAAATAGCAGCCTGTATGAATATATCTCCTCTGCATTCTTTGTGCTATATGACAAAGACATTTCTTTAAAAAATATATTTCAGTTATTTAATAAGTTTGTGCATATTTGTTAGATTGTTGTTTCATTTTATTTTATCTTTTTACAGAAAGATAAAACTATAAGACTACTGCTTATCAATTTATCTATAAGTTTATATTTTATTTATTTTATAAGTTTATATTTTATTTATCTGTAAGTTTAATTTATCTATAAGTTATTGTCCAAGGAATATCTAAATATGCAGACAATATTAATACCAAGGAAAAGTTTTAATGGAATTAACTTACATTTGCTTAAAACAATCTGTTCGGATCATACATCATGCAGTGTAGCATGAATTTTGTACGTTTAAATATCCAGCCAGTTTTCATGTTGATTATAGTCATGTACATGTTCTTTACTTGCCTGGTCTTTTTTCAAAGTCTGTAGGAAGATGGTTTTTAAATAATTATTGTGCAGAACATGTTCCATTACCAGGATCAAGGTGTTCTGCTGCTATAATTGAATAATGAGTCTTTTCCCAATTTGTAGAAAAATACCTAATGGAGATAATTTTTTTTTAATTTTATGTTTTTCTTCCAAATATATTTGTCTTAGAACATCAACTCTTGTTGTTTCTTATCAATCCCATATGTATGTAAAATGATATTTTATATGCCACAAAATTGTGTATTTGTAATTTAAAGGTGACTTATCCTGGGTATCTCAGTATTTCAGTGGTGTTTCACAAAGAGCACTGTGACTTGCAACTGCTAAACCAACTGAATAATTTTGAGAACCACTGATCTAAGTAAGAACTTGAAGAAAACAGAAGGGAAATTATAAATGTAGAAAAGGTGAACTTAATATTCCTTGCCAACAAAACTCTGAATACTACAAGGTGTGCTAACCCATCTAGTGTAACTAAGTGAAATCATTCATCAAGTGCCCTTAACAATTTTCCAATAGGAAACTTTGAGAGATTGCCAACCAAATAGAATGGATATTGAAGCTTAGTCTTTCCTTATTTGGATGCAAATGCTCTTCGTGATAAAACATTTATAAAAGTTCATTTACCAACAGTAATGGCAATTCAAATACTGAAGCTAATTTTATTTGAACATTTACATTTACATTTACAAAACATTTACAAAAAAAAAGAGCCTTGTTTTGAAAGCCATGATGCTGCAGAAGAGTTAGAAATTTACTTTCAATGATGAGGATAGGAATCTCTGTTTCCAAAGCACAGAATTACATTTGAGAGTGAGAGAGGAGACAGCAAATGTAAGAATGAGTATGAGAAAAGGAAAGAAGGCCGGAAAGCAGGAAGGCAGAAGAAGGGAATGGAACAGAACAGAAGGGAAGGGAAGAGAAAGAAAGGGATGAGAAGGGAAGGGAAAGGAAGAAGGAAAGGAGAGAAAGAAAGTCAAACTCGAAGAATAGCCCATGAGGAGGGTACTGAAATGTGAGTCATTACTAGCCATATTACTCAATGGTGTCAATACAGACAAGTGATTTTTTTCAGATTTTAAACATTTATTCTTTATTTGCTTGATTTTGACCCATTATTGAAAAGAATATAAGAAGAAAATGTCATTATTTGCATAATCAAGAAATAGAATATTCTTTCCTCCCTCTGCAAGCCACTGTGCATGATAAAAATATATACTTTGAAAAGTACAGACATCTATGGAAATGCGCTCACAATAGAGAATGCCAAGTGCAGTAAATAGATGTCTGTATTGGTCTGACCTTTAAAATAAAGTCTTCTTTTCAAATCTAATGTATGCATTTTTGTTAAAAGTAAACATTTTAATTTTGCCATTAACTAATTTAACCATTCAATTATGTTTTTAAAAATAATTTGAGGTTAAACTGCTCACCTCTCATGAAGAGTTTATGTGTATATTTTCTTAGATTTTACCTAAGTGTAGTCAAGTATACCTACTCTTGCTTTCCAAATGATACAAGTCCTCTGTTAGTAAATGTCTTATCAAAATTTACAAAGTCTCATGGGTAAAATAAGCTATTGTCCTGGGCTCTAGGTCAATATTAGAGGAGGCTAAGTATTAAACGAACTTTCATGTTCAGAGATCTTCCTTTCAATCCTGTCCAATCTCCCTTTACTATCTCATTACTTGCAGCTGTAGAGTGGGAGGGATTCACAGCTGTGTCTCCTAAGATGTAATGCTGCCCTAATCATGGAGAAACAAGAGCAACCTTGAAGAGGCTGAAATCTGCCTAAAAATGATGCCAGATTCCAAGGAAAAGCATCCATGAGGCTACTTGACAATTCAGAGCCTTAGAAGGACCAAAATCAGTCATCACCCACTTAAAGTTAGTAATCCTTTACTGAGAGTCAGACTTTCTACCCTAAAATCCTAATAGGGCCCAATTTCTTAGTTTCATTAGTTTAAATGAGAAACATTATAAAGTGTTACGTGTATCTTTAAAATGTGCAATCACTATCCACAAATGTAGATAAATTGTGTAAAATGCCAGAAAAGAAGTACGAAACTATCAGGTAAACATGTAAATTGCTTTAAACATTGCCACTTGGTATCCAAAATATTAATACAGTTATTAACAAACAGTTGTCTTATATGCAGAGACATGGAGTTTTCTCATCTGCTTT
Organism: Leucopleurus acutus; assembly: GCF_964270905.1. Classification (NCBI taxonomy): domain Eukaryota; kingdom Metazoa; phylum Chordata; class Mammalia; order Artiodactyla; family Delphinidae; genus Leucopleurus; species Leucopleurus acutus. Next base: position 54,248,577 of record NC_139146.1, read on the forward strand.
GCTTCATTTTGTACAATATTCTTTAATACTTTCTCAACTTCTTTGGGACTCATTTTATCATATGAGTCATCACTTATTACCCACATTCGAAGTCCAGTATTTGATTTAAAAAAAAATTAGTGGATACCACTTCTTCAAGTTTTTAATGAATACCATGCCCACTTCACCCATTTTGACTGCATTAAGAACAGAAAGCTTCTCTGTTCTAGGCTTTTAGCCTTGTCCCATGATTAATTATCATGCCGTTGCAACACAATAGCAGTTCAGTTTAATAAGCTATATGGTTTTACAGACAGCTGAATCAGGACCTTCATTTTTCTGTATGAGATTTCATGCCTTTAGAGAGGCAAGCTTTTTCCAGATGAAAATTATCTCTGGCCATTCCAAGAAAAAGAAAATCTAGCAAAATAGAAGCATAAAATATATATATATACATAATATATATATATTTTTATATATATATATAAAACACTTAATAATTTAATCTCAAACTGTTGAAATAGTGACTAAGTGAATGATGAAACTATGTTGCCTTTAATAAAGACAAATTATAATTTGAGTAAAATAAACTGGTTGTATTAGATACAACATCATCATGTTTGAGAGAGGAAAGGAAACACTGGTATTTCAGTGTGCTTTTGGAGATAGTTATCTATCCATTGAGTACCTTTATTGATGACTCCTTATTGCATCAGGTATGTAGTTCCCAAAACAATCCACTGTTCACTGGGGATTTACAATTGATTCTCAATTCCACAGGTTATTATATATATGAATGATGATCAAATGATTATATAAAAACATAAACTAATGCTTATTGATAATAATATATAGATAAATATAATAACTATATATACATTTCATAAACACATATATATGTGATTTATATGTTATGCTATGTATGTATTATGATCTACAAACATTACATTAAGCTTTTATATCATCATTACGTTAAGCTTTTATATCATCATTTGGTAACCATTCAGTGCTTTTGAAACTAAAGTTGAGGACATTTTGGAGAAAAAAAAAAATGATGACAGCAATTGGCCCTGCTTCCCTACTGTTCATGGTTTTAAATTATTCACAAGACCTCCCCATATACAAAACACATCCATAGAAACTCAGATTAATAACTCATATTTAGCCCCTTGGGGGACAAGATATAGAGTCTATGATGTTTCAGCACTAGAGGTCTCAGCACCCAGCCTCTCAGAATTGAAGATTGTCACTCTGTTTCTCTATAGTGTGATGCATGAGAATTTGATCAGTACCTGTTTTGTGCAAACTTTAAACGGCATAAAGTAAAAAACCTTTCCCAAATGCTCCATTCAAGATTTATAATGAATTCTTTCTTTTAAAGCAGAATCCCTCCATTTTATTTGCATAATATTGCTAACCCAGGTTACTCTGATTTTTCCTTGTTTGCTCAATTCATGTTCTTTGCTTGGTTATTGTTTTGTGTATACATACTTAAGAACATTTTCAAGTAATTTTGTACTCTTAGATAACTTGTAAAGCTTTTTTAATGTTTTGTCCCTGTAGCTGATCTTTTTGTCTTGCTCTAAAACACATTGTTTTATCTTTCAACTTACTCGTTTCCCCTGGTTGGTTATTTGCATGGATTTAAAAGCATTTCAGCGTCTTGCCAAATCTCTTTTTATCTTACTTTTTCTAAACCTTAATCTATTTTCCTGTACTAAGTCTGTAATTCTGCCTCCACATTCTTTTATTCCCCATGAATTTATCTCTAATCACAGGCATTTTTTTTTCCTGCGTAAAACCTACAATACCCTGTGTTACTATTCATTCCATGTGGTTCTCACAGATTCAGGAGATGGGCATTTATATTAGCATTCTGGGCCACACAGATCCATTTCCCCAGCTGGCAGCTCTTCCTACAGGTAGCTCAGCCAAATAGAATGTCTGTAGGAAAGTTTGTGTGATGACTAGCACTGTTAATTTTAAATATATATATATGTGAATATATATATGTATATATAATGTTAGTCATTTGCAGACAATATTATCAGTTGCCTCAGGAAACAAACAAACAAAAAATACAACTAGAAGGCAAGTATTTGCTACCTTTTTACATGAACCACCAGATACTAGATTTTGTAGTTTTCCCTTCTCATTTGAAGGAACTTGTTTCACACCTAGAGAAACAGCTCTAGCTAGCATCAACATCTGCCTTAAATAGGTGGTTTAGAGGAATACTTAACCCAATAGTATGAACACACCTCAAGTACCTACTGGTCTAATTCTGACCTTGTTTCTTCGTTTTGATTTTACTGGCTTTGGAATTACCCACCTGACAAAATTCTCAAAGTAACAACAAACATATTATCTTTTTTATTTCCAAGACTTCGGTCTTCACCTCATTGCCTCCCCTCTCTCTTTTCTCTGTCAGGAAGCAGATATAAAACCCAGCTTGTTACAATTAGGACCACATCTCCTAAAGGCAGGGTTTCTTGTAGATAATTCCTGCTCCTGTATTCACCAGAGCTCTGCTATAAGATCTGTGGGCGGATCCTGTGATGTGGCATTGACTTCCCAGCTGCCGCTGCTGTGCTACATAAGCACACATTGCCTCTTCCTCTAGGCCCCCGTGAGTCCATGCATAGGCTGCTTATGAAGATCTCTCACACTTCCTTCAGCAGGTCCTCCAGAGCCTGTGCAGGCACAGAGAGGACGATTAATTCCAAATGCTCCCACTTATCGCTGATGTAATGAATTTAAATGGCCTTTGACTGTAAACATAGCCATTTGGACACTAGCTATGTCTCTTTTGTTTTTTTCTTTCCTATCAATACATGTGTTGCTTATGCTTTCCTCTTTAGTCATTTCTCTTTTTTTTTTTTTCCTTCTGCTTTTGGATTTAGCATCTCAGTTGCTTTCTGTTTCACTTTTATTCTCATGTGACTTTGGCTTTAGTAAGTCATTCATTCATTCATTCAACAAACATTTTATAAACACACATGCCTGCACTCTTTACAGCACTGGAGAAGCAAAGGTAAATAAAAGAGACTATTCTCACTGATATGACAGATGATTACAAATAAATAAGTAAAAATTACAATAATTTATGCTTGCAATAAATGCCAAGAAGGAAATAAAATGGCATGAAATGATAGAGACTAGAGAATGATGAGTGAAAAAAGGAGCTACTTTTCAGTTTATGGTCAGGACCAGTCTTCCTAATAGAAATCTTTGAATAAAAACTTTGATGAAGTGAAGAGGTAGAACATTCAAATATACAGAAGATCTGTGTTCCAGGAAAGCTAAAAGAGAGTAGACACCCTGTGGAGAAAAGAGTTTAGCTGTTAGAAGAACAAGAAAAACCTGTGTTGCTGAAGAAGTGTGACTGCATAGAAGCATGGGTATGTGGTGAATTTGGGGATGTTATAAAAACCTTGTGAGACATAAATAAAAGTTTCTATTGTATTTTCAATGAAATTAAGAAGTAAAGAAAGTTTTAAACAAGGGAGTTCAAGTGGTTGGCTTATGTTTTAAAATGATTATAGCCAGTGCAGTAGTCTAGGTGAAAAATGATGGTGTCTTGGATCTGGGTTTTATTAATGATACTAATAGAAATAGACAGATACTTGGGTATATTTGTAGGTATAGCTGACAAGCTGACATATTATCCTATGGATTTTGGGGGAATAACATTCTTCTTTCCGTGATACTTTATAATTTTTACATCTTCATAACGTAGCGAAAGGTTTTACTTCACATACAGAATGATCCCAGAGGGATGTTCAAGGTATCTTCAGAGACCAGTTATTGTCTGGGCAGAATACAATTTAAGAATGGAGAACAATATTCACATACAGCTAATATTAACAATGGGAGAATCAAATTATAGACCAGTGGAAGTTTGGGTTGTTGAAAAGGAATGATAGGGTTAGCAATAAAAATGGCAGAATTTATAGAGGAGGTAAGTTGACATTGTATTGTGTTGGCCAAAAAGTTCGTTCTGTTAGTGAGTACATTGTTCAATAAAATTCTTTGTGAAAATGAAAAGCGTCTTTTATTTTTACTTAAAACCAAACCAAATTTTTGGCCCGCCCAATATATAATGATGTATGACCTTGAAAATGCATATAAATTTAGTTGCTATTGCAAAAACACATTTTAAATATTTCCACCTTAAACCAAACCAAAGTATGTTCCCTTGTGACTCCTTATTGCTTATAGTACATAGAATGTAAAACTTCAGCATGGTGTTTGTGGCTCTTCAAAATCTATCCTGTTCACCTGTATTGGTAATTATTCCTAACACATGGCTTATGCTTTTGCCACACTAAATTTTTTAATTTTTCTTTAAATACTTCATTTTTTTAAAGTACTTACCTTTGCTATTCTTCCTACTTGGAATATTTTCCTCTTGTTTATCCAACTCTAAAATTATTATTTCAAGTACTGCTAAAAATATCACCTTCCCTATGAAAACTACTTTGAGGTTGCCAACAACTGTCTCCTTTATAATATGATAGCACTTACTACACATCTTTAATTTAGCAGAGTTGAATTTCTATCTAGGTAAATTTACCTATCTGTCTCTTCTGCTAAGTTAGGAGCTGCTTCTTGAAACCATTGATATTACTTATTTTTTTCTATGCACAATGACTATACAGAATGGTAGGCTACCAACAGATAAGTGAAGCATTTAATTAAAATCCTATTTCAGAAAAACTATAATCTAACCCACAAACCACAACAACTAAATTGATGTTGTAAGGGAGAAAAAATATTTTCTCTACCCTTCTTGGTTCTTTGGCTGGTCTAACAACCAAATTAACATAAGACAGATTAATGGGAGAAAAAAATTTTTGATAATGTATATACACAGGGCGCATAAGAATATGAGACCCACAGACAGGCAATTGAGGCTTATATGCTATCCTGAGCTAAGGAGAAGATGTGGGTCTAGGACTTCAAAGGGGAGGAAGACAATCAACAGGGAGGTGGGAAGAGTAAATGTTTGGTATGCAAATGTTTTCCTTGCCATACAGAGGAGTCTTACTGATGTAAAAAGAAGTTATCTTTTGTAATAGCTCACTTCCTGGCACAGGCTCCCTATCTGAATTACTTTTAAAATTAAGGAGGAGGTAAGAGCTGGGGACCTTCAAGATGGCAGAGGAGTAAGATGTGGAGATCACCTTCCTCCCCACAAATACATCAAAAATACATCTACATGTGGAACAACTCCTACAGAACACCTACAGAATGCTGGCAGAAGACCTCAGACTTCTCAAAAGGCAAGAAAATACCCACATACCTGGGTAGGGCAAAAGAAAAAAAAAAAAACAGAGACAAAAGAATAGGGACGGGACCTCACCAGTGGGAGGGAGCTGTGAAGGAGGAAAGGTTTCCACATACTAGGAAGTCCCTTCGCGGGCAGAGACTGCGGGTGGCAGAGGGGGGAAGCTTCAGAGCCATGGAGGAGAGCACAGCAACAGGGGTGCGGAGGGCAAAGCGGAGAAATTCCCGCACAGAGGATCGGTGCCGACCGGCACTCACCAGCCCGAGAAGCTTGTCTGCTCACCCGCCGGGGCAGGTGGGGGCTGGGAGCTGAGGCTCGGGCTTCGGAGGTCGGATCCCAGGGGTTGGCTGTGTCAACACAGCCTGAAGTGGGCTAGTGCGCCACAGCTAGCCTGGAGGGAGTCCAGGATAAAGTCTGGACCTGCCTAAGAGGCAAGAGACCATTGTTTCGGGGTGTGTGAGGAGAGGGGATTCTTTCCCTGCCTGCTCACAGAAGGCAGAGAACCACCTAAAAGAGCTTCAGAGATGGGTGTGAGCCACGGCTATCAGCTTGGACCCAAAAGACGGGCATGAAACACTAATGCTGCTGCTGCAGCCACAAAGAATGCTGTGTGCAAGCACAGGTCACTGTCCACACCTCCCCACCATGGAAGCCTGTGCAGCCTGCCACTGCCAGGGTCCCGTGAACCAGGGACAACGTTCCCTGGAGAACACATGGCATACCCCGGGCTCTTGCAACATCATGCTGGCCTCTGCTGCCGCAGGCTCACCCCTACATTCCAGTTATAACTACGGTACCTCCCCCTCCCCCCAGCCTGAATGAGCAACAGCTGAGCAACAGCAATCAGCTGCTCCTTTAATCCCCTCCTTTTTGGGTGGGTGGGGGGGAACAGATGCCTGAAGGCAACCTACAGGCAGAGGTGGGGCCAAAAATAAAGCTGAACCCCAGGAGCTGTGTGAACAAAGAAGAGAAAGGGAAATTTCTCCTAGCAGCCTCAGGAGCAGCAGATTAAATCCCCATAATCAACTTGATGTACCCTGCATCTGTGGAATACCTGAATAGACAATGAATCATCCCAAAATTGTGGCAGTGGACTTTGGGAGTCACTGTAGACTTGGGATTTGCTGTCTGCGACTGATTTGTTTCTGATTTTATGTTTATATTAGTTTAGTGTTTAGTGCTTGTTATCATTGGTGGATTTGTTTATTGGCTTGCCCTCTTCTTTTTTATGATTATTATTTTTTAATTAAAAATTTTTAATTTAATATTATTTTTAAAATTATTTTTAATTTCTTTTTTCCTCCCTTTCTTCTGAGCTGTGTGGCTGAAAGAGTCTTGGTGCTCCAGCCTGGTGTCAGCTCTGAGCCTCTGAGGTGGGAGAGCCAAGAACAGGACATTGGACCACCAGAGACCTCCCAGCCCCATGTAATATCAATTGGCGAGAGCTCTCCCAAAGACCTCCGTCTCAATGCTAAGACCCAGCTCCACCCAATGGTCAGCAAACTCCAGTGCTGGATGCCCCATGCCAAACAACACAGGAACAAACACCACCCATTAGCAGAGGCTGCCTAAAATCATACTAAGTTCACAGGCACGCCAAAACACACCACAGGACATGCCCCTGCTCACCAGAAAGACAAGATCCAGCAATACCCCCCAGAACACAGGAATCAGACCTCTCCACCAGGATGCCTACACAAGCCACTGAACTAACCTCACCCACTGGGGCCAGATACCAAAAATAACATGAACTATGAACTTACAGCCTGAGAAAATGATACCCCAAACCCAGTAAGATAAGCAAAATGAGAAGACAGAGAAATATGCAGCAGAAGAAGGAGCAAGGTTAAAACCCACCAGACCAAACAAATGAAGAGGAAATAAGCAGTCTACCTGAAAAAGAATTCAGAGTAATGATAGTAAAGATGATCCAAAATCTTGAAAATATAATGAAGATACAAGAAATGTTTAACAAGGACCTAGCAGAACTAAAGAGCAAACAAACAATGATGAACAACACAATAAGTGAAATTAAAAATTCTCTAGAAGGAATCAATAGCAAAATAACTGAGTCAGAAGAACGGATAAGTGACCTGGAAGATAAAATAGTGGAAGTAAATACTGCAGAGCAGAATAAAGAAAAAAGAATGAAAAGAATTGAGGACAATCTGAGAGACCTCTGGGACAACATTAAATGCACCAACATTCGAATTATAGGGGTCGCAGAAGAAGAAGAGAAGAAGAAAGGGACTGAGAAAACATATGAAGAGATTATAGTTGAAAACTTCCCTAACATGGGAAAGGAAATAGTCAATCAAGTCCAGGAAGTGAGGAGAGTCCCATACAGGATAAATCCAAGGAGAAACATGCCAAGACACATATTAATCCAACTATCAAAAATTAAATACAAAGAAAAAAATATTAAAAGCAGCAAGGGAAAAACAACAAATAACATAAAAAGGAATCCCCATAAGGTACAGCTGATCTTTCAGCAGAAACTCTGCAAGCCAGAAGGGAGTGAGTGGCGGTGCTCTGAATCCCCTCTCCTCATGCACCCCAAAACAATGGGCTCTTGCCTCTTCGGCAGGTCCAGACTTTTTCTCAGACTCCCTCTCGGCTAGCTGTGGCGCAGTAGCCCCCTTCAGGCTGTGTTCACACAGCCAACCCCAGTCCTCTCCCTGGGATCTGACCTCTGAAGCCGGAGGCTCAGCTCCCGGGCCCCAGCCGCCCCGGCGGGTGAGCAGACAAGCCTCTCGGGCTGGTGAGTGCTGGTTGGCACCAATCCTCTGTGCGGGAATCTCTCTATGCTTTGCCCTCTGCACCCCTATTGCTGTGCTCTCCTCGGTGGCTCTGAAGTTTCCGCCCTGCCACCTCTCGTCTCCGCCAGTGAAGGGGCTTCCTAGCGTGTGGAAACTTTTCCTCCTTCACAGCTTCTTCCCAGAGGTGCAGGACCCATCCCTATTCTTTCATCTCTGTTTTTCCTTTTTTCTTTTTCCCTACCCAGGTATGTGAGGAGTTTCTTGCCTTTTGGGATGTCTGAGGTCTTCTGCCAGTGTTCAGTGTGTGTTGTGTAGGAGTTGTATTTCTGATGTATTTGTGGGGAAGAAGGTGATCTCCACGTCTTACTCCTCCACCATCTTGAAGGTCTCTCCGATTCACTTCATTATACAGCAGAAACTAACACAACATTGTAAAGCAATTATACTCCAATAAAGATGTTAAAAAAAAAATAAGGCTATAGCTACCATAGATTATGATTCCTCCAGTGGATCTGGACAAAGTAAATTGCAAACCTATGGAAAGGAGTCACCATTCTAAATGCCATTAAGAATATTCAAGGGCTTCCCTTTCTGCGTACCACAAAAAAAAAAAAAAAAAAAAAAAAAAAAAAGAATATTCAACATTCGTGACTTTCCAGGGAAGAGGTCAAAATATCAACATTAACAGGAGTTTAGAAGAAATGGACTCCAACCCTTATGAATGACTTTGAGGGATTCAAGATTTCAATGGAGGAAATAACTGCAGGTGTGGTAGAAATAGCAAGAGATCTAGAGTTAGAAGTGGAGCCTGAAGACATGACTGAATGACTACCATCTCATGATAAGACTTTCATGGATGAGGAATTGCTTCTTATGAATGAGACAAGAAAGTGATTCCTTGAGATCAAATCTACTCCTGGTGAAGATGCTGTATAAGATTGTTGAAATGACAACAAAGGATTTAGAATATGGCTTAAACAGTCGACAAAGCAACAGCAGGATTTGAAAGGATTGACTCCAATTTTGAAAAAAGTTCTACTATGGGTAAAATGCATGCTACTGGGAAATCATTCATGAAAGGAAGAGTCAATCAACGTGGCAAACTTCACTGTTGTCTTATTTTAAGAAATTGCCGTAGCCTTCCCAACCTTCAGCAGCCACACCCTGAACAGTCAGCAGCTATCAACCCTGATGCAGGATCTTCTGCTAGAAAAAAGATTATGACTTGCTGAAGGCTCAGTTGATGGTTGGAAATTTTTAGCAATAAAAAATATTTTAATTAAAGTATATACATTTGTTTAGACATAATGTTGTTGCATACTTAATAGATTATAGTGGAGTGTAAATATAAATTTTATATGCACTGGGAAACCAAAAAAAAAAAAAAAAGGAGGAAGTAAAAAGAAAAAACTTCCTGAGTCTACTATTTCTCAGAAATAACCAGGCCAAAACAACCCTCATGCCTAAGAGCCACATTTTTGGGTGGCAAGTTTTGTTCCTCTACAATGTGTAATTTGGACTGAAAGCAGGAATCATGGTGATATATTGATCCTAGAGTTACCCATCAAGGCAGGCTATACAAGTAATTTCATAGAGACGACTGTGATGTTTATCTGACATGTCCACATTTTCTTGGTCTTACAAAATTGTGGGAGGATCATGTGCTTCATACATTTTTACTACAATAATTATCATCATCATGGAGGCCAAGCCATGTCAGATGTTTTGCTAGTTGTTTTCCTGCATTATCTCAATTAACCTTCGGCATCAATTTAGGTAGGCAGTTGCTTATTCCATTTTGGAAGGAGAAAATAAAGAAGCTGAAAGAGGTTAAGCAACTTCCCCAAGATCTTACAGCAGGGAGATATAGTCTCAGATCTCCGACCCCAGAGTACTTACCCTTTCCTCTGCATTACCCGACAAAGAGAAACAAAACATCATCTTAAAAGGGGTGGGTGTGAACATTGTCTTTGTTGCCTGCTCTAGGAAACAGAGAGGAGAGCCTGCATTCTCTGTTTACCTATAAGCCTGTGATGTTCAGTAGGTGTTAAAACGGTTTGCTAGGGCTTCCCTGGTGGCGCAGTGGTTGAGAGTCCGCCTGCCGATGCAGGGGACACGGGTTCGTGCCCTGGTCCAGGAAGATCCCACATGCAGCGGAGCAGCTGGGCCCGTGCGCCATGGCCGCTGAGCCTGGACGTCCGGAGCCTGTGCTCCGCAACGGGAGAGGCCACAACAGTGAGAGGCCTGCGTACTGCAAAAAAAAAAAAAAAAAAGGTTTGCTATTGGCCAACCACTAAGGGGCAGTGATACACAGCGCTCGGTTCACTACGGCTCTGAGCTGTGAGTTATGGCAGCTCCAAGTCCGTTGCAAGGAAAAGAATTGAATCCTCTTGGTTTTCTTTCTCAGTAGAGAACTGCAGCAGAAACAAAGCAAAACACTTTGTCTCCCTCCAGGTCTGGTAATACCTTTTACTAAGACAAACACATCACATTCAATTCTCCTCTCCCACTGCTGATGAGAAATACATGCAGAGAACCAACCAGAGCAGCCAGATTATTCTTACACAAAAATAGATGGTAGCTTTGTTTACAGATCTCTTTCTTGTCTTTACCCACTGTCCTGTGCTCATAGAAGCAAGCAAGTTAACATCTAGCACGAAAAGACATTCTCTTTTTGTAGCTGAGGTTTAAGATATCAAACACGCTGTAATTTCTGAATAGTTGGCCTCCCACAGTGTCCTGGTAGCTAATGTCCTCCTAGCTCTATTAGCTCCAGATCCTTTGTATAATGTCCTCGGATATTGCTTTTATGCTATGCAAGGTTGGATGCAGGGAAATTGCTATTATAAAGGTTAGGGGGAAAATCCTTGCACTCTAGTTGACATGGTGTATTGATCTAGTACGAAATCCAACCATTACTGAAGACAGATGGGGGAGCTCTGAGACTCTCAATCCCAAAATTGCATCTGCTATTGCTGCTGCTGCTGCACCTGCTGACAATAGCTGCAGTCTGAAAAACAGGGTTTACATGCCTGAAATAAATTGTTTTGATTAGAAGCTTTAGGAGAGAAAGTCATAAGGTACAGTTTTATTGACTACTTGCCAAACAACACAGACCCATGCACTGTAAGCTTGTTTGGCTTGTGTAAGTCAAGCAACAACTAGGATTTTATTCTCTAAGGTTATGGACTTGGAGTATAATATATTATCATTTACTTTGAATTATTGCACACATAGCATCCGAGGAAGTGGAATTAATTCTCAACTATTGCTGACCTCTGTGTATGTTTGTTTGTTTATTATTTTGTTTCCTTGTGGCAAGTGTATTCTAATTTTGTGTGATAAGAACGGCTTTGATTACTCAGTAATCTATTAAGTGTGTTACCAACAAAGTGAGTTCAAAAAGGTGCCCCTGGGCACTAAACAAAACAAATTATAAAGAGAATATTCATATAGTTAGCCATATTAATAATGCCTTCTCTCTTTTTATGCTTTTCTTCTTCCCTGAAGCATATTTTTTTCTCCTGCAGAGAGCTTTCTTTTAATCTGTTGCTGTTTTTCAAAAACATGACAATTCAGTGCAATCAACCAAACAAAATTTGGAGAAATTGATGCAAAATGAGGAGCCAGCAGGCTTTTTTTTTTTTTTTCCTGAAGCTGGACCTGTGTTACATTATCTCCTAAGAAAGCAATTCATTGTGATGCTTTTTTCCCAATGAAATACGTGGATATTATTCTTCTTTCTTACTTTCTTAGCCTGCGTGTATATGAGTTTCTAAATTGGCTACTACAAACAGAATTGAGCATACGCAAAGTTTATTATAAGTACTACCTGTAATGAAGCCATCCCGGTGTATCTGTTGTGCCTACACAAAAACAAACATCTTGCCAAGAGAGAAAATTGTATGTGCATGTTTTCCATACTCACACTTTTTTTTTTTTTTTTTGGCGGTACGCGGGCCTCTCACTGTTGAGGCCTCTCCCATTGCGGAGCACAGGCTCCAGACGCGCAGGCTCAGCGGCCATGGCTCACGGGCCCAGGTGCTCCGCAGCATGTGGGATCTTCCTGGCCCGGGGCACGAGCCCGTGTCCCCTGCATCGGCAGGCGGACTCTCAACCACTGCGCCACCAGGGAAGCCCCATACTCACACTTTTATGAGAACAGAAAGTTAAGGACGGGAATAAAAGGAAAGCATATATATTACATCATCTATTTTATTGCAGGCACTGTATTATGTGTTTTACACATATGACTTCATTTTATGTCAAATTTATCACAAAAAATACAAATAACAAATATATACTGCTATGCCTATTAAGTATGAACTTTGGTTCATCAATCTGCTGGTATTTACTAATCCTACTATGTTCTAACTTTGTGTCAGATTAATTAATCAATTAATAAAATGAATGTAGAACGTAATGACTTCCTTCTAGGAGTTTATAACCCATTCGAGAGATATAAATCATTGCATTCCACTGTTAGCTAGGAAAAACTAAATGTCAAGTGATTATTAAGGCTATGTAATAAGATATCAGTAAGAGCCAGATATTGCTAGATGAATAGAACAATAATTTACTTCATATAACAAATGCCTTTTTAAAGAAGGACATGTATTAATTAAAATGGTAACACCAGTATATAAGATTAACATTTGACCAATAGCTGTTCTTATTTCATAAATTTTTTTTAATATGTGCTGACACTATCAGATTTTAAAGTGATGAGATGAAGGGTATCAATTTTTAATAACTCATTTGAGTGACAAGCTGCCTAGCTTTCAATTTACATGCTGTAGGAGAGCTAAAGGTGGAATTAAATTGGCTAGAATCTGCACCTTGGATTTTGGGGTTAGCTCTGAAATAGAGGACCACAAATTATAATTTTCAACAAGCAAGCTGCATTAGCAGACACTCAAAATGCTAATTGCAAAGTACCTCACATTATTCTAAGTGACATAAACACAGTATTGCTGTAATTTATACTATGGAGATTGTTATCATCATTATTATTACAAGGTAAATGAAAAGATTATTACATGAAATTAGCAAAGATTTCTCTATATGCCAAAAATGGCAGATGTGATTATATGGGGTTCACTTATGTAGACACTTACCTCATCCAGCTATCCTCTGAGAATGTGAGGCTGTTGTAGGCAGCAGGAATATGTAGTTGAACCACACTGCAAGAATTAAATGCTGTCCCTCTGCTCTTAAGCAGCCAGGAGGGTCATAAGCATCGAGATGAATGCAGCATCATTTATTACTTCTGTCTCTTCCACTGTGTTTTTGAGAGGAAGTATTGGCACTTACTTTGCAACAGATTTGATCTTCTGTTCTCTGAGGAAATGCTGTCACTGGTATTATTTACACTCTGAGCAACAAATCCTCATAAATTATAATGGTTCTCCAGACAACCATTTACTAATTTAATCAGGGATAATTTCCTTGCCTGTTTCAATTATCCCCAAATTATATTCAGGCACTGTAATATACTAAGTCCTGTACCATATTTATTCCAGAAACAGGGCTACAATAAGCTTCCAATCTAAAAGAAAAGATACAGATGAAAATACATCTAGCTTATAGCCTATTAAGAAAAACACTATTCCTCATGCCTTAAACTATGTAAGTAATGCAAGAGATTCTAGGTCATCCTGCGGGTCAAGACCCTTTATTACTTCCCACGGACAGCACACATCACCCAAATAACTGGTAATCGTAGAATATTAACACCAACTAGAGCCTTATCCCTGTAGCACAGACTTTGAAGAGAGACAGACCTGAATTTGTGTTCTTCCACCACCATTTACTGTGTATATACCCACGAGAATATTTTACCTTCTCTAGGACTCAATTTCTTCAAATGTAAAATGGAATAATACTAATACATCTCTCACTCAATTATCATTAGAATTAAATGATATAATGGATATAAATAATACAGAGAAGTCTAGACATAGTACTCAATAGACAATAGTTATTATAAACAGCCCACCTCTCCGCTCTTTTTAAATGAACCAACTTAGCCTGAAATAATTTAAATAATTGCCAAGGATCATATTAAGAATTAGAATAGCCTTGGGCTTTGAACATGTGTCTCCAGTTTTGGATCACTTCCTATTAAACGTTTAGTTGCAGGAGTTGTATTATGTAAGACACTTGAATATAGGTAATTCCCTCAGCATTTTACTCACTGGTTAGTGGCAATGCTACTATTTTTGTGCCATTTTTTTCAAGTAAGGATGTAAAGGAGTAGTGGCCGATTACCTCTGGATATTGCTCTAGAGATTCCAATGACGTTTTAGGCTTATCTCAGACTGCTTTTGCTGTTGGACACTAATGCTGGATGAAGTTGAGCTGCCTCAAAAATCAATACTCAAAAAAAAAAAAAAATCAATACTCAACAAGACTGAACTGATGTTAATAGGCTAAGTAAAGGACCCTAGAACAAGGGCCAAGAGTAGGGTAGTCTCAACAAACTGAAAGAATAACATTTCTCTTCCAGAAATGAAGCATGAGGAGAAGCCCACAAGCTGGAAGTTGTATTTGATTAATTTTTTCATTTTGCTTACAGTGCTATCTGAGAGCTTATAATGGGAGACGCCAAAGAAATATTTGAACAGACAGACTGAAAGCTAAGCACACACAACTACATAGATGTATTTCTTTTTAAACAATTAGATTAACTACTAGCTGAAATTGCAACAAGCAGACATTAATAATTTTTTTTAATATAAAGATAATTTATAATTTGAATATCAGTGATCATCCCAAATCTTCAGATTTCAGAAGCCAAATAAGTAAGCTTTTAAAAATAAAAATAGGCCCAAATTCAGCAAATAATAAGATGAAAAAATTTATGCAAAAATATTAGTTTTAATATGTCACAGTATGACATAGGTTAAATTGGGCGAAAAAAACATAATCACATTGTACTTCTGGATCATTAATTTTGGCTCTGAGATTACATTGTATTCTGATCCCATTTCATTGATAAGGAGAAAAAAGTAATATTCAATTCTTTCCAAATAAGAAATGATTCAAAATATACAGACTTTCAAGACTTTAAGTTATTTTGTTAATCCATAAGAAGATACGTGTTTGTAAGTATGTATTTGGGTACATGTGTTGATGAATGCTCGTAGGTATTGAAAGTGGTTTATTGAAAGACAGATATGTAATATAAAAAGAGCTGAAGTCTCTGATGCGTCTCAATAAATAACACTTCTCTTCCTTGCCCAGATGTTTTAAATTGATGTCTAAACCAAAGGAAAAGGAGATGGAGGCCAAATGTCATCTCATCTACTGATAAAGACTAAGCTGGAAAAAGTCACTTAGTGTTGGAGTTGAGTGGTTCTGCTAAGTAACACCCAGAATAGAATAGATGCAAAATAGAATAGATGTGTCTTCCTATTACTGTGGAGATCCTTGCTTTCATTACAATTCTTATGATTCTATATCATAGATTTCACTCTTTCTAAATCATTGTCTATGTTATAAACCCTGGAATGATTGATACACAATCAAGAACATGAAAATAAATTATTTTTTTACAGGGAAGTGAAACAATATCTTGATTCAATCCAATAAGAGCTAGGATTTTGCCTCAAATATCTTGCCGTCTCAAAGTCTATGGTACAGCAACATCACTTCTCACCAATGTGGTGTCAGTTTTTCATTTAGATTAACAATTGTCTTGTATATATATTGCTCATACAGCACCTACTTCACTGATAGTCTAGCCAAGCAATATGGATATGTCATATCTGTTTAGCTTTAATGAGCTTTACGTACAACATAAAAGATGATTTCTATATCTGTCATGGTCTTACAATTTAATATGACAACCAAAATGTTAAGAAAACTTAAATGTTTCACATTTGTTTTCTGTTTTTTGTACTTTTCATAGTGTTGCACACTTGAAACTCATCCCTCCTACCACTCAAAAGAATATACATTAAGAGATAAGTCTCCTATCGCAGCATTGTTTTTAGAAGAATACTATCTTGTTGTCTCTATTCAAAATCTCACCTGAGAAATAATGGAGTTTTATTGTAATTATTCTTAGTGAAGCAGCATAGACTTTCCTCATCGCCTTCAACACCTTTGTCTCACCTTTCCTCAATCCATCAAACATATAAGAGCTACAAAAGCCCATGGGGACAGATTATAAGCATATTTTTAAAAATAATCTTTTCCATATGGTTTATCAGAGGATATTGAACATAGTTCTCTGTGCTATACAGTAGGACCTTGTTGTTTGTCCATTCCTTATATAATAGCTTATATCTGCTAGCCCTAACCTCCCACTCCATCCCTCCCCTAACCCCCTCCCCCTTGGCAAGCACATCTGTTCTCTATGTCTGTGAGTCTGTTTCTGCTTCATAGTTAAGTTCATTTGTGTTGTATTTTAGATTCCACATATAAGTGATATCATATGGTATTTGTCTTTCTCTTTCTGACTTACTTCACCTAGTATGATTATCTCTAGTTGCATCCATGTTTCTGCAAATGACATTATTTTGTTCTTTTTATGGCTGAGTAGTATTCCATTGTATATATGCACCACATCTTCTTTATCCATTCATCTGTTGATGGACATTTAAGTTGTTTCCATGTCTTGGCTATTGTGAATGGTGCTGCTCTGAACATAGGGGTGCATGTATGTTTTTGGATGAATTTTGTCTGGATATATGCTCAGGAGTGGGATTGCTGGATCATATGGTAATTCTATTTTTAGTTTTCTGAGGAACCTCCATACTGTTTTCCATAGTGACTATACCAACTTACATTCCCAACCAGCTTGTAGGAGGGTTCCCTTTTCTCTACACCCTCTCCAGCATTTGTTATTTGTAGAGTTTTTAATGATGGCCATTCTGACTGGTGTGAGGTGGTACCTCATTGTAGTTTTAATTTGCAGAGACGACTTTTAAATGTGCAATCTATGTTGCATATCTCATTCCTTCCTTTGGCATATACTTAGCACAGCAGACAAAGGAGTTTAGAGTTATATGGTTAGCTGTTAAGCATTCAATAACAATGACTAAAATACTGATTAATTGCTGTCTCCTTTTGTAATACAGTTCAAGGAGTGTTCATGTGAGAAGGTGACATAAAGCAGCTACTATCCTATCACTATTTACTCTAAAAGTCAAACTGAGACTACGTGGGCAAAACTGAAAATATTCAGATAGTTCATCTACTTCATTCCAAATCTACTTCATTCCAAAACTCAAGAGGTTATTGTTATTTAATTCCAGTAAAAACATAGTTCTTCTAATAGAGTAAAACATGGACCTCTCTCTGTCCTTAGATTCACTTTTGACCACAGGAGGAAGGGTCACTGTTCTCATGGATGAGACTGAGAGAAGAGAATTAACAAGTGTGACCCAGCCCCATTCTCTCTCTCTGATACACCTGCTAGAGGAAAGCACATGCTCTCTGCATCACCTTCCTTAAAATTTTACAAGGGCAGGACCCCATGGAGAAGTCTTGTAAGTTTCTAGCCCCAGCTGAAACTGTGTGAGCAAGTTCAATTTCAGGGTATAATCTGAGCAAGCCCACATGGTTAACAAACTGAAAGACAATTTCTTCAATTTAGGCTTTATCAGTATTCTTGGTGGTCTTTTGATCTCCATCTGTCTGATCCCTGTGTCTCTCAGTTGATTCCAACTGGAGCAGGGAGGAAAAAAAGGGGATGCTATTTATTGTTCTTTTTTCAAGCTGCAACACTTATTGATGTTTCATTTATTTGAATTTTATAAATTTACATTGCTCAAAAACTCCACTGAATTATGATTCAGTGTTTCACAAACAATTATTTACCTCTATAGCAAAGTTATAGTTTTCATTATACTTATAATAGCTTTATTAACTTTTCATTACTTAGATGAAATTGAATACTAATAAAATTTCAAACAATGATCATAGATAGGAAACTTTAGGGAGAAAAAGCTTCAAGAAGTGCAAAAGAAATCAACTCAGATAACATCTAAATTTACTGGATGATTTGGAGTCAGGAGTGTAAATTGCCTTTTTTTAAAGTGTTCTAATTAGGTCCACTTCCAGGAACACAGTACTAACCAGATTTTTAGTGGAAAGAGTTCCAAGTTTTTCAGTCTTTGAATACTACTGGAAATTTTCCAATCTTTCCTTATTTTCCTAGAACAGCTTAGGATCATTATCCTGATATTTCCCTGATTTTTTGTAAATTTAGTCATATAGACAAAGTGTCTTCTATATAACATTTTAGAGGCAGAATTTATTTGGGTACAAACCAGTTTCAAAGGATCTTTAATATGTCTTTGTTTAATTCATCCGTAAATGAATCATCAGGAAGTGAAATGATTTCCTTTGCCTATAGTTGCTATTTATTGCTCTTCCTCAAGAACATAGGTTTAGGGTATGTATTTTGATTTCCCATTTTTTTAGACTTTATACTATATTCACTTTATTTTATTTTACATTTAAACTAAACCTTGACACCATCTCCCCAAAAAATCAGGAGAAAATGAGAGAAAAAAACAGGAATTTTCAGATTCCCTTGACTCCCTCTTGTATTTTTTGTCCTTCAAATATAAAGTGATACATTATCTGTAGGCCAAGTGCTTTGAGTTCATTTTCCATTTATGAAAATCCAAGCATGCAAATATCCCTGTGCTCTCAGAAATGCAAGCTCAATTTAAGCTATGTCACTGAGGAACAAAGGCAATTAAATTAGCCTTCCCTGTTCTCCTTGATGCCTTTCTCCTGACCATGCCACTTTACTGATAATTTGTCTCAAAAATCATGTCAAGAGAGCTCAAGATCAAACTCATATACTCACCATCATAAGTGAGTACCTCACTTCACCTCTGGAAGAAAAAGTCTAAGACTGACTTATTTATGTTAAACTCTAATGAAAACTTTCCTCAGGAGCCCTGGATCACTTCATTGACACTGATGTGCCCTCACCCCAAACTTAACCTTTCATTTCCACTTTAAATGTCATTGAGGTGACCTTCGTTATGGAAGCATAGTAATTAGAACAAATAAACTATCTTAATATCACCTTCAATTTACTTTTGCCGATGCTTATCCTTGCCCACCTTAGAAATTTAAACCCGGAAAGGATCTTAGCAAAAAAAGAGTAGGTAAAAATTGCTGTCATTTCATGACTAACATGCAACAATTTGGTTACTAATACAGATTCAGAGAATGCCCTGAATGGGAAAATTACGGTTAAGTAAGAATTTGGGAATGGTGTCCAAGCTATTTAATTAATATAGTCAACAAGAGGAAGAATACAATTTTAAAATCCAGAATGTTAATCATGAAAAATCATGAGATTCTATTCTGAGTGCTTTGTTCTTATCAAGGATCATAGTTCAGGTCTGTGTAGACTAATGTATAGCCAGCCCATAGCAAAATGCTTAATGCATATCAGCATTTGTTGACTGAATTACCAACAGTTTTCAGGTGATAGATTTTTTTATCATTCCTAAATATTGTGATGAAATAGCTTCATTTCATTTCTTAGTAGTCTGAGAGTACTTGTCTTCTCTAATGTCTAGGAAACAATTATAAAATTTGGAAAATATAATCAAATCCATCAAGACATACCTCTTCATTGCAAAACCAGACAAATGCACAAAGATTAGATATGCATACTGCTGTCATTCTGGTGGATTTATGTATGAGAAACTGGTTAATGTTATCATATGGTTTTATGTGATTCTTTTTGCTTTTTAAGAATAACAGACATAATGTCCTTTGGATTATGGAAAACCATAGTTAATACTGAGAATCCATATTCATATAATGGAAAAGATGTGAATCAAATTCTAAGCTTTGCTTTGAATTGTATCAAGGAATGCTGAAATGTTTAACTGTCACTTTTTTTTAACCTTTTTGAGCCAACCTGTGCAAAATAACAGGAAGAAATGTCAACCTGGAGACACTGTCCATCAGTCTATGGCATAGTACAAGTATCTGGTAAACATATTAGAGCCCCATGGGGAATCACGTGGGGCATTGACACCTTATATTTTTACATTTATGTGAAAAATAAAATGTTAAATTAAAGTCATGCAATTATCCATATATTCCTTACAAAGACCTAAATTATTTGGGAAATGATGAAGCTGAATGACCAAGAGAGCAGTAATAAGTGATTCTTCTCCACAGGATCATGCTACATTATTGGACCTCTTCTCCCTTTCTTGCTCAAAGAGGCTATTCCTAGTGATGCCAGGAATGGCTGACAGTGCTGCTAACTATACAAAGTTGGAGAAGGAACATCTTACCCTGTCTTCTGGAGAGGTCATTCTTTCAAGCAGCAGCTTTAGCAATTCACTTCAGTTTTGAGGAAATGAGTTTTTGTTACTTGACTACTCCGTTCTCAGAAATACCTTTAGCTTGTCAATAGGAAAGGTATCTGGGGTTCAGTCAATGAGTAAAGGAAGTTTTTCAGTCACAGGAGGTTCTTACCTTTCAACAGAGCTACTTTCCCACCTCTCCTTTCCCAGGCAATTCCCAGGCTCTCTTTTACAGTTGTATTGTTTGAAAACCATTACTCCTCAGTAATGGTATGAGGATTGTGATCTAAAACTTGGCTGTAACCATTTCAAAGTGCTAACGTTGGTGGTAATACCCCGTCAGTAACTAAAAGAACACCAACTAAATTGAAATGTTCTCTTGTTAATGGAAAAAAAGAAAACACCTCTACAACTTCAGGGAGAGTAAGCAGCAATGACACTTACTATGCTGAGAACAGCAGGGAGCTCTCTTGTACATACCAGTTGAAAGAATCATGTTTTGGTCATATTGGGGATGATTTTCTATTGGGGGTGATTTGGGCTTTGGGGCTCTAAAGAGGAATGAAAATGCCTCCCTGGGAAACCTGGGTGCCATTAGATAAAGGACATTAAATGGCCTGGGGTGCAAATATGACACATTTCCTAATATGACAGAACAGAATCAGAATTTGACATTAACCCCCAAATAGCACTAATTCAGAAATCCATTTTTTAATCAACTTGGTTATTTCCATATGTCTTTTTTTTTTTTTTTTTTTTGCCTGTCACCCTAATTTAAAGTCATTTTGACAGGGTGCTATTTTGGGTTTCCATTTCTAGTCCCTCTCTATTCCTTTGTATTTTGTGTCTTTTTAATTTCAATTGTAATCCGAACTAGATATGAGAATAATAAGTACACCAGACTGTGCTTTATACACAATTGGAATTCAGGAAACGCTGATGGTTTCTTACAAATATATAATTCGTACTATTCCTGTAATTAACTGTGATCTCATGATTACAATAGTAACTTATTTGACTCTAGACCAAAAGTCAGTATTCTGGAGGGATCAGATCTCTTGCTAGAGTGACATCAATGCTTTAAGTATTCAGTGAATATTAACTGATGGTGATAGATATATTAATGAATGGTAAAAGGTGATACTGGCTAAAAAGGAGCAGATAATATCTTTTAACTTAAATTTTAGATTTTAATATAATAATAATTGATATGCTACTTTTATCTACTTGAGGAAGGAAAAAGTCCTCCCTGCCCAACTCCTTTTTTAAAAAAATATTAATTCTCAGGCACAGAGAGTCATTTAAAAACTGAGAGATCTATCCCTTACTGAAAAATCCCTTCCTATAATTTTTACCAGTCTAATTCTGTAACAAGGCAGGTTTTAAATTGCACTGTCAAGAGGGTAAAATTTCTTCACATATATTAAGCTGTAGCATTAAGTTCAATAACCATTCTTTTAAAATGAATACTCTACTAGACTTGCACCAACTCTCCAATTTTCAAAAAAGTATATAGGTAAACTTTCTCGTTTTTATTTAAGGGATCTTGGAAGAAATAACTGCTGACTTATAAGACTCACAATAGCTATGTTTCAGATTTATAGTGAGTGCATATATCTTTCAGAATGCAGAACTCTTGCACAGTATGATATGCACTTTGGGCATACATCAAAAAGAATTTCCAAATTTTATATTGGCATGTGGAAGAAGAGGGTAGATTATCAGTGATATTGAGATATTAATTATTCAGTTTTACTGCCATGTGTTATGAATAATGTATATGACATTCAGTGGTAGAACAGCGGTTCCTGTCAGCATGCAATACTCTATAAACATGTATACGAACACCAGGGCATTCCTGGTGTAATTAATCGGTCCTGGATCTTAGTATGAAGACTTCATCTTCATCAAGACTGGTAGGATAGGTCTCTGTTTTCATATGCCTCTGGTGCTGGCCCAGCAGGTAGCATGAAAGAGAATAAAGTCAATAAGGCAAAGTAGATTAATTCTTTTGGGAGAGAGAGCTTAGAAACGTTTTGAACTGTGATCTATGGCAAACTGAGGTAAAGAAAATGAACTTTCTGGGCTTCCCTGGTGGCACAGTGGTTGAGAGTCCGCCTGCCGATACAGGGGGCACAGGTTCATGCCCGTGTCCTGTTTTTTCATATATATCTGGTGGGAATAAAAAATATTCCCACCATTTTGAAGAAAATTTTTGCAGTTTCTTCTTAAAATGGTAAATATACACCCACCATATAATGTAGCCATTTTACTTCTAGGGGAGTTAAAGCATATATCTATACTCAGTCTGCACACAAATACTCATAGCCTCTTTATTTTTAATAAAAATTTAATTATTGCTACATACAACAAGATAGATACATTTCAAAATCATTATGGTGGGTAAAAGAAGTCTAACAACAAAAAAAGAAAATACATTTGAACAGCCACATTTATATAAAATCCTAGAAAATGCAAACTAATCTATCATGGCTGAAAGCAGATCATTACCTGGGGAGGGGGTTGTGGGTGGGATGGTAAATGGGCAGGAAGGAGAGGAGGGAGGCATCACAAAGGGGGGTGAGCGATCTTTGGGGAGTGATAGATATGTTTATTATTCTGAGTTTCATGTTTGGTTCATGGGTACATACATATGTCAAATCTTATCAAATTGTACTTTTAAATATGTAGTATATTGTTTGTCAACTGCCTCAGAAAAGCTGTGCTTTTCAAAAAAAGAAATGGGTAGGGATGATATAAAGGTACAATAGAAGAGAATCACCCAATAGTGTCATGAGGGATCTTTATTTAACTCGAACAAATGCACCTGAGTGCCATGTCTAAAACTCAGTGCAGGCTTGCTAAAGTACCTTTGCAGGTCAATGTCTCCAAAGCCTGGAGTGCCCCATTAGCTCTTCCCCTGGGGAGAACAGCAGGACATAAAGCTCTTGACCTAAACTGATATTTTTCTTACCTGTAACTCTCACTTCCTAAGGCCCTCAAGTCACAAGCACAGACTCTGTATTTGATATAAATATATGAGGTAAGACTCCACAAGCAAGTAATAGTTTTATTTCAACCTAATTATTTTAAAAACAATCCAATTTTAACTATGATTCTCCTTCCTATTTAACAGGTAGAAAATTCAACTTTGGCCACAGGCAGCAGCAAAAAATTCTGGGATGTCTCCTGTACTTCTTTGTCATCAGAGTGCACTTGTTCCCTCTAAGAAAACTGCAGGTTTATTTCCAAGATTCCCTTAGTTCTTTCAGCCCTGCTGCCTCTCTGACTCACAGATCTTTGCTAAGGCTGGAACCACACTACTTTTTCCACTTGGAATTCTTGATATTTTCTTAGAAAATCTCTACTCATGAGATTAAGGGGCCGCACTGACTGTCCTCACCATAGAACTGTACCCCAGCTTGCTTTCTCCTATTTCCTGATTTTGCCTTTAGGCTGAAAGAAATTCTTTCTTTCTGTTCATGTTTCTTTGTGTCTTCTTCCTCTAGGAACCTAGACTGATTGCTTCAGTGGATTTTGGCTTTAGCAAACAAATGCCAAATAAGGAGAGTGTCATGCAGACCACTGCTTTTCCTTCCTGCCCAAAATGCCTCTTAAGAAAAGGTAGCTCAGAGCCTGTTATCTGCAGAACACAAGAAAGGAGGGGAAAAATTATGAATGCAAGGAGAAAGAAAAATTGATGTCTCAAACATTTCTCAAGGACACAAAGTATTTGATTTCCAAACTGTTTTGGTGGCATTTGCTAAAATATTTTCCAAAGTTCAATCCAATGAACAAACCTATCGAAGGCTGCAGTGCCTTACGAAGCATTGAACTTGCTCTACATCGTGAGCCAGACCAGTAGAGTCAGCGTCTACTCTGGCAGAAGTTAAAATATACCAGATAACAGCTCTAAGATTAGGCTGTGAGGATTCACATGTGTGTGAGTCTATGTATGCGTGTATGTGTATATGAGAGAAAGACAGAGAGATGGACAGAAACCTAAACTGCATTATTCATGAAACAATATGCTGTAGTTCACATCAGTTATTTTCTCAGATACTGTACTGCTCTATTCTCACTTCAGCCCTTGTGAGAAAATATTTTAATTGTAATCTCTATTTTAAAAATTAGGCTTAGAGAAGTTAAGCGACTTGCCAAAAATATGCAATTAATGTGACAGAGGAGAGATTTGAAATCAAGTTTGCCTCTTTTAAATCTCTTAATATTCTAGTATTATCAGCAGAACTGGATTCAGATTTAGCACACAAGATGTACTTTTCTATAAAATGGGGATAGCCAATTGGGTAACCACCATGCTTACTCCTCCTAAGGGAACCATGCCCACAAATGCAATGGATTAGTAAAACTAGTTTGATATTCTTAATGAGAGCAATTCCTCTGCTCTCCCTAAAGATAACGTGAAAGTATTTCCAAATCATTCTGATGGTGTATATCCTTAAAAAATCAAAATGTTTTCTCTCAAGTGCAATTCCAGGCTTCATATTAATGAATAACTAAATTCAAGGAAGACAAACTGTGAAGCACTTTCTAAAAGAAATTATTTACCCTGTTGGTGTTGTTAATTCTTCACTGGCAAACACTTGTTATAAGCAATTTTTAATACGTAACCAAGTACTACAAATGTAGATGGAAAAGCTATTCACACTACGAGACACTAAGTGAAGCAAAGGTAGCAGTCATACAGCAGATTTCTTCCATGTTTCTCCAGACCCTCTTGCCACATCCTACTCCTTCTCAGGCTCTCAGGATTGTTTTTTGGGGGTTGGGTGTGTTGGGTCCCTGTTGGAGAAGGGAGAAAGAAGAGTGAGGCCAAAGTCCTTATTCAACTTGCTGCCTCTCAGTGAAAGCCAATTAGGATGTCTTTGTCCGTAAAAAGACAGCTGGTTCTATAAAATTCTTCCTCTTTTGGGCATTTGGAAGCCTCTCTTTCCCCTCATCCCTTTGCTGGTGATAACATTCCTCTAGCAAATAATCAGGAATCTTGCACTTTCCCTTTCTTTCAGTTTCCTATAACCATCCACACGTTTGTAATTAATTTGATGATACAAATTATTATGTAAGCTTCCAGAAATTTGCTTACTTACAGAAGCTTTTATATATTTTTTTCTTTGACAATTAGTAGCATTCTCTGCACAACTTTGTTTTTTTATAGTTAATAACATATTTTGTAGATTTTTTCCATGTTAGCACAATACTTACTGTGCTAAAATATATGTATACATATAGCTGATGCACTTCTTTTACAGCAGAAACTAACACAACATTGTAAAGCAATTATACTTCAATTCTAAAAAATAAATAAATAAAGTGAGTTTTAAACAGTGTAAAATTTAGAAGGCTATCAAATGAAAAGTAAAGATTATCTATAATGGAAGTGCTTATCATCACTAAAAGAGTTTAATTCACACTCATTTTTTTAAAAAAATTTTCCACAACTTCAGAATCTACTGAATGAGAATTTAATGTCACCACAGGCTTGAAAATTATTCACCTTCCAAAAAGGAAAGTCATTCTTTTCTTCCAGTCCCATATGTCAATGATTTCCTTTAAAGTAAATCCTTTCATAGCTAACTAGTAAAACAGAGCACATTTACTACCTCAGTAAAGACTGTGTATTACTTGAAAGTAAAAAAAGTCAAGGAGCAGGTGGGCCTCATTACCCCTGGGATGAAGGTTGAACCATATCAAATCAACACATTGTACACCTTAAACTTATACAACATTATACATGTCAATAATACCTGAATTTAAAAACTTAACAATTCTTAAAAATAGTACGTATTGGAATCTACAAAACCACTGCTGATAACACTGATTATAGGTCTTTCCTATAGACTAGTGTATCCTTTGTACAGATAGAATATTTGTCTGGGGTGGGGAGGGAATGAGGCCATCTTTGACTCTGAGAATGGGTTAGCAGGGCGTGTGTCTCCTTTGTTCAACTTTCAGGCATCTGCAAGAATTATCTTCCTTGTGTAGCTACCCTTCACTTTTGTAAACTCAGTTTCATGGGAACTTTGAATAAGCCCACCCACATGTTTTCAGTCTCTTGACATCTTCTTAATTCCCATTGATATATTTATTATTAGAATGTTCTAATAAAATCATTGGAATGCCTTTCCAATTACATAAATATTCTGGAGAAGTATTAAATAGCATTAACAAAAGAAGCAAACTATATTGAAATCTACAAGGAATAACATAACTCTGAGAAAAATTATATTTTCACAGAAAATAAAACCATATGGCCAAGTGAGGACCACTTCTCCTTATTTACGTCATCTTATTATTAAATGTTCCATATGCTATTGTCTGGGAGACTGGAACTGCATTATGTTTAAACAGATTCAATCTATTCATTTATTGAAAATGACAAAACAGGACAATTGTTTATTTCCAAAAAAGCATACCATTTTCTCCATGGTGCTCCTTTTCTCTGTGGGTTCCATCAGTTTTTGGCTAGGAATTGAGTTTTCTCTGCCCTGGAGGAGTCTGCTTTCTTTTGGTTGGCAATTGTCCCTTTCTGAGAATTTATTTCAGCACCAAGATTCAAAAGTCTTGTGGAACTCTATCTCTATGCTTGTATAATTCCTTTTGCCATTTTAAAGCTAAATTAGGCTTTTTAAGCCAAAGAAGAATGGGCATTTTCTGTGAATCTCAGTCTGAAAGTATGTTATTGCAACAACACTGTAACTTCCTACAGAAGCACATTAGAACACTGGATATCATCCTCATTAGGATTGGAATTAAATATGTAATAGAAATGACCATAATGTATTATAAAATAAGGAATTTGACAAGCACAGACCTATATAACTATTGAAAAAATTTAAGATATCTTTAAGATAAAGATGGGCATTGGTGTAATGAACATGTTAATTCTACCAGAGGTCCCAATGTATTGATATTTAAATGTTCACACATGGTAAGTAAAATATAGAGTCATACTATATCTTAAATCTGACCTAAATTTATGATGGTGTGGTAAGCCTAATAATGCGTCCCCAACAAAAAGTGCCTACCCCATAATCTCTGGAATCTCGGAATACATTGTATATTCATATTCAGATGTTATTAAGGTTACTGACATTGAAATGGGGAAATTATCCTGGTTTATGCAGGTGGACTCAAAGCAGTCACACGGACCCTTAAAAGTGGAAGAGGGGGACAGAAGAAACTAGTCACAGATGCAGCTGAAAAGGGAGATAAAAGGATTCAAATTTTGAGAAGAACTGGGCCTCCTTTGTTGGCTTTGAAAAAAGGGGAAGGGGGTCACTGAGAAGCTGAAAAAGACTACCAGTGGAAAACAAACAGAAAAGCAGGGACCTCATTCCTACAAACACATGGACCTCAATCTTCCAATAACCTGAATGTCCCTGGAAACTGATGCTCCCCAGGAGGCTCCAGAAAGGAAGCAAGCCTTAGGGATATCCTTATTTCAAACTTGAAATGTAACAGAGCTGGCTCTTTATTGAATCTACCTTTAGGTGTAAACCCTGTGCTTTGTTGCCTGTGCTTAGTCATGCTGGTTTTGCACCTTTGTAAAAGAAGATTGCCTATAGACTGAAATATACAGGGTAGCCCATTCTCAAGGCTCTGACTTTTAAAGGTATAACACTTTTCCTTTTATACAGAGATAAAAAGTTGCAGAACAGAGAATAACATCTGCTTTACTGGAGGTTTATAGGAACATTGTTAACAGACCTTCTTGGATAGCTGCAAGAACAAAGGATTCCTGCACCAAGAAGTTTTGCAACAACCAGCCAACATACCCCCCGCCCCCTCCCGCGCCCCCCCCCGCCCCCTCCCGCGCCCCCGCCCCGCAACCTTTTAGTATAAAAGGAGCCTGAATTCTAACTCAGGGAACATGGTTTTTGGGGACACTAGTACACCTTCTTCTCCATCTGCTGACTTTCTGAATAAAGTCATTGTTCCTTGCGCCTACACCTCTTCTCTCAATTTATTGGCCACCCCTGCAGCAAGCACCATGAGCTTGAACTCGGTAACAGTAAGACTGAGACAGACAAGCCAAGTCCACTGACATACAGAGCAGTGAGATAAATTGATGTTGCTTAAGCCACTGAGTTTGTGGTCATTTGCTAAGGCAGCAAAAAAATAATACAGTAGGTAAGCTTTGCTTGCAATAATTTTAATGGTCCAGATTCTCTTAAATGATCTGATCCATGTTACTTTAAATTTTATTTTATTTTTCTAATTGTATCTATCTTCTTCAACAGGCAGAGGAGGCCATGAAATAAGATGTATCACTACCCAATCAAGACAAAAACACATTAAGACAATTGAGTGGTCTTCCAAACTGCATATTATAACTTTCTTTAGTTCATCTACATGGTTTCCTAAAGAGTCAAGATATTGGTACAACCTAGCCCCTTTCCTTGTTTGTTTTAGGATAGATGGCTATGTAACAAATTTCAGCCAATTCAACACCCTGTGCCTCTGACCGTGTTCTTTGGGTTATAGGGTGGAGATCTGCTTAAAGTTATGAGGGAAAAGAGAAGGAAGCTGATACACAGAGAAACAACAAAGACAGAGATGGAGAAACTTAAGGCATTTGAGTCTAAGGTCCAGTTATGCCATAGGCACTGTTCTAAACTTGATACAGGATAATAAATTATTATTTTCTTAAGCTAGACAGAAATGTGTTTTTGTAACTTACAAATGAAAAGAATTAGTGTTGAGTACTGTGTTTTCTTACTGAGGCTGCAACAAATTATTGCACATAGTGACATAGAGAAACACAAATTTATTATGTTACAGCTCTGTTGGTCAGAAGTCTGACAAAGTTCTCACTTGGCTAAAATCAAGGTCCAGCAGGGCTATGTCCTTTTTTGGATGCTCTAAGGAAAAATATATTTCCATGTCTTTTCCAGCGACTGGAGGACATCCTCATTCCTTGACTTGTGCCTTCTTTCCTCTATCTTTTCAAAAGCCAGCAACATTCCATCTTTCTGTGACTTTCTTCCATGGTCTCATCTCCCTCTGACTTTTCTTCTGCCTCCCTCTTTCACTTTTAAATATCTTGTGATTACAGTGGGCCCAAAATAATCCAGAATAATCTCTCTATTTTAGGGTCAAATGATTAGTAAACTGAATACCAATTGCAAAGTTAAGTCTCCACTTGCCTTGTAACCTAACATATTCACATGTTCTGAAAATTAGAACATGGACAGCCTTGTCAGGCATTACTATGTCTACCATAGGCACTAAGAATACTTAGAGTTATGGTCAAGAGAATTGGCTTTGAAGTACAGAAAAATGGGGCTCACATCCTGCCTCTTCATTTTTGTATGACCTCCGGCATGTATTAATATATTCCGAGCCTCAGCTTTTCCAATTGTAACCAACCATAAAATAGAGGCAATGGGGGCTACCTTATAGGAGTGCTTTGAAAATTAAATTTGTGAAATATTTAGAAAAGCGCAAATATAGTAGTAATATGATAAATGTTTATATTATGCGTTGAATAAGAAAGGAAAATGTCACTGGAATCCTTGCTCAGAGAAAAGGAAGACAGTGACCATGATAAGGGATAAAAACAATAATTCTTCTAACTTCTTGGTATATGTAGTACTAAAGAAAAGGGGCAAGAGAGAGAAAAACTCCCTTTCATTACTAACCTTATCAGTTAAAAGTATCTATTAGGTGAGCTCTTCTAGGCCTAGTGATTCCTTTGGTGAGTTAGGTTGTCCCAAATGGATACTGGGAAAAAAAAAAAAAAAAAGAATGACCACTGCTCATAGAAGTAAAAATTGATTTAAAGGATATTTAGTAGTGTCTAGTAAAGTTGAAAAAACTACACACCTTATCTATTAGTTTTCTAGGGCTGCCATAGCGAAGCACTGCAAGCTGGGTGGCTTAAATAGAAGTTTACTGTTTCACAGTTCTCTGTTCCATGCCTCTTCTCTAGCTTCCAGTGGTTTGCTGGCAATTTTTGGTGTTACTTGTCTTCTAAAGGCATCACCCCTATCTCTGCCTTCATCTTTGTGTGATGTCATCCTAGTGTGCAGGTGTCTCTGTCTAAATTTCTCCTTTTTATAAGGATACTAGTCATATTGGATTATGGTCCACCCTAATGACTATTTTAATTTTATTTCTCTCTGAAGACCCAATCTGCAGATAAGGTCACATTTTAAGGTACACTTGGGTTTGGGAATTAAACATAAAATTTTAGAGGGACACAATTAAACCTATTAACACCCTATGATAGAAATTCCATTTTAGGAATATACTAGAAAACGTATTGTGTACTTGTAACAGAACATAGGTATAATGATATTCATTTCTATATTGCTTTTCCTAGTAAACTACTGAGGAAAAATACCCATATATATGGTAATAGATACTTATTTGCAAGTCTATGTGCACCATATACACAGCATTCAAAATTATCAAGTTTATATGTTTCAAGGTGGATAGATTGCCAAAACATAATGTTGAGTAGAAAAAACAAGTTACAGAAAGAGAGCTTAGATGTAATTTTTTAAACATACAAAGAAATGACATGCATTGTTTATGCAAGCATAAAGATTTTTTTTAAAAAATTGATGAAACAAACAAAAAGCAATTTTATGAAAATCAAGCCGGGTCCGGATGGAGGGGAAGTGGGCTGATGAGAGAAACAAAGGCCTCTTTTTTACTTGTAATACCTTATTTCTTTGTTTTAAAAGGTATGAAATATTTTTTTTTAATTTTTATTGGAGTATAGTTGATTTACAATGTTGTGTTAATTTCAAGTGTACAGCAAAGTGAATCAGTTATACATATACCCACCTTTTTTTAGATTCTTTTCCCATATAAGTCATTATAGAGTATTGGGTAGAGTTCCCTGTGCTATACAGAAAGTCCTTATTAGTTACCTATTTTATATATAGTAGTGTGTATATGTCAATCCCAATCTCCCAACTTATCCCTCCCCACCCTTTCCCCCCCAGTAACCATAGTTTTGTTTTCTACATCTGTGACTCTATTTTTGTTTTGTAAATAAGTTCATTTGTATAAGAGGTCTGAACAATTAAAAATATATATTGGTAATTCTAATATAATCATATGGTATCTAAATCGTTATATTATTTACTTACTTTTCTGACTTTTTTAACCTAAGAAAATTTTATAGGAGAAGACAAAATTATATTGATAACTCCAAATGTGGAATTATTAGGTTATGTTTCTCAATTCACATGGAACCCATGGATAAACTATAGCAAATGAGCAGGCTCTTAATATCATTTCTATCTTAAAGAAACCAGCTATTTATGAAGGCACTAGGTAGACACATTTGCATTTTATTTTACATAAATATACATAAAGATTTACTCGATTTGCATACTACTTTAAAGGAGTTTAACCTCAAGTATGTAAGGTAAAATAAAATGCTACAACTTTAAAAACTGAATTAAAAGTTCAATTTTCAAGTCCAAAATTAAAACAGAATTTTAAAAGAAGCCCATCACAATAATGTTTTGAGGGGTGATGTGGAAGTATTCCTCTCCTGGATAGCACAACTGGGAGGAAGAAAAAGAATGAATAGATTATTGGGGGGAAGTTAGGAGGAAGTATAGTGTAGTGGCTGAGCACAGTTGTTAGAACTTCCTCCCGTCTAAGTGGAGGTTAAACCCATCAGTTTTCTCATCAATAAAAAAAGGCTAATAAAGATGGATACATCTTAAAGCTACAGACAGTCTTATTGAAACAGTTTGTGTTAAGAACCTGGCACAAGGTAACTCTTTTTTAAAAAAAAATTAGATGTTGACCTGTTCATTTGATATTCCAAGAAACCAGTGCATCATGTTCTGGACTGTGGTATGGAACTGACTACAGAGTACCTTAGAGACTGTCAAGTAAAAAGAAGTCTGGGTGTAGGTAAGGAGAGATTTTATTCAAATAGACTACTGCAATAGGGAGAACACTCCCAGGGTAAGATCTATGCTTGTCTCAAAGGCTAGGCAGAAAGGACTCTTGTCCATAGAGGAGTAAATTAGGCTGGAGAGAAATGGGTGTGGGGGAGTGGGATGAACAGATGGCATGATCTGATAGTTGATTCAGTAATGTTTTTCCCTAAGGCCAGTCAATTCTCAGGAGACCCCATTAAGGAGGAGCTGTTCCCAATTCCAATACTTTATTAAATTCAAAGGTGAGCCAAGGTCTAAGGACATGTGGGGAGGAAAGAAGACTGACTAAAATTGGCCAAGTTAAGTTAAAAGATATCTTGTCTAAATTGGTTAGGTCAGATAAAAGCAAATGAGTGAAATAAAAAACAACAAAAAACAAACAAACAAAAAAACCCAAAACCAACTTATAGCAGAAGCTGATTGATCCAAATGTGAGTATAACTGATTACAATTTGGAAAACACTTTTCCTAAAAAATAATTTTATGTGTACCCTTCTTAAAAGCAAGCAAATTAAATTAACACAGATTTGTTCATTAGCAAATAGTGCTGGATTTATATTCCATTAAAAGTGTTAAAATGCAAAGAAAAATGAAGGTAATTTTTCTCTCTAAATGTTGGTTCCAAATTATTGGCTCAACATTTATTATAGTGATTTTAATCGAGACTTGATAAAGATGCATTTTGATTATTCCATGCCACTTCATGCCATGAAAAATCTTACTCTCTTTCTATGTCAGACCTCTGTGTCTGACTCCCAGGTTTATCACTGGCACGTTTTATCTTGTAAATTATATATCATCTCTTTGACATTATATTTTTATAGATAGCAGAAAGGAAAGAGAATGCTGGTTTTGGAAAATGTAAGCCTTTGTTTAAACATGGAGAAATTTAGTTCAGAAGGTAGGAAATATGAGAATAGTTGTAGAGGCATAATTAAGGTAAATGGAGCTAAATGAATTTGGGGATGTTCTCCTCTCTCCGCCTCTCATGCATGAACTCAAAATATTTAACTCAGTGACTGTATTTTATTTTGCTTTTAAGTTTTACTTTCACAGTTAAAATAGTTTTAAATATTAATGGAAATAACCATTAATGTATTAGCCATATGTTATTGAATTTTATAAAATATGCAAATAAACTCAATGCAAATATAATTTCCTAGTATAAACAAAATAGGATATAATCATTTATTCTCCTATTACAAAAAAAGCTCCAAGGGGTTATAAAAAACTAAAAAATAGTATACAAAGGAGAATAAAAAGCACTAGTAATATATATGTAATCTAAGAGTTCCTTTTAGTAAAAATTTCAGAAAAGTACTTTATACATTTTAGTAAATATAAACTGGATTTTGAACCGTTTCCTATCTGGACCTTGACTTCTGAAATCTTAGCCTCTATTTTAGAACTCTGAAATCCTAGCTCTATATTATTCATGTTTTCTGTATCTTCCTTACTAGTTTAGAATAGACCTATGTGATTATGTAATTTTTTTGTTTTTTGTGAGATCTCAGTTTCCCGACCAGAGATCAAACTCATGTCCCCTGCAGTGGAAGTGTTGTGGAGCCTTAACCACTGGACTGCCAGGGAAGTCCCATGATTATGTAATTTTTAACAAGCTAAGTTATTGGCCCTTAATGTATGGTTTGGGAGAACTATTACACACATTTGAATTATGAACTTGGAATTGCTAATATTTTATGCTGAAAGAAGTATGAAGCATAATTCCTCCTTTCTCTGTTTGAATGGCTTTCCTTTCACTAATAATCTGGACTTTTCATTTGTCAGTTGGTTGATTTGTTTGAAATAAAAGATGAAGTGATAGCAGTAATGGAATAAAAGCAAATAAACCCTAAGAGAAAACCACTCTATTGTCTAGATTTAGGTCACTTGATGCACAACTTCCTTGTCCTCTTATCTAATTCTCCTTTAATGCAAAACCTTTGTAGCTCTGGGCTTTTTTGAAAAAGCAAAATAGAACTGAAGTGGACTTAGAGGTTTTCTTCTAAGTGGAAAGTATTTGTAATATAAGTATGATGGGCAACCATGCCTTTGAGGTCTCTTGATGACACTCTATAAATAATCTGGCTGAATAAAAGAATCTTGAATTAGTGGTAAAATGCTCAATGTGGAAGCAGCCACCTTAAGAGTTCCAGGTAAATCTCTTAGGGTCTCTCTACCTCAGGAGAGCCAAGGCAAGCTTCAGGGACTGGCAAGCTTCAGGGACTGGCAAAATGCCTTATAGATTTGTTTCTATAGATCTATACATGAGATGATTAGTTTAACACAGCAAGTAGAAAATGGACCATACTCACTTTTTAATGGTAATTCAATTTAACCAATATTTTTTAAACATCTTGTATATGTCAGACACTAATAGGTGCTTGGTATCCTAACATAGTTCAGTTTATTCAAATGCAAGCGATACCTATACCAAAAGAGACTTCCAATTCACATTAAATTACACAATGTAAATGCACACAGATTACTAAGGAAGCACAGGACTGGACTCCAGTCTAGCCTGAGAAGTCAGGGACAGTTTCCTGGATAAGATGGTGCTTGAGGAGAAGCAGAGAACAATACAGATGGGTAGCCCTTCAATTACTAGAATTAACTCCCTTTATCATTTTCCTAATCATTTCCATGACTACCATCTTACAATAAATGCTTGGCATTTGTAAATTTCTTATGTGTTAAGTCCAGGTCTTGAGGAGTGACCCTAAAGTCTTATGAAAAATCTAATAATAAAGTTAAGTTGCTTGCTGATAGGAATAATTGAAAACTCAAATGAAACCAGTTTAAATAATAAAGGAAGTAATTTCAGACTATCATGCATTCTTTAGAATTTTTGTTTTTGTATTGCTTTATTTAGCTCTGTGCTCTGTGTCCTCTGCTGCTGCCTTTTTTTATATGAATGTTTCAGACTCAGGTAGTCTTTCCTGGGGAGGTAAAATGATTTCAACTGCTCCAGTTCACCCATTTGTACAACAAACTGTCTAGAAGAAAGAGCTTATCTTACTCCAACCATCAGGTATAAATCCTGGGCATCAAGATTAATGTTCCAAGTTAGGTCCACCTGGGAACCAATCCCTTTAGAAGGAAAAATGTACAGAGAGATTCGATTAAGTTTAGGTTAGTGCCATCCCTGAAACAATCACAGGGACAAAAGAATGGGTTTATGCAATTGGTTTAGAAGACGCATCAGCTTTTGGCTCTAGAGTAGGATGTGGAGTGAGATGCAATCTGGGCAAATGGAGATTAGTAAGGGAGAGTGGATGCCTCAGCTCCTGGAAGAGCTGAGACATCTTCCCAGCACCTGCATTGAAACTTCTCTTTACTGGCCTCTGCTGGTCTTGTATTCAACACCTATCAGCATGTATTTTCTAAGCTTTCGTATGTGGAAACTAATATGCTACTTTGGTATAGGTGAACTAGAAGATTGGAAGGTCTCCAGGTGTATCACTTATGAATATCTATGAACTTCAATACTCAGATGTGTTTTTCAACACTACTAAGCAATTATCCAATTCTCAGGGGACACTGTATCCTAAAATCTAACTCAATTCTGATACTATCTACCCAAAAGATATCATCACAGGTTAAGTGCACAGCCCAACAAAATTGCCGCCCACCACCATTTCAGCCACCAATCACAAGTCCATATTGTCACATATGCTTCTGAGCAACTGGCTATAAGTCAGAAATTCCTATGATCCCTTCCTGGGTGCAACTAAGTTGCAAGAGCAGCTCACAGAACTCAGAGAAACATTTACTTACATTTACCAGTTTATTATAAAGAATATTATCAAGAATACAGACGATAGCAAGATAAAGAGCTACATAGGGAGAGGTCTGCAGAACTTGGATGTGCCCCCCTTCCAGCATGTGAACTTATTCACCAATATAGAAGTTCATTTAAACTCCTTGTTCAGGAGTTTTCATGAGGCTTAATCTGTAGCCCTACCTCTCTCCTTCCCAGGGTCAGGATGGGGCTGAAATTTCCAACAATCTAATCACTTGGTCTTTCTGGCGAACAGCTCCATTCTGAAGCTGCACCCCACCCTAGGTTACCTCTTTAGATAAATTCAGGTGTGCTCAGGAAATCAAAGGGTTTTAGTAGCTCAGTGCCAGGAAAAGGTAAAAAAGGGACCTTTTCCATTATTTCTTATGCCTCAAATACTTATACTTAATTTTAGAAAACTGGCTTCTAAGATGAAAGTGGCATACATTCCAAGACTGAGTCCCTCATTAGGCTTTCACTTGCTGCCACAATAAATTACCACAAACTTGGTTGCTTAAAACACATTTTTTTTTCTAAACTTGTGTGTGTTGTGGGTTAGAACTAGAACATGTGTAAAAAGACTAAAATAAAGGTGTCAGCAGGGCTGTGCTTCTCTTTGGAGGCTCTAAGGAAGAATCTATTTTCTGCTCATTTGGGTTGTTAGCGGAATTTAGTTCCTTGTAGTTGTAGGACTGATGTCCCCATTTTCTTGCTGGCTGTAAACTAAGGGTTGTTTCCAAATACTAGAGGCTGCCACATTCCTAGACACATGCCCTCCTTTCTCTGTTTTCAAAGCCAGTAATAGAGGATCAGATCTCACTTACTTTGAATCTTTCTGACCCTGCTCACTCAGGAAAGATTCTCTACTTTTAAATAGAGATTAATATGATCTAATATGACTAGATTGGGCTCACCGAGATAATAGAGGATAATCTCCTCATCTAAAGGTTCCTAAACTTTATCACATCCACAAAGTCCCTTTTGCCATATTTACAGGTGTGTGAGATTAGGATATGGACATCTTTGGGGGCCCATTATTCTGCCTATGTTAATACCCTAATCTTCACTTTCTTTCCAGGGTGACCTCCTTAAAATTATTACAGTTACTATATTAGTTAGGGTTCTGCAGAGAAAAAAACCAATGTGTCATGGTTGTTGGAGTGTCTTTTTGCCTAGGGGCTTTGATAGTCTAAGAGTGGTTTAGTGCAGGGACTTTGGGTCATGTGGTATCTACTTGCCGTCTTGAGAGACTAGAGTCTGAGATCAGTCATGTGGTCAGTCAACCATGATTAGGCAATGGAACACCAATAAAAATCTCAAAGCTCAGGTGAGCTTCCCTGATTGGCAACACTCTGTGTGTATAGTCACACATCCTTAAAGGGAAAGTAACACTGTCCACTGTTCCACAGGGAAAAAACTTGAAGTTTCATAGCTGGAAGTTTCCTGGACTCTGCTGTATGCAGTTCTTCCCTTAGTGAATATAAATTTGTATCCTTTACGGGTAATACACCATAACCATGGGTATAACTGCTTTCAGTGAGTTCTGTGAGTCATTCTAGCAGATTAATGAGTCTCAAAGTGGTCTTGGGAACCCACTAATTTGCATTTGATATCAGAAATGAGTATAGTCTTGTGGGCAGGGCTCCTTTAACTTTGTAGCTCTCCACTGATAATCTTTACATTTCTTAATCCAGTATTTTACCATCTGGTATCTATATGTAGTCCCAATCTAATTTCTAAGCTTCCCCAAACATGTACCCTCTATTCTAGGCAAAAGGCTTCAAAGTGATCCTGGCTTTTTCTCTGCTGTGGTGTATGATTGCTGTAATGTCCCATGTTGTTCATACTTCTTTTTGTACACACCTTGGGTAGCCTCTTCCCATAGGGCTTACCATGTTATTTGATTTGGCTAATGGGCAACAGACAATATGATACAAACAGAGACTTAAAAAGTACTTGCATTTCAGGATTTGCCCTGTTGCTCTTTTTAAAACCCCTGTGCTGCCATGTGAATAAGCCTGGGCTAGCCTGCTGGAAAATGAGAGGCATGTGGTGACCCAGTTGCTCCTGTGGCCCCTGTCAACCAGTAGACCTGTAAATGAGGCCACGTTAGATTATATAGCAGTTAGCTGATCTGCCAGCTAAACACAGTTGCATAAACAAGCCCAGCTGACATCATTTCCCAGATGTCAAGAAGGGACTGGAATTAATTGGTATTGATACATGAACAAGTGACTTATAGTGGAAAAAGAGTATAAGGGAGATGCTCCATATGTTGGTCATGTTAATACCAAGGAGGTTATGCAAGGAATGGGGAAGGAAATAGCTAACCTCAGCCCAGTGAATGAACAGAACTTGTGTTGACTGGAAGATATATGATTCCTTGTATAAAAGGAATACTGGATAAATGAGTTACTTATCCATTACAGTTGTTCATACATTTGGAGTACGATTTGTAATTTGTAGGGTCCTCAATAGTGCAACATTATCTTAAGCTGACATATATAAAAAATAGGTTGTTTAAAGAGGTTCAGTCATATTCCGATTAGATTCACACTCTGATCTACCAAATTTTATCATGGCTCCTTTAAATAGGGATCATGCTTGCAACCCTTTAGAGGACAATGAAGAACAGTGGTTTCTTGCTAATGGACGGTTGCATCAGTGAATACATTAGGAATAGTATGGTAGATATAGCATGTTAATGTGTAGATGAGTTTTGTCTAGTGCTATCTGCAATATATTTTAAGTCTGTGCTTAAAATTGTAATTCAAGTCTTTGTAAAGCTTAAATATTCAAGACTACTGCAAGAGATCAAAGCCTCCCTGTAACAGATTGAACCGTGTCTCTCCAAAGTTCATATGTTGAAGCTCTAACCCCAATGTGACTATATTTGAAGATAGTGCCTTTAGGGGAGTAATTAGGGTTAGATGAGGTCATAAGGGTGGTATCTAAACTGAATAGGACTGATATCCCAAAAAGAAGAGGAAGAGACACCAGAGATATCTCTCTCCTCTCCACATAAGCACAGAGGGAAGGCCATATGAAGACACAGCAAGAAGGCAGCCATCTGCAATCCAAGGAGAGGTCTCACCAGACACCAACTCTGCTGTTACCTTGATTTCAAACTTCCAGCCTCCAGAACTGTGAGAAAAATAATTTCTGTTGTTGAAGCCACCCAGTCTTTTGTACTTTGTTATGTCAGCCTGAGCAAAGTAATACACTCTTTCTCAATTAAAACAGATCTTTATATTTTCCTCATGGGCTCTGGCTTTTTACCCATTCCATTTTACTTTGTTGTTAGGAAGTGCATGATGCTTGTCTTCCTGGAACCTAATTAGAGTCTGTAAATCATTTTAATTAGACCTTTTAATAAAATATTGAGTAATGGAAAATTCATTATGGCCAAACCCTATAAAAATGATAATTAGGAGTTTACTAATCCTTCAATAATATTTATGCTTGTTTTATGTGCTTAAAATAAACTAAGTGATAAATATTATTTTTTAAACTCCAAAGTGCATTCTGAACATTTGCGTCTAGACTTAGAAAAATTGAGAGCAAATTGAGATGAAGACAAATTTCTATGTAAGGTACATTAGGGTCTGCATGGTTCTGCTTTGCATGCACTTGAAAATTAATATTATTGCAAAATGGAAAAGCAATGGGACCCTAAGGTAAACTATGGACTTGGGGTGATTATGATATATCAATGTAGGTTCATCAATTGTAACAAATATACCTCTCTGGAGAGGGGTAAGCTATGCATCTGTGGGGCAGGAGATATATGGGAAATCTCTATATCTTCCTCTCAATTATTTTTCTGTGAATCTAAAACTGCTCTAAAAATTATGTATTATGTATATATATCAACCTATTTCAATAATTCAGAAATTTCACAAAAGCAACTAATAGTCTCATAATGATAATAGCATGCATTGATAATGTTAAATTTTCACCGACCAAAATTAAGAGTGCCATAAGCCATAGGGAGAATAAAAGAGCAATACGTAGTATAGTTATTACAATGCAAATAAGTGGATAGCCATTATTCCTAAAGCTGTTTTGTCATTGTAGTTATTCTAAAACGCATATCAGGTCTGAATTTTTGGCTTTTTTGATATTGAGCTCCATGAGCTGTTTGTATATTTTGGAGATTAATCTTTTGTCTGTTGTTTCATGTGCAAATATTTTCTCCCATTCTGAGGGTTGTCTTTTCATCTTGTTTATGGTTTCCTTTGCTGTACAAAAGCTTTTAAGTTTAATTAGGTCCCATTTGTTTATTTTTGTTTTTATTTCCATTACTCTAGGAGGTGGATCAGAAAAGATCTTGCTGTGGTTTATGTCAAAGAGTGTTTATCCTATGTTTTCCTCTAAGAGTTTTATAGTGTCTGGTCTTACATTTAGGTCTTTAATCCATTTGGAATTTATTTTTGTGTATGGTGTTAGGGATTTTTCTAATTTCATTCTTTTACATGTAGCTGTCCAGTTTTCCCAGCACCACTTATTGAAGAGGCTGTCTTTTCTCCATTGTATGTTCTTGCCTCCTTTGCAAATGAAAACTACAATGAGGTATCACCTCACACCGATCAGAATGGCCATTATCAAAAAATCTAAAAACAGTAAATGCTGGAAAGGGTGTGGTGAAAAGGGAACCCTCCTGTACTGTTGGTGGGAACGTAAATTGATACAACCACTATGGAGAACAATATGGAGTTTCCTTAAAAAACTAAAAATAGAACTACCATATGACCCAGCAGTCCCACTGCTGGGCATATACCCTGAGAAAACCATGATTCAAAAAGAGACATGTACCACAATGTTCATTGCAGCAGTATTTACAATAGCCAGGACATGGAACCAACATAAATGTCCATCGCCAGATGAATGGATAAAGAAGATGTGGCACATATATACAGTGAATATTACTCAGCCATAAAAGGAAATGAAACTGAGTTATTTGTAGTGAGGTGGGTGGGCCTAGAGTCTGTCATACAGAGTGAAGAAAGTCAGAAAGAGAAAAACAAATATAGTATGCTAATACATATATATAGAATCTAAAAAAAAAAAAATTGTACTGATGAACCTAGTGGAAAGGCAGGAATAAAGATGTAGACATAGAGAATGGACTTGAGGACACAGGGGGAGGGGGAAGCTGGGACGAAGTGAGAGTAGCATCTCCATATATACACTACCGAATGTAAAATAGTTGGCTGGTGGGAAGCAGCAGCATAGACAGGGAGATCAGCTCTGTGCTTTGTGATGACCTAGAGAGGTGGAATAGGGAGGATGAGAGGGAGGCTCAAGAGGGAGGGGATATGGAGATATATGTATGCATATGGCTGATTCACTTTGTTGTACAACAGAAACTAACACTGTATTGTGAAACAATTATACTCCAATAAAGATCTATGAAAAAAAATAAAACACATTTTATGCACCAATGAAATTATAACTTCTGTCTCAAAAATGTAATTTCTGAGATTTCTGACTATATCTTAGTGGGAAACAAGATGAAATGGGTTAAAAAATGATTTCCTGCTAAGAGTGATTGGAAATGTTATAGATTAGTGAGAATGGTGCATAATTTGAATGAAGGACATAGAAATGTTGGGAGTAAAAGGAATAGTTTACTCATGAATCACTGTGGTAAAAAGGCCTCTAAGAGGGGAAGGAACTGGTCAATGTCTCAGGACAACAAATGAGATATGGGGAATTTATGTTTAAAGAGACTTTCTCTTCAGAGGAGAGAAACCGATAAGCAGTGAAGTTATATATTCTAGAATAAGAAGAGTAAAATTCTGCCTAAGGTTTTGGCTGATTGGGTAATAGGAACTGGGTAGAAATCTGACATAAAACCACACAACTATTTTCAACCCAAGCTCCTGTTAACACCTAGACAAGGAAGGCTTACTGTATTGGGATCCAATGTTCCCTGTCTAGAGTACACATTTCTTCACTTTTATAGCATCCTGTTGTATACATTCTCATAGGTTCTACCACATTGCATTGAAATATTTTTTTTCTAAATTCCTGTCATTCTTATAATTTCATATTCCTCCAAACACTAATGAGTAAGATTTATTTAATTGTCTTCCAGCACAGGCACATGCACATGAACTGGTGGTCAATAGGTGCCCAATCAGTGTTTAGAGAAGTAAACTGTAAATTCATCTTGTAATTAACTAAACAACTATTTCCCCATCCCCTTTGGACATAATATAGAGAAATGGTGTTTTTATAAAATTTCAAAGACATTAGATTTAAAGAATGAAGACATCTAAAATCCAAAAGGGTGCTAGAGATAAGTGGGCAATCTACTTTTTCTTCTTTAAAAATTTTTTTAGCCATAGTATTTTATAACTTTATACTTATTAATCTATTTATTAAACCAAATTTTTTGATTTTGGGGTTCTAAATGAACTTTTGCACTAACGATTGATTTAGTTATTGGCTTTTTATATCTATGCTTATCTGTAAACAAATATAAATCTCTACTTGTATTCTATGCTTCTAGCCTTTACTATACTGTTAATATGTTGAGTGCCTCATTAACTGAAGTACTTAAATGTCAGGATCAAGT
The DNA here is from genome assembly GCF_964270905.1 of Leucopleurus acutus. Lineage (NCBI taxonomy): Eukaryota > Metazoa > Chordata > Mammalia > Artiodactyla > Delphinidae > Leucopleurus > Leucopleurus acutus. The sequence continues at coordinate 54,291,201 of NC_139146.1, forward strand.
ATTTCAATGATATTAATTAAAAATTAAAAAAACAAATCTCACTACTTCTTAAGCCAGCCCTCTTCAATTTATGAAATGGTCTAGGTTTTTATAGAATGGTGAAATCTGTTTTCCCTTTTCATTTCTTTTTATTCTTTAAATATTTGTTTGCTTGTTTAATTTTATTTCTTTTATTGTGAATTATTAAGAAATTTCCAATAAATATTTGAAATATAAAAATACTCATACTAGGGGCTTCCCTTGTGGTGCAGTGGTTGAGAGTCTGCCTGCCGATGCAGGGCACACGGGTTCGTGCCGTGGTCCAGGAGGATCCCACATGCTGCAGAGCGGCTGGGCCTGTGAGCCATGGCAGCTGAGCCTGCGCGTCCAGAGCCTGTGCTCCGCAACGGAAGAGGCCACAGCAGTGAGAGGCCCGCGTACCGCAAAAAAACAAAACAAAACAAAAAAAGCAAAAAAAACCCCAAAACTCATACTATACAAGTCCTCTAATATTATTGTTTCAGATTATACAATATGTATGTGTGCGTATTAATTGAAACTAAACCTACGGATACAGGAGGAAAAGGTTAGCTGGGTACACTTTCATCAGATTATTACCTCACTCCATTTCTCCCCAGAATTAACCATATATTACATCGGTTGTTCATTCTTCCATCTGTCATAATTTATTTCTTCAAACAAATACTTGCTGAGTGCCTATTATAAGCCAAACATTCTCTTAGACACTGTATGGAGTACAGAGGACAGCATTTATAAAATTTACAAAAATAACATAAGTGTATGTAATCATAAAAATGTATGTTTTCATGGCTTTGAAATATTTAAATGATAGAAACATATATATATTTCTATTTCTCTTATATTTTCAGCAACTTTTAAAATTGTTTTCTAAATTTAAAGTTTTTGAGAGGTTTACAGGTAAAAGACATTCCTGTGGGAAGCTAAAAGAAAAGGAAAAGAGTGAATCTGGCCATATATATTTGCTTAAGTATACATTTTGTCAGTGGTGGAGAAAAGATACACGAGCATGGAGGGAAGTGTTGCACTAGTCAGTTTTAACACACATTCCTAAGCCTCATTTCTGATATTACCATTGTTTATATTTGCTTTTTTCCACTTGTAACTTTTGTTATTTTACTATTGTATGTTTTCTTACAAGTGGCCTTAAATATTTCCTAAAATTATATTGAAGAGGAAAACTAATAAATTAAGCATTAACATATATGTATGTATGTGTATATATGTATAATATGTATTACACACACACACACACACACACACACACACACACACACACACATATATATATATTTTTCCCCCCTCCTTTTCTTGCCTTTAAAGGGACTATTTCTGCCAGTGAAAGTCACACTACCAGGAATATATGTGGACCAGATAGGATCATATTACATCTAATTTTATTATTATCTTATTATTTTATAAATCCCATACTGAAATGAGTATCATAATAGTGATCAGCAGTCTTAGCTGCTAATCAGCAAGAGACAGATTAAATAATATCCAAAATATACATTCTGTTTTATGGCTCTACTGAAAACAATAACTTTCTGAAATTTTTAAATTTCATAAGCTGCTTGCTATAATATTTCAATGATGTTTTTCATGATTTTGAAATTAAACCATTTACTAAAATGATTAAATTTAGAATGATTTTTTCAACTTTGAAACCTACCCTTTAAAACAGTGCAAATCCATATTATGATTAAATAAGCAGGCTAAAAGGTGTGAGAAGAAAACTATTTATTGTATTCATATATTGGCAGTCTTTTAATTATACAACTGGTGAAATCAGAGGGATTGTTTGCTCTTTTTTCCTTTAACAGAACAATTTTGAGAATCAAAAAACAGTGATGGTCTTTGCAAAACAAAGAACTGATTACATGTTTAGTCAATAAATAAAGAATGGCTGGTTACATGTTATATTTTGTTCATTTATTTCCCCAGCTGCATTTACAAGGTTTCCTTTGAAACTGCAGTAAAATGAGATGGTCTCTGGGTAGAGAATAGAGAAAATAGTGTTTTCTCTTTTCATAATGGTCCAGCACTGCATTGCATGATGTACAAGCAGGCACTGAGTTGCAAGGCGATGAGGGCACAAAGGAAAGATTTCCTATGGTGGAGGTTATAATCTACTTTAAGAAGGTTCTCAAATGAGAGGGACTGGCCTAGATGTGTGCACAAGGGGTAGCCTGTGGCAGGTATTGAAGGAAGGGCTGCTAGGAAATGTGCAAATAAGAGAAAAAGAAGAAGGACTATGACCTTCCAATTTTTTCCCTTTCTCAAGGATTCTATCCACCATCCTCTTAACAAACATATCTGCTAACATTTCCTGGTAATTTATATAAGAAAACCAGCACAAGGAACTAGTCAGCAAAAGTGTCTATCCTAGGACAGGACCTCACACCAACTCCCACAGTCATTCGTAACCAGAAGAAAGCTTCAGCCTTTTACCCTGACTTCATTTGAACTTGGATATCAGAGTATTCATGTTGGAGAAGAAAGCATCTAGCTCATTTGCAGTAAAGTGAACTGTGCTTGAATATTGTGCTAGAAAACCTACTGGTTTTCTGCTATTGGCTGAATTAAAGTTGCCCTCTTAGCTCTCAACAACTCTCATCATTCGAAGGTAGACTAAGTAGAGAAAGGATCATTTTACCGAATGGACTTTGGTCCCACTACAAATCGGTAGTTTCTGCATGAAATACTGAGGCTCAGCACTGAAGCAGAGTCTGACCTGGAGAAAAGAAGGAAATGACCCTACTGTAAGCCAGCGGGACTCAGCTTACTTCTTTCTGGTTTAGGGGAAAGTATCAAACACAAACAATGAAACAAGGTATTCACAAAATAAATAAATAATAATAATAAGATTAAACATGTCAACTGCTTGTTTGACCAAAAAACAAACATGAATTAAGCTAAGCAGACTGTAAGTGCACTCACCCCCACCCCCCAACACACACACAAAGACATTTTCCTGATCAGAAAGATTGTAGCAGTAGTTTAACTACTAACATAGTTCCTCTTCTGTATTTTATGATTTATATTCAAGAGATATTTTTCTGGGTGACTTAAAACTGAGAAAAGAGAAATACACGTACATACCTAAGATGATACAACATGGGCAAAGTTTTAGGTGATTATTTTCAATATTCTTATAATCAGAAAATATGAGAAAATAACAGTGATCTGAATCCTTTATTTTCCATTTCTTTTTTGTTTCTTTTTCTTGCCTTCCTCCCTTTTTGATAGCAGACTTGCTCTTTTTGTACTATAGGTTCTACAAGGAGAATCCTACATATTTTTTCAAGTGTAATCAAAAACTTTTTTGATAATATGCTATTAGATTTTTATATTTATACAAACACATATATATGGATATATATCCAGCTGTACATTGAATAGACATAACAGTTAATTTGAAAAATTTAAAAGACTTGAGATTGTATTAGATATTTTATATAGCTGGTCCATTTAAAACTGATTTTTTGGAACAAATACCATTCCATCATAGAGGTCTGTGAAGCTGAGATCTGAGATTTCAAGTAAATGCAATTTTTCTACATTTTTATGAGAATCAAAGTTTTTCATTGTGATTCAAACAAGAATGACAAAGGTGACTTAAGGGTTTCATTTTTGGACTTTGCAGGGAGTGCTTTCTTTGTTACATAGCCTTAAAGATCTCCCTTTCTATAAATCTGACAGTAGATTATTTGCCTTAAATCTAAGAAGCCTAACCATTTGGAATTTAAAAGTCCTGCATCAGTCTGACTTGGCACCATACTGGGATGAGTCAAAAGGCCAGACACTGTCTCATTGGGAAAGAAAATTATCATGTCTGAGTACCAGGAATAACGATTCTAAATATGGATGGGTCTCACTCATTCAAAATTTCAATGATGGTCAAGAGACACATATAGGGTTGGCTCAACCTCTACATCTAGAACCTTAGGTCTTTGGGAAGGTGTAGGTTTGTGAAGATAAATAACATATCACTTTTTGGGAATGAATGGAATTTCTAACTCAGGAACCTTTTAGAAATCTTAACCATTACATCATTTCTTAAGTGTTTTATTCTCTTCATCCAACAAAAGCCATGGCAACACGGCAAGCCACTGCCCTCACACATATTTATTCTTGATATTAATTTTCATATATTTGCACTTAAAATATCACTATAAATATCCATATTTTATCCCCTTTGACAATTATATTTGCAGTTTTTTATGAAGAACTATTGAAAACAAATGGGAAATAACTTAGTTTAAGCAAAAATTAAGAGAACATGTATATTAAAAAGAGATTCTCAGAACTGCGTAAAATAAATGATGTAATATTTTCTATAGCTCCTCGCTAAGGCAGTAGACTAAGTGCTAATGACAGAGTCAACAAAAACAAGATAATATATTGCTATTGCCAATATCTTTGGTGTTACATAATTGGCTACCTTTCACACCATTGTCATAGGAGAAGCATCTCTAAAGATGTACTTTTGCACTGCTTTCTGTCCCAGAGGCCCTTGGAGTAAAATTAAGGAAAATTGATATTCAGAGAAAGGAAGGGTCTTTTGGATTGTTTACATGGGCTAAGATAATAGGATGATGTCTTGTTTATGTAGTGAATTTTGGTATCTCCTTGGTCAATCACAAAATAAATTGTCTAGCACTGTCCCTGAAATCCTAAACTGAGATTGCCCTGTGACAGTGATGAATAAAAGTACATGTACGTGTACACATGAGGTAAAAACAAACTCTTAAAATAAAAGTAGTAAATTTAAGAGGTTAATAAAAGTGGCAATACCATGGTTAATTATTTTATGCCTTATTGTTCTCTTATTTGGGGAAATAGGTTTCCAGGTGTCCGCTCCTCTGGTGAGACGGCACCAGGAAACGCTATCCTCAGCTCCTTGCCCGGGTGAGCAAGTCAGGCTATAGGGCTGGCAGAAATCCTCATTTGAGGGTCCCACTGAGTTCCCTGGTCAGAGTGCTACAGCTAAGCAGAGCACCTGCTTGGGCCTACAGCTCGGGTGCTGCAGAAGCCTCCTTGGAATCTGACATGTTACCACTTTGGGATCGTTGGGCAGCTGCTCCTGACTTGGCCACATGAAGACTCAGACTGTCCCAGTCTTTGAATTGAAGAGAACCAACACTATTAGCATATCTCTCACCACCATAAACACAAGGTATTTCAATGAAGAGTATCAGGAGGACATCTACAAATCCCAGATTGGCATGTGCAAGTTCTGAGGAATGGTGGAATAACCCAATGTATCTGGGTGACCTTTGGAGACAGCTGAGACAGAGCTATAACAGGGCAGTGGCTGACAACAAACTCATAGGCCATCTTCTCCAGCCATGTGGCTGACAGGGTCTTGGTGCTCTGGCTGGCTGTCAAGTCTGAGCCTCTGAGGTGGGAGAGCTGAATTCAGGACATTGGAACACCAGAGACCTCCCGGCCCCACATAATATCAATCGGCAAGAGCTCTCCCAGTGATCTCCATCTCAATGCCAAGACCCAGCTCCATTCAATGACCAGCAAGCTCCAGTGCTGAACACCCCATGCCAAACAACTAGCAAGACAGGAACACACCTCCACCCATTAGCAGAGAGGCTGCCTAAAATCACGACAAGTTCACAGACACGCCAAAACACACAGCTGTACACATTCCTGCCCAAAAGAAAGACAAGATCCACCCTCATCCACCAGAGCACAGGCACCAGTCCCCTCCACCAGGAAGCCTACACAACTCACTGAACCAACCTTACCCACTGGGGGCAGACACCAAAAACAACAGGAGCTATGGACCTGCAGCCTGTGAAAAGGAGACCCCAAACACAGTAAGTTAAGCAAAATGAGAAGACAGAGAAACACACAGCAGATGAGGGAGCAAGGTAAAAACCCAGCAGACCAAACAAATGAAGAGGAAATAGGCAGTTTACCTGAAAAATAATTCAGAGTAATTATAATAAAGATGATTCAAAATCTTGGAAAAAGAATGGAGAAAACATAAGAAACATTTAACAAGGACCTAGCAAGCTAAAGAGCAAACAAACAATGATGAACAGCACAAAAAATGAAATTTAAAATTCTCTAGAAGGAATCAATAGCAGAATAACTGAGGCAGAAGAACAGATAAGTGACCTGGAAGATAAAACAGTGGAAATAACTACTGCAGAGCAGAATAAAGAAAAAGAATGAAGAGAATTGAGAACAATCTGAGAGCCCTCTGGGACAACATTAAATGCACAAACATTTGAATTATAGGGGTTCCAGAAGAAGAAGAGAAAAAGAAAGGGACTGAGAAAATATTTGAAGCGATTATAGTTGAAAACTTCCCTAACATGGGAAAGGAAAGAGGCAATCAAGTCCAGGAAACACAGAGAGTCCCATAAGGATAATTCCAAGGAGAAACATGCCAAGACAGATATTATTCAAACTATCAAAAATTAAATACAAAGAAAACATATTAAAAGCAGCAAGGGAGAAACAACAAATAACACACAAGGGAATCGCCATAAGGTACAGCTGATCTTTCAGCAGAAACTCTGCAAGTCAGAAGGGAATGGCAGGACATGTTTAAAGCGATGAAAGGGAAAAAATTACAACCAAGGTTACTCTACCCAGCAAGGATCTCAATGAGATTTGAGGGAGAAATTAAAATCTTTATAGACAAGCAAAAGTTAAGAGAATTCAGCACCACCAAACCAACTTTCAAACCCAAAACAGTTAAGAAAATGGTAAGAGGAACATACATATTGAAAATCACCTTAAATGTAAATGGATTAAATGCCCCAACCAAAAGACATTCACTGGCTGAATGGATGCAAAAATAAAACCTGTATACATGCTGTCTACAAGAGACCCACTTCAGACCTAGGGACACGTACAGACTGAAAGTGAGGGGATGGAAAAAGATATTCCATGCAAATGGAAATCAAAAGAAGGCTGGAGTAGCAATTCTCATATCAGACAAAATAGACTTTAAAATAAACACTATTATAAGAGATGAAGGACACTACATAAAGATCAAGGGATCAATCCAAAGAAGATATAAAAATTATAAATATATATGCACCCAACATAGGAGCACCTCAATAAATAAGGTAAATGCTAACAGCCGTAAAAGGGGAAGTCAACAGTAACACAATCATAGTAGGGGACTTTAACACCCCACTTTCAACAATGGACAAATTATCCAAAATGAAAATAAATAAGGGAACACAAGCTTTAAATGATACATTAAACAAGATGCACTTAATTGATATTTATAGGACATTCCATCCCAAAACAACAGAATACACTTTCTTCTCAAGTGCTCATGGAACGTTCTTCAGGATAGACCACACCTTGGGTCACATATCAAGCCTTGGTAAATTTAAGAAAATTGAAATCATATCAAGTAACTTTTCTGACCACAATGCTATGAGACTAGATATCAATTACAGGAAAAAATCTGTAAAAAATACAAACACATGGAGGCTAAACAATACCCTGCTTAATAACCAAGAGATAACTGAAGAAATCAAAGAGGAAATCAAAACATACCTACGAACAAATGACAATGAAAACACGACCACCCAAAACCAATGGGATGCAGCAAAAGCAGTTCTAAGAGGGAAGTTTATAGCAATACAATCCTACCTCCAAAAACAAGCATCTCAAATAAACAACCTAACCTTATGCCTAAAGCAATTAGAGAAAGAAAAACAAACAAAAAAAACACCCCAAAGTTGGCAGAAGGAAAGAACTCATGAAGATCAGATGACAAATAAATGAAAAAGAAATCAAGGAAATGATAGCAAAGATCAATAAAACTAAAAGCTGGTTCTTTGAGAAGGTAAACAAAATTGATAAACCATTAGCCAGACTCATCAAGAAAAAAGGGAGAAGACTCAGATCAATAGAAGTAGAAATGAAAAAGAAGTAACAACTGACACTGAAGAAATACAAAGGATCATGAGCGATTACTACAAGCAACTATATGCCAATAAAATGGACAGCCTGGAAGAAATGGACAAAATCTTAGAAAAGCACAACCTTCCAAGACTGAACCAGGAAGAAACAGAAAATACAAACAGACCAATCACAAGCACTGAAATTGAAACTGTGATTAAAAATCTTCCAACAAACAAAAGCTGAGGACCAGATGGCTTCACAGTTGAATTCTATCAAACATTTAGAGAAGAGCTAACACCTATCCTTCTCAAACTCTTCCAAAATATAGCAGAAGGAGGAACACTCCCAAATTAATTCAATGAGGCTACCATCACCGTGATACCAAAACCAAAGATGTCACTGAAAAACAAAACTATAGGCGAATATCACTGATGAACATAGATGCAAAAATCCTCAACAAAATAATAACAAACAGAATCCAACACACATTAAAAGGATCATACACCATGATCAAGAATGTTTTATCCCAGGAATACAAGGATTCTTCAATATACGCAAATCAATCAATGTGATAAATCATATTAACAAATTTAAGGAGAAAAACCATATATCATCTCAATAGATGCAGAAAAAGCTTTCAACAAAATTCACCACCAATGTATGATAAAAACCCTGCAGAAATTAGGCGTAGAGGGACCTTACCTCAGTATAATAAAGGCCATATATGACAAAATCACAGCCAACATCATTCTCAACGGTTAAAAACTGAAACCATTTCCACTAAGACCAGGAACAAGAGAAGGTTGCCCACTCTCACAATTATTATTCAACATAGTTTTGCAAGTTTTAGCCACAGCAGTCAAAGAAGAAAAAGAAATAAATGGAATCCAAATCGGAGAAGAAGAAATAAAATTGTCACTGTTTGCAGATGACATGATACTAAACATAGAGAATCCTAAAGATGCTACCAGAAAACTACTAGAGCTAATCACTGAATTTGGTAAAGTAACAGTATAAAAAATTAGTACAGGATACAGAAATCTCTTGCATTCCTATACACGAATGATGAAAAGTCTGAAAGAAAAATTAAGGAAACACTCCCATTTACCACTGCAACAAAAAGAATAAAATACCTACAAATACACGTACTTAAGGAGACAAAAGCCCTGTATACAGAGAACTATAAGACACAGATGAAAGAAATTAAAGGTGATAGAAACAGATGGAGAGATATACCATGTTCTTGGATTGGAAGAATCAACATTGTGAAAATTATTATATTACCCAAAGCAATCTACAGATTCAGTGCAATCCCTATCCAACTACCAATGGCATTTTTCACCAAACTAGAACAAAAAAATTTCACGATTTGTATGGAAACACAAAAGACCCCAAATAACCAAAGCAATCTTGAGAAAGAAAAACGGAGCTGGAGGAATCAGGCTCCCTGACTTCAGACTATACTACAAAGCTACAGTAATCAAGACAGTATGGTACTGACACAGAAACAGAAATTTAGGTCAATGGAACAAGATAGAAAGCCCATAGATAAACCCACGCACATATGGTCACCTTGTCTTCAATAAAGGAGTCAGGAATATACAATGGAGAAAAGATAGCCTCTCAATAAGTGGTGCTGGGAAAACTGGACAGCTACATGTAAAAGAATGAAATTAGAACACTCCCTAACACTATACACAAAAATAAACTCAAAATTGATTAAAGACATTAATGTAACGCCAGACACTATAAAACTCTTAGAGGAAACATAGGCAGGACACTCTATGACATAAATCACAGCAAGATCCTTTTTGACCTATCTCTTAGAGAAAGGGAAATAAAAACAAAAATAAAGAAATGGGACCTAATGAAACTTAAAAGCTTTTGCACAGCAAAGGAAACCATAAACAAGATGAAAATACAACCATCAGAATGGGAGAAATATTTGTAAAGGAAGAAAGTGACAAAGGATTAATCTCCAAAATATACAAGCAGCTCATGCTGCTCAATATCAAAAAAACAAACAACCCCATCCAACAATGGGCAGAAGACCTAAACAGACATTTCTCCAAAGAAGATATACAGATTGCCAACAAACACATGAAAGGATGCTCAACATCACTAATCATTAGAGAAATGCAAATCAAAGCTACAATGAAGTATCACCAGACACAGGTCAGAATGGCTGTCATCAAATAATCTGTAAACAATAAATTCTGGAGAGGGTATGGAGAAAAGGGAACCCTCTTGCACTGTTGGTGGGAATGTAAATTGATACAGCCACCCTGGAGAATAGTATGGAGGTTCCTTAAAAAACTAAAAATAGAACTACCATATGACCCAGCCATTCCACTAGTGGGCATATACCCAGATAAAAGCATAATTCAAAAAGAGTCATTTACAATAGCCAGGACATGGAAGCAAACTAAGTGTCCATCAACAATTGAATGGATAAAGAAGATGTGGCACATATATACAATGGAATATTACTCAGCCATAAAAAGGAATGAAATTGAGTTATTTGTAGTGAGGTGGATGGACTGTCTGTCATACAGAGTGAAGTAAGTCAGAAAGAGAAAAACAAACACCGTATTCTAACACATATATATGGAATGTATAAAAGAATAAAATGGTTCTGAAGAATATAGGGGCAGGACAGGAATAAAGACACAGACGTGGAGAGTGGAATTGAGGTCATGGGGAGGGGGAAGGGTGGGCTGGGACGAGGTGAGATAGTGGCATGGACATATATACACTACCTAATGTAGAATAGATGGCTGGTGGGAAGCAGCTGCATAGCACAGGGAGATCAGCTTGGTGCCTTGTGACTACCTAGAGGGATGGGATCAGGAGTGTGGGAGGAGACAAAAGAGGGGGGGATATGGGGTATGTGTATTCGTATAGCTGATTCACTTTGTTACACAGCAGAAGGTAATGCACCATTATAGAGCAATTACATTCCAATAAAGATGTTAAAAAAATGGGGAAATAAAAAATTATTCTATTTATGTTGCGCATATATTTATGTATTTTGTTTCAAATACAGGGGTCAATCCATGGTTAAGGTCTAAAAAAGAAATAAAATACTAGCAGAAAAAGAGGTTTTTACAAAAAATGCTCATTTTGTTTTAATTGAAATTTGGCTCACTAATGGGCTTTCATGAACTATATTCTTTAGATTTCATCACTAATTTAGACTACTCATCATAAGTTTCACTACAAGATATAGTCAGATAATATTTCCAACTTATTGAACATGTTTTTTTCTAGCATCTACTATGTATCTGGCAGAGTGAAAGAAACTAAGTATATAGCAATAAACAAAATATAAATGGTTCTTTAAGATTTATTGGAATTTACTTTCATTTAACTTAATACTAATAAAATTTGCTAACATGTAAATTTTTCTATGATATATGAAGTGCTTTTAAAAACATCTAATTGATCCTTTTTATGATCCATGAAAAAGTATAAATTGTTATTATCATTATTTCCATGTTATATCTGAAGGAATAAAACTCCAAGAGCATAAGTATATTTACAAGTATTTTTGGCTTCTAAGTAGTGCAATTGGAACTTAAGTGTAATTCTATACTCACTGCTTCATGCTTTGCAGTTGTTCTCTGTAATGTAAGGGTTGCTTATTCATTTTCTAGATCCTCTACACACTTTTTTCTCTTTATTTTTCCTTTATCAAGAAGTCCCAGTAGTTTCTTCCATTTTAACATATAAAGAGTTATATTATTTCTACAATTTTAATTAATTAATGTACAAAATTTTTTGGAGAATCATAGAGTAAGGAGGGAGTGTGGTAAGTCTGGTCTAACATCCTCCAAATAAGTAAAAACCTCCATAGTCTCAAATACTAAACAATTCATCCTTAACCTTTTTATGACTCCAGCAGACTGTTTACTTGTGTGTTCTAGATTTAATCATCCTTGGAAAGAAAAATTAGTTATTCTGAACATTTTCTCTGAATACAACTTAAATCCATTATTACCTGGCTTAAAGTTGAGAATGATTGACAAAATCCTATTAAAATATTACCAGCTCTCTAGAGCCAAATATGTTTCACCTCTGACCACTTCAAATGTTAATAACCTAGTTTTTTAACTCTGAATATTTATGTTATTTCTTTAATGTCTGTATTACACAAATAGAGTAGTATATGTTGAATCCCATTTTACATTCATCATTGGGGTTTTATACACTTAAATTCCATAAAAGGTAAACATAGTAAGGCTTTGTATTATTATTATTCACAGATGATATTTTATTTGGATGGTTTCTCAAATGGATTATATAAAGACTGAAATCCAAATTTATATTTAATTTCCCATTTTCCTATTTTGGATTTAAGCTAAAGTCTGTTATATCCAATGGTTAATAAGGAAATCTTAAAGGCAATGCCCAATTCCAGTGAATGAGCTCAAGTACAGCTATTCTCCATAGCTCCCTTGGATTAATATCATTCAATTTCATAGACATATGCATTTCCAAAATCAGCATGTTTTGTTTTAAAGTGGCACCTGTAGTCATTATAACTATTTGGTAAATACCATTTTGTACATTACAGCAATTACACAATAATCAAGAGATAATATATGGCAGAAAACTTTAACTCCCATAACAGTAGAAGTATAGAATTTTGGAATGAAAAAATGCATACTTTTGCATTGATTAGAAAAAATTTCATGGAGAAACTTTGAGGCAGGCCTTGAAGGGTAAGTTGGGGTTAGAGCCATAAGAATTGTGAGAAATCTACTGTATGGGAAATAATTGTTATTACCTTCAGTGGTATGGACAGGATTGCATTCTTTTATTTCCATTAGTTTTTTGTTTTAATCATTACAACACCATCCAAAAAATGGAAAGCTACTCTAGCTGTACATGTAGAGGGGCAGTGATGTAGAGGAATACATGATAGATGGAAAGTCAAAAGAAATGTTTTGCCCGTGATTTTATTTCTAATTAGATTTAGGTGTTTGTTAAATCTATGTAAGCTCCAAAAATCAGTTTCCACATCTGAAAAATAAATGAGTTAATATTCATTAACCTCCCACCAGAATAAATATTCAATGTTTACAATATTTTTTAAAACGATTGCAATTATCTTTTCTGCTTTTCTCTTCTTTTTAATCTAACCTGGTATTTTAATCTCAGGGTCTTTCTCACTTTTCTTTGCATATGTCTCTACATAAGGCTGAATTTCACAATGATTGATATTCACTCCACACTCTTCCAAGTTGACCCATTGGGACTGAGCCAATAGGAAATAAGAAAAGCAAAAGGGCTAGAAATTCAGGGTGAGTGTAGGTAATTGGAAATATTTGTATGAGGCTGTTTTTTAAGAAGTTAGACAGAGATGTACAAAAGCAGGACAAGCAGACAAGGATATAACATGTCGTGCTAAAGAGTTTGGATTTTATTGTCAAGAAATGGAAAACCATTGAAAGGTGCTAGGTGGGGGAAATGGCATGATAATATTTGCAATTTAAAAAGCTGACTTGGGACTTCCTGTTTTCCAACTGGCAAGTGAGGAGCTTGGAATTCACTACTCCATTGTAACAAGTAAAAAGCTGAACATACTGAAAAATTAGCAACTCTTCTTACATCCTTGAGAGAAGTGGGTTCACAGGGCAAACCACTAACCCCAAAATGAAACAGACAGGTGGAAACATGGAATCAAAACTTACCAGAGCAGAAACACAGCAGCAGAAACCTCTACAGGAGCCAGTGCCAGTGTAGGAAAACCTAAAGCGTACTTGATAAATTGCTGGAGACTCAGTGTGGATAGGTTTGAGAGTCAGAAGCTCCAGGTAGATCCAGTCCACACACCTTTCTGCGTTTTATCTCCAGGAGCTCAATCAGGTTCTTATAGTGAATATCAGAGAGAAATTCCCTCATACTTCTGGCAGAGAGGGTGGAAAAGTTACCATTTTGAAAAACACCAGAGTATATTTTTCTTAACAAGATCTGCTCACAAGAGAAAGTATTCAACCAGAGACTAACCTGCTGGGGTTTTATCAGAGATTAACCTACCTGGGGGAAAGGAAATACCCAAATCCAGCTCACTCTAGCCATCCTGTCCCGCCTAAGGGTGATGATGTTGGTGGGGAACTGAGAAGCCCATATGAAAGTCACAATCCAGAGACATAGGCACACTAAAATAGTGAGACCTAATCATAGGACTACAGAACACTTCCCCTCCGCCCACAGCTTTCCACCTTGTTACTGAAGGCTTTTATAGAGAAGTTTCTTTTACCTAGTGCATGTGCTATAAAGAAACAAATCACAAGGTATACTAAATGGCAAAAAAGTTTGAAGAGACAAAGGAAACATCAAAACCGTACTCAGATATGGCAGACGTGTTGGAATCATCAGAATCAGAAACCTACCAACCCTTCCAGGTGATTCTGATGCACACTTAAGTTTAAGGATCACTGATCTATAAGATTGGATTTGAATACTAAATTTCCTATATGTGATTTCTCCATTGTTTTTGGATATTTCACTTGCAATTCTCAATATAGGCTTCAAGTAATTTCCACTTGTTCTATTCTTGTTATCCTTATCTATACAAAAATACCATAAGTTCTTTGAGTGGTGTACCATGTATGTATTTTATATCCTTCATGGCCTAGCATGATGCTGCTAAAGAAATATTCAGTAAGTGTTTAGTGAATGAAAAGTCAATAACTTGACACATCTGCTAGCTAAGGCTGGTTTTGCAGATGACTTTTCTGCAGATGGTCTGACCTGGATAGAACACTGCTTTCTGGATGATGTTGAATGTCAATGTGAATACCTCTAAAGTCCATGGATCAGAGATGACTCCCATTTATTCAGAGACGTCATGTCCCATTTAAGATTTTCTAAGCCAGGAACTCCTGTTCTGTCTCTTGCCATTACACAGCAAGTATACAGAAGAGAGGAGAGAAAAAAAATCTGATATACTGGAATGTTGCTATTTAGTATAAGTTTTGGTAAAGTGTTTGATGGAGGATGAGCTGTGTGTTTGATAAAAACTAAGGGTCCTGACTAAGCAGTTGGTACCTTTCATTCATCAGGGTTATTTCTGTCGCCCATTGGAGTTGATTGAATATAATTTATCCTAGGGGGGAAAAATGATAGCTCAGGTCAATCCTACTCTTATTCCAAAGTACCCAAATTAGTAGGTGCTTAGATTTTACCCAGAACTTGTTCATTTCTCTAATTCATTTTTGGTCATGGAAATCCTGATTTATGTAAGAAGCAAAGAAAGTTGCTTTCCAGTAGAGATGGTCTATCTATAATTGTGAATACCTTCCAAATAAAAATTAAAACCTGTGTTCAGATCACGCTTTCTTCTGTTTATCAACCATGAAAACAGACTCTTAACTTGATCCAGCCTCTGCAGAAGCAAACTACAATTTGTTAAGTAGTTACTGTGTCCACGGTTCTTAGCAATCTTCATGTATTTAATTTATATGATGAACTAGTGAGAGATATCTAGTTACTGATTAATGGGAAACTGAGGCCCAGAGAGGTTAATTAACTTTTAACAGGTTACACAGTTAGTAAAGAACATAAAAAAAATTTAAATTCATATCTCTTGTGGTAGAAAACCCGACTCCTTAGCAATATCTTGGACCATATGTGCACGTTTATTTCTTCAGAAAATTTAAAGGATATAGCCTCAGGTGCCTTCATGTGATTTTTCAACTTAAAATTATCTTTTGGTGGAAACCTTGGTTTTTTGGCTTCCCACTAGGAATTTTATTTAGTGTTCCTTTACTGGTCAAGTCTCCTGTGAATTTTCTATTTATTTCTCTCATGGGGGGAGAGAGGGATATTTGCTAACCTGGTGGTACACTCCATTCATTGACCTTTCAGTATCCCTTCTGGTCTTGGTTGTTGGAGAATGTCTTCTTCCCACCTGCTTTTTTGTACTCTATGAACCACTGTTTGCATTTAATTTTAAAATGTCTCCTTCCATTACCTTCTCTAGTTTTCAAATCATTTTTATGCTACTTTCTTTTACATGTTTGATACTTTCCAATTCATCTAAAACTTTTTAAAAAATATACTCTAGAACATGAGAGAAAACACCAACTGAAAGTGAACCCACGAAGGGAAAAAAGAAGAAAAAAATTGTAATGGACAGAAGTGTCAAAAAGATTGAAATACAAGGAATACTGAGTTTAGAAAAAACTTTAGACCTAAAAATGTTCTTAGACAGAAGTAAAGGAAAGAAAGTGAAAGTGAGGAAAATAATATAGTAAAGAGTTTGCAACAGCAATTGAATAGATAAAGTTACTATAGATTTGCCATTAAATCCTAGAAAACTAAATGATGAATTAAACTGTCTTCACATAAATAAGAGAGAAGAATCTGAATGGCTTCTGTTTAAATGAGAAAACAAACAAATACACACAGACACAGGCAATTATGTTTTATTTCTTATAATTCTGTAAAATGGGAATTTGACCTAAATAGTTCTAACTAATACTGTATGTACTAGGTGGACTCTTGATCAGAGAAGATGTAATATGAGAAAAAGCATTTGTGAGATGATAGGGCTAATTTCTCTCTCAGACTGGGCTAATTCAGAACAAAATCTGATGACAGTGAATGCTGAATATTCAGATTCAGGTCACTCTGGTTTCAAAGCCAGAGGTAGATTCAGGTTATGTGAAATCTGAAGCTTACACAATTTGGTGAGGCTACTGTAAGAAAAACAATTCAAAATTATAAATGATACTTAACTATGAGAGTATTTTTTGGAATAAGGACCAAACGCAAAATGTGCATATTTTAATAAGCAGTGCAAACAAAATAAACATTACAAAATCCAGAAAAATAGCATTTTAAATTAAATAACAGTATCATATACCTTCACAATACCTTTTTTTCTACATTTTTGACTTCATATTCATACTACAAAGATTTTATGTTATTTTCTCTAGCGATAATAGAAAGTTTATTGAGTCTTTCCATTATCAACGTTGATCATATTTGTCTTTTTTAAAAGATTTTGCAAAAGTTTTTGAGCTTCACAACTCACTATTGGTGTATTAGTATGCTAGATCTGCCATAACAAAATGCTACAGATAGTGTAGTTTAAGCCACACAACAGTTCTGAAATCTGTAAGTCCAAGATCACGTTGTTGGTTTCTCCTGAGGGCTCTCCCTGCTTTGCAGTTGGTTGCCTTCTCACTGTGTCTTCACGTGGCATTTTCTCTGTGTGCACACACTTCTGGTGTCTCTTCCTTTTTTTTTAAGGACAGTCCAGTTGGATTACCAGTCCACCCTTATGAACTCATTTAATCTCAATTACCTCCTTAAAGGTCTTATCTTCAAATACAGTCACATTGACAGTTAAGCTTTGATCTATGGATTTGGGGAGCAGAGAATTCAGCCCATGACAACTGATACTGTCATGAAACTAGTTCAAATTGTCATCAAAGTTTGAAAAATTCTCTATCAAGTTTTTTGCATGTATGAGAAGTATACAATGATACATTTTTCATGGTACTGCTAGTACATAGTACAATTTTGTGCTCTATGATAACAGAAATTCTGATAAATTATATCTCCATAATTTCTATTAAAATTATTGATGGTATGTTTATAATTACATTTGGCACATTGTCAAATAGACTACCAGTAGAAGATAGGTATAGTATATTTTTTAAAATAACAAACCAGAAAATTCATAAACTACTTAATCTAATCTCTCTGGGACAGTCATAAGTGCTTTAAAGTTTACTCATAGGAAAACTACAACTTAATTTTGATTGTACACTGGCCCACATTACTTACTATGTTTTTGAAACATTGTCTGTTTAATTTCATCTCATTCTCTTCTCAACCATTGCTTAACATTCTCCAGTCACACTAATTTTCACTTCCTCAAACATATATATTCCATATCTACCTCTGAACATTTTTGCTGGTTGGTTTTTCTTCTCCCAGATCTTCATTACAGCACTGCAACATGACTCTTTCAAGTGACCTCTGCTCCCAGGAAAATTGGTGTAACAAGGACGCAATTTACTTCCTGCCTGAAAAAAAAACAATACTTCATATAAAATACACAAATTTTTTGGCTATTAAAACACTGTAGAACAGTGACAATTTAGACATGGGGAAGAAATGAGGTGATCACTAAAATTGCCTCAACTTGCTAATTGGAGAGATGTTTCTGGCAGTGGACCAGGGAAAAAGAATTGAGTTAGAGCCTGAGAGTTTCCCTGTGCTGAGAATTTGTATATGGAAGTCTAGGGAAGGCAAGCAGCTATAATTTATAGGGGACAGCACTAGACAGGAAAAAGCTCCACGGAGAAAGAGTCCTAGAGACCTGTGGAGAGTCCACTTCAAGTCTGTAACTGGGTACTGATCAGTGAATGTGTCTAAGGAAACTACCCAATGCCATGGAAAATCTACTGAAGTAGAGCAAAGATAAAATCCTGGAGCTTGCATAGGGTTGAGAATAATTTATGTTACTACTAGCCAGAGTTGAAAATGTCATAATTCATGGGCCACTGAGTAGAACTGTCAAAAGGGTACTGGCTCAGTAGTGTGATAAAATCAGCCCAAGAACTAAAGTCTGCTCTGATCATATCTAACAAAGTTTAAAAGCAAGTCTCAAAAGGATCAAACATGCTTTAAGTAAATTAACTGCTCAAACATGTTCTAAGTGAATTATGGAACAAAACTCAACAAATATATAGGAATACAAAAATATCCTGTTCCTAACATAATAAAAGTCATGGTGTTTTTAATCCAATCATTTTGTATTATTTTGTATATCAATAGTTCATTACTTTTAATTGTTGAGTAATATTCTATGGAATGGATGTACCATACATTTTATAACCAATCACCCATCAAATGAACTTTGTATTGTTCCACAATGAGGCTATTTGAAATAAGTGTGCTGTGAACATTTGTGTATGGATTTTTAAATAAACCTAATTCTTTGTTATTCTGGGATAAGTGTTCAAGAATGCAGTTTCTGAATGGTGTGGTAATTGCAGGTTTAACTTTATAAGAAATTGCCAAACTCTTTTTCAGAGTGGATATACCATATTACATTCACACCAACATGAATAAGTGATTGAATTTCTCTACATCACTAGCATTAGGTGTTGTCACTGTTTTATCTTTCGGCCATTCTAATAGGTGTGTAGTGATATCTCATTTTCCTTGAATTTACATTTTCATAGTAGCTAATGATACGGCACATCTTTTCATGTGTTTATTTGTCATATGTATATTCTATTCAGCAAAATTTCAGTTTATGTCCGTGGCCCATTTTCTAATCGTATTGATTTGTTTTTCTAGAGTTGAATTTTGGGTGTTTAAAAATATGTATTCTAGATACCAATCCTTTGTTGGAAATGTGGTTTTCAAGTATACTTTCCTAGTCTTTAACTTTATTTCTAATATTCTTACCAGGATCTTTTGTAGAGCAAAATAGTTTAATTTTGATAAAGTTCAATTTATCAACTTTCCCTTTTATGGATCATGCATTTGATGACAAGTTTAAGAACTCTTTGCTCAACTCTAGATTCTGAAGATTTTCTCCTACGTAATTTCTCTAAAATGCAATAGCATTATATTTAAGGCTGTGATCTCTTTGGACTTAATTTTTGTATGATACCCGAGGTTAGATTTGTTTTGTTTTGTTTTGCTAATAGATGTCCAATTTCTCCATCATCATTTTTTGAAAAGACTGTTCTTTCTCAATTGAATTGCTTTTGTAACTTTGTCAAAAATCAGTAGAGCATATCTGTATGGGTCTATTTTGGGGTTCTCTGTTGTTCTCCATTTATCTATGTATAGGTCTCTGTGCTAATACTGCGTTGTCTTGATTACTTTAGCTGTGTAGCAGGATTAAATTCTTAGAATGATTACTCCCATTTTATTCTCCTCTTTCAAGACTGTGTTAGCTATTCTAGGGTCTATACAATTCCATATAAATTTTAGAATAAAGTTGTCTATGTCTTCATAAAACTTTGCTGATATTTTGATGAGTTGTGTTAAATCTATAGATCAATTTGGGAAGAACTGATATCTTTACTGTGTTGAATCACATAGGTTATGATTTGTCTAATTTTTCACTTGTTTCCATAATTAGAAAATATTTTCACATAGGTAGGAGTTTAGCTTTTAATAGTAATTTAATCTTCAGCAAAAATTTATGTAAATTTATGCATAAGGAAATTATCTCAGGGATATAATTTTGGCAGTTTAAAAGGGGCAGATGTTCTCTTTTTAGAATTTGGCTTATTTAAATGAAAGAGATAATGGGACAAAAAGATCTTCTATGTCTAACATGAAGATCATGTAATTCTTCAGCTCATGGATCAGAAATATCCTCTATTTATATTTCTCATAATACTTTATTTTCTTACAATGCTATCAAAATTTCCTTCAGCAATTAGAATTGATCTAATTCCTTGCTCCTTCACCTTGTTCTATTTTATTGTATCAAAAAAAAAAAAGTTCTGGCTACACACATAATTCCAATGAAATTTTTTAATACTTGTTAGAGTTATAATTTTCTTACATGTAGCTACAAGGCAAATGATTTTAAGTACATAAAACTGCTTCATATTCTTCTGCCAAAAATGATTATTCTTTCAACTTGTAGTTTACTTTCCTAAATAGGTGGAAGAACCATACATGGTATATCCTGAGGTTGGCATATGACCTAAAATGATCAAATCAGATGGAAGGAAAAACTTAAATTTGAGGAGTGTCCTGTCTCTGTTTCTTCTCTGTCTCTATAGCTGTCTGTCTTTCTTATTCTTTTCTACTGAACAAGAGACTTTTTTGTTACAGTTTGTTCTGGAAGCCTTCTAGTGCTGACAAAGGACAAAAATATCACAATAAGGAAGGAATAAAGAAATATGATGCGATGAACAATCTCTGAATATGTGATACTCTGTATCTCTTGTTAGGTGAAATTATAAATATTCTAATTTTTACAGTTACAGACAGATTTCTGTACATTTTCCCAATAGACTCTAATGATTAAGAATTCTTTTTTTTTTTTTTTTTTTTTTTTTTGCGGTACGCGGGCCTCTCACTGTTGTGTCCTCTCCGGTTGCGGAGCACAGGCTCCGGACGCACAGGCTCAGCGGCCATGGCTCACGGACCCAGCCGCTCCACGGCATGTGGGATCTTCCCGGACCGGGGCACGAACCCGTGTCCCCTGCATCGGCAGGCGGACTCCCAACCACTGCACCACCAGGGAAGTCCTGATTAAGAATTCTTAAATATTGTTGAGAAAAAGATAAATATCACAGTAGAAAAAGAAAAGAGGACAAAGTAAACAAAGAGAATACCTATAGGGAGAAGCATAAATAACTAGAAAATAAAATGTTTAAGCTTGTCTTAAATATATTTAAAATGTCAAACATTACATTGTTTTTTTCTATCAATTTTAAATAAAAGCTTTTATCATTTAACACCAATACTTAAAGAAAAAATTAGGTGTGAGTGTGAATATATGTATGTTAAATGAAAAAGTACTAAATTGAATTTTACAATTAAATTTGATGATATATCTGGGGATTCTTTTCTTCCTTCTGCATTTATTCACTACATAAATATTTACAAAGTCCAAATAATGTTTTGTGGAAATAGATAAAATGTAAGTTGTTTTTGAAATGTAAATAAATATAACATAAAAAATATTAAATGTATGCATTATAACAGTGCTGTTATTGGTCAATTCTTTTTATTTCTCAGAACTTGCACTTGTCATGTCAAGAATTCTTAGTATTATCATCAATAAATTCTGCATGTTATCATCAATAATTGACTTTTATCTACAAAAATTTTCCAGGAAAAATATTTTCCCTCTCAGTACAAAAGCTATATTTGCATAGTGAGTGCCATAACTTATTTATAAACTCTGTTTCATTTTATGTATTATATATATAACCATAGCTATATATAAAGCATCAGCTATGTACTTAAGATTATTGATGGTGAAATAATTTGTTTGAAAAGTTACCTTATCTAAGCATGATAACAAACTGCATGACAACTTAGAAAAGTATAAAACCTTTGTATTCATGCATATGAGTGCATCTATTAATACATCTTTCAGTTGTGTGGGATCAATTTATAGAACCAGGTATGTTATCATAATCTTATTTATATTTAATACAAATTTGCTTTGAATCTCCTTGTTTTGATTTGTTTGCTATTTGTTATATGTATTCCATAAGTAATTTCTTCAAACAATGTAGATGGTTGGTTTCTTTTCAAATCCTAAAACCTCTTCTTGTAACTTTTAATTTTGATGTAATTCAAAATGTATACCAAAGATGCAGGAGTAGTAAAGGAATTCTTATATTCTCTACCCAGATTCAACCATTGTTCACATTTTGCCCAATTGGCTTTATCGTTCTGTCTCTCTCAATATATTTATATTCAAATTTCTTCAATTGTCCTAATAATGTCATTTATACCTGTTGGTTATCATTGTCCAGGATCTAATCCAGGGTCTTTCTGTGCATTCAGTTGTCATCTCTTTTTGGTCTCCTTCCATCTGGAACACTTCCTCAGCCTTTCTCTGGGAACTTTGACCTTGACACTTTGAAAGATAATAGACAATTATTTTGTAGTGTCCCTTAATTTGAGTTTTCTGTTGTTTCCTCATCCTGAAATCTTTTTTATTTACCCATACGGACAAGATATTAGACACTTACGAAGAGAATGTTGAATCACAGTGCTATACTCTGTATATTTTTAAACACCTAAAAATACAATGATAACTTATTAAAACCACAACTAGAGTGGATGAGTTTAACTTATTTTAGGTTTGACATTTCAAGAAAATTAAATATGTAATAGAGTTGAAACTTCATTTGGAGGAAAATTAAGAGCCTTAAATAATTTTATTAAAAAAATGCAGATAAACTATTTTTTTAAATTTAAAAAACTATGAAATCAAAATTAATGAATGGAGCAGTAGACATCATGTATCCAAATGCTGAAACAAAAAATAAAATAATTTAAAAGTACATTAAGAAAATAACACACAAAAAATAAAAAGAATAAATAAAGCCAAAATATAGTCAAATAAACTAGATAAACCACTGGTCAACTTGGTTAAAAACAAATAACAAAGAAAAAACAATAAAATAAATCAACAAAATAAAAATAAAATAATAAGGAAATAATAAATAATATTACATAAAACATTATGTCAATGAATGTAAAATTTTAGGGGAAATTGATGATTAATCTAGAGAAGTATAAATATCAAATTTGGACTCAATAAAAGGTAGAAAACCTGAGAAGATCAGTAACATCAGAAAATACATTAGAAATCCATATTGTAAAATGTCCCAGTGGGGGTGACTTTACCACTGAATTGTAGCTAATCTTCAGTAGAATAACTTCTATTCTATTTCTATTACAAAGATCATAGAAAATTATAAGTAGCTACTAAACTGAAGTAAGAACCAAGCATAACAATACTAAAATACTAAAAAACAAATTTAATTTATAACTATAGTTGAAAAAACCTAAATAAAATATTAGCAAAAAGAAAAGCAGTAAATTCCAAGAATAATGCCCAACACCAAATATAGTTTATTCAAGGAATGAATTAAATCTGTCTTTATGAAATAAATCAAAATATATTGGGCTTCCCCAGTGGCGCAGTGGTTGAGAGTCCGCCTGCTGATGCAGGGGACACGGGTTCGTGCCCCGGTCCAGGAAGATCCCACATGTCGCGGAGCGGCTGGGCCCGTGAGCCATGGCCGCTGAGCCTGCGCGTCCGGAGCCTGTTGCTCCGCAACGGGAGAGGCCACAATGCAATTATAAAAATATACTTTAAAGATCTATTTCATACATTTTAGTAAATCACTAATAATTTAAAAATCTAAGTAAAATGGGAATAGAAGTTATCAATTAAATGTGTGCAGTCAATATAACAAGGAAAGTTACCTACATTAAATATTGAAACTATTAACAGATTTTAGGAACAGAATGTGAATGTCCTCTTACCATTATTATTTAAAATTAGACAGTAGGAAAATTAAATAAACATTATGAAAATAAAAGAGTTGTAAAAAATCACTTACAATTGCACAGTAAGAAAATCCAAGATATTTAACAACAAATAATCATCTTTTAATGGGAGATAATTTTAATTAAATAGAAGGAAAATACATAACAATGAATAGCTTTTTATTAAAACACCTTGCTTGTTTATAAATGTAATCAGGAACATGTCCTATTTTTTATAATCAAACAACACTAAACATGTAGAAGTAAACTCAAAAAGAAAAGTAAGTTACTTGCATGAATCACACCATGAAATTTTACTGAAGGGCATAAAATTTAATCAGGAAGTGATGTACAATTTTTTAGAGTGGAAGAAATACCAGAATACTTCAACTTTCACAAATAGCTCTATACATTAAATGCATTTCCAATAAGAATTCCTTTATAAAACTGGGTAAAATAATTTTAAGAGTTTACATGGTTAAAAATAGTCATTTGAGAACTGCCAAGTTTGTTTTGAAGAAAAGAAGACAAGGGAGAGAGGACTCAAGTAGAACATATTATTAAAGTATGCAACAATCTATTATAAGAATTGGCAGAACAGGCTACTAGATTAGTGCAAATGGATAAAGTATAGAAACAGATGGATATTTGTAACCATCTATATATACAAGAAAAATATATGTACACATATATATAATGTTAGATAAATAATTTATTATATAAAGTGGAATATCTCTAACATTATCCAAACAAGCAAACAAAGAACAAAACAAAACATGCGGATTCGGAAGGAGAGCAAACAATATCACCCATAACCCACAGCTACAGGTACTTTGGAGACAATGATTTCTAAACAAATTATTTTTCATGTAAATGGACCTTTTGAGGCCAGCCATGTTAACTCTAGTGCCCACACAGGACCAGAATGGCAGATTGGGATGGTGTGGAAAAGGGAAGAAAGGTACCAGTCAAGGTGGGAAATAGTGAAAGTAATTCCAATACCATTGAGTCAGGCTCCTAGACCCTGGAAATTTTGCAAGAAACAGGCTTGAAAAGTGCATGGACCAGTGGTGGCTGTGTTGGAAAAGCTCCATCTCAGTAATAAAGTGAAGCACCTGGTAATAGGAAATATCCCTTAGAGAACTGGTGGTGAAGGAAAAAACAACAACAACAACAACAACAGAAGTAGGACAGGATGAATGAATCAGAAGGATGGATATATTAGTTTCTAAGAACCATTCCTCACTAAAAAGAATCAGGGCTCCTTGGAGAAATGGCTACTTCATAGACCAGGAAATGAAAAGTATTATGTAACATTGGGTCACCTTATGTCAGAAAGCAAGGAAAAATTCAAAAACTAGCAATGAAGGCATGTCAAAAGACAAAGAGGTCAAGCCTAAAGGGCCTCCTATGGGCTAAATCTGGAACATTTAAATAACAACAACATTAGTAAGTTGTTATCATTTTTGTAATTGATTATAAATAAATAAAACCCATGAGTCCTTTGTGTGTGTGTATGTGTGTCTGTGTGTATGTAAGAGGGAGTATGAAAGAGAGACAGAGAGAGAAATGGATGCTAAAACCAATGATTAAAGTGTTTCAGAAACTAAAAGTTTGAACAGTGCCAAAGCCACTCCATAGATTATCTGAGAATTGCAAAGGGGAAAAATAAATGGGCCTTTCCTTAGAAAGATCTGATTACCATTTTCTTTGAAATAAAGTGATCAAATTTCACATCACTAATAGCTGAATTATGAAAAAACTATGAATTTTGAAAAAACTATGAATTTTGAGAATAAAAGGAGAAATTTAATATAGATTGATGTAGATCGTATTAGGGAAAAATTATTGATGTTCTAAATGGAGCAACTGATTGAATGAACCACTGAAATTTTTTGTATTTTTAGGAGATGTATGTAAAGTATTTTGGTGTAAAGTGTCAAGATTTATGTAACACTTTTAAATGGTTCAGCAAGTACAATAAAGATGGATAAAGAAAATATAGTAAAATATTAATAGTTATTAAATGTAGACCTTTTGTATAAGAGGGATCATAGTATTATTATTACTTTTAAATTTAAGGTATACAATTTTTTTCATAAGAAGTGTTGGAAAAATTAACAGGTAAATAGAAAATTAAGAAAAATTGTATATTCTTGAGTTGTGAAAACTAAATATTAGGGAACATCTAGGTAAAATAGTCATATAAAATTATATAAATTAAATTATTCATATGCTAAACAAAGTGAAATATAGACATAATAAGCCAGGATTTAAATTCACAAACATAAAGAAAATTTTTGAAAATTTATTAAAAATATAGATTCCAATAAAAAAAATAGTTTACAAATTGGTAGTTCACACAAAAAAAATTTAAAAATAGTCAAAAAATCGTATTAGAAAACAGGTCAAAATCACTGGTATTTGGAGAAATGAAAATTAAAACAGTAAAAACTACCACTTTTTTTTTTATCTTTTAATGCTATTTTTTATTGAAGTAAAATTGACAACATATTTTATTAATTTCAGGTGTACAACACAGTCATTTCAAATGCTTATGCATTAAAAAAAGGTCACCATTATAAGTCTAGTTCCCATCCATTATCATACAAAGTTATTACAATATTAATGACTATATTTCCTATGCTATTCATTACATCCCCATGACTTATTTACATTATAAATGAACATTTGTACCTCTTACTCTCTCTAACCTAGTTCCTTTATCCTTCAGAGACATGAAGTGGTTGCCTTGTATCTCTGGCAACCACTTGTTCTCTGTATATGTCTGTTTCTGTATTGTTATGCTTGTTCATTTGTTTTATTTTATTTTTTCAGATTCCACATATAAGTAATAACATATGGTATTTGTCTTTTTCTGTCTGACTTACTTCACTTAGCATAACACTCTAGCTGTCATAAAAGGTGATTTTATTATTTTTATGCCTGAGTAATATTCCATTGTGTGTGTGTGTGTGTGTGTGTGTGTGTGTTTGTGTGTACCATCTTCTTTATCCATTCATCCATTCATGGGCACTAGGGTTGCTTGGTTTCATGTCTTTGCCACTATAAATAATGCCACAATGAACATAAGTGTGCATATACCTTTTTGAGTTAGTGTTTTTTCTTTACATAAATGCTAGATCATATGGTAGTGCTACTTTAAAATTTTTGAAGAACCTCCATACTGTCCTCCACAATGGCTGTACCGATCTACATTCCCACAAACAGTGCATGAGGGTTTACTTTTCTCTACATCCTCATCAACACTTGTTATCTGTTGTCCTTTTTTTTTGTTGTTGTTAGTTTCTGCTTCTGTTTCAGTTTCTGAATCAGTTATACATATACATATGTTCCCATATCTCTTCCCTCTTGTGTCTCCCTCCCTCCCACCCTCCCCATCCCACCCCTACTACTTTTTTTTTAAACTCTTATATTAGTGATTATTTTAAAGACTGATATCATTCACTGCTTTTAGGTGTATGAGGGAAGAAAAACAGTTATGCGTTGCTGGTAGAAGTATATATTGGAACAAACTTTGGGGAAAAAAATATGCCAGTATCCACTAAAAGTACATTTTGCTACAAAACAAACAAACAGTAACACTGCCAGATTAGTGTATTTATACAAGGATATTTATTGAAGCATGTTATTTAACTGGAAATAACCTGGATGTCAAATGATATGGAATTGTTAAATAAATTGTGCTACATCTGTAGTTAGAAAATGAAGCAGTTAGTTTATTTAAGCTAATTAAATAAATTAGTTTGTTACTCATACATTGACCTAGAAATATGTCTATAACACATTATTCAGCAGTGGATAATTCTATTTTTGCAAAATATAAAAATTAAAAAAAGGAAAACAAGTCATATGTGTGCATCTATATCTAATCTATATTATCTATATCTACCTCTATATCTATACAAGGTTAAAAAATAAGTTTGAAAGCAAAAATGCAAACTGCTAACACTGCTCAGCATACCTCAAGGTAGAGGCAGAGGAAAGGAGGGGGAAGGTAAAACTATTGACACAACTTATATCTGTAGTCCATGAATTGTAACAAATGTATTCTTTTTCTAATTAAAAAATAAAAATAAATTTAAAAAAACCCTTAACAATAGCAACAAAAGAAATTGCTGTCAAATTTATTATATCTATTCAGGTACAAATTATTTTCTAATGTGCAGAAATTTGACTGTAGGCATATAGCAAACAGAAAGGATTTATGAATCTTTTCATATAAAATTAATGATGGGTTATAATGTGTGGTCTTTTTACTTTAAAAGAAAGTATCACAAGGTGATACTTTATTACTATGCCATTTTAATTGCTACATCTCTGTGTGCTTTATTGTGAATATTTTTGGTTTTGCATTTTTGACCATAGGCAATTTCATTATGAATTAGGGTTCCCTTTCATAGATTAGAAAATGTTACAAATCAAAAGGATAAATTATAAACACAATGAATTATAACTTGAACCTTAAATTTTCTCATATTTTTCTCTTTATCCTGGTGGAACAAAGTGAGCACTCAATAAGTTAGTGTGAAATGAATAAAGGAAAGAAAGAACTGCAATTTTTCTTAGAAAGAAGTTTCAGAGAAAGAAGTTTACTTCAATTATTAAATCAGAGAAATCAGAAAGCAAATGATCTCTTTAAGGCTAAAACATAAAATGTTTTGAAAATGCCTAGAAAAACACTATGTTATAATATCTTATAAAAAACTAAATAGTAAATACAATTTATAGGATTAGTAGTCCTCAAATCCCACAATACAAACATTAGAATAATATTGTAAAGATAATAATTATATGGAAATCTCTCTTTTTTAAAAAATTTATTTTTAGTTATCTATTTTTGCGTTGGGTCTTTGTTGCTGTGTGAGGGTTTTCTCTAGCTGTGGCCAGTGGGGGCTTCTCATTGCAGTGGCTTCTCTTGTTGTGGAGCATGGGCTCTAGGCACTCAGGCTTCAGTAGTTGTGGCACATGGGCTCAGTAGTTGTGGCTGTGGGCTCTAGAGCACAGGCTCAGTAGTTGGGACTCATGGGCTTAGTTGCTCCTCAGCATATGGGATCTTCCTGGACCAGGGCTCAACAGTGGCAGGCGGATTCTTAGCCACTGTGCCACCAGGGAAGCCCTGGAAATCTCTTATCCCAGGCCTATTTATCCACCTCCTATTCTTGATCTTCAAGACCCTTCAGAGATGCAAATATGTTCTGTAAAGCTTCTCTTGCCCATGAGGTTTGTAAGCTATTCTTGGGTTTCCTTCTTCACTTGGGTGTAATATACACAAGATATATGAATCTGTGGTGAGGCACAAACATTCAGTCTATAGCACTGACTCTACTGCTTCCCTCTTATAAGGACACTTGTGATTATATTGGGCCCACCAAGATAATCCAGACTTATCTCTCAAGATCCATAATTTAATCACTTCTGCAAAGTCCTTTATGTCATTTAAGTAACGTATTTACAGGGTGTTGTATTAGGGTCTCCAAAGAAACAGAACCAATAAGATGTGTGTAGTGTGTGTGGTATGTATGTGTGTGTGTGTGCATATGTATATAATGAATTGGCTCACATAATTATGGAGACTGAAAAGTCCCAAGGTCTAGCAAGTTGGAGCCTGAGGAATGCCAATGGTATAGTTCCAGTCAGTGTCTGAAGGCCTGAAAACCAGGATAGCAGATGGTATAAGATCCAGTATGAATCTGTATCTCAAGGCAGGAGAGGACCCATGACCCAGCTGTGAGATAGTCAGGCAGAGAGAAGGAATTCTCCCTTAATCAATCTTTTGTTCTCTTCTGGCCTTCAGCAGATTGGATGAGGCTCTCCCACATTGGGGAGGACAATCTGCTTTACTTGTTAATCTCATTCAGAAACACCCTCACAGACACACCCAGAATAATGTTTAAACAAGTATCTGAGTACCCCATGGCCCAGTTAAGTACACATAAAATTAACCATCACAGATGTGGACATTTTTGGGAGACCATTTCCAGCCTACTACAATTCCTATAAGCACAAAACGTGTTCTAGCATAATTATCTTAACAAGTTTATTGATGCCACACTCTCCTCCAGTTTACTCCATATTTCTCTACATCTTTTCCCATGTTAACTTGAAAGAATTCTGTATTTTCTCTCAAGCCTTATAACTCCTTTCTCCACTAAATCCTTCTTAAATGGAATTTGAGCCCCTCCATTTCACTTAGTCATCTTACATCAGGGTAAAAATGACCTTCATGTTGCCATATGTAATGACTGTTTCTCTGCTCTCGTTTTACTAAAAATCACAAACTGCTGCCTCAAAATTTTCCTTCTTGGTCTCTATAAGGGTAACTTCTCAGACAGACACACATATTTGAATGAATGAATGGCTGAATTTTATTACTATTTGTAGGATATCACTATCAAATTTTTATCTAATAGATATACTAAAATTAGAGTTATAGTAATCAAAGGATACAGATCTCATTTATGGCGATGTTGCATTTTACTACAACCAAGACTAATTAAAAACTGGTTCCAGAAAGGAGTTTAGGCCAAATTAAAAACAGATTCTAATGATGGAGTAGCCAATATAGAATGATTATCAATAGATAGGTAGATAGATAGAGACATAGATATAGATAGATAAACACAGGTACATATATAATATAATACACATATATATATGCTTATATGTACATTTATCTTGATTTTTTTAAATAAAAAATTTTGGAATATGATCTAACATCATCATATAAGAATACTTTTCTAAAATTACTTTAAATTTATTTAATTCTTGAAAACAAATTAATTTTTTTTGTATGCCTACATTTGTTCCTGAAATAATATTCATTAAGGGCTAAGGTTATAGATACTTAAAATTTTATCTAATTTAAATTTTTGGAAAGATTAAGTCTTCTGACAGTTCAGGTTATAAAATAACCACACTTTTTTTTTTTTTTTTTTTTGCGGTACGCGGGCCTCTCACTGTTGTGGCCTCTCCCGTTGCGGAGCACAGGCTCCGGACGCACAGGCTCAGCGGCCATGGCTCACGGGCCCAGCCGCTCCGCGGCATGTGGGATCTTCCCAGACCAGGGCACAAACCCGTGTCCCCTGCATTGGCAGGCGGACTCTCAACCACTGTGCCACCAGGGAAGCCCCACACTTTTTTTTTTTTAAATAGATGTTCAAACTGTCAAGAAAAATTTGTGTCTGATCTTCCATGGGTTAAAGTCATAATGAGAATTTCTGCAATTAACAAGGAGTAAAAAGTTGAAGTTTTAAATTGTTACCAGTACATAGTGATCATTATAATGCACAAAGAAGAACATACAAAACTGAATCTTGTCAAATAAAGACGTTCTGAGTGCTTTATATCATGGAATGTTTAGGAAAAAATTTTAATTTGTGCCTTTTCTTATTAGAATTTGCAAAATATTGAATGGGGGAAGTAATTCAATTAAAGTTTTTTGAAACAGCAGGAGGAAAGTAAAATATTTAAACTAGAGATATATTTTAGAAATAATAATTTGATTTAATATAAGGTATAGTTTAATATTGCAAATGTATAAATACAAGCAGGAGATGTGGATTTAAATTTTATCTTCTCTAAGGGCTACAGGTCTATGCAGTGGTTCTCTAAATATGGTCCATTGACGTCTAGGGAATCCTGAGGCCCCTTTAAAGGATATATAAGGTGACATCAAAACTGTTTTCCTTAGCACATACTAAACCAGTGGTGCTAAACTCTACTAGTAGTCACTACGTTCTTTATTGCTATGTTCTTGCCGAAATGCATCCTGGCAGGCACATGCACAAACAAACACATACTCACACACTCTCACACACACGTACACACAGTGACACCAGTTACACTTAAGAATTTTCTTTATGAAGCAGTAAAAGTTATTTTATAAGACCTCAACCCCTAACATATTTCTGTATGATGAAACGGGAAGTACATATAAAGCACTTCTGCTGCTGAACAAAGTACATTGTTTACTCAATGAAAATTACTATGTGATTGTACTGCAAGCTGTACTAGCCACCTTTTTCAAGGAATGCTCTTTTTGGAAAACACAACCGTTGGACAAAACATGACTATTCGGCAGATATTATCTCATTGTCAGGGAGGGGGAAATTTTTCCCTTCTACCCCTCTCGAGTCCTTGTGGCTGATTAATACTAAAATTGTCACAAAACAGGTTAACAGAAGGAAAAAAAATTTAATTTATGTACATGGAGGACTCATAGACATGAGACCAAAGAAGTGGCCAAAGCAGATGTCTTTTATTTATTTTTTATTAAAAAAATTTTTTAACATCATTATTGGAGTATAATTGCTTTACAATGGTGTGTTAGTTTCTGCTTTATAACAAAGGGACTCAGCTATACATATACATATATCCCCATATCTTCTCCCTCTTCCGTCTTCCTCCAACCCCTCTGGGTGGTCACAAAGCACTGAGCTGATGTCCCTGTGCTATGCGGTTGCTTCCCACTAGCTATCTATTTTACATTTGGTAGTATATATAAGTCCATGCCACTCTCTCACTTTGTCCCAGCTTACCCTTCCCTCTCCCCGTGTCCTCAAGCCCATTCTTTATGTCTGTGTCTTTATTCCTGTCCTGCCCCTAGGTTCTTCACAACCTTTTTTTTTTAGATTCCATACATATGTGTTAGCATACGGTATTTGTTTTTCTCTTTCTGACTTAACTTCACTCTGTATGACAGACTCTAAGTCCATCCACCTCACTACAAATAACTCAATTTCATTTCTTTTTATGGCTGAGTAATATTCCATTGTATATATGTGCCACATCCTCTTTATCCATTCATCTGTCGATGGATACTTAGGTTGCTTCCATGTCCTGGCTACTGTAAATAGAGCTGCAATAAACATTGTGGTACATGATTCTTTTTGAATTATGGTCTACTCAGGGTATATGCCCAGTAGTGGGATTGCTGGGTTGTATGGTAATTCTATTTTTAGTTTTTTAAGGAACCTCCATACTGTCCTCTAGAGTGGCTGTATCAATTTACATTCCCACCAACAGTACAAGAGGGTTCCCTTTTCTCCACATCCTCTCTGGCATTTATTGTTTATAGATTTTTTGATGATGGCCATTCTGACTGGTGTGAGGTGATACTTCATTGTACTTTTGATTGACATTTCTCTACTGATTAGAGATGTTGAGCAATCTTCCATGTGTTTGTTGGCAATCTATATAATCTTCTTTGGAGAAATGTCTGTTTAGGTCTTCTGTCCATTTTTGGATTGGGTTGTTTGCTTTTTTGATATTGAGCTACATGAGTTGCTTGTAAATTCTGGAGATTAATCCTTTGTCAGTTGCTTCATTTGCAAATATTTTCTACCATTCTGAGGGCTTTCTTCTCGTCTTGTTTATGGTTTCCTTTGCTGTGCAAAAGCTTTTAAGTTTCATTAGGTCCTATTTGTTTATATTTTTTTTTATTTCCATTTCTACAGGAGGTCGGTCAAAAAGCATCTCGCTGTGGTTTATGTCATAGAGTGTTGTGCCTATTCTAAGAGTTGTATAGTGTCCAGCCTTACATTTAGGTCTTTAATCCATTTTGAGTTCATTTTTGTGTATGGTGTAAGCGAGTGTTCTAATTTCTTTTTCATGTAGCTGTCCAGTTTTCCCAGCACCACTTATTGAAGAGGCTGTCTTTTCTAAATTGTATATTCTTGCCTCTTTTATCAAAAGTAAGGTGACCATATGTGCGTGGGTTTATCTCTGGGCTTTCTATCCTGTTCCATTGATCTATATTTCTGGTTTTGTGCCAGTACAATACTGTCTTGATTACTGTAGCTTTGTAGTATAGTCTGAAGTCAGGGAGCCTGATTCCTCCAGCTCCGTTTTTCTTTCTCAAGATTGCTTTGGCTATTCGGGATCTTTTGTGTTTCCATACAAATTGTGCAGTTTTGGTTCTAGTTCTGCGAAAAATGCCATTGGTAGTTTGATAGGGATTGCACCGTATCTGTAAATTGCTTTGGGTAGAAAAGTCATTTTCACAATGTTGATTCTTCCAATCTAAGAACATGGTATATCTCTCCATCTGTTTCTATCATCTTTAATTTCTTTCATTATTGTCTTATAGTTGTCTGCATACAGGTCTTTTGTCTCCTTAGATAGGTTTATTCCTAGGTATTTTATTCTTTTTGTTGCAGTGGTAAATGGGAGTGTTTCCTTAATTTCTCTTTAAGATTTTTCATTACTAACATATAGGAATGCAAGAGATTTCTGTGCAGTAATTTTGTATCCTGCTACTTTACCAAATTCATTGATTAGTTCTAGTAGTTTTCTGGTAGCGTCTGTAGGATTCTCTATGTATAGTATCATGTCACCTGCAAACAGTGACAGTTTTATTTCTTCTTTTCTGACTTGCATTCCTTTTATTTCTTTTTCTTCTCTGATTGCTGTGGCTAAAATTTCCAAAACTATGTTGAATAGGAGTCGTGAGAGTGGGCAACCTTGTCTTGTTCCTGATCTTAGTGGAAATGGTTTCAGTTATTCACCATTGAGAACGATGTTGTCTGTGAGTTTGTCACATATGGCCTTTATTATGTTAAGTTCCCTCTATGCCTACTTTCTGGAGGGTTTTTTTATCATAAGTCAGTGTTGAATTTTGTCGAAAGCTTTCTCTGCATCTATTGACATGATCATATGGTTTTTATCCTTCAATTTGTTAATATGGTGTATCACATTGATTGATTTGTGCATATAAAGAATCCTTGCATTCCTGGGATAAACCCCACTTGATCATGGTGTATGATCCTTTTTATGTGCTGTTGGATTCTGTTTGCCAATATTTTGTTGAGGATCTTTACATCTATGTTCATCAGTGATATTGGTCTGTAGTTTTCTTTTCTGTGACATCTTTGTCTGGTTTTGGTATCAGGGTGATGGTGGCCTTGTACAATGAGTTGGGGAGTATTCCTCGCTCTGCTATATTTGGAAGAGTTTGAGAAGGATAGATATTAGCTCTTCTCTAAATGCTTGATAGAATTCACCTGTGAAGCCATATGGTCCTTGGCTTTTGTTTGTTGGAAGATTTTTTATCACAGTCTCCATTTTAGTGCTTGTGATTGGTCTGTTTATATTTTCTATTTCTTCCTTGTTCAGTCTTGGAAAGTTGTGCTTTTCTAAGAATCTGTCGTTTCTTCTAGGTTGTCCACTTTATTGGCATATAGTTGCTTGTAGTAATCTCTCATGATTCTTTGTATTGCTACAGTGTCCGTTGTTACTTCTCCTTTTTCATTTCTAATTCTATTGATTTGAGTCTTCTCCCTTTTTTTCTTGATGAGTCTGGCTAATCGTTTTTCAATTTTGTTTATCTTCTTAAAAAACCAGCTTTTAGTTTTATTGATATTTGCTATTATTTCCTTCATTTCTTTTTCATTTATTTCTGATCTGATCTTTATGATTTCTTTCATTCTGCTAACTTTGGATTTTTTTGTTCTTCTTTCTCTAATTGCTTTAGGTGTAAGGTTAGGTTGTTTATTAATCTTGGTTGTTGGGTTTCCCCTTTCTTAACTTTAAATATATCCTGCCCCTCCCTTCTGGCTTGCAGAGTTTTTGCTGATAGATCAACTGTTAACCTTATGGGGATTCCCTTGTATATTATTTGTTGCTTTACCCTTGCTGCTTTTTTTTTCTTTGTATTTAATTTTTGATCGTTTGATTAATATGTGTCTTGGCGTGCTTATCCTTGGATCTGGCCTGTATGGGACTCTGCATTTCCTGGACTTGATTATTTCCTTTCCAATTTTAGGGAAGTTTTCAACTATAATCTCTTCAAATATTTTCTCAGTCCCTTTCTTTTTCTCTTCTTTCTCTGGTACCCTTATAATTCGAATGTTGGTACATTTAATTTTTGTCCCAGAGGTCTCTGAGACTGTTCGAAATTCTTTTCATTCTTTATTCTTTATTTAGCTCTAAGGTAGTTCTTGCCACTGTTTTATCTTTCAGGTCATGTATCCGTTCTTCTTCCTCAGTTATTCTGCAATTGACTCCTTCTAGAGAATTTTTAATTTCATTTATTGTGTTGTCCATCATTGTTTGCTCTTTAGTTCTTCTATGTCTTTGTTAAACGTCTCTTGTATTTTCTCCATTCTATTTTCAAGACTTTGGATCATCTTTACTATCATTATTCTGAATTGTTTTTCAGGTAGACTGCCTATTTCCTCTTCATTTGTTTTGTCTGCTGGGTTTTTACCTTATGCCTTCATCTGCTGTGTGTTTCTCTCTCTTCTCATTTTGCTTAACTTATTGTGTTTGGAGTCTCCTTTTCACAGTCTGCAGGTCCATAGCTCCTGTTGTTTTTGGTGTCTGTCCCCAGTTGGTAAGGTTGGTTCAGTGGGTTGTGTAGGCTTCCTGGTGGAGGGGACTGGTGCCTGTGTTCTGGTGGATGAGGCTGGATTTTGTTTTTGTGGTGGGCAGGGCTGCATCTGGTGTTGTGTTTTGGGGTGTCTGTTACCTTATTTTGATTTTAGGCAGCCTCTCTGATAATGGGTGGGGTTGTGTTCCTGTCTTGCTAGTTGTTTGGCATAGGGTGTCCAGCACTATAGCTTGCTGGTCATTGAGTGGAGCTGGGTCTTAGCATTGAGACGGAGATCACTGGTAGAGCTTTTGCCATTTGATATTACATGGAGCTGGGAGGTCTCTGGTGGACCAATGTCCTGAACTTGGCTCTCCCACCTCAGAGCCACAGGTCTGACACCCAGCTGGAGCACCAAGACCCTGTCAGCCACATGGCTCAGAAGAAAACGGAGAAAAAAAAGAAAGAAAGAAAGAAAAAAATAAAATAAAATAATTAAAATAAAAAATAATTATAAAAATAAAAAATTAAAAAGTCATAAGAAAGAAAATAAAAAAGAAGAGAGCAACCAAACCAAAAAACAAATCCACCAATGATAACAAGTGCTAAAAACTATACTAAAACACAAGAACAACAACAACGCCCCCCCAAAAATAAAGAGACCAACAGAACCCTAGGACAAATGGTAAAAACAAAGCTATACAGACAAAATCACACACAGAAGCGTACACATACACACTCACAAAAAGAGAAAAAGGGGGAAAAACTATATATCGTTGTTCCCAAAGTCCACCTCCTCAATTTGGGGTGATTCGTTGTCTATTCATGTATTCCACAGATGCAGGGCACATCAAGTTGATTGCGGAGATTTAATCTGCTGCTCCTGAGGCTGCTGGGAGAAATTTCCCTTTCTCTTCTTTGTTCACACAGCTCCTGTGGTTCAGCTTTCGATTTGGCCCCACCTCTGTGTGTAAGTTGCCTGAGGGCATCTGTTCTTCGCTCAGACAGGATGGGGTTAAAGGAGCAGCTGATTCGGGTGCTCTGGCTCACTCAGGCCGGGGAGAGGGAGGGGCACGGAGTGTGGTGCGGTCCTGAGGCGGCAGAGACCAGCGTGACGTTGCAGCAGCCTGAGGCGCGCCGTCCATTCTCCCGGGGAGGTTGTGCCTGGATCACGGGACCCTGGCAGTAGCGGGCTGCAGAAGCTCCTGGGAGGGGAGGTGTGGATAGTGACCTGTGCTCACACACAGGCTTCTTGGTGGCGGCAGCAGCAGCCTTAGCGTCTCATCCCGTCTCTGGGGTCTGCGCTGTTAGCCGCGGCTCGCGTCCGTCTCTGGAGCTCCTTTAAGCAATGCTCTTAATCTCCTCTCCTCACGCACCAGGAAACAAAGAGGTAAGAAAAAGTCTCTTGCCTCTTCGGCAGCTCCAAACTTTCTCCCGGACTCCCTCCCGGCTAGCTGTGGCGCACTACCCCTCTTCAGGCCGTGTTCACGCCTCCAACACCAGTCCTCTCCCTGTGCTCTGACCGAAGCCCAAGCCTCAGCTCCCAGCCCCCACCCATCCCGGTGGGTGAGCAGACAAGCCTCTCAGGCTGGTGAGTACTGGTCGGCACTGATCCTCTGTGCGGGAATCTCTCCGCTTTGCCCCCCGCATCCCTGTTTCTGTGCTCTCCTCCATGGCTCCGAAGCTCCCCCGTCCACCACCGCCCGTCTCCGTCTGAGAAGGGCCTTCCTAGTGTGTGGAAACCTTTCCTCCTTCACAGCTGCCTCCCACTGGTGCAGGTCCCAACCCTATTCTTTTTCCCTGTTTATTCTTTTGCCCTACCCAGGTACATGGGGAGTTCCTTGCTTTTTGGGAGGTCTTAGGTCTTCTGCCAGCGTTCATTAGGTGTTCTGTAGGAGTTGTTCCACATGTAGATGTATTTCTGATGCATTTGTGGGGAGGAAGATGATCTCTGCGTCTTACTCTTCCGCCATCTTGAAGGTCTCTCTCACAGATGGGTTTTACATGTTTCAGACAAAGAAACAATAAATTTTTAAGGAATTGATAAGACATAGAAACTTAGGTTTCTGGTGCTCAGTGAGTGAAGAATCCAGAGTTTGGAATTGGGGTAGTAAATTAAAAAATAACAAGGTGTGTTTATAGAGGCTGCTTGTCACAAATTCCCTAACTCTGCAATAAGGGTGTCCTTCTACTTCCAGATGCAAGGACTGCACGTTTCACATGAGAGATTTATTTCCTGCTTTCAGGGAAATGGAGAGGAGGGTCAGAGTGTCCCTCATGTATTGGCGATTTCTTAGGTAACTTTAATACAAAATAATCAATATGCCATTATGGCATGTTTTGGGGTGTCCTGCATTGAGGTCCAACATCATCAACAAACACAGTGAGCCTGTCTCTGTGAGAAAATGACTGATAGTGTTTGTTGCTGAGAAGGGAAAACTCACTTTTCCTGTGTTTCCCCTTACTCTCACACTTCTCCCCCATTCACAACACTTCTGATACCAGATCTTCGGGTTTTTTAACCACACTAAGCAGTCCTCTGTGACTCCAGCTTGGTGCCCTACAATTTAACTCAATTCTGACACTATCTACCTGGTGATAGCAACAGATTCCACAGGTTAAGGGCTGAGTCCCATGGGACTGCTTACCCTCCTCAGATACCAATTGCAAGTGGTTAGGTCTCCAGGTTACCCACAACTTCTGTCTGACCTGACTATAAATCAGAGGTTCCCATCTCCTCGTCTCCCTTGAACACGATTATCTGCAAGAACAGTTCACAGAACTCAGGGGAACACTTACGTTTAACAACTTATTACATAATAAAGGATATAATAAAGAATACAGAGTATATATATAACTGATTCATTTTGTTGTGACGCTGAAACTAACATACCATTGTAAAGCAATTATACTCCAATAAAGATGTTAAAAAAAAAAAAAAAAAAAAAAGAATACAGAGGAATAGCCGGATGACAAGATACAAAGAGGGAGTGCTGGGAAGGTCCTGAGCACTGGAACTTCTGTCTCTGTGGAGGTAGAGAGCATCACCCTCCTGGTAGGTACATGCATGTGTTTACTAACCTGGAAACTTTCCAAACCCCACACTATTAAGAATTTTATGGAGGCTTCATCATGTACGTATGACCAATTACTAAGTCCATTTCTGGTCCTTCTCCTTTCTCTGGAGTATGGGGGATGGGTCTGACAATTTAAAATTTCTAACCCTGGTTTGGTCTTTCTGGTGACCACTCCAGAGTCACCTTGTTAGAACAAAAGACTCTCCTATCGCTCAGGAAATTCCAAGGGATTTAGGAGCCCTGTGTCAGGAACCTGGGTCAAAGACTAAATATTGAACAAAAGATGTTCCTAGTGCTCTTATCACTTAGGAAGTTACGAGGGTTTTAGGAGCTCTGTGCCTGAAACTGGAGTCAAAAATGTTAGAATGAAAGATTCTGCTTACACTCCTATTTTCAAGGATTTTAGGAGCCCTGTGTCAGGATAGATATATAGATCTGTATATATACATGTATATATATAATTTCTCACAGTTGCCATTGATAAAAATACAAAATTTGAAGCAAGAATTATAATTTTGGAAAAGTTGTATTTGCCAACCTGAACTTGACAACTACCCAGCACATAGAGATTTTTCTGTTGAGGTCAATGATGACATGAATAATTTTTTCATTGTGTAATGAAATGTCTTCTTTTAGAAAATCTATATGTCAGTGACAAATGAATGATGTTATGAATCCATGCATGGGTAAAATATCCATTTTAAGTTGAAGATAAATCAATGGATTTTAATATATGGTATGAAACTTTTTTAGTATGGTTTCAGATTTCACATTGCAAGTAACTTTAAGAAAATATTGTTGCATAGTTTTGGTGTAGTATCAAAGAAGAACATTCACATTTATTAACAATTCTATTTAAATATTCCTCTATTTTCAAAATATTTATACATGTGAGTCTTCACTTTATGCACTTCAACCCAAACAACATTTTACTCCATATTGAATGCAGTTGCAGATAAAAGAATCCAGAGTTTTTCTATAAAAGAATCCAGATAAAAGAAACCAGCTAAAAGACGCCAGAAATCAGGAAGATTTATTAAAATGTAGAAAGTGCCAATCTCACTTCTTTTGCTTTGAAAAGTATAATTATATTTCATAAAATATATGTTATTTACATATCACTTAATGGATTCATTACTTGTAAATAATTGGTAAATATATATGTTTAAAATTTAAATCATTTTAAAATTTAGTTTTTATTTCCAATCTGCTAAATGTCAGTAAATATAACACATGTAAGTAAAAGCTCTTTGGGACGCTCAGTAATTTCAAAGAATGTAAAAATTTCCTGAAAACAAAATGCTTGAGAGATACGTAGCTATAGCAATAGTTTTAAGATTCTTTTGAAGTTTGACGCTTTTTTCCCCCCAACACAATCTTTCTTGAAATTGAAAGAAATGAAAGAATGTGGAGCTGCTGTGTTGGAAGTGAGAATATCCTGGCAGCTAAATGGCCCTCACTATTACGTACATAATGACTACTAATTAAATAGATATAAAATAGATAGAAAATACTGGGTTATATGGATATGTCTCATATACCCCTGTTCAAAAATGGTTAAACTGATTTGATGGCAAGGCTAGTACATGTAAGTGTGCATGGATTATATGAATTTATATGCATACTACATGCATTTGATTGCTGGATCATATTGATCTTTTGATCCACTGTAAATATGAAAAGGCAATTATTCCACATCAGCCTGATTACAAATAGTTCAACCAAATTGTATATAGGCAGAATGAAACTGTCTAAGCACAGACAACCAATTGATGCAGGAGTTACATTACTATTTTATCAAATACAAATACAACACACTTTCACTTCATGAAAGAGTAGTACACTAAAAGGATTCAGTTGGTAAAATGATTCAATTTTGAAACAATATGAAATTATTTCTTTTACTTACTATCAACATAATGCTTATCTTTTAAAGAATCAATTTTTTGGGGGGGATTCATTATGTTTTATTTTAACATTCTAGATTTTTAAGTTCTTAATCAAGTTGTAAGTTTCTCACCAGAGGCCTACAAATGTATAGAATTCTAAGCATGGATTATAAAGAATACTCACAGAGGCATATAACTGGATGATGTCTTGTACGATGTTGATGCAATGCTTTCTGTGGCTCACAGAGGATTTTGCTCCACTGATTTGATGGCAGGTTGTCCTAGGTCGCATTTTAACAAGTTTCATTTCTGCTAACAGACGTGTTATCATTCTCTAGAGCTTTCTTCTCTGCACAGCATTTTCCAGAGGATGTGAGTGCAAGTGAGTGAGTGTATGTGTGTATAAAAATGCTACTCTTTTACCATGCTGAGTATTCAATAGGCAAGGTCACTTTTAGAAGCAGTCCCTTTAGTATTGATAGAACTGTCTGCTCTGGCTTGTTTCTCTCAAAGTATTGGCTAATGGATGTCTACAGGTAATTTTTAAAATAGGGGCATTAGTCAGGGATTAGAGGGTTATAGCCTCCTTTACTTGTGTGAGAAGATGCCAGTCTGATGTGTGATGGATGGTCTTGTAAAATATTAGAAGTCTCTCGCTCGCTCGCTCTCTCTGTATGCAGTGTCTTTGACCATATAGGAAATAAAATCAATATATGAAGTAATATTGTGCATTTATCTATTAGAATAGCTTGTTGACCCAATATTCTTAAATGGTTTCTATGTAATAAATGCCACAAAGCAATAATAATAGTGTGATTTTCTAGTCTTTAGAATGGCAGTCACATGACTGGTAATACTGTGTGGTTTGAGGTTGGAGTGGGAAGAGAGCTCTGCTAGTGCACCCTTCAGAGGAGACATTGAGGGAGATTTCTTCTTAATGGGGTATTAGTGGTCAAATTGTGTGTCCCACCATTGTATATTAAAGTCCTGACCACCAGTACCTCAGAGTGTGAACTTAATTGGAAATAAGTCCATTTCAGGTGTAATTAGCACAGTTAAGCTGACTGTAGTAGGATGAGCCCCTGATCCAATATGACTAGTATCCGTGCAAGAGAGGAAAGTGCCATGTGAAGACACAGAAACACACAGGAGGAAGATAATGTAAAGAGACAAGGGGAGAAGGCCACGTGAAGACGGAGGCAGAGGTTGAAGTGATGCATATCCAAGCCAAGGAGCACCAAGGATTGCCAGCTATCACCAGAAGCTACGAGAGAGGCTTGGAACATTCTCCCTCAGATTCTTCAGAAGGAGCCAACCCTGCTGAACCTTCATTTCTCACTTCTAGCCTCCAGAGATTTGAGAAAATAAATTTCTGTTGTTTTAAGTCACCCAGTTTGTGGTACTTCACTATGTCAGGCCTCGAAAATGAATACACAGGGATTCTAAGGTTGTTGATGTAGAAGGAGAAGTGGGGCACAACATTTATCAAAATAATCATCAGTTAAGTTATAACTTCAACATAATCTTTTTGTATGGATGAGCAGAGAGGGTTTTATGGAGATATGTTCCTCCAAAGAGCTCACAGTACTATTTGTATTAAAATTCACAAATATTGACCATTTTCACTTTTATTTACATAGTTTTGCATAACATTTATATATTTTAAAAAATATTATGCAGTGAGGCCACAGAGAAACTTATGTCACCTGCATATTTATTACGTGATGGAATATATATAGTCTCCTGAGGCTGAGGGGAGAAATAAGTGCTAGGAAAAATAGCCAAAATTAACTTTGAATGGATAGTCATCAGGTCTTTTACAAGATGAACCAGAATAAAAGTGTGACATTAACATTCCATTATTCAAAATTGGTAGATATTGAGAAATGTATTCACTTTTTCATAGGAATGGTAATCTCGCAATTGTCTTCTCCAAAAGATCACCAACCAGCACTATGGCTCGGTGGGGAGAACCCTTTCTTCTAACAGTTTTTGCTTTCACCCATTAAACTGGATTTTTTCTGACTGGTGCATGCATGAGAGGGCACAACTTTGAAGGAATGGGAAAGAGTGTGAAAACATTCAGAGGCCAGAATTCTACTTCCACTTGAGAAGCTGTAAATGTAGAAAATACTTTTGAACTGAGAATAATCTTTGATTTTGTCACTATCATGGTGCTTGACTTACAGAAGTTGTTTAAATGAATA
The DNA here is from genome assembly GCF_964270905.1 of Leucopleurus acutus. NCBI lineage: Eukaryota > Metazoa > Chordata > Mammalia > Artiodactyla > Delphinidae > Leucopleurus > Leucopleurus acutus. Next base: position 54,334,636 of record NC_139146.1, read on the forward strand.
AGCGTGTTTTGATTTAATTAATCTTTTTTATTATATAGGGTTGTCATTTTTTTAACTGTTTTGTGATTTAATTATCTTAATATTATTCTGAGAGGATGGTATTTATTATGAATAATTATTTAAGTCACCAGTGCTTCTTTCTATTCTCTGTAGCAGGGCTGGATTTTCATTCACTTTTATTTCTGGCACTTTGATGAAGAAAATCTCACATTCCTCGCAATACAGTAGAGATTATTTTTTAAGATTGTATAGATCTTAGAGAAAATATGAACATCCCATTTTTTGAGGACTTCACATTCTAAATATTAGAAAAAATGCTGAAATAAAGCTTGTAATTATAGATGGAGAGACACTCTGGAGATCATCCAATCCAGTCTATTTGCTTCACATTTTAGATAAGTGAACACAGTGGAGCTTCAAGAAGAATGCATGCAAACTATTTCCTGATTATCCAAGAAGTGGCAGGCTGTAGTCCAGGAAATTTACTACTATGATTCCAAGTAATTCTTAATAAAATTTAATTATCTGCAATTTATAAATGTGTGACCTGAAATTCAGAGAAGTTAAGTGACAGAGCAGTTAAGGTCATATAGAAGGTAAGGGCAAACCCAAAGTTTCCCATTACTCCATGCTATGATCATTATAAACATTTTAAAAAGTTGAAAAGTAAAAAAGATCAAAGTGTCCAGTGAAATAACCCTTTCTATTATTTTTTTCCATCTGGATGCCTTCTTATTAATATTTAAATAGTTGTAAGCCTAGCAATATTTTAGTTTTTGTGTTCTGCATTTCCTTTTTTATCAACATACTATCATTTCTCTGTCTATACTCCTAAAATGGGATAGTCAATCTATTTGGAATGTTTTTTTAAATTTAAATAGGTATTTCATATCTATATCTATTTCTATATCTATATCTTCTAGTGTGTTTCTTTATAGTATTCATTTATGGTTGAGATTAATGATGTCAAAAATATGAATATACTTATGCTTTATATTATTTCCAAAATGATATCAATGATTTACAAAGCTATGAGTTCTGAACTCATTTTGCTAAATATTAAAGAATCTTTGGTATAGAGAGTTTATATATATATATTTCTAAATTCTAAGAACAAAATTATATTTTTAAATCTGTTTTGATTAGCTATAGTGTTCTTTATAACTTTCATTTTCTCTAGCTAATTATTTCTTTTTTGTAAAAATACAAAAGCCTATCTTTTTTTCTTTTTCCAGTTTTATTGAGATATAATTTACATACAGCACTGTGTGTTAAGGTATACAGCATAATAATTTGACTTTCATATATCACAAAATGATTATCACAGTAAGTTTCTCATAAATAAAGAAATAGAAATTTTTTCTTGTAATTAGAACTCTTAGGATTTACTCTTAATAACATTCATGCATGATATACAACAGTGTTAGTATCTACTGTGTTGTACAATACATCCCTAGTACTTATTTATCTTGTAACCGGAAGTTTGTACCTTTTGACCGCCTTCATCCAACTTACTCCCATCTCCCCCTGTCTCTGGTAAACACAAACTTGACCTCTTTTTTTGAGTTTGTTTTGATTATTTTTGAAGTATAACTGACTTAAAACACTATATTAGATCCTCTTACACAACATAGTGCTTTGGTATTTCTATGTATTTCAAAATAGTCACCGTGATGCCTACTTAGAGTATGTCATCATTCAAAGATATTACATAATTGTTTACTATATTCTCCACATTGTACATAGCAATCCCTCTATGTATGTATACATGATTATTTTAAGTTGCAGATCTCTTAAGTTCAAACACATTTTAGCAACCTTGCATTTTTATTCCCCTACCCTTTAGTGTATTTGATATCATATTTTACATCTTCGTTTTGTGTATCTCTTGACTATTTATTGTAGATATAGATGATTTTACTCCTTTTGTCTTTTTACCTTCCTAGTAACTTAATACATGACTGACTTACTACCTGTACTGTATATTTGCCTTCACTAAAGAGATTTTTTTTTCTTTCATAATTTTCATTCTTATAGTTGTGGTCTTTTTCACTTAGATAAGTTCCTTTAACATTTCTTGTAAACCTGGTTTAGTGATGACTTTTTTTAGCTTTTGCTTGTCTGTAAAGTTTTGATCTCTCCTTCAAATTTGTACTAAAGCCTTGACAGGTAGAATATTTTTGGTTATAGTTTTTATTTTTATTTTTTCCTTTCATCACTTTAAATATACTGTGCCCTTCTAGCCTGCAGAGCTTCTGTTGAAAAGTCAGCTTATAACTTTATGGGAGTTCCCTTGTATGTAACTTGATGCTTTTCCCTTGATGCTTTTAATATTCTTTTTTTATCTTTAATTTTTGTCATTTTAATTAGAGTGTCTCTTGGTGTTTTCCTCTTTGGGTTGATCCTGTTTGAGAATGTCTGTACTTTGTGGACCTGGATGTATGTCTCCTTTCCCAGGTTAGGGAAGTTTTCAGCTATTATGTCTTCAAGTATGTTCTCTGCCCCTTTCTCTCCCTTTTTTCTTTCTGGGACCCCTATAATGTGAATGTTGGTGTGCTTGATATTGCCCTAGAGGCCTCTTAAACTGTCCTCATTTCTTTTTATTCTTTTTCTTTTTCACTTTGGGTGATTTTCACTACTCTGTCTTCCAGCTCACTGATCCATTCTTCTGTATCATTTAATCTACTGTGGATTCCTTTCAGTGTATTTTAATTTCAGTTATTGTATTTTTCATCTCAGTTTGGTTTTTCTTTATATTTTCTAAATTTTTGTTAAAGTTCTCACTGTGTTTTTTCATTCTTCTCCTGAGTTCTTTGAACATCTTTATGATCATTACCTTGAACTCTCTATAAGGTAAATTGCATATCTCCACTTCATTTAATTCTTCTTCTGTGGTTTTATTTTGTTCCTTCATTTGGAAGATATTCCTCTGTCCACTCATTTTGTATAATTTGCTGTTTTTATTTCTATGTACCTTGTAGGTTGGTTACATTTCCTGACTTTGGTGAAGTGTCCTTTTGTAGAAGGTATTCTATGTATCCCAGAGGCACACTCCCCTCTGGTCATTGGAAATGTATGCTCTAAGGTTGCCCCCTATTTGGGCTGTGTGGGTCCTTCTGTTGTGGGGGATAATTATGTCACAGTTTTGTAGGTGTGGCTGGCCCCTAGTCTGGTTGGTTGTCAGGTCCTGCCTTGTGCAGAGGTTTCCAGCCACTGGTTGGTGGGGACAGTTCTGCAGTGGGTGGATGTGGATCTGGGGATCAAGGATCTCATGTTGGCCTGCTGGTGGGTAGGCCCAATTCCTGACATGGCTGGCTGTGGATTCCAGGCTGTCCCAAAGCTGGTGTTGGTCTCCTGGTGAGAGGGTCTGGGGCCTAAGGAGTCCAGGATCTAGGGCCTGCTCACTGGCAGGAGGAGCTGAGTTCCTGAGTATCTGGGTACAGAGCCCTAGGGTTCCAGAGCTGGTGTTGGCCTGCTGTTGGGCAGGGCTGGAGCCCAGTGGATCCCAGTGCTGGTGCCAGCCTGCTGATGTGTGGTCTTGGTCCTGGTACAGGAGGTCACAAGGCTGTGGCAGTACTTGGGCTAGTGTCAGCTCACTGGTGTCTGGCATCGGGGCCCACAGGATTCCAGGGCTAGTTCTGGGGACCCGTCTTCCTGGTGCTGATCCCCCAGAAGGATGGGGAGCCCAATGTGTGGTTCAGACCACTTACTCCTTGGGGAGAACCTTTGCTATTGTAATTATCCTGCCATTTGTGGCTCACCCACCAGAGGGTATGGTCTTGACTATACAGTTTCTTCACCCTCCTACCTATCCCACCTTTGGTTCCTTCTTTATATCGTTAGTTGTAGATGATCTTTTCTCTAGTATTCCAGTTTTTCTCATCAATAGTTGCTCTGCAGATAGTTGTAATTTTGGTGTGCCTGTGTGAGGAGACGAGCTCAGGGTCTTCTTGCTGCACCATCTTGCTCATTTTCTACTTAATTTTTTCAATGTATTTTTTTTTCAATCTATTGGGCACTTAAAGTTTTCCTAGCAACATAATACGTGCCAGTTGTGATATAATTATTTTATATTACTTATCACATTAATGTAATTATTAAGACTACCTTATGAGTTAGTCACTATTTTCTGTGTATTTATATTTCAAATTGAGATGTGATGGCATAGTCAGCATTTGAGTGCCACATTGCATGATATCAAATTTTGTTGTAATCCCTACTCTAAAAGCCTCCTTTTAATTTATACATGTAAATCAAGTATCTAGGCTGACCTAGAGGGTCTTAGAGATCCCTGAGAAATTTATACATACTGTTATCTATGCCTCAAACAGTTACCAAGACCTATCAATAAATCTTCTAGGCTCTCTGAAGCATAAACATCAATAGTAATTTTGGTTTGTAATTTTATGGTAATACTAATTCTATTTTGTTTCACTAGGAGAAACTTTTGAAGTTAGCATTAAATTATTGTCTGAGGGGAAAAAAATGCACCGTGCTCTTGACATGTAAACTAGCAGCAGTGTATGCACCACATATTTGTAACTGACAGTACCTATGGCTCCATTTAGGTTTGATTCATCAGTCATGTCATCTTCTGAAAGTACTAGAAATAGTGGCATAGCTGGAGTGTCTTTTGAGATGTCCTTTTACATTTCCATAAGGTTATTGTACATCCATTAATACAGATGACAAAGGAAATGTCATCTGAGTTGAGTGAATGGATGCCAAGACACTAAAAGCCCCATTGTCTCAGATGAAGGGGCAAATGTGCAGCCTTCGGAAGTGGAAATTTCCAGTTCTCTATCTTATGTAGTCACACAGGATGCACATTGTCTTTACACATTTGTGAGAAAGAGGATCCTCAAGCATCAAATAACATGACATATATATCCAGACCTTGAAGTCAGCCCACATTAGTTTTCATCTGTTTCCAACTGATGGTCTCTCACATATAATAAATGTTAGTTGCTTAGGAGTGTGAAGCCACAATGGGCTTCCAGGGCCAAGAAAGGCCCCAAATAAGGTTATGCTTAGAAGAACATGGGAAAGATGTCAGAATTTTGTATGTGATGTTATAGCAGAATTGGTTTCATGAAAATGATGTGCTGGTTAAGAGTCACGTTTGAGTCAAACCAACTCTGGCAGAATAAGAATAAAAATAAAACTGAAAAAATATAGGATATCTGATGTCAATGAACCTAATAAACTTTAAAGCAGTTAGAAATAGAAATACATGAAATAGGTAGAGATGTTGAAGGAGAAATACACTGAATATTTGTGGTTTCTATTTTCTGAGTAAAATGAGACAAAAGCCCACTGAACTAAGGGAAGACTTTGGAAACCTAGGGGCCTATATTACGAGACCAGTTTTTCTCTAACATAGTTCATGGCTCACCTTTGGAGCCAGTTAAAAGTTCAGAATTCAGGGTCCCCTTCAGATCTAATGAATCTGAATTGTTAGGAAAGAAGTCTGGAAATCTTGATTTGAAGCTCATAGTTGAGTCTTACTGAGCTCCATTGAGGTGAACCAACAACTGGATGGATTGTCTCAAGCACTCTTTTGTCCAGTCATACCCTTTTGCCTGCCTCTACTTTCTTTCTCTGCCCCAGAACTCGACCTTTTCTCCATTCCACTGTGTTCATAATAGGAGAAGTTGATGTATTCTCCTACAGGTCTAGTTAAAATTGAGAAGTTCCAGAGGTTTGAAAACAAAGTTAAGTCATCTGGTGAAAACTGTGCATAAATATAAAGTAGCCATTGTGGGGCTTCCCTGTGGTGCAGAGGTTAAGAATCCTCCTGCTAATGCAGGGGACACGGGTTTGATCCCTGGTCCGGGAAGATCCCACATGCTCCAGAGCAACTAAGCCCATGCACCACAACTACTGAAACCCACGTGCTCTAGGGCTCACATGCCGCAACTACTGAAGCCCGCACCCCTAGAGCCCATGCTCTGCAACAAGAGAAGCCACTGCAATGAGAAACCTGAACAACGCAATGAAGGGTAGCTCCCACTCGCCACAGCTAGAGAAAGCCCGCACACAGCAACGAAGACTCAAAACAGCCAAAAAATAAATAAATTAATTAAATTAAATTAAATAAGTAGCCATTGTATCTTAGAAGAGAGTGCATTTGTGAAGGTTATATATGTTTTATATGTTCACAGCATGATCATAGAACAATGAAGAGATAGGATGCTGATGAGTAGTTTTAGTAGGGATTGAGTTAAATGCAATTTCTGGGTAAAATGGAAGTAAATTTTCCTTCTGGTAATTCTGGAGTCAAAAAGCGTTAATTGATAGGAGGTAAAATGGATGAAATCCAAGAGTTTTGATTTTCATTAAGTTGGGATCCAGAAATAAGACTGTCAAATAATTTGTAAACAAAAGTTTCCTCTTGATCGATAGGGTTCAAGTTAAGTCCTTTGAATAAAGTCTAACAATTTCAGTGGCATCACAAAAATTTCTATCACTGTTGCTCTTCTACAATCTCTAACTTTATTTTTCAAACTAGCTTTAGGAAAGAATTTTACAGTCACTTTCCTTTCTACATACTAAAAATAAATTGTAGAATAATATTTTGTAGAAATAGAGGGTACAGTTTTTAGGTTAAGTTTAGACTCTTGGTAGCCAGGTCTTAGTCTTGGATTATCCTTTTGCTAAAATACAAACTAGAAAAAAATAAAACAATAATTAAAATTAAAAACTCAATATGTATTGATCATTTATATAAATTTTAAGTTGATAAGTAACATCAGTCAATTATATACCAATATTAATAACAACAATTATATATATATATTTCCTATATTAAGGTTCTCCAAAAAGAAACAGAAATATATATATATGTGTGTAATTTATTTATATTACACATAACTCATAGGGTGGGTTGTAAGGATTAAATTAATAAGTGAAATTAAATATATATATATCTCTCTCCAGCATTAAGCACTGTGCCAGGCACAATATTTGCTCAATAAATATAACTTGGATTAAACGTTTATATATAAACCTACCTCAACCTCCAATTTAAACTTTATCCTTAAAATTTCTTAACTAATGATTACAAATCCATTCTTCATGATTATTTGCTGCCATTTGAAAGTAACACCTGATTACAAAATTTAAATATTTATAAGCTTTCACGGTCTTTATTCAAGTTACAGTAGGAAAAAAAATAAACAGAGGCTTTCAAATTATATAGATATAGGATGAAATCTTAGTTATTCACCTACAGTAGTGTGACTTTGGGAAATCACATTCCTAAGCCTTTGTTTTCTTACCTATAAAATGGTTACCATGATACATAACCCACGGTGGTGTCATTGTGAGGTTGACTGGTCCAAACTGGGCACTTAAAATTGAATGCATTATTATGTTCATCTTATTTATAAATTTATAGCTTATTCTAAATTGGCTTGCACCATCAGACAGCAGTAAAATTAACTGTATGATTTTTTTACATTCAGGAATCCCGTGTTTATGCTGGCTCTTAACCGGGTAAAATTTCCAAGGAGCACTAGGTGCTAGGTATAGATGTCAGAAATTTTTCTATTAATAATATTAGGTGATTTGGGAATTAGAAATAGCAGTTTTGGGCTTCCCTGGTGGCGTAGTGGTTGAGAGTCCGCCTGCCGATGCAGGGGACACGGGTTCGTGCCCCGGTCTGGGAGGATCCCACATGTCACGGAGCTGCTGGGCCCGTGAGCCATGGCTGCTGAGCCTGCGCGTCCGGAGCCTGTGCTCCGCAATGGGAGAGGCCACAACAGTGAGAGGCCCACATACCACAAAAAAAAAAAAAAAAAGCAGTTTTACATTATAGAAACAAAGCATTATTTTTTAAAAATCAATTTGGTCTTTGGTCAAATGACCTGCTCAGTATTTTACCTGTCACTCACAAGGCATGCTCTTTTAAATAGATTTTTGCTACAAATGTCTCTCAAACATGTTAGCTATACATAGAAGTACTCCACCCTTTCACTCAAAAGTCAATGCACTTTACCATGGTTTCACTGATAGAACATCTTCAGTAAGTAATATGAACTGATTTTACAGAGATGTAATATTCAAGCATTTTAACAGAACAGAGAAATATTCCATAAGACTTATTGCTTCATTTAGCATTTACATTGGGATAGCACTTTGTATGTATTAAGAGCATGGCAATCATTTTTTTTTTTTTTGCGGTACACGGGCCTCTCACTGTTGTGGCCTCTCCCATTGCGGAGCACAGGCTCCGGACACGCAGGCTCAGCAGCCATGGCTCACGGGCCCAGCCTCTCTGCGGCATGTGGGATCTTCCCGGACCGGGGCACAAACCCTTGTCCCCTGCATTGGCAGGCGGACTCTCAACCACTGCGCCACCAGGAAAGCCCAGCAATCATTTTTATTAACAGTGAGTAAGGCCATTATTGTTTCTCCCATTTTTCAGAGAAATGGAGAGATTTAAGTCATGCAAGTACGAAAGCGGTGATATGTGAATTCCATTGTCAACTTTAAAGATATTGTTAGATTATTACACTCAAATTACCAACCCAATAATTGCTCATTCTCACAAAAGAATGGGGAAAAGTGCCCAAAGATCACACTTACAGCCCCTCCTTTTATGGACTTATATCTATTTAGAGAGAAATAAAATTTAAAAACTAGAATTTAAACTATTAAATATGCTATAGTTATATCTTCTTTAAATCCTTTCTCTCCTACCATACAGATCATGTCTAAGATGTTCTATCTTCAGTAGGACATTAGGAAGTATGAAGAGAAATAAGGAAATAGAAGGGATGACTGAACTGTAGACTAAATTGTGCATGTTGTTAGATACACATTCTAAGCTTTTTTAAAAATTGTAATTAATTTCACTCTAAATTCTAACAACATTTACTTTCTAAATAAAATATACAAAGTTTGCTTTTGATAAGGAGTAAGAAAGTGATTAGCCCAAGACTGGTTTTGTTTGAGGACCATAACCAAGTATAGAATTTCAAGTAAAAATAATAATCCTAACAAATATTTTCTGGTTAAAAAAAATTAGTTAATTTAGTATAATGGAAGATAGCTATAGAGCTTAGAAGAAATAAGCATTACAAATATTATCAAAACTCAGAAGCAGAATTTCTAGAACTATTTAATACTCTGTGCTGGTAGCGTAGTACTCTCTTATCTAAAATTATTTAAAGTCATTCATATACTTTGAGCATTTGCTATGCTGTCAATCAAAAAATATGTAGGTAATAGATAAGTAAAATTATGGTTAAAAACGAAATAACTGCATTAATGTTAGCAAAAACATGTTGGAAGCAGCCTTGTTGTAATCATGTTTACCTTTTCTCACAATCTTATTTAAGTATCCACTGTTTGTCTTGCAAGTGTATGGCTAACACTTTGGGGTACCAGGAATACTGAAATGAAAACCTCTAAGTAGGAATGGTGTGGTATAGAAAAAGCAAGAAATCCTTTACAGTCAAATTATCACCATAATTTTCATTTTAGTCTACATAATTTCCCCTTTCCTTTATATCTAGATTTGATCTTCCAAGATATACAAACTGGTAGTGTCTCTTCCCCCTTTGACATCTCCCAGATAAACTTGGTAGTAGAGAAGGAAAAAGGGGTGAATAAAACTGAAAGCTCTTATCTGCTCTCACAGAATAACTAACTGACTTTAGTAAATCGATTAATGCACTGGAATTTCTATCTCCCCATCTTCACTACAGAAATAATGACACCTTCCATGGTGCCTCAGAGAGGGTTATTGTAAAATTAAAAGAAATTTAGAAATGGACTAATATCCAAGGTACATTTCTGACATCAAAGAAAATAGATGGCAGACTCCACCTGATGTCATGGAATCCATTGGGCTTTGGCCTATGGATTTTAAGATATCTACCTCTCCTAGTATTCTGTTTTTTCTTCACAAAGAAGTAAGGAACTCTTAAAAAGGCGAAAAGAGGTGTTTCATCAAAAGTTATTTTCTTAATATCGCCAAAGCTATCAAAGATTTATATAATCCTCACTGCTCAAGGCCAATCTATTGGTGCCAACTCTGCTATTTAAAGATAAGGCTGCAGGGCTTCCCTGGTGGCGCAGTGGTTGAGAGTCCACCTGCCGATGCAGGAAACGCGGGTTCGTGCCCCGGTCCGGGAAGATCCCACATGCTGCGGAGCGGCTGGGCCCGTGAGCCATGGCCACTGAGCCTGCGTGTCTGGAGCCTGTGCTCCGCAACAAGAGAGGCCACAACAGTGAGAGGCCCGCGTACTGCAAAAAAAAAAAAAAAAAAAGATAAGGCTGCAAAGAAAAACAGGTGCAAAAAAAAAAAAAAACCCCAAATATATTTTATGCTAGTATTTTTTACTGGAGTCAAAAAGAAGCTACTGAATGACTTAAAGCAGGAAAATGGTATAATCAGATTTTTGTGTATCACTTGGAGAGAAAATTACAAAGGAGCAAGAGTAAAGAGTCCAGAGAATGTTGCTTTAACCACATGAAAGATAATAGTGGCTTAGTCTAGGCCAGTGACAAAGAATCTAGAGAGAAGGAAATAATAATTAAAGGAGAGGGAAGAGGTCAACTGGACAGTACTTACAGAGTGGTTGTCTGTGGGAAGTAAAGATGAGGAAAGAGTCAGGAATATCTCTTGAATTTCTGGTAGTGCTTTTCATGGAGTAGGGGGCCAGAGGAATATCAGGTTTGTAAGGAGGTATAGTTAATGCATTCTATTTTGAGTTATTTTGTATAGGTTGAGGTGCCCATAGAATAGCAAGTGGAGTTTTCTAGTATAGGCGTCATATCTGAATATATATGTGTATATACATAAATACACATATAACATCTATATTTGAATATGTGTGTGTGTGTGTATATATATATATATATATATATATTTGAAGATTAAAAGAGAGAGAGAGATGTGGACTAGAGCTATAAAATTGGGAGTTATCTTATGTAGAATATCTTCAGCCTTGATGGTGAAGGGAACCATTGAACAAATTTTTATCATTTACCTATTATGGATGAGCCTTAATTAAGGTGTTGGTTACATCATAACAGGAAAGCAAAATATGATCATGGCCTTTACTCTTATGATTCCACCATATCTTCCTGGATGAAAGTATGCAGTAAGAGAATAAGACTGGTAGCAGAGTTATTGGCACTACAAAATTTTGATATTATCTGGGAAAAACAATAGAATGTTGCCTGGCATATATTCTTTTTACTTTGTATATTTTCCACTTTCTGTCTGAATTTAAAGTAATTATTATTTCTTTAGATTGTAAGTTCAGAGATTCTGTTAACTTCCTACTTAAAAAAATTATTCATTCTTTCTTTTTCTTCTGCAACAAACACTACTGAGTGCCTGTAAGTTTCATTGTAGGCATTGTTCTAGGTGCTGAGGACACAAAGGTGACTAAACCACATTATTTGAAGTCAAAATATGCATAGTTCCTCCTCTGTTGAAATTGAATAATTTGTTGCATTTTTTTCTATCATCATGGGGAATTTGGTAGCAGAAAAAAAAACTGATCATGTGGGGGTGGTGTTTAAATGACAGAAGTAATGACAGTGGAGCAGAACATTTCTGAAGGACAAGGAGAGATCTGAGATAGCCATTACTGCTATTCAACCTTACTTCTGATCCTCCTCTTACTGGGCAGCCACATGGCAAGATAGATATCCCTCAGTTCCCTTGAAATGAGGCACAATTATGTGATCTGATTTACCCAAGAAATGAGGCCTTTAAGTGTTAGTCCACAATCTGACACACTCTTTTCCTCTGCTGGCAGTGTTCCAGATAGTGGAGACTCCATATTTGATTCCAAATGAAAATATGAAGACTCCTCTGCCTACTCAAGATAAATATGTAGCATGAGAAAAATAAGCCTTTGTTGTTTTAAACTTCTAAGATTGTGGAAGTTGTTTGCTGTAGTGGCATACCCTAGTCTATTCTGGTTGATATAAGAACCAAAGTGCAAATATAAACAACAAAGGTCAGCTACCAAACTGACTTTTATTTTATAGTTTTGAGCTCTGTTTATGATATGGGTAATCAGGAGGCACAAATAAGGTAAAGAGGGGCGTAAGGGTGGAAATCTTCCTGCTTTTTGAATATTACAACCTTGATGATTGACTTTTGAGAAGTGCAATGTCCTTTATAGTCAGCACGTATTGAGCCGACAACATTGCAATTTGCTTGTTTCATAATGGAGACTTGGAGAGCACTGAACTGAAATGTTTGCAGAGTCATTTGATTAATGTTCTGCAGAGACTGAACTTCACTGAAGAACTAGTTTCAGGGTATTTCCCTGATTAATTATTTGAAGAATTGTAAAAGAAAAAGATGGTAGTTGATGGAAATATTTTTAAATGTGTACTATTTTCTTCAATGGGTACAACATGCCTGACAAACAAGACATAATTATTTTTATTTCACAAATTTGAATGTATAGATACCAAATGTTTGATACTTTTGCTGTGGTATCTTGACAATTCTGTGTTTGTTGGACTCTGGGATAAGCTATCAGTCAAGACTCTCTTGAGAACTGAATATCAGAGAAAGCTAAGTGTTTATTTCATCAGCTGTTTGTTAGTACAATAGTTTCCTGTTTCAACCTGCAGGCCAATTCATCTCAAAGTGATTGGCAGTTTAAATATCACCTCTGCACATATAATAAGAAAACTATATCCTTACTAGCGAGTGGTGACAGAGATAATTTAAAAGGAACAGTGAGTACAGAAACATTAAAGCTTTACTCGTTAACTTTAAACCAGGGAAATGTTGAGCAACTCAATGATGGTTCATCTTTTCATTCTGCCAGGTGGATGACAGCACATCTTTGGTGGTTGAAATCAAGATAGCAGGAGAGAGAATAAGAAATGTGGGTGATCCATTAGAATAGTTTATGAGAAGTTCAAAGTCTTATTTTATAAAATGTTAGACTCTTCCAGAGCAGTGTTTCTCGATGGTAGATTATTTTGTTCCTAAGGGATATTTGGCAATGTCTGGAGACATTCTTGGTTGTAGCTACTGGAATGTTGGGATGGGTGCTTCTGGCATCTAGTGTATAGCCCAATATGACAATAATGTCAACACTGAGAAATTCTGTTCTAGACCAACCTGCTCATTTTACAGAGACTATATCTAAGATGTGTTCATCCATCCTAAAATATTTATTAAATGCCCACTATTATCGAAGGGCCTGTGCTGAGTATACGGACTACAAAAATGAACTAAAGCAGTCAAAATCCTGCCTTCAGGATGTTTTGGGTTAGAAGATGAAGAAACAGGTGTTGTGATCCATAGAAATCCTTTCAGCAGAAACATCAGGTAAAAAATATCTGAAACTTTTGAAGCATGAAATTTTCCTTTGGTCATTTTATATTCCTCTCTTGTTGCATAAGCCTTGACATCCAATAGCCTAATAAAGATTAAATGAAAGAATAAACAAAAGAAACCCATTATCATTTATTAAAATAAAAAAATCCAAAGTGCAATTATTCAATTACTATTTTATAGAACAGTAATGGATTCTAAGCACATCTCTACATTTTGGACATATTGAAGTTAATAGAAGAGGCGAAATTCTCTCCTCTCATGGGACTTATGCTTTAGGAAGAAGAGGTGTAAAAACCAAATAAATAAGTAAATTATATAATATTTAGGGCAATTAGCAAGAAAAATAAGAGCTGAAGAGGAAGAAAGAGTGGTTATTCGCCTAAGGGAATGATATGTAGTATACAGTCCCACTAAATTACTTGGAACATCCATGAAAATTATCAGGACAATTTTTATGCTTAACAAAATATTTAAGCTTATGATAGAGGAAAATAGATATGTTGATAGGGAGTTCTGGGGGTAGAAGCAGGGTTAAAATGCAAAAGAGCATGGTTGGGAGATAACTCACTGGGAAGGTGATATCTTAGCAAAATCCAGAAGAGGGGAGGCAGTAAACTATGTAGATATAAGACCAAGGCGGGGGGTGGTGGCGGTATTCCAGGAAGAAGTAATAATGAACGGCATACAAATGAACTAATGTTCCTGTATTGGAAGAAACAGAAACAGAATAGGAAATGGGTTCTTAGAGATAAAGGGACTAGGGGATTTGGAGTTGAAGTTAGAATGTCACAGCTCATAGTGAAGTCTTTGATTTCCACTCAGACTAACATGGGAAGGCATTGGCAGGTTTCAGCGGTAAACTGAAGGATGTGAGTCACCTATAACAGAATCACTCTGTTTACTGTTGAGACAGTCTGAGGCAGTGGGGATGGAGAAGGGGGAATGGAGGACCAGAGGGTCCAGTTTGGAGGCTATCTCCACAATTTCAGTGATTGATGATGGTGGTTTAGACCAAAGTGGGAGATCCTGAGAAATGTTCATTTTCTGCATACATTCTGATCATTTTGAAGATACAACTAAGAGAACCTGCAAGTGGATGGATTGTGAAATATGACAGAAAGAGAGGATCATGGATGGCCCTAAGGATTTGGTCCTGAACATTTGGGAGTCTGCAGTTTCCGTTTACTGAGATGGTAAAGATTCTTGGAGAAGCAGGTTGAGCTGGGTGTGGGAGAGTAACTCAGATTCAGAGAAACTCAGAGAAACTCAGATTCAAAGTCACTGGTCTTAGGTTCTTCACCTAAAAGGGAACAATATAACTTTTGAAAGTCGTCTGAAAAAATACTGACTATGTAGACAGGTAGGCTTCTCACAGCAGGTAGCTGAAGTGTGTTTGCATCATGATTCTTCCTTTGTCTTTTACTCATTTGACCCCATATGTCTCTTTTGAAATCTTTTCAGAATATACTAATTCTCATATATTGTATTTCTGATTGTGCATTTTTGCATCTCTCGTGATTGAGTTTTGGCACAGATTGCTTACACCATAACATAATCACTTCAAGTTTTGCCACACAGCAAGTCTATAAATACTGATTAAACCACGACCAAAATGCAAGACCTGACAATGCATGTCCTTTAACGGTAGCCCTGGAGTTCATCAATTTTGGGGTAAAATAATCTGACAGCTGGAACACTGTATTTTTGTAAAGATGTAAAGAATTAGAAACATCTTTTGCTCAATATCTGAAAACATCTCTAATAGCAAAATTAATTATTTCATGAGCTTAGAAATGTCTGTCAATTAAAAGGAACATATTATTATGCAGATAAGAAATGATATAAATTCAATACAAACAGTTTATGGTCTTGTGCTTCTTTGAAAAAAGTTTACAGAAGCCATTTTTTATTTTTCATTCCCACTTTGTCTGAGATTATACATGTGACTGTTTTTTGGTTTGTTTGTTTTTTCCTTTGTGTTTTCTTTGTTTTTTGGTTTTCTTTTGTCAGGGCTACATGGATGCTCAGGAAAACTGTAATCAAGAAGAAATCCTTACATCCTTTGAGTTTTTCTTCATCCAAAGAGGTATATAAAATTAGTGTCTGTCTTGTAACTTATATTTTTCTTATTGATCTTCATGTTGCACATGATGCTTAGGGTTAATGGATTTATGCACAATTTGTACAACTTCCACTCAACGTTTGCATTGCCTTTTCCTGAGCCCACTAAAAGCAACATTTTCCCTCTTTGTAGTATCCTCCGTCCAATGCTATGGGTGTAATTGCACTGCCCAATTCACCGTTTCAGAATGAATGAGGATGGAAAGGGGAGAGAAATTTGCTTGGCATATAGGCCTCACAAACTTTAAAGGATACAAATTGTCCCCCTGCAGACCGCAGAATTAAAATATACCATCTTGCGTGATTTGTTGAATTATTGATTCACTCTCTTCTATTTCTCGATCTCATGTTTCACAAGCATAAAGCTGACCTGTGTATTAGAACCTTAATGGCACACCCTTATGAAGAAATATGGAGAGAGCAGATGAGAGTTCCTTGAGTTTACTGTGTGAAAATTTGCTTCAAAAGCAGCTCAGGGATGCATATTACATACCACAGTAGAGTTTTAAAAGCATCTTAGAAACCACAGCATTATGCCTTGACATTTAGGTCAATATGAATTTTCTTCTGAGTGCCTGACCCTGCTAAGATCTTATAGAGAGCCAAGTTTGTATCCCTTGGTAGGGAAGAACAGATTTGGGGAAATTTACAATGTAGTAAAGACTCTGCAAAGTGTGAACCTACCTTAACATTGAGATGGGAGAAACTTAAATCTCTTCAGCTTATTTTCTGTCTACTCTCATTTAAAGAGAAGATTATGTGGGCTCTGTCCCTGCAGGGCAGTACATTTATTTTTTAGGAAATATTTTCAGAAATACATTGGGGTTATAAACCCAGTTCCTGAGAAACTGTGGCTGATGAATCTTCACATTTATAATTGTATCTGTTATTGAATGTGACAAAGAATTACGAATGGGGTAGAGAGAGAGCAAAAGAGAGATTCAGAGAGACACAGAGACAGAATATGTTGGGAAATTTCTATGGAAGAAATAGTAAATGAGTTATAAAGAGGCAGCAAGTTTTCTTATAATCTTTACACATTCTTGAGTGTCCAAGTCATGCTTTGACAACAAATTAGAGGCTGAGATTTTTCCTGGCAAGGCCAAATCCTAACTGGTACTATTTTATGCTGTGTTCAGCGCTCTGAGGAATCTAACAGTGTAATAGTTACACAGTAAATGACAATGAGTAGAAATCAGACCCTTTCGCTAGGTAGATTAGTCTGCATACTTGAGCATCTGGGATTATCAGAAGACTACTTCACTAGATTTTAAAATCACAGTACAGGTGGTGTAAGAATTCAATTCAATTCTTACTCTAAAACTGAGAAGAGCAGTATAGAATCCCTCACTGAACAATTAGAAAATAAAACCAAGGTAATGAAAGTTTGACCATCTCTAACGACATCAAATCAAAGAAAAAGAAAAACCTTCAAGAGCAGCAAAAGATTGTGGGTCAACAAAACATTATTTATTACAGGGCTTCTTCAGACTGATGATGCTAATTAATGTCTGATCCTTACTTTTAGGTACTGATGATACAGTTTTGTAATATGTATAGTTGGAAAGAAATGAGTGCTGGCTGAGGAAAAGAGATGGTTCATGAACAAGCTCTAAAAAATGTAAAAAGTATATTTTTGACCATTAGCTTGCTGTATTTGATGCTTATGTGCACCAAAATAAATATCCCTATTCCTCATTTATGGAAAGCTGAAAATAGTTTGAGAAGACAGAATATGGCATGAGTGATAAATGTGTTTAACAGGACTAGGTTAAATTTTCACTAAAGATGTCTCAAAACCATTTTAGAAACTGGAACTTATCCTTGTTCTCATATGTTTCGGTACATGTATTCCACAGTAAACCTCTTCTTTAGAACTAGAACGATTCCAACCCAGTCATGTTATATATCCATTCATATTTTCAGCAACGGATTCAGCACTGTTAACCTAGAGGAAAGCATTATTTTGGGCCCAAATTTATTTATCTCCTAATTTATCAATAGCTAGCACACATGGTGTTTGGCACACTGCAGTCACACAGTATATTTCCAACATGCAAAAATGCACATATGCTTAGTGACATGTATGATGTTCATCACATTCATGTTTGCTATGTGATGAAACTAGTCTCTACCTCAGTGTTAACATCACCAAACTGCTTCTTGTGTTTACTTAGAACACCCTATAAAATGACAATGCCACTTATGTAAATATTCATTCCTAACTTCAACTCATGACATATTTAACCTAGCCAGTCAAATTAAAAACTTTGGTAGTCATGTCAAAAATTAAGTGTGAATATTGCTTTAAACATTTATGACACCTTAAATCAAATTATGCTTAAAGTATTTTCATATGTTGTTTTACTATTAATCTACTATTATCATTATTTGTAAATAAAATGATGATTTATATTTTACATGAATGTTTTTAATTTGGAGACAA
The DNA here is from genome assembly GCF_964270905.1 of Leucopleurus acutus. Lineage (NCBI taxonomy): Eukaryota > Metazoa > Chordata > Mammalia > Artiodactyla > Delphinidae > Leucopleurus > Leucopleurus acutus. The sequence goes on from NC_139146.1 coordinate 54,352,533, forward strand.
CCTAATCAGAAATGAAAAGCCACGATGAGCTCACAAATACCAAGTGTCTTTTTTAGAAGTTCCATTGACAATTCCAGGCTAGAGAACAAGATTGTCACAGATTTGGCCTCCTGGTGAATTGTTGGCATGTGAGGAGGATTCACTGTAATTACTCATGCTGTGATTTAGATTGAGCCACTTGCAGGTTCAATTTACAAGCACTTATGAAAATTCTCACTCAGATTTACTTAAAAGAGTCCCTTAAATTTCAGACTATTATGTTGGATAATCACAGCAGCCCATTTACTTTAAGTGTTGGATAAGGTAAACTCTAAAATAACCTTTACCAACTGCACAAGTGCAAAATAAAACTATTTTGCTGCTGAAGTTTAGTAAACACCTGTTCCTACTTGATTTAGGTGAAGTTGGGTTTAGTAAGAATCATGATATGTGTTAAAGCAGGTCTAAATATTTATGGCATTACTCATCGCATGGGAAAATAATTTAGTCCCAATTCTTGTAAAAAAGAATTCTGTGATTTGAGTCTTTTTGGCAATAATTAATTAATTAATACTCATACAATTCTATGGGTTCATCAGGGGTTTTTCTCTGATGTGAGATGCCATGGTATTTTTTGACATTTTCTTCCTTTCCTCTTTCAGCAACCCTGGGTTAGTGAGAAGCTTAGACAGCTAATGCCCACAGGCATGCCCATGCTTTGCCTCTAAACTTGCTCTTTTCTCTCTCTGCCCTGAAATAAAGCCTAAGCCCTTCACCAACATCACCTGGGTTGTCATTGTGACCAACAGTGACCAACAGTGAAGACCTCTGTAAGATAAAACCTCTAACTTTTGCTATTAAAGAGATAGTAAACTGTTGGCCTGTGGTGCATTCTGCAGTGTAGATCCCCCAAATTTTGATCTATGCTACCTGGATCTCACACATATACCATAGATAGAGATCTTTTCGTTTCCAGGCTGTGGCATTGAGTGGATAGGGGCTGGACTGGATGAAAAGAGAGGGTGGATGCAGTACTTTGTTCTTGAATAGCTTATGTAATTAGGTGCCTGTGTATAGTTTACAACTTCTTTGCCCAATGGAATGTGGATTTCCATGGCAAGGACATGAGTAAGTATTGTCTCCCCACTATGAGGAGGCATGATAAGGATACGAATATCATAATTGTACAGGGAAGAAAGCAGATGATTGTAAACCACTTTGCAATCCATGAAACTTTGTAAGTTAGGATAAAGAGTTTTGAATTTCTTTTTAGTCAGATTGAAAATCACTGAACTGTTTTAAGTAGAGAAATGATTTAATCTATTGTATAGTCTTAAAGATCTGATGGTGGTCATGTGAAGATTAGACTGTATAGAATTTAGAGGGAATGTAAGAGGTCCAGTTAGAAATCTATAGCTCTTCATGAAGGGGATGATATAGGATTGCTCTAGGATGTTAATGAGACAGAGAAAAATGAGTGAAATCGGAATACTGTTTGGAGGCATGTCAATAGGAATTGCATGGGTGGTAGTAGTGAATGAAGAAAAGAGAGGACTCTATGATTGTCTGCCTTCAGAGCTCCTTCTTAAGATAAAAAGGATCATTATGACTTAAAGTAGGTCTTCCTATTCCCACCCCCCCAAGAACAAAAGCTTGTCAAAATCTCTGTGTTTATGAAACCTGATGATTTTAAAGAAAAGGATGTCAATTCTAAGTCGCTAAGTCATAGACAACTTTTCTTTAAAATTTTCCAAAATATGACTGCTCTGGCCAGATGGAGTTATTGGCCAAGAGAAAAAAAATGACATACAATGTTTTCCTTGTATTGCTTAAATGTTTCCTTTTGCAGTTTATCTTTTAAAAAGTATATAAACTAAAGTACTTCATCTCTTTGAAAGTTGTCTGTACTTACACCTCTATTTCCATTATTGTTTACTTTTTCTCCTTCTGTTCTCCTTTCTCAAACTTTTTCTCCATTTTCTTACTTGAACTTCTAGCCTGGCTGCACATCAAGCTTTATAGACCATTCCCTTCATTATCTCATTTCTATCTCCTCTTCTTCCACCTGCCACAAAGCTTGCTTTTTGTTCTTTACATCTTGTTTTCACATTCTTACTAGATTGGGAGGTACTTCTCTCAATTAAATATTCTGCTAACATAATAGGTTTCAAGTTTAGTCCAATTTAAGAGAAGCAGGACAAGGAAGTCCACCTAATTGTCTCCATTCTAGAGAAAATGAGAGTTTGCAAGTTTTCAGAGAAAAGTCAGTTCACCTCCTAATTTTGTGATGTGGCCCAGTCAATTTCTAGCCTGATAAAGAATGGAGGAGTAGTTTAAGTTGGAGAAAAGATGGTAAGCTGAACAGTCCCCTATTCACATCCATTTTTCATTATATTGCTTTCTCTTCTCTGTTTCTACGCTACCACATATACTACACTTAAATGTAAATGCTAAAATCAAAGAACAGTGATTGTTTATAAGAACAATGCCATTCTTTTCCTCCAGTAATTTTAGTGAACTATTTCTTCCTAAATCATATATATATATACATTTATCCCTCTATTTCTTCTGTGTTATCATGATTTTAGAAAAAAGAAAATGAAGTAAGAGAGTCAATAAAGTATTGCTTTAAACACACACACACACACACACACACACACACACACTATATCACAGCACTGTATAAAATCTATCTTTTTCTAATATAAAGCATCTGGGTAAAATATACTTCTTCATTCAACAACATTTTATTGAACCTACTGTGAAAGGCAATGTACTGGGTACTAGTGATTCAAAGATGAATAAGAGAGATGTGGTCCTGTTTGTATTGGTTCTTAGAATGGAGTGAAGTTTTTAAAAAAGCAAGTCGCTACTCCCAGTGTGCTGTTTGCAGTTTGGGAGGTATAAGGACACATTCAGGCCATGAATCTCTCTCTTTGTGAGTTTCTAAATATATTCAAAAGTCCAGAAGACATTCATGTGCATATTTTCTCCCAGTACTGTCAAAGAGAACAGGTGAGTCTTAATTTAATATCTAGGAAGATTCTATATACTCATTTTCCTTTGAAGCCTGGCTCATTGAACACTTTCCACAATGAAGTCCTTTCACTCGTCTTTTGCCATCTGAACCAGATAAAATTTTCCTGCACACTTAATGTTTTTATATGAGCAATACCAAAAGGGAATCATAACGTAAGTAACCACTAGTTTAATTTCTTCATGTCCCCATAAAATATTGTCATAAAGGCTTATGTTCTATGTTATCTAAAAAATTGGTAATTTCCCTTCCTGCATATAACTCAGCTTTGAAAAAGGACACAGTATAATTCCACTTGGAATTTTCCTAAAACTGAGGACAATAATGGTCTGTTTTCAAAAGAATAACAACCAAAAGAGGGTTAAAAAACATTTTCTAGTGTTCTAGTGTTTAATTGCTTTTTAAAAAGTAGGCTTTCCCTTAACTTTAATTAAATATTTAATAGAGATTGCAGACAGAAAATATATTTTCCCATTGAAATTAAGTTACTTTCCCCAAAGAAAACAGTGTAGGTGTCTAACAGGGTGGGTCGGATCTTCCGTAGAGTACTATCTGTCACCTTCCTTTTCAGAGTAATTACTGTCCTGTTATTAACACTCCAGGGAACATTTCCGGATCACTCCTTTGTGTGTGACTACACTAAATACAGGATTTTTTCTTTGTTCCGAATGTGCAGGAACAGATGCTTCAGCTACTAATTTTTTGTCTCATTTGGAGCATTAACAAACGAGATGCTAGTTCCTGCACAGATAAAAGCTGTCCCCTTAGCAGCTGGATCTTTTACATTCTTTGGGGAGATGTAACTTGAGGGCCTCTCTGTGTTCAGGAAGTTGAAGTGAGGAGGTACAGATTTTTACCTTCTGACCTGAGTTCCTTCCACAAGTCTTTAAGTCCTTCTCAACTAGCACGGCTCTCAGGGTCTCTAGCTTCTGTCAATTCATTAAATGCTGATTTAGATTTTTATGGCAACATTTGTCTCAGATGAGAATTACAGTAAAGCTCGTCATTAAACCTTATCATTTTTAGTGCAGTGTGTAATTTATGGTTCCATTAAATGTCAAATCCACCGTAGTAAATTGTCTTAAGACTGAAGATACATCATGCAGTTAGCTTTTTCTGAATAGCATCATTTATAAAGACAGGATATGATTTTATGCTTGAAGAGTATATTTTATTTAGAGCACAACAATGCATTGATGGATTTGTAAATTATCTCAAAAGGAGAGTATCTCAGAAGAATAGTAGCAAGCATAATGACCTACATCCACATGCAATGGCACCAGCACCATTTTGGATAACATGTTATTCAGGAAAGATAATTGAAACAAATTTTTTTTTCAGACTTAACTTGAATTGGATCAGTTACTATATGAAAAGTCTTTCATACACTGGGTCTAATTTACCTTCTTGTCTTAGCTCAAATTATGAAGCAGAATTCTTTCTTATGCATATTGTACCGTGGTTCTACTAAGGGACTCATCATTTTATCTTTAGACAACTATAATATTTTCATGATTATTCACCTATCTTCCATTATTACCCCAATGCCCAATCCATCCTTTAAATTATTGTTAAAGTCAGCCATATAAAGTAAAACTATTATTGTGAACCCCAGAGTGTGTTGAAGTATTCCGGTGGCTTTCCATTTCATACACAATAAAGCTCAAGCCTTTTTAATGAGACAAACAAGAGCCTTTCTTAATTGGTATCATTATTCTTCAAATCAAAATTCTCCATGGTATATGTTGTACTTAATACTCTGACAATGTTATTTTGTGTCTTACCTCACTATGTTTCATTTTTTTCCATGAATACTTATTGTGCATCAACTGTCTTGAAAGTATTTTGCTCTGTATTGGGTGAACAAAATTGGACCTGGTCTCTGACCTTATGATTCTTACAGTCTGGTGGGGAGACCAATATTAATCAAATAATTACATAAATACATATAAAATTTTACTGTGACAATTGAAGTAAATGAGAGGAACACAGTGGTATTTATACCTGTTACAGAGGAATTTGATCAAGTCAGAGAAATCAAAGATATCTTTCCCAAGGAAGAATTTCATAGAAAGGGTCTAAAGGACATAGACACTTTCTTTGCAAGGAGAGAAGGGGAAGAACATATAAACAGAGTGAGCACCATCTACTTTCTTCCAGTCTTTCATTGATTTCCTTGAGCTTTTTCCACTGCCTGAAGTTGCTTTTCCTTTGCCCACTTCTGCCTTTTCACCTGATTCAAAATTGATACCCTCTATAAAACTTCCCTTATTCTTTTCTTATCAGACCAATAAACTTCCTTTGTGTTCCTCCCCAAATAGCACATTATCCACATTGTATAGTTTCTGTAGTGCGAGGAGAAGAGAGAGAGGAGGAGTGAAGAGGAGAGGAGAGGAGAGGAGAGGAGAGGCAGAAGTAATGCTGCTCCTCAAACAGTTTTGTTTTCTATTAAAAATCTACCCATTTGTTAAGATCAAGTTAAAAAAATCTAACTTTATAAAGTCATTCTAGATTTTCTGAGCCAAATATGTTTTCTTCCTACTTGAAACTCCAAGTATTTAGACTTATTTTATGGGTTTACTCCATTCTACTTTGTTGTTGTTGTTTTTTTCTTGACCACTAAGTGATTTCAAAATCCTTGAGGTATGTTCCAGGTTTACTCATCATTTAATTCAACATTTTATATATTTTTATTGAATTCATGAGATTAAATAAAATTAACATTATTTCTCTCTCTTCCTCTACTAATAATTTTTTTATATTTTAGACTGCTTTATGTCAAAGTCTCTAATGCCTTTATTGATCTTTAAAACTTTTGCATGTCTGTTTGAAATAAAACCATAAATACAAAGTGTAAGAGTCACAGGACAAATTTCTTGAACATGTTTTTTAATCAGAGTTTCTCAACCTTGACACTTCTCACATCATTATGGCCCTGATCGCTGTTTCTGGAGGGAAGCTGTCTTATGCATTGTATGGTGTTTAGCAGCATCTCTTATCACTACCTACTACATGCCAGTAGCACCCCCCTCCAACCTCCAGTTGTGACAACCAAAAATGTCTCTAGACCTATTTTCCAAAAGTCCCATGACTGAGAACCACTGCTTTTAACTACCAAAGAGTCCAACTTTCCTCAGACAAAATCTAGGAGTTCAAAGGATTTTCATGAGGCTCTAATGTTCACAGAATGCCTCCAAGTTTGACACAAAGTAGATGCTCAATGTTTATTATTATGATTCTTATAATTTTGTTTATTTCCTATGCAGACATACCTTGGAGATAGTGTGGGTTTGGATTCAGACCACCGCAATAAAACAAATCACACATTTATTAGTTTCCCAGTTCATATAAAAGTTATGTTTACACCACACTGTAGTCTGTTAAGTGTGCAATAATATTATGTCTAAAAAATGTACATACTTTAATTTAAAAATTCTTTATTGCTAAAAAATGCTAACCATCATCTGATCCCTCAGCAGGTCATAATCTTTTTGCGGTTGCAGGGTCATGTCCCCATGTTAATGGCTGCTGACTGATCAGAATGGTGCATGCTGAAGTTTGGAGTGACTGTGGCAATTTCTTAAAATAAGACAACAGTAAAGTTTGCCCCATTAATTGATTCTCTTTTACCAACAATTTCTCTGCAGCATGCCATGATGATTGATAGTTTACCCACAATAGAACTTCTTTCAAAATTGCAGTCAATCCTCTTAAACTTTGCAGCTGCTTTATCAACTAAGTTCATGTGATATTCTGAATCCTTTGTTGTCATTTCAACAATTTTCACAGCATCTTCACCAGTAGTTTCTATCTCAACAAACTACTTCCTTTGCTCATCATAAGAACTAATTCCTTATTTGTTAATTTTGATCACGAGATTGCAGCAATTCAGTCACATCTTCAGACTCCTCTTCTAATTCTAGTTCTCTTGCTATTTCCACCACATCTGCAGTTCCTTCCTCAGCTGAAGTCTTGAACCCCTCAAAGGCTTCCATGAAGGTTGAAATCAACTTCTTCCAAACCCCTATTAATGTTGATATTTTGACCTCTTCCCAGGAATCTCAAATGTTCTTTATGATATCTAGTATGGTGAATCCTTTCCAGAAGGTTTTCAATTTACTTTGCCCATTTCCATCAGAGGAATCACTATGGCAGCTATAGCCTTATGAAAAGTGTTTCTTAAATAATAAGACTTGAAAGTTGAAATTAGTCTTTGATCCATGGACTGCAGAATGGATGTTATGTTAGCAGGCATAAAAACAACATGAATTTTACCATGCGTTTCTATTAGAGCTCTTGGGTGACCGCTGCACTGTCAAGGAGCAATATTTTTAAATAAGTTTTTTTTCTTAACAGTAGGTTTCAACAGTGGGCTTAAAATATTCAGTAAGCCATGTTGTCAACAGATGGGCTGTCATCCAAGCTTTGTTGTTCCACTTAGACCACAATCTATGTAGACTTAGCATAATTCTTAAAGGTCCTAGGATTTTCAGAATGGTAAATGAGCAATGACTTCAACTTAATGTCAACAGCTGCATTAATCTCTACCAAGAGAGTCAGCCTGTCCTTTGAAGCTTTGAAGCCAGGCATTGACTTCTCCTCTCTAGTTATAAAAGTTTTAGATGGTATCTTCTTCCAGTAGAAGGCTGTTTCATCTAAACTGACAATCTGTTGTTTAGTGTAAACACTTTCATTAATTATCTCAGCTAGATCTCCTGGATAACTTGCTGCAGTTTCCACATCAGCACCTGGTGCTCCACCTTGTACTTTTATGTTATGTAGACAGATTCTTTCCTTAATCCTCATGAACCAACTTCTGCTAGCTTCCAACTTTTCTTCTGCTGCTTCCTCACCTCACTCAAGCTTCAAAGAACTGAAAAGAATTAGGGCCTTTCTCTGGATTACCTTTGAGTTAAGGGCAGGTTGTGGTCCCTTCAGACCACTAAAACTCTCCATATCAGAAGTAAAGATGTTTCACTTTCTTATCATTCATGTGTTCACTGGAGTGGCCTTGTTAATTTCCTTCAAGAACTGTTTTTTTGCATTCACAACTTGGATAACTGGAGCAAGAGGCCTAATTTCAGTCTATTTTGGCTTTTGATATGACTTTGTCACCAAGCTTACTCATTTATAGCTTTTATTTATTTATTTATTTATTACATCTTTATTGGAGTATAATTGCTTTACAATGGTGTGTTAGTTTCTGCTTTATAGCAAAGTGAATCAGTTATACATATACATATGTTCCCATATCTCTTCCCTCTTGCGTCTCCCTCCCTCCCACCCTCCCTATCCCACCCCTCTAGGTGGTCACAAAGCACCGAGCTGATCTCCTTGTGCTATGCGGCTGCTTCCCACTAGCTATCTATTTTATATTTGGTAGTGTATATATGTCCATGCCACTCTCTCGCTTTGTCCCAGTTTACCTTTCCCCCTCCCTGTATCCTCAAGTCCATTCTCTAGTAGCTCTGTGTCTTTATTCTTGTCTTACCCCTAGGTTCTTCATGACATTGTTTTTTTCTTAAATTCCATATATATGTGTTAGCATACGATATATGTCTTTCTCTTTCTGACTGACTTCACTCTGTATGACAGACTCTAGGTCCATCCACCTCATTACAGATAGCTCAATTTCGTTTCTTTTTATGGCTGAGTAATATTCCATTGTATTAAATTAAAGAGAGATGTGCGACTCTTCCTTTTTCTTGAACACTTAGAGGCCATTGTAGGGTTATCAATTGGCCTAATTTCAATATTGTTGTGACTAAGGGAATTGGCAGCCCCAGCAAGAGGGAGAGAGATGGCAGAATGGCTGGTCAGTGGAACAGTCAGAATACACACAACATTTGTTGGTTAAGTTTGCCATCTTACCTGGGTGAAGTTCCTGGCACCCCCAAACATTTACAATAGTAATACCAAAGATTCCTATTCCTGATCACAGCTCACCATAACAAGTATAATAATAATGAAAAAGTTTGAAATATTGCTATAATTACCAAAATGTGACACCGAGATACAAGGTGAACAAATGCCATTGGAAAAGATTTTCGCCGATAGACTTGCTCAAGGCAGGGTTGCCACAAACCTTCTATTTGTGAAAAAACACAACATCTGAGAAGTACAATTATACAAAACAAGGTATACCTGTATTTTTCCCAGTGTGACCTGTTATTATGTTTTCTTTTTAAGTCAAATCACCATATTGTTTCAATAATTTAAAGAAATTGTTTTTAAGTCTTGAAAGTTTTTTGTTGGTGTATCAATAGTTATTGGGGAGAGGAAGGGTGGGGAATGTAAAATGAGCTCCCTCAATTTAATTCTTGTGTAATTATGATTTCAGTTATTATCTCCAGAGTATGAACTTACATTTTCCCCTATTGTCTGCCACATTGTTACCCACTCACACTGATAGTGAGATTTTGAAATGAACCCCTGTTGACTTAACATTTCAGCACATGAGAGAGATTAGAATCATTGGTAAGCTATATTCATATTCTCTTTCTTCTGAACCATTTATAGAAATGTTATAAAAGACAAAACTTCCACCTAAGTAACAGTTTCAATTCTTAAACAATTTGCGGCACAGAAACTTGTGCAACATTCCTTAAACCAATAATTGATTCCCTCTGACCACATTTGTATAGACCTCTTCAAGGAAACACTGCAAGTATTCTCTATTAAGTCAAACATTTTGCCTGTAAGATGTTTTCATTAAGAGAGTTTTTCCAACCTGAGAATTATGTAATTCCCTCATCTTAAGCCAATGCACCTACGTCTGCTCTACAGTGTTTACTTAGAACTATATAATAAGTGCTTGATGAGATATGTATCTTTTTTATCTTCCTGAAATGTGTGTACTGTTTTTCAGTTTTGTTAGTTAAAAACATGCTTTCTTACAGATTTTCTAATATTTTCTTCATAAAATCAATGCAAAATTAGTGGTATAGTTTTCCTATTCTTTTGAGATATCACAATTAGTGTTAATGACATTGATATTGCTCTTGTTTAAATATGAAGAATATAATTTTTAAAGCATATGTGCCCAAATTGGTGGTAAATGTAATTTAATAAGCTTAGATGTTAGACATATGTTCTACCAATTACTAATTGTAGAATCATTTTAAATGAGTGCAAATAAGAGATTTTTCTTTTACTGCAGAAATTTAACACTTTTAATTTGTGTGCTAATAGTTCACTTTTTCATATATACAATTAAACATTTTCAGCTTTATATATTTTTTCTAATTTGATTTTAGAATGCTTATCAGGGTAATATATTAATAAGATTAAAGAAAAGAAAGATACACTATAGATAAAAAGAAATAAAGACAAAAGCATAGAAGTTTTAAGCTAGGAAAAATATTTCAGATTATTCAGATCCTATCCACTAATAAGCAAATGAAACAACAAAGAGTGTGAAAAATATTTTTAAATGGTTACACAACTATTTAATGATTGCTGCTTGGATGCTGTCTTGGTCTTTGGATTTATAGTTCAATGATATTTATAACTCATCATTGAGTCAAACATTTTTGGAGGTGCAACAGACCAACAAGTCCTCCATTTTAACTCTCTTTTCTCTTTGGGTGCTTTTTAAGTGACAAAGAGCTTTACCCTCTGAAGATGCAGAGTGTATCTCTCTATTTGTTCAACTTATCTTCCGTATACTCCCAGTCCCTTCATAAATTTTACCAGTGGTGTTAGTTTTGTTCTCTAGTTTAACATAAGACTGTTCTTCAAATGTTGAAAACAACCATCAGAATAAATATCTCAAGGTCCTTCTGTTGCTTTAAATACACCAAATTCAATAATTCATCCAGATAATTTCTTAAAGGAATATTCTAATTTGCCATTATACCTTCTATTCCTCCTAAAGGAAGAGAATACATGTAATTTTTAATTTTATTTTTTATTTACTTATTTATTTTTGTTGTGTTGGGTCTTCATTTCTGTGCGAGGGCTTTCTCTAGTTGTGGCAACTGGGGGCCACTCTTCATCGCGGTGCACGGGCCTGTCACTATCGCGGCCTCTCTTGTTGCAGAGCACAGGCTCCAGACGCGCAGGCTCAGTAGTTGTGGCTCACGGGCCCAGTTGCTCCGTGGCATGTGGGATATTCCCAGACTGAGGCACGAACTCGTGTCCCCTGCATTAGCAGGCAGATTCTCAACCACTGCACCACCAGGGAAGCCCTATGTGTAATTTAAAAAATAGTAAATTTATTTTTGGCTGCATTGGGTCTTCATTGGTGCATGCAGGCTTTCTCTAGTTGCAGTGAAAGGGGGCTACTCTTCATTGTGGTGCATGGGCTCTAGGCGCATGGGCTTCAGTAGTTGTAGCACGTGGGCTCAACTCAAGAAAAGAAAAATATTGGCAGTGCTTTCATTTCTTTAGCTATTTAGCTTGTGGTGCCACCTCATCAAGGGGCTTTCATTATTCTACCAGGATCTTATCTCTCTACCGCTTTCAGTTCCCCTCCTTCATATTGTTAGAACTGACTTTGTAGCAAGATGGCTGACAATAGTCTAGCCCTACATCTTTGCACTGGCAAGCCCAACATGAAGGAAATTCACTGTCGGAAGTTTGAACAAAAATCTGGGCACTGACTTTCATTGGCCCACACTGGGTCAAATAACAGCTTTTGTGGAATATTGTGTACTGTTTTGGCCAGGTCTGAATTACATATCCATATCCACAGACAGAGAACAAATGGGGGTAGTATCAACTTCACCTAAAACATATATAAAAATTGAAGATTGGGATAAGTTTATCCATCATTCCCCCCAAACCGAACATCAAGTTTCTGATAGCAAAAGAAAGAAGAATGGCCAAAGGTGTAGGAGGAGAGGAAACGTGCACTGTGAGATATGATATTTTCTCGGAATATGCCAAAATTATCTCTGATGTATGAGCAGCTATTTATTCAGTAATTATATTGTAGCCATTACCCATTGTGTATAGAGAACTTACAAGTTCTCTGTAAGGCATGTAGTTTCATCTCCATTTTATCACTGAGGAAAATTAAATTTGTCAAAGTATATGTGCAGAAGAGATGGAATTTGATCCAGGGAACTTTTAAACTAAAATTGATACTTTTTCTATACATTACAATGTTTTCATGAAATAATTATAGTAATATTTATTTAAAGTAAACTTTAGCTCTACCTTCAAAGGAATAGTCAAGATCAGTGTTTATCAACCTTGGCTGCACTTTGGAATCACCTGAGAAGCTTTACAATATACTGAGTTCTGGTTTTCACCTTTAAAGATATTGATTTAAAGTGGTATATAGTAAGGCTTGCACATCAGGATTTCTAAACCTTCTCATGTGATCCAAATGTGCATCCAAGTTTAAAAACTACTGGTATAAAAACAAAAGGAAATATGACATAGGAATTTAACTCTGTTTTGCATCTAGGGTTTATCAGATTCTATATTAATAATACAAAATTAAAGTCGTGGTATCAAAGTCAGATAGGGACCATATCTCCTTCTATGGCCCTGTTTAGTCTTACAAAATGGCTCTTAATACATCATTGCCATCATGAAAATCTATACTTATTTCTTTGCAAGGCTATTTACTAAGAAAGTTGAATTACATGGAGGAGACATAGTCACTGCCATATAATGATTTCTCTTTCTGAGCTTCAGAACAGTTCCCTCTCCCCTCCAAAAATGTGACGATTGGAACAAATCTGAGAAGGAAGTGAAAACAGAGACAATGGCTTTTTTCTCTGCGCTCTGCTTTTCTCTGCCATGTTGACCAGGTACTGCTGCCTCTTGCATCCATGTCCTGCATGCAGAGAGCAAGGATCTGTCTTGTCAGCATTCCCATAAACCCTTTAGTACTGTTCTTTAGTTTCTGTCATACCCAATCCTTGGCTCCTTTGTAGAAGTTTGTTTTGAGAAGAGGGAGATAATTATCTCCCAAAGTCTGGAATGGCGTGGCACTGTATTTCTGACCTAAATTAAAAGGTAGAGGAACATAGACAAATACAGTGATGTAAAATGTGGTTGGTGAGGAGCTTAGAAATGAAATAAAGTCAGACTTGGAGAACAGTACACATTTTTTATCATGGATAGAGTAATGTGTAAAATTCCTTGAGTGAGTGCCTAAAAGCCATTTAAATTGTTGCTAAAGAAAAAATTAGGGCTTGGGTTAAAATGATCCAGTTTTATTCTCAGAGCAGTGTCATACTTCACTAGGATAGAGTTTCAGAATATGTTCTTTAAATGTATTAAAATGTATGACTATATTATATATTAAATGCTATTCATAGTCATATAAATTCTTATAGTAAACTACAATAAATGCTAAAGTTTAATGTATTTCCTATTTTCCCTGTAGATGCTGTTTCTACAAAGAAATCATTCAAATCTTTCCTAAGGTGCATAGACCATTTTTAAATATTTAATAGAAAGTGTCACTTCTTTTTGAGTCTGATAAAAGTAAGACTTTTCTTTAGTCCTTAAAACATAAAAGAAACAATATCACTGACATCATTCTCTCCTTTAGAAGAGTGTTTTCAGACTATCAAAATGAAAACAAAAACACCTTTCTTCTCTAACTGAACTTAGACTGCTAACCCTGAAAACAATGTTAACCACATGCATTTTTAATATTATAAAGTTTCTATGGACTGTAATTATTTTTACTCTCCAGACGGAGGATGGAATAGTCTAACTTACTGAGAAATACTTTCAACTCTTTAAGCATCACATATCCATTGAAAATATTTCAGGAAATAGAATTCAAAACTCATGTTTTGGGGTACAATGCAGAGAATGCCAAGTCATATAGAGGTTCAAGATTGCCTCCGTGTTACTGACAGATACAGACTGAGATCTTGAACATGAACCAGGACCTGAACCAGGCACCAAAGACCCAGCCTGGAAGCCTATGTAAGAGAGTTTGCATGTTATTTCATGAACAAAGGGAGGCATTGGAGTTTTCTAAGTGGAGGAGTGACACTAACTTATCTGTGTCTTAGAAGACCATTGTATTATCTTGGTGGATAATAGCTTGAAGAAAGGCTAGTATGAAAATGAGAATTTTTGTTAAAATGGTTTGGACCTCCCAAGGGCATTGATCTCTCACAATCTGTTAATTTTCCACATTATGTGATTGCTTATTTTCTTAAATATTTTTATAGAAAGTGTCCCCAAGTATTCTCAGCATTCTTTATGTTAAACAACCTCAACCGTTAAAGAGTATTTACATGGGGAAAACCAGTGAGGTATAGTGGAAATGTATAGCCAAAATTATTTTAAATATTAAAATACTTTTTATGTATTTAAAGTTACCTTCCCAAATTGGGACTTATCCAGCCATATACTTCCTTGGACACAGAAAGATAGCTCATATGTTTTTTCTGGGAATGAGATACAAATATACTTTACTAGATAAAGAAGACAGAGCCAATACTGGTTCTCAAGAAACACACTGTCAGGTCTGGAGGTCATCTTATGAGAAGAACAGACACAGTTCCAGCTATAGGATCTGGAAGGAGAAGTGCCAATCATAGCACTGGACCAAGTCCCATAAGGAACTGTGCATGGAGTAATTGTGAAAGGGACCTCATGGAGGAGGTAACCTAGGGAAAAGCTGTAAATTAAATCATTCATCACATAAGTACTCACTGATATGTGCCTGGCTATGAGCTGGTGCTGAGTATAGAGAAACGGAAGACAAAGAAATGATGCTTTTGAAACTCACATCAAGAAGGGAAGCTCACAATCTTATTTCCTAAAAGAATTATTAATATCAGGTCCAGGTGATACTGTGTACCCAGATAATATGAATATTCTTCCTGCTGTAGAAACAGAAGTCCTGGAAAAATCTTTTTTGAAAAATATAATACATCTAACAAAGGAACATTTCTAAGTACAGATGATGAAAAAGACATACACCTTTCTTCCTTGGATCCATTTCATATAAAAATGGAGTGATTTTTAAAACATTATAAAACTACAAAGGTAGAGAGAAGGGGAGAGGTGAAAATAGCAACACTAAGTATATGTATGTTTGTCTGTATATTGTAAAAGAAAAATTGCACTGATGGGGTTAAACAAGCAAGGAAGATCTCATTCAAGCTTGCTGTAATAGGGGAGCCACATAGAGCTCAACAAGTACTGGAGAATGGTAGTGGGGAGGTTGATCAATGTGATTATGCCATCTATGTTTGCTAATTGACACTTATTGAAATTATGCTCCCATCTTCATATACAGACTAAAAGATAAAGACCCTATCTCCTTCTAGGATTATATTTCAAAGAGATGGTGCCAGGTCCCAGAGAAAAACATTCCTAGGTTATAAAACTGGCAAAAGGTTAGGGGAAGATTTGCATTTCAAAGGAATAGCGAAAGAATTTACAGTAGAAAGTTTTCTAAAGTAAATGTTCTCAGAAAAGTAGGTCGGGGCCTATAGTCTGGAAGCCTGTCTCAAGTTTAGTTAAGCTGAGGGGAAAGTTAAGGCTATTTTGGTTAATATATGCATGTGCAGGGTTTTTTTTTTTTTTTTTTTCATTTTGATATGAAAATGAGGCAAGGACAGTGTAAGAAAGGAAATTATAGCCCAATTTTATGAGGCCAAATAGAGGCAAAAATCCTAGATCACTAATTAGCAAACCAAGTTCAGTACTATATGAAAAAGGAAGGAAAATATGATGGAATTAATTCAATATCTGCTTTGAAATGAGAAGTTAAGGAAGCAATTTCTAATATAATAGAAATTACATTAAGGGTATTTGAGACTGTGAGTAAATTAATGTTTTGGAGCCTCCGTTTTTCTTCTGTAAAATAGAAATAGGTTTGCATTCCTTGAATGGCTGTTACAAGGATTAAGTAATGCATTTTATATATAGTGTCTAACACAGTGTCTGGTTAAAAAAAACTCAGTAAATTGTTATTAATGTTAATTAGAATATGAATTCATGAAGAAAATCTGATAAGTTGAACAAATATATATATATATACAGGGATGTGAGGCAGTATAGTATATTTGGAGAATCACAAATTAATGCAGCTATAAAATAGAGTAAGAATAAATATGGGGTCAACAAGACAGGTATCTCAATAGGTAAGACAGACCTCAACTGATGAAGGGTAGCATTTCTGTACTTTGGAAATTATGTAATGTATCATGTGGGTGTTAAAGAGATTCACTGAGGGATTTAAATAAGAGGAGGGCACAGTGAGATTCACATGTTAGAAAGAACCCTGACAGTAGTCTGGAGGGTGAGGGTAGCACAACTATACACTTGAACAGTGCATTGAACATGATAGGCAACCAGTAGAATCTGTTGAATGAATGAATGAATGAGAGAATAGTGAATGAAACTGCTATGAGGTAGTAATATATTCATTAGAAAAATTGTTATGAGTCTAGTAGTTGCCAGAATTATTGAAAGAACTTGGGAATAGCATCAGAAATAAAATACAGACTCTTGTCCTTAAGACATTTACATTTGTGATTCCCTGTTGAGAAAAAGCTACAATACAAGTTTGGGGGCAAGATTTCCTCCTCTAGTCAAAGCTGCAGTCAAGGAGTAGAAACTGGAAAAATATTATGGCACATTCTAAAAATATATAGTTCACATGTTTACTGACCTAAACCGTATTCCATTTCTGGCCAATTCTTCTTTTCCCTTTTTCCCTTAGAAAAATAGTTGTTGGGGCAGGAGGGTGATATAAGGAAGAATATTGAGAGCCCAGTGTAATATATTTTAAAATGGAACTGTTTCCTTAACTGTTACACACTTAACAATTTCAAGTTTTTGAAATGACTTTGTTTTCTTGAAATAAAATGGTCATATACACCAAAGCAAATGCAAAGAAGTATTACAGCATAAGCAAGTAGTCCACACTCTTTCTCCAACATCATTTGTTGTTTTTCATGCTGTGACCTTGGATCTAACCACATTCCCAACAAAAGCTATTATGAGGTTAACAGATGATCACATATTTATACATTGAAATTCTGTACACATATGTATGCATAGTAATAGCAAAGAATATGACAGTAGGTCTCTTCCTGAAAGGAATAAACAATATATTTCACACTGTTGATTCTTCCTGGAATATATGAGACAGTATTGAAACATGGATGTAAGATCACATGACCAGCAAAATAACAAATGTCTTTCTGTTAGTAATAGTGTAATAAAAATGTTGTATCTACCAATTATAAACTAATTAAATGGTTTGCTCAAGATCACCCTGCTAATAAGTGGTAGACTTGAATTTCAATCAAATTGCAGGTGTTATTTTCTTCTAATTTTTAGAAGATTTTTTAATTCACAAATAGGAAATGATTATTTGCTTATTTGGAGAATATTTTTACAGGATCTATATAACTTAGTACTAGAATTGTAAGGCAGAATTAAGTTGCATGTAGACAGAATTATACCTTGAAGAAAGTTTGCATGTTTTCTGTAAAACACACACATTTAAATAATTTACATCTTGATGTTAGATGAGTCATTACACTGCAGTATATTGTAATGGAGAGTTAGTTTCTAACACAATGACATAATTTTGTTAGCCATCATTAAATGTTGATGATATGCAGGACTGTCATGTTTAAAAGAGGACACACATATTCTTACTACACAGGAATATAGAACTAGAAGTAATGGAAGTTACAAGGAAGCAGATTTCACCTCAACCTAAGGCACTGTCTATAATAAGAATTTGCTCATAGCTGAGCTAGTTGCCTGATAAAAAGATAAGCAGAGAAATTTCAAGCTGAGAGTTCTAGCATTTTAGTGTGTGTGTGTGAGGGTGAGAGAAGCAATTCGTGTTTGAGGAAGTCTTGGATCTATTCCGAAATGGAGCACAAAGCTAAAACTGGAAAACAGGAGTATATTTTGTGTCATACTCAGTAACTGTTGGTTCACAGCAAGTTTATTCATTTTCTGCATTGCAGAGTTGCAGGATGTGACTTAGGGCAATTAAGAGAGGTTGTACAAGAGTCTGAGAGCAAGTAAACTACGTATTGAAAGCAGTTAGCTAGAGGGAGGAACGAATGTGAGGAACGAGGTAACAAGATGCAGACATCTGGATAATGTTGATTGGCAGTTTAATGGCTCTTGTCTTCCCCAAATTAGGCATCCAGTGACTGTTTCTATTCTTTCTTAAGGTATTGGTGTATACAATGTGGCAATTGTGAGGAGGGGAAATCTAGTGAAAAGACTGCAGAGGACACTAAATACTGGGATTTAGAAATAACTGAAAGAATTTAGCATGGAACCTGTACCAATCAATGTCCCAGCAAGCAACAAAAGCCATACTCAAATGAGACGATCAGAGGAGAGTTTTATAAAGGACCTTTGGAAAAAGGTATGGCCATAATGGAGAAAACTACAGGGATTATGCAGACCTCTGCTCTTAACATTAGAGCTGTTACTACCCCTACATCCAAAGGAACTCAGAAGTACACGTCAAAACTTGAAAGGAGAGAATCATGCAGAACAGAATCTGTAGTAGGGTTGCCAGAGAAAATACATGTATTTGGGACAGATTATGTTAACAGTTTATTCATTGCTTTTCTGAAATTCAAAATTAGTTAGTATACCGTATTTTTAGTTGCTAAATCTGGCAACCTTATCTGTGGGGGAAGAACCAAATTTTTATGTGTTTTTGTTTGCTGTGTTTTGTTTACTTTCTAATCCTTTGCAAACTGATAATTTTGTAAAACAGTAAAAATAAATTACTAGAAAAGTGAAGTAAAAAAGACAAAATGCAAGCTCCACCTTTTAAAATTAGAACCCAGTAGACCTAAAATTTCCCTGTAATATAAGTTTTCAGATGCTTCTTGTCACCAACATGGGTCCATGGACCACACTTCGGGTAGGAGTAATGAAGAAAAGGGAGGAGTTGTAATACTGTGAGAGGTGTAGAGCCTTCTGGGAAGATGCTAGGGAGATAAGCCCTGACCTTAAGTCCTGACCTCTCTTTCTTGTTTCTCTTCCTCATCTCCTGCAATTTTTCATTGGCCAGAAGGCAGGTGGGCCACCTAATGTAGCAATACAGGTCTCCATCATGGGAAGGAGAGTAAGGTGTAGAAGGATGGAGAATAAATTTGAAGGGAAAGATTGAAGATATTTAACACAGAAGTCCAAAGTTTTTATCATAAACTACATAAGTACCTGCCAAATGGATGCATTTCATTGTCAGATACTATTACGTTTAGTAGCTCAGTCATTATTTAAAGAAATTAGCTTTCAAAATATTCCTGGTCTTGCTAAAAGACAAGTAATAATAATAATGATAATACTAATTATTATTTTTAATATCTGGGGGAATTCAAAGAGTTGGATATTTTTCCTTTACTGAGCTAATAAATAAATTAACAACAGAAAATTTGATAGTTTTAGAATGCCCAAACTTGGGATCACTATCATATACTAAGTAGTTCTACAGTCTTTAGATTCCTGGCCAGGGTGACATTCACAGAAAGAGTAGAAGTGTACATTATTAGTACATATCTGAGTAATCAATGACCTACTTTAACCTAACTCTTAGAAGCATAATTGTGCATTTTATATGTTTCTATCCATTCACAAATTAATTATGCTTATATAAATAGTGGTGTTGAAAATTAAGTTAAATCATCATTTTGAGTCTTCTTTATTCCACAGAAAATAATGAGAATGAGCTTGATCAAGAGCTTCAAAACGATGGACTAGAAGCTGACACCAGCCCCCAGTTTTATTGCTTTTGTTGTAATTTTAACTAGTTGCCAATTAAAAATTTAAAAATTATACAAAATTATAACACTGAACCCACATGCTAGCAAGGCAACAGTCATTTTGAGCTGAATCCCAACTGCCCTATTTAGTTGAAGAGAGATGTAAACCCAACTCTCCTATACCTGACATGCTTTACTCATGAATATTGCCTTCCTAGTTCCTGTAGATACATCTATCATGATTCTTGAAACTGAGTAAAAACCAACCCCCTGTTTTTCATTAGTTTGTGTTTCACATAATATATATATATATATTATTATTTATTTATTTATTTTAATTTTTAAAGGATCATTACTACTGATGAATGAAGAATAGATTTTACTAGAGCAAAGGTAGAAACTGGGGGAAAAATAAGAAATCTTTTGCAATAATCTAATGAGAAATAATGATGGCTAGAAGCTGGATAAGGGTGGATGATATGGTAAGATTGTGTATATAATTTGTAGATATAGCCAATAAAAAGTTGTTGATAGATTGCATATGAAGTGTGCAAGAAATATTCCTTGGCCTGAGAAACTGGAAAAAAATGAATTGCTAAGATGAGGAAGACAATGGAAAGGACAAAAATTATTTTTTGAGGCATCAAATGCTCTTTTTGGAAAATATAAAATTGGAGCTGCTTATTTTATATTTTTATATATATATATATATATATATATATATATATATATACATGTGGAGATATTGCAAAGTTATTGGATATAGGAATGAAGATTAGGCTATGTAAAGTGAGACACTAGATCAGATCACTTGAAGAGTGAAAGTAGTTAGTGAAAAGAAGTTCTATATTTGAGTTCATGGAGATAAGGAGGAAGTTGTAAAGGATATTAAGGTGTAAGAGCAAGAGATATAGAACTTGAAGTAAAAGATAACGATGTATTGGAAGTCAAAGGAAGAAATTGTTTCAGGAAGATTAGAGTCTGTGTCAACTGATCTCAATAAGAGCTCAAGCTGGTTACGGAAGAGAATTGATAAAAGTATTTGGCAACAGGGGTGTCTACAGTGACCTTGGCAAAACCCATTTTGGTGGAGTTGAGGGTTTGAAAGCCTGACGGGAGAGGGCTTGCTAGATGATGGGAAGAGAGGTGGAGAGGGTGAGTGAAAACGACTTCCATTTAGAGCAAAGAGATGAAGATGGTGTATAGCAGATTGTGGGCTCCTGAGGGCAAGAGTGGAATGTTGTGTTGGCTTGGAAATGGGCTCAGTCACCAATTTTCAACACTGAATAAGTAAATTTTCTTACGTAATGGCCTGTACTGTTACAGCATTATGGCTGTGTTGTGTGGATTCTACTTCCATATATCACATGTACAGAACAGATTTCACACTGGTAAGGTTATATGATAATTGCACTAATTACCAGCTTGTTTTATGCCAGCACCGTTTTGGAAATTATTTTTACCTCAACTGACTAAGTAAATCAGAAAAACATCAGTTTATTTGTTTCTTTATTTAATAAATAGTGAGGCTATTTTATATCAATGGAATATAATATATTTAATAAATTTGAGAAGATTTGTCAAGTAAAGTATATCAGCCCCAAATTGCCAGCATTTATGCACTGTTCGGTACAATCTTTTATCCGTTTAATTTTGCTCTCAATGAAACATGACTGTCTCCTATTAACACTGATTCCCCCCAAAATCTCTCAAGAGCAGTCTGTTTTTCCTACCACTCTCTATGTGTATGAGGTCTTAGTTAGTGAAGATCTACTCCTTGTCCACTAATGCTGGTCAGACTCTCCCTTCTACCTCATTCCAAAGCTCAAGCTCTACGAAACATATGCAGTCAGATCTTTCCACTTATCTTTCTACTTTTCTGCTGTTGCTACTGACACCCAGGCCATTCCTTCTCATTTTTCCGTCGCTTGACTGATTCATTGTCTTCTTCCTTGGTATTCCAATTGTTGACTCTTTCATAATGCAGGTAAATGTTACACACAACACTCTGATTTCTAAGTTTCTTCGCTCTTTAGCTCTAACAATTTTTTCTGTCTTTTGTTGCTGTTGTTGTCATTTTGTTTTATTTCTACCTCAATCATCACTAGACCTTGTCATCACACACAAAAAAACCCATTTTCAAACATTCCACTCTGTTCATCACATCCATTCTCAGCTCACTTAGCTGTTTTTCCTTTACCAAAAATTCTCTATTAATGTTAAAATGGAAGATATATCCCTTTATTTACTAAGAGCTAACCTGTTCCCAATCAATAGTACCTACGCTTCATTCCTTCCACTCTTGCCTTCTCAATGACCTTTCTCTAGCAATGATATCTTTTTTCTCTATATTATTTTCTTTCTCTTTAAAGGATGAATGCTGTGGGTCTGTAAATATACATTAATTTCATCCATGGGAGGAAGAAAATACACAAATGGTGACAATAACAATAAAAAAGAAAGTCTTTTGATTCGCACACCCCACCCACTGTCCCATTTTTTTCTGGGCTACTTTACAGAGAAATTCCTCAAAATACAGAGTATCCACATAAATATACTATGGAGTGCCCCCAAAGTCTCTAAATACCAGAAAAAAATAGTATATCTTTTGTAATCTTTTCAGATAAACAACTGAACTTTGGGTTTTAGGTTTAGACATAGCATGATTGAAAAAGATCTGGAGGTTAAGACATATTGAGCAGATTATTGGAATATGTAACCTTTAAAAATAAGTTTATTCCAAGCTTTCTATCTTTCTGGGCCCCCTGTAGTATTCTAAACTCATTCATTTGTATCCATTTGTTGGCCCCTTTCTTGTACCACCTTATTCTATTTGAGTATTTGTCTCGACCACTCCAGTGTATTGTTCTTATTAAAGTCACCAAACTGGTGATTAATTTTCTGTTTTCCTTTTACCTCACTTCCTAGTAACTTTAGTTATGACGCACTAGACCTTCTTTCTTGTTAATGCTTTCTATTCTTTTCTTCAGGGAAATGACAGTTTCTAGAATTCCCCCTGACCTCACTGTACACTCCTTCTTAATCTTATTTACAGACTTCTACTTTTTTAAAGATCAGAGTATCCCAGGGATTTTACTTTGGCACTCATCTGTTTTCACTCTGCGCTCTCTTCCTATGTGATCTCATTCTTTTCTATGTGTTTAATAATGTTATCTCCCAGATTCTTACTCCTGACTTTGACACCTTACACAGCCTACATCTATCTTTGCATCTGCAATTGGCCATCTTAAATGGGACAAATCCTAGCTTCCCAAAAGCCTTCCTCATCTTAATATATGTTACCAAATCTACTCACTTGTATCAGTCAAAAACCCAAGAATTATATTTTAATTCCTCCCTTTCCTTCCTACACCATATCTAATCCATTGATAAATATTCAACTTTACTGTCAAATATATTCTTAAAATGAATATCAAATATATTCTGAAGATTAATATCAAATTAATTCCCCTTTTCATCAAATTCTCTACAACCATCATCATAATCATCACCAGACCTCACTAAGACTGCTTCAAATTCTAGCTGATGATACAATTTTTAAATTTTGGTGCCACTACCACGCATCCAGTATTAAGCAGTCAATGTGGCTATTCTCGGGTTCAAATTAGATAATGCCAAGCTCCTTCAATGGTTTATCAAGATGATAACAACAAAATTGAAATTTTAAATGAAGTCCTAGAACGTCCTACAACATCTGTTCTATGTTTATTTGATCTAGCTCTTTTCATCCTGTACTGCCTATGCTACTTTTCTTTTTTTAACTTCAAACATTCCAAGTTCATTCCTGTGTTAAGTTTTTACCCTTGTTAATCCGTAAGCTTTGAATGTTCTTTCCCTGATCTCATGAATGCAGCTGTATTGTCATCATATTGATTTGATTTTGATTTTTTTCCCCAGTGTCACTTCTTCAAAAAGGGCTTCCTTAAAAATTTAAGGGTATCCTCTGCAGTTTTTTGGAGCTTTCTATAGAGTGTTCTCTGCCCTCTTCTGTAGTTAACTGCCTCATCCTCCACAATCTCAGATGTCTCCTTAATCCAGGGAGACCACAAAGCTCTGTTTGAGTTTCTACTTCCTGCATAGTATCATGCAGGCTGCCTCAAAGCCTTAAGCATAGGCTTACCTTGCCTGATGACCACTGCTCACTTTCAGAGAATATAGTCCTGCACTGCCTGTCACTACTGTCTGTAATTTTTTGTTTTATAAATTTGTCTAGTTTTCTGTTTAAATCTGTAGGGTAAGTCTGCTCCCTGTTACTTCATCATACCTAGAAACAGAAACCTCTTAATGGTTTTTAGACATGTACATCCTTAAGGACTTGCTATGTCACTCAGTTTCTTTCTAGAAGAATAACTTATAAGAAAAAGAACTTAGTAGGTATGGGATTTGAATATTTTGAGGTATATTAGTTGTTTTATATTACTGTTTTATATTATTATGTTTTACATTAAACTTTCCTGTTCTTCCAGCTTTGTGTATGACTAAAAAATAAATTGAGACTTTAACACCCAGTTATAGGGAATAAACAACATCTAATTATAAGGTTCATCAACTTTCTTCTTAGACAAATGGGAAGATGTGGCCTATGCAGAGATTCCCTCATTTTTCTTTTTATGTTTCTCTCTTTTCTTATTGACATGAGAAATTATTAAGTTTTACGATCTTAAAATCCTGTCCTGGAGGTGAAAGCAACATTTTCAATGATTTTTTTAAATGGAGAAATCTATCTGCAAATAACACAATTTTTTTTGATTGTGGAGGAAATTTAATTTTTCCAAGAATACGTGTGTGTTTGTGTGTATAAAGTATTTCATGTAGTTATTTCGTATTTGTTCTAATGTAACAATTTTAACTATAATCTCTATTTTATCATGGAATTTTTTTTTTTTTTTTTTTTTTTTGCGGTACGCGGGCCTCTCACTGCTGTGGCCTCTCCCGTTGCGGAGCACAGGCTCCCGACGCGCAGGCTCAGCAGCCATGGCTCATGGGCCCAGCCGCTCCACGGCACGTGGGAGCTTCCCGGACCGGGGCACAAACCCGCGTCCCCTGCATCGGCAGGCGGACTCTCAACCACTGAGCCACCAGGGAAGGCCTATCATGGAATTTGACATGCATATGCATATGTATGTATCGATTTATAGCTTATCAATGAGTTTTGGCTAATCACTATTCATGAGTCTAAATTTATAATTGGAGACATGTTGAAACCTATGCTTGTTGAAAACACATTTGGCCATATTAATGATCACAGAATGATTAAGTCTATCATTTTCTTTGTTTTTTTAAAATGTGTAGAATTTAAAATGGTAGTATTACAAACACAGATATATTCTGAAGAATATTGTCACCTTTTATTTAACATCATGGTGATTTGGAAGCGGTAGCAAATAAGGTCTATTTCCTAGTTACAACTACTGAAGATTTTGAATTCGTTATTGTAACTCATACCATAGATGTGTATTGAGCAAGTCACATGAATGAAATATTTTGTTTTCAATGTGGGAACTACAAAAAAAAATGCATCTTCATTTTCCAAGGTTAGAAACCTAAGGTATCTTTAGGATTCAAATGAATCATAGCAATTCTGAACATCCTTTATATGGCTCGAAGGAAAGGATTTCTATCGTTTACAAT
Source organism: Leucopleurus acutus (assembly GCF_964270905.1). NCBI lineage: Eukaryota > Metazoa > Chordata > Mammalia > Artiodactyla > Delphinidae > Leucopleurus > Leucopleurus acutus. The sequence continues at coordinate 54,377,889 of NC_139146.1, forward strand.
CGGTGTTTCTATATTGTTGTCCAAGTCTAGTGGTGGTGATTCCTCCTGGCTGATGGTGCAGTTATCACCCAAGAATGCTTGTACTTCTGAGGGAATTCAGCCACTCCTCAGGAAAATCACAAAGCTGCTGCTTCTGCAAAGCTCCTATTTCTGGCACCGTCACTGCAGATGTTCTCTACACGTAGTGAGAATCGGGGACCAGGCAGAGATTAGAAGTACATGGGATTTGCAGGCACAACGTTGGAAATTTAGCACAAATCTACCATTTGTTGCTCGTCTGATGGTGCTTGCAGAAGCAAGTGGATATTGATCCGATATCAGTATCTGATACAGGCACAGTAACATACTCAGCTTCAGTCACTGACAGTCCACCATGAGATGGGCAACTTCAACCTTGCAGGAGGGGAGAGGTGGCATATATGTGGTTTTGTCATTTATTTCCCCATGTGACATTTTAATACTTTGTGTTTCACCAAGCTTACTTTTCCTTCCTCTGTCCCTAGCACAACTGTGAGAGAGGGTGTATAATTGTTACCCCTTTTATTCCAGTGCTGAAAACTGTCTTTCAGCTTATTTCTAATATGCTACTTTTCTCACATCCAATTCCCAGGAGGAGGTTTTTGCTACAATACAATGTAAAAATGTGTACGAATTCCATTTAAGGATTCTGTTTTAAAATTTTTATTGCTATTCATAAGTGAAATTGGTCTGTAATTTTGATACACTATGTCATCTTTTTCAGGTCTTGGGATCTTTGTTTTAAAAAATATTCAGAAGTTTTCCTGATTTTTCTATTCGTGGTAATTGTTCAAAATAAAGTTAGGATTATTTCTTCCTTAAAGGCTTTGAAAAACCCTTTGTGAACCCATTAAGGGAAATGCAAAGTTTTTGTGAGGAGGCTTTTTGACTAATCTCTGTTTTCTTATTCTATGGAAATTAGTTGTCTAAATTTTCTAACTCAACTAAGGGCAATTAGACCTCTTACAGCTATGCTAAAAAATGCCTCAGGTTGATTTTAGTATGCCACATTTATACACTTTATTTTCTTCTAAAATTACCAATTTGATTTAGGTTTTCAAATGTGTGTGCACAGAATGATTTTTTTTAATTGCTCTTTTCATTTCTTTTTGAATTTGTACTTTCTCCTTTTAAAAGAACTAGGTTATTTAATGGTGTGTTTCTTTCTAAGTTATCAGAGCACAATTTATTTATTTTCCTTTTTCCTTTTCTAAAAATAAATTGAGATTTTTATCTCTAATAATTTCTTGCTTTATTTATTTTAGATTATTTTGTTTTATCTTTTTGGATGCAAATGTCTACTTCATTTGTTGTTTTTATTGATAAAGGTGTTTAATACTATGAATTTTTCGCTGAGCACTGCTTTGGTTATATCCTATAGAGTATAGTACATTAAGAGATTATCCTGAATTTATAAAAAAATTTAAATATTAAATTATATCTCACCTTTGATTCAATAGATTTTTAAATAGAATTCTGTGGTTGTTTGATTTTCATTTCCTTCTGGAAGTGCCCTTTTTTGAATATTGTTATTAATTTTTAACTTTATTACATGTGGAAAATTTACATTTGTGTATATATACTATTTGCTTGTTTGAGTTAAGGTTGTCTGTGTTTTAGTGTCTGACAAGTTTATTGCCTCCTTGATCTACTAGAGTAAGACAGGCGTGTTAGACTCTCATATTATTATATATTTCTGTTTCTGTTTCTGTGTCATAAATTTTGAGATTGGAAAGAACCTAGTGAGTTGCAGGAATTTCAAGAAGAAAGATGTGAATAAAACTTTCTGAATGAGAGGCATGTTTGATTGATAGTCAGGCATCAGGCTAGAAGGGACTTTGTAGTGCATGATTAAGAGTTTTGGATTTTGTTCACAGGCCAGTGAGAAGTCATTGGGGTGTTTTTGGAGGTCAGAAATGGGATCCTGTGACTTGTGTGACTTTTGCTGCTACGTGGTAGATGCACTAGGGGAGGAAGAGAAGGGAGAGCAGGTAGCTCAGTTAGGAGGCTGTGATAGTGATCTAGGCATGAGAAGATGATAGTCCCTGCTAATGTGGTGGCATTAAAATTGGGGAGAAAAACAAGGATTCAAAGTGGATTTATGCTCAAGTTCCTCTGAGCATAGTTTACAGGAACGTGATACTAATATAAATTTAGGGTCATTCTCAGGAGAGATTGTACTGTCTCTACATCTATATTTGATGACCCATTTTAACTGGGACAGTACTGGAATTTTTCTTGGTATAGTTATCAATTCTCAAAAGCATCACAGTTTGAATGACAAACTAGATGGTTACATTACTCACATGGAAAACCACACTTCAGAGTAGGAGCAAAGGAGCTGGAGTTTATTGTTAAATTTTGGGTATGGATGTCATGCCTGGTTTTGAGATATAATTACTCTCAGTTTAATGCTGATGGTTAGAATGTACATTAAAAATTGCTTCATAGAAAGATGTTACATATCCAATCCAAGGAGTAGTTATTACAAAGCAAAAAGCTGTTTTTAGAAAAAGAAAAATGGATTAAATCAAATACTAGGTATACTCTTGGAGCTTAAAACATGAATAGTTCTTTTGCAATAAAAATAATACATAAATAGTTTGCTTTTTAAAAAGTATCCATTTTAGACTTTGCTTTTTAAAGTTCACTTTGCTTTACTTCAGGGAAATAATAATAATGATGATAGCTAGCACTTTTGTGGTGTTTTCGTATGCTAGATCCATTTCTAAGTGATGTACATATATTAATTCACTTAATCCTTAAAAACCTTTGAGGCAATACAATTTTAAATAAATTATTATCTTTTTAATAAGTGAGATAGCAGTATTAATGAAGAGATATGCTTATGATATTTAATGCAGCTGAGTGGTATAAATTAATAAACCTAGTATTATGCAAATTAGACTTTTGCATCTATTTATTTTTGAATATATTTCCTGTCTTTATATCTTAAATCATTAATTTATTTTTATTTTTATTCTATAATTTAACTCAATATGAAAGGTATATACATGATAAAATGTTTTAAACTTTAGTTTCACATTTATTATTTATACACTAAGTTGTGTTGTATGTGCAAAGGGTTGAGTTAATGATACTCCTCTGTTTGTGTAATGCTGATGTCATTGGTACTTGAATAACTTCTTTTTATTCATTGATTGAATTTTATCTCTACTTTTTTCCTCTGATTCTCTTACCCTCATGGGAAAACATGGCTATATTTTTCATTTCTGTGTATAAAACTTGTATTATTATTTTGTGTGTAAATAAATTGAATTCACCTTTATTTAATTTTGCTCTAGACTTATTTCTTTTTCACCTAGCAATATGTTTTTAAGATTAAACCCATATTACCATGTGTATAGATCTTTAATTAATAGCATTCTATAATGGCCTTTCAGCACTTTTTCCTTACTTATTTTCATGTGAGAACTTCCCAGGCTTACATATATATATGTGCATATATAAACTTGTATAAATAATATAGAAAAATTTTAAAAGTCTCAGCAATGGCATATCTGTATCTATGCTTACTTTATCTTTATGCTTATTTTGACCAAGTGTGGCTGTATTGCTTTAGTGCTTTCCCAAAAGCGCTGAACAGGTTCTACTCTCATCAGTGAGAGTAACGATTCCAATATTCCTGCCCAAAGTTAGAATTATCCAGCTTTCTTTTTTTGCAAATCTCAGATATGTAAATTGATAACTTTTTGTTGTTCACAACAATCTAGGAATTCTCCAGGGAGATTTATGTTTCTTCAACCATCTTCCTTCTTTCCATCTGAGTCTTTGTTAGCACAATGGTTAGCATCCATATATCTACTAACACTATATTCAAGGAAATCTAGGCTTTTTTAGTCACACTGCTAAAAATTCTTCCAGCCCCTGCTTACCCCCCCTCCCCAATTCCAAGATCACTTCCACATTTTAGGCCTTTGTTATGGTAACACTTCACTCCTAGTACCAAAATCTGTATTCATTTTTTACTGCTGTCTTAACAAATTACTACAAACTTAGTGGCATAAAACAACACTAATCTATTATCTTACAGTTTAGTAGGTCAGAAGTCTGATAAGGGTCTCACTGAGCTAACATCAAGGGCTTAGCAAATCTGCATTCCTGTCTGGAGGCTGTAGAAGACAATCTGTTTGTTCACCTCTTCCAGCTCCTGGAAGGTGCCTGCATTCGTTGGCTCCTGACCATCTTTCTGCATCATCGTGCAGCAAAGGTGTCACTGGCAAAGCGATTCACAATTCCCTGGGGCATAAAAATAGAACCTGGGTAATAAAATAAAGTCTAACCATTTTTTGTGTGTATTTTTCTCTTCGTTTGTGCTTAACCTGGTTTCATAGGGTATAACCTTGCTCATAGGGTGCCAGGTGCTGAGACCTTGCTCCCTGCACATCAGACCAGAGTTCCCAGTGCAGAATGGCTGTGGCCTCAGCATGGAGGGCTGTGTGCAGAAGCACTTGCACACGCTCCATTCAAGATGGCAGTGGTGGGCCGTGTGCAGAGACTTACGCCAGGCCCTGATTTCTGGAACTGGAGCAGCACGTGCCCTGTGAGAACTCCACCCTCTCCCCTCACTGATGAGGAGCTCTGGAAGCTCAGACCTCTCCATTCCTTGATCAAAGAATAAAGCTTTCCTTTTCTTTTGAAACAAACTTGATCTTGTTCCATTGGCACAAGCAACACCAGGCAGAAGGACTCTTTTTAGGAACCTTCTCCAGGGGGTTGGTAACAATGATGCATCTCATTGACTATTATTCTTCCATCATCACATAACTTTCTGGCCACAACCTGGAAAGGTTCTCCACTTTCAAGGACTCAGGTGATTAGCCTGGGCCTACTTGGATAATCCAGGATGACTTCACATCTCAAGTTCCATAACCTTAACTGTATATATGAGATCCCTTTTTCCATGTAAGGTAACATATTTATAGGTTCTGGCATTAGGACATGGGCGTTATTCCACTTACCATAGGGCATCTATCAGATTATAATAATTATTATGAGCAATTCCAGTTTCATGGTCACTTGGTGTCCAAGTATTCTGTCTCTACTAAGATCTGGTAATATAATAATAAAAATTGTTTTTTAAGAGGAATATAGTTATCTGAAGCAAATGGCATAGTCTTGCTTCAAAAATTCAGAGGTGTTCATTGTGATTCTCTCACTTGGTCTTGACACAAATTCTACACAGCGTCTTTTTGAACCACATATACCGCCAACGCTAGGATGTACTAAGGTTATTATATTTAATGGCAAAAGTGGCAGGACTACCTGCACCACAATTTTTTTCTTCCAGTTTTATTGCGAAATAATTGACATAAAGCACTGTATATGTTCAAGGTGTACAGCATAATGGTTTGACTTGTATACATCATGAAATGATTATCAAAATAAGTTTAGTGAACATCCATCATCTCATATCATCACAAAATTTAAAAACTAGAATATTTTTTCTTGTAATGAGAACTCTTAACTTACATATATAACATAGAGCCATGTTAATTATATTGATCTTGTTTTACATTACATCTCTAGTACTCCTTTATCTTATAACTGGAGTTTGTGCCTTATGACTGCCTTGATCCAATTTTCCCTGCCCCACACCCCACCTCTGGTAACCACAAATCTGATCTCTTTTACTATGAGTTTGTTTGTTTGATTTTGAACTTTAATTGACCAACAATACTATGACCTGCAACACTTACATCACAGTCTTAACCTCAGAACCTTTTCCTAATCTGGGTCCCACTGAAAGCTGGCAGGAGTTGTGTTTTGTTTTTCATGATAAGAGATCCAAGATGCAGTAAGTTGTCTTTGGCTTTGGGGCCATGTCTTGGTTTGTACCTGACTACCACAATTAAAAATATTTTATACATGTGGTAGATCTCTGAATTTTCACATGGTTTATCTTTTATACATTAGAACGCATGTTTCTTAGTAAGGTGTCCTGAATGCAATCCATCTCATGCTCATTCAGTCCATCCATCCATTTGACATAATGTGTCAATGTAACTGATCCGTGTGGTATGCTATTCTGTGAGATGGCTACAGATATCTTTGAACTATTTTACGATGAAGGGTATGAAAGTTACAACTTTTCTGGGGAAAAAATGTAAATGTATATTGTTCTCTATTCCATGTGAATACAATTTCTTTTTTGCAAAATTTTTCTCTTTTCTGATGATATAGAAAAGAATGTTTTTTTGTCAAGTTAGTTGTCACAAACCATGTACCTGAAGTACCTTACAAATCTACTTGAGCAAAGATACCGTATCTGACCATCTGACACTATAGCTAAAATTTGGCCTAATTCTTGAATGAACTAGCAGTAGCCTATAGTGATCTTCTAGATTCTAACAGGTGGCTTTCCAATTGGGGGAGAGGGTGTGCAGGGCTGGTGTTTATGGTTCATGATGATGCTTTAGAGCTCTTGGCAACTATTCAACTCATATCCTGTGTTCAAAGGTCTTTGAAATATCTGGACATTCTTCTTTTGGCCAAAGGTCCCTTGTAAGTACTGGGGAGTCATTACCATTTATACTTGACATGATTTTCCAGGGCCCTTGTCTCTGGATATATGGTCATCAATGTATGCATTAGTTTCTGGACCTGAAAACTGCCTCAAATTTGAAAATTCCACATGGGATCATGGTTTTCATTGGAATGACTGGTCTCTGTCTCCCAGGCATTTATCTTTTATTTATTCTGCTGTCACAATCTGAGGGTTAACATTGTTTTATGTCCACTTTTTTTGCACTTCCACTTGTATTCTACTAACTATCTCTACAGATCTTTACATATCAGGCCACCTTGAATGTCATTCCAGTCTTGGTGGCCATTGCAATTATTATTACCCCTGGTTTTTGGAAGTTAAATGTTGCTACCTCTTGTTTTTGGATTCTACTATCCCCATAGGCATAAGAATGCCAAGTTCTTTAACAGAGTTTTATCTTACTCTCAGGCCTGGCTACAGAGAATCCACAACTGAGTGGTATTCACACAACAGTGTTTTTCTCCTGGACTTGGTAAATGGTATGCCTTGGCTTTCTCATGAAACAATCATTTGATGAGTGTTCTGGATGTGGATATCATGCCCATATCACTGAAAGTTTGCATGCCTCTCTTTACCTTCTTTCATGGGAACTTTGGCATTTCAACTTTGGTCAGTGTGCCCATTGTTTTTTTCAAGGTTTTAGCAGTCATTGTAGTTGTAGGTTTGAACCATCCATGGGACCCTTGTCAGGGTCTTATACCTAAAATTTTGGGTGAATGGTCCCACATCAATAAATTCTTATCTATCCAAATTTATAATGTAGTCTTTCTGATTACTCTCAACATCAAGTTGCATGTGTATTTCTCATTCTGGGGCATTAAATATACTTATGGCATTTATGTTTTCATGACTATTTAATTTATTTATCCCTCCCAATGTTCTAATTGTGCATGGGAGTTACAATTGTTTATCTGATTGGAGATTTGCATTTCAATATAAACTTCAGACTTAACTCTCAAAACATATTTAGAATCAGAACGTAATTCAGGGCAAAGTGACTTGACCCAGGTGTTATGGGCTGAATTGTGTGCCTCTCGAATTCATATGTTAAAGTCCTAACTCCCAGTACCTCAGAATGTAACCGTAATTTGAAGATAGGATTTTTAAGATGCATTTAAGTTAAAATAAGGTCATTATGGTGGGCCCTAATTCAATATGACTTGTCTTTATAAGAAGAGGATATTTGGATACAGATGGCTACAGAGAGAAGACCAGGTGAAGAAACCTACAAACTGAGAGGCTTAGGAGGAAACCAGAAGAAACCAACTTTGCCAAAACTTTGATCTTCGGCCTAGCCTCCAGAATAGTGAGGAAATTAATTTCTGTTGTTTAAACAACCATCGTGTGGTGCATTTTTTGGGTAGCCCTAGAAAACTAATACACTAAGAATGAAATATCCTGGTTTGCTTAGAATCCATTTTAATTCATTCAAAATGAATTTTTTTCTTTGTTTTTGAGCTACAAGATACATTTGTTGCAACACTTTCCTTGTTTGGCTTAAGTAGCAGTTTGGAGAAGGGGGTCTAAATATAAATTCTTATTCTTAGGGCCTGAAGTGAACTTTTGTTTTTTATTTTCTCTTATCCTTGCATAGTTTCACTTAAAACATGCCCTTTTGAAATATGAAAGAAAGAAGAGATAAATATAGACATTTAAAGAAAACAACACAGAAAATATGAAATTTGTATTATGAATTACTGGTCAACAAATAATTTATCAGCCCTACACAACTCAAAGAAAAGGTACATACAAAGATGCAATTACACATTGCGGAACTCAGAAGATTTAAGGAAATTTTTCATTAACTGGATTTTAATCTATGAATACTTAAAACGGACATTTATTGTGTATCTGTACATATGTGTGTTTATCTCAGGATCATAAGGTAGTCCTGCAAAGATAATGTACTACTGGAAATCAAATTAGAGCTTAACTAAAATGTTGGATTCTGAAACTATACTGGGGCAATAAGACCTTTAGGGATTACCTCTTTTCTATAAATTTTTTAAAAAAATGATTTTATATTTAAATCACAAACTCCAGCTATGCCTCTTTCAGCTTTTCTAACCTGATTTAGAATCTCATTTAAAACTAGTTAGATTCTCCATTTTGTTTGTGAACCATGAAGCAAAATTATATAAACCTCTGAGTCTAGCATTTAAAGCCTTGCTGTATAGACGTGCCCATATGAGAAGTGCTCTATCACAAAACAGAATTTGTTCTTTGGAACATGGACTTTTACAGCTGTTAAATTACAGTGTTTTATTTGAAACCCCTTTCCATGGTGCTTTTAATAAATGGAAGATCTCCCCTGATTTGCAGTCACAGAAGCCTCTTATAGCTACAAAGTTCCCACTGTCTTGGTGGTCACTCTCACCCTTTGAGTTTCCTCTTGGGTAACTGCCCAAATAATTTTGTGCACACTACACAGATTACACGCCAGTTTAAGGTATCCAAAATATATGTTACAAATTTGATATAAATCTGTCCAACTGTTTTTTAGGTATGACTGTAACAAATGAAGAAAACAATTTTATTTGTATATATATCCACTTTCAACAGTTAACAAAATTTCATTCTGCATGAACCATTTGATGATCAGAATCTATGTTAAAACTAACACAGAATTATTGGTAGTACATCCTGTATTGTGTTATCTGTGGGAGATTTATTGGCTAACAGGGATGGAACAATAAACAATAAACCAGGATTTATTTATATAATCTATCCATTCATAAGTTAAACTTAAAATCAAATTACATAGAAACAAATAATGCCAATTTTATCTTTCAACATTTCTAAGAACCAGTAATTTTTCTTACAGTCAATCTTGAAAGATGTATAAAAGTGTCATGTGTGTTTCAATGGATGTGGTAAATCAAGATATTTTGTTCTTGATTGCGATTTAAAAAATGGATATCTTTGTGGGTAAGTAAAATTGGTTATATTTTTAAAGAATAAACATATTGAAATGAATTGCAATTCTAATTGATGGTGTAGTTTAATTTTATCTAAGCCCTTATCATTTCACAGGCTACCTGAGATCCATTTACTCCTAACAAATTGTGTGATACCATATCACTATTAGATCTGGACAAAAGAGACAGAGAGGTTTGTTTGTTTAAGTTGAAAGTTTAAGTAAAGCAGCTTCCAGATCTTGTCTTTTGGTTTTAAGATCTTATCCTCAACAAGAGGGAAAAACAAAAGATAACTGTACCATTGATTTTCTTAATTAAATTTTTTTCTGTTGAATACACTTTAACAAGAGAAACACAATAACAATGATAGTTGCTCACAAAGGATTATAGAAATGGTAAAAGGGCCAGCTTTAAAATGCCTATTTTTAATTTTCCAGAGAGAAACTGTACTATTTTATTTCTGCTGTACTAGAGTATAAGAAGTCAATGACAGGTACATCTCTCTTTGGAATCACTTTTGTAATCTTCTCTCAAAAAAAGTCTCTATTCTAGGCATGCCACCCACAGTTCACTGACTTTGAACTAGTCATGTCCAATCCCCAGTGCAACTAGATTGTTTCAGCAATGTCTGGTGGAAGAATCCCCTGAGACTTCTTTGCTGAGATATTTCCAGTTGCTCTTCTCATAATAAAGATGTCTTTTTAGAAGCCAGCAATGTTACTCATTAAATGAACTTCAGAGCTTACTTATTTTCTTTTTTAACCTTTTGAAGGTCATATCAGTTTACTTGTATATATGTAAAAAATAAAAAATACTTCCTAAAAATTTATTCTTTTTATCCCTGTGTTTTATTACTTCAGAATTCTTATGTAATTATGTCTTATATCCTTTTATTATTCTGAAAATGAGTTTCTCCTTTAAAAAACAGCAGTACATGATTACTGTTATTAGTAACACTGTTTATTATTTGTCTTAAATAAATAGTTAAAATACAATACCAAAAATCTGATTACGATGCAATTTTGCTGCCATAATAATGCAGATAATAATGCAGATTTCCAGGCCATTTTATTGCCCTTCTAAAGGTTAATTAATTAACCCAGTAAATTTTATTGAGTCCCTAGTGTGTGCCAAACACTATATGGTACATTGAATGTAGGAATAAGAACTAAGAATGATCATGAACCTTGGAGTGTACTTATTAATGGGAAGAAAAAGAAGGTGAACATATAAATAAGTCCATTATACAGTATGGTAGAAGATGAGGCATGCTTGAGGTAGAAGATGAGTATGTTGTGTCCTCTGGGGAGCACATGAATGGGAGTGGGAAGGTTTCTTTTTTTTTCTGAGTTTTAAGAAATCAGGCTAAGAATAAAGGAGAAGGGAACAGTGTTTCAAACAGAGGAAAATAACAGTGGTAATACCCTGAGACAGGAGTATATCTGGCATATTTGAGAAATGGCAAGGAGGATAGTGTGGCAAATGAAGATTGGACTTGTGGTGAGGTCAGAGTTTTGACAGACTCGGGTTGTGCAGAGCATGCTGGCCCATTGGGAAGCCACTGACTTTACTCCGAATGTGATCAGGTGACACTGGAGGGTTTTCAGCAGAGCAATGACTTGATAGCACTGACATACTGGAAGGATCACTTTGGTTGCTGTGTTTCCAAGAGTCTCTGTTGGGACAAGAATGGAAGTAGGGATTGGAGATTACCAAGTAATCTGGGCGAGTGGTAATAGTGCCTTAGACAAGGCTTGGGGCTGGGGGGAGGTGGTGGGCTGTCATCAGGTTCTATGCATATTTTGAACTAAAGTCAATTTTTTGGACATATTAGTTATGGGATATAAATGAAATGTTTCAAAGATGAATCAAGCTTTGTTTTGTTGTTGTTGTTTTTCGGATAGACTAGAATGTTGGAGTCCAATGACGGGGAAGAATGTGTGTGGGTGGAGCAGGTTCTAGAGGAAAAATCCACATTGTGTTTGGAGCATTTCAAATTTAGAGGTGTTCCAAGTAAAGATGGCAAGTACACAGCTGTATATAGTTTTATAGAGTTTAGTAGAGAAGTCTGGACAAGATACAATTTGGGAGTCATCATTACATAGATGATAATTGAGATTGTGAACTAGTAGAAATCACTGACAAAAAAGGAAAAAAGAAGAGTCAAAAAATGATTCCCAGGGCATTCCGAATTTAAGAAGTTGATAAGAATTGTGATAAATAGGGGAGACAAAGTATGACCAGTGTCAAAGGAAAAAAAAAACATCAAGGAATGTTATGTCTAGAAGCCAAGGATAGAACACTTCTAGGATGAAGATGGTTATTAACTTTGGTAAATGATGATATGTCAAATAAGATCATGACTGAAAGTTGGTCATTGAATTAAACAATGTGGAGGTCAATAATTATCTTGAAAAGAATACTTTAGGTACTCCTTTGATTTCAATCCTCCTCCTTTTTTCTCATCATAAAGGCTATTCATTCTTTTCTATATTTAAACATTTTTACTGCATTGCATATATCTATACATAAAATACACTGTTGCTTTACATGTATTCAAACTGTATAAATGGAATATTTTTCATAATCCAGCCACTTTCTCTTTTCATTGAACAAATTATTTTTCATATATATATATGAATTGAATATATATGGCTCTAGTATATTCATTTGAATTAGCAGTTGATAAAGTGAGACACATATGATGTTCCACAATGTATTTATTATACCCAAAAATGTAATAAATTGTTTCAATTTTTAGTGCTGTAAGCAATGCTATTATTAACAGTCTTATGTATATCCATAGGGTGAAGATTTTCTTTAGGAGTAACTACTAGCTTAAGTATATGTTTATAATCAACTTTATTAGATACTTATTTTTTTGGTCCTTGTCTTGCTAGGATCTTTTTGTGCAATGTTGAAATGAAATAATGGCTGGGGGCACCATGCATTGGTCATGACTTTAATGGGAATGCATCGAATAGAATACTTCATCATTAAAATATTTATTGAACATATATATTTCCTTACTCTGTTATCTGATATGCCCTAGAATCAATTACACTCCAGTAGGAATAAGCACATCTAGTTCCCAGATTTTTGGGTTTTAATACCATTCTACAATAATTGGAACCAAGACTCTTTGAAGTTAATGGCTGTTAATAGGACTGGGACATTGAAATATATAAGCTGAGCATGGACCATCTTTTCATGACAGAAAAGAAGGAAATACTCAAAAATCCCCAAACCCCACAATGATGGGAGTACAGGAGTCAACTGAAAAAATACCTCAAGGATGAAATATGAAGCAATTTGAACAATAAAATAACAAAGTATTGGATCATAACCCAAAGTATAAAATAAATATCTATGACTTCACATTGATGTAAACAAATAATTGAATAAGTAAATAAATGGGAGAGAAGAGAAAATGTCCCTTGCTGAAAAATGATCAATAATTTATGTAAACACTGTGCTCTGAAAAAGGAGGAACATAATGTCCACTCCTTAGGTACGGACTGATCTAGTGTCCTTCCCAATAGTGCAATATGGGGGAATAAGTAACTTAACTGACAAACACTTCCTTATTCAGGCGATCAAGATTAACATCATCAGTGATGTCATGTTAGTAGTATGTACTCTTTTTTTGAGTTTAAGATGTAGTCCTTAATTCTTTTTTTTTCTTTTTTGCTGTTCACGGGCCTCTCACTGTTGTGGCCTCTCCTGTTCTGGAGCACAGGGTCCGGACGCGCAGGCTCAGCGGCCATGGCTCACGGACCCAGCCGCTCCGCAGCACGTGGGATCTTCCCTGACCGGGGCACAAACCCGTGTCCCCTGCATCGGCAGGCGGACTCTCAACCACTGCACCACCAGGGAAGCCCTGTACTCTTGATATGATGTTATGAAAATAAGACTTTATGTCAGTGGTCTTCAAACACAAGCCCCAGTCTGTTATGAGAAAAAACATGAGCCAGATTCCATTAAGGGAATACTCTACAAAATATCTGATCAACATTCTTCAAAACTGTCAAGGCTATCAAAATCAAAGAAAATCTAAGAAAATGCCACAGTCAAGAGGAGCTTAAGAAAATGTGATGACTAAATGTAACGTAGTATTTGGGATGGGATACTGGAATAGACAAAATTCTTAGGTAACCATTAAGGAAATTTGAACTTAAAGTGGACTTTACTTCATAAAAATTGTATTCAAGTTCTCCAGAGAAACAGAATCAATCAACTGGAGGTTATATATATATATATATATATATATATATATATATATAGAGAGAGAGAGAGAGAGAGAGAGAGAGAGAGAGAGAGAGACAGAGACAGAGACAGAGACAGAGACAGAGAGACAGAGAGACAGAGAGAGACAGAGAGAGAGAGAGAGACAGAGAGAGAGAGAGAGAGAGAGAGAGAGAGAGAGAGAGAGAGAGAGAGAGAGACTTACTATAGAAACTGGCTTGTGCGTTTATGGAGCTGAGAAGTCCCGTGATCTGCACTCTGCAAGCTGGAGAACCAAGAAAGCAGTGGTATAGCTAACTCGGTTTGAAACCGAAGGCCTGAGAAATTGGGTAGGGGGAAGGTGATGGTGCAAATAGTGTCCCGAGTCCAAAAGTCAAAGAACCAGGAGTACCAATTTCCATTTCTGAGGGCAAGCAAAGATGGATGTCTCAGCTCAAAGAGACAGAGTGAGTTTGTCCTTCCTTCATTTTTTTGTTCTATTTGGCCCTCAACAGTTTGGATAATACCCATTTGAACGAATGAGAGTGATTATTTTTTACTCAGTTCACTGATTCAAATGCTAAATCTTGCAGAGCCACGTTTACAGACATGCCTAAAAATAAGCAGCTCTCGGGCTTCCCTGGTGGCGCAGTGGTTGAGAGTCCGCCTGCCGATACAGGGGACACGGGTTCGTGCCCCGGTCCAGGAGGATCCCACATGCCGTGGAGCGGCTGGGCCCGTGAGCCATGGCCGCTGAGCCTGCGCGTCGGGAGCCTGTGCTCTGCAACGGGAGAGGCCGCAACAGTGAGAGGCCCGCGTACAGCAAAAAAAAAAAAAAAAAAAAAAAAAGCAGCTCTCTGGGCATCTCTTAGCCTAGTCAGGTTGACACATAAAATTAACCATCATAACCACATATCAATATTAGGTCATTAATTAAACAAATATATCATACTGATGTGAGGTACTATTAATCTGGGAAACTGGGTGCTACCTTCTATACTACATTTTCAATTTTTCTGAAAATCTAAAACTATTCTAAAACGAAAATTTTATTTAAAATGTGTATTAAAAGGATTTACTAAGACCTTTCAAAATATTAAGCAACTTCCTCCTTTTCCTGCTTTAGTAAGATTTCTTACTATGAATTTGTGATGAAAGTTACCATATATTTTTATCATATACTGATACAATCATTCTATTTTCCTTTTCTCAGTGACTTGAAAATCAAGTGTTTATATTTCTCTTGAACCACATGGTTATCTTAGTTCAGTGGGCACTGTAATCCATGTCATTGTCACACAGGGGACCCAAGTTAAGGAATATTTATCATCTGGATGTCACTGGACACTGGATGTCCCTGGACACTGTGAAAACAGAAAGACATAAGATCAAAGGCACAGAAACACATTTTTGAAGGATATTTTTTGTTGGATCTTTTGCCATGTCTAGTCTATCATTTAGTCTCTCCCATGAATTTTTAATTTCAGATACTGTATTACTGAATTCTAAAAGTTCCACTTGACTTTTTTCTCATTGTTTTTTTTCCCTTTGATGCAGTTGCTGACTTTAAAAATGGTGTCTAAGAGGAATGAGAAAAGTGCTTGGTAGACTTATGAAACCAAAGGGAAGAGTAGCTCCAAGTGAAGTTCAGTGCCTCCCAAGGAGGAGGAGTCTAGAAACTACTCAGGCATTCAACTAGGATTCATATGGGATATATGCCAGGGATAAGTGTGAAGTGGAATTCCACTTGTCCTTAGCAGGACCGAAGCTCATACTTGAATCGTGTCATTTCCCTGATTAGATCAAGATTACAAGGAATTGCTGGTTCCCCTTGCTAGCAGGCTTCCAGAGCAAAAGTAAATCCTGCCTGGGAGAATATAAATTCACTCAGAACCTTAAACTATAATTTTTATTTGCAATGTCTGTCACTTAATTCATAATAATCAAGTATATGAAAAGATAAGTCTTGACCATTAGAGACAAAAACAGGAAATAGACACAGGTCCATAGGAAATCTGGATGATGCAGTTACAGATACAGACTTTAAATTAACCTATTTAATAAGTCTAGGAATTGCAAATTATGTTGGAGAGAACTATGGAGTATAAACAGGAATCAAATGAAAATTCTATAATTGAAGTTTTGTCTCTATCTGTTCATAATTTTTTCCCAGCAATGTTTAATCTGTTGTTAAAGTGATCCACTAAGCTTTATTATTAGTTATATTTTTTAAAGATCCATAACATAAATATGAAAAGACTATCTGGAATGATATATGTAGAGGAAACATAGAGAAAAGTTTAAAAGAGAAGAGTGCCAACTTAATGTTAAGCTAAAGAGGCAAAGAATATACAAGAATATATGCCTTATGATTTTATTTATATAAAATTAAAAGGCAGGAAAACCTAACCTATAATGTTAGACGTCTTCACAATTTTTAACTTTGGAAAGAGAAAGGAGATGGTACTTGGGAGATAGGGAAAAGCCTGGCTGTTCTTGAGTGCTGCTAATGTGGTATATCTTGGCTAGATTTGTAGTTATATGGTGTGTCCATTTTGTGATATTTCTTCAGGCTGTACTATACTATACACTCACTGATGTATTTACCCTTTTATATTTATTGTACATCAGAAAAAAGTTTACTACAAAATAAAGACCTTTATTACTTGTCAAATTTACCAATGCCCTCCCCATTCCCTAAAGTAAGAATCACATCAATATTTACCAAATTTAATTTTGGAGATAAGTGATTTTCCTGTGATAATCTGTTAATAATCTGTTAATTTTCTTATTGATAATAATGTTAAATTCTAATTTAAGAAGAGTCTCAGTCATCTAGATGTCTACTTATTATTGCTATTTGATTTTGGCCCCAGGTGTGTCAGGAGGTCAACTGAACTGGTGAAAGCTGAGCTGTCAGGTGTCAGAATAGCCATTAAAGCAGCAAGACAACAAGGCAAGTAACAATCAATCCTTTAATCACTTACTATGATAGCGTAAGCAAGTGACTGCTCTATTTTCCCCCATGGAACAGCAGGCTGGTTGGTGATAAGGGAACTCTGAAGGAAAGGTCCTGGCAGTTTTATACACTCTCAGGTCTGTTGGTTTCCTATGATTAGAACTGTTTGTGCCATATCTAAAAAGTGTGTTTCTAGCCCACGGTTGTGAAAACAGCTACTTTTATTTTCATACAGAACCTTTAAAATATTTCCTTTTACATTTAATGTATGATCTGTTGCAAATTGCTTTTTCTGTATGATGTGATGTGGAGTAGATTGTGTTTTTGTTGTCTGCTTGTTTGTTCAGTTTTTTAAAAATATGATTATTCTGACTGTCTTTTTCCCATTTCATTGCATTGACAACTTTGTTGAAAATCAATTAATTATATATGTGCAAGTCTATTTCTGGAATCTATTCTGTTTCACTAATATGTTTTTTTTTTAATCCTTATGTGAAAACTGCATTCCCTTGATTACTACAGTACATATTGTTATTCAGAGAGTATAATTTCTCCAGATTTGTTTTAGGGATTCCAATATATTATATTCTGCTCAGACTTAATATTGTACTACTTCACATGAAACGTAGAACAAAACAAAACAAAATAATATAATTCCATTTATTCCTGCAAACCTTTGTGTCTCTTGTCATATATTTTATTAATGTTATTATTTTTGCTTTATGTAGTCAGTTGTCATTTAAATATACTAATAAAATAAAACAAAGATAATGTTTATATTTATCCTTATAATTTCCATTTCCAGTCCCTTCCATTCATTCATGTATATCTGAGTTTCTGAGTGTCTATCTGGTACCATTTACCTTTGGCATGAAGAACTTCCTTAACCATTTCTTATAGTAGCTTCTGCTGGTAACTAATTCTCTCAGCTTTTGTTTATCTGAAATTTCTTTATTTCAATTTCAGCTCTTTTTATGAAGGGTAATTTCTTTAGATATGGAATTCTAGGTTGACAACATTTTTTAAGCATATTAATATGTTCATCTATTTTCATCCTACATTCACTATTTCTGATAAGTCTCCTGGAATTTTACATTGATCAAATATATCTAGTTTTTTCTGTCCTATGCCTATTCTCTTTATCTTAGGTTTTTAGAGGTTTGACTATGATATACCTATGTGTGGTTCTTTATATTTATCTTCCTTTGGAGTTACTGGGCTTCTTGGATCTGTGAATTCTCATTTTTCACCAAATTTAGAAAACTTGGAGGCCAATATTGCTTCAATTTTTTCCTTCTCTCTCTTCTTTCCTTTGGAGAATCCAATTGCATGTTGATCCCTCATGTAACTGAGTGAGTCTCTGTTGTTTTTTTCCCAGCTTTTTTTCCATTGACTCAGTTTAAATAATTTCTATTAATCTGAATTCAAATTTGCTGATCATTCTGCTTTTCCTTTAACTTTCATATCAGATATTTTATATTTGAATTTTTCAGAATTCGTTAGAATTCTTTTTCATAGTTCCCATATTTTTTTGAGATTCTCAACCATATTTCTTTTTTTCAAATTCTTGATCATATTTATAATATCTGTTTTAAAGTCCTTATCTGCAAATCTGAACATCAGTTTCATTCTGGGGTCTGTTTCTATTAGCTCTTTTATTTTTTTGGTGGAAGAATACATTTCTGTTTCCCCTGGCTATGGATTACATTTCTGGTTTCTGTTTTCTCATGTCTAGTAATTATGACTTTTTGCTATATTGTTAAATGTCTAGATTATCTTTCTTCCTCTAAAGTATTGTGTTTTGTTCTGGCAGACAGCTAAATGAAAATCGATCATTATGAGCTTTTATTTTAGGCTTTGTTTGCATGGTTCTGTTTCAATGTTTTGCTTAGCTCTAGTCTGTGATCCTACTTTGGAAGCATGATTTTTCTGTGTCAACTGCACACCTAGGGTACTCAGCAAGAATCTCCACTCTGGCTGGGCCGTACTGTAAAGTTTTCAGCACTGAGAAACCTCTGGTTCATTTATTAGTCCCTGGCAGCTACTCTCTGACAGGTCTTAAAATCTCACCCTAAGCATTCATAGCCTTTCCTTCAGCCAAGGGACAGAGGTAATAACATGCTGGCATAAGTATTTTTCTCTGTACAGCTTTCTTTTCTACTCTCTTGCCTCATAAACCAATTCCAGCTCGGAAGCTCGGAACTCTTATTTCTGCCTGCTTCATTCATCGAGACTGCAGATTTTTTCTTGGGTTCCTCCTCTCTGTGCTGTGGTCTAAAAACAATCTCCTAGGCAACAAGTCAGAGTGAATGCAGAGTTCACTTGTAAGAGTGTTTCTCTTCTTTCAAATAAAATAGGCTTGCCCTCTGTTGTCCATTACTTGAAAACAACTGCCTCATATAGTTTATCTCTTTTCATACTTGTTTACAAAGCGTACAATAGTCTGATATAGTAATTGTGCCATGGCTAGAAGTGGAAATCCTAAATATGTATTATTTCCATTTAGATAAAAAAAACTTGAGGTGTCAGGTTTGCTATATGTATCTCAAAGCAATACTTTTGAGGAAAGTGCATCTTTGTCTCAATCTAAAGAGGAATTAGCTTGATTTAAATGAACTTGTTAGAACCTGGTCTAGAATATTACCATAGAGACAACAGTGTTTAAATATTCACCTGCAGTTACAGGCTGACAAAACATCACCATCATCATTATCATCATCATATCATCAGATGAATATTGAATATTCATATTGAATGTTGAATATTCTTACATCTAGTACATTTTTGAACTCACTCATTTTTGAACACTCATGGCAAGCTTGTGATTTGACAATATTTCGTATAAAGAGACTTTGACAAAGAGAGATTAAATAATTTGCTCAAAGTGACACATAAAGGATGCACTGGAAATCTAACAGAAGAAGATCCAGGTCATACTCTTAACTAGTGTGTTTTACCACTGCAAAAGACCAGCCTTTCCCCTTGTGATTTCCAAAAACATGCTTTTCTTCACTTCCTGATATACCACTCCGTTCCACTCCACTGCCTCATAAAATAGGAGTAAACTGAGGAGTGTAGAAAAGATAGAAAATACAATCAGAATTAGAGATAGGTACAGTGAAAATTTCTAGGAAAGAGCATCTTATGATCAGAATTATTAATTTAAGACATATCTGTACTTCCACTTCAAATTCCACATTAAAGATGTATTATTTATATTTCGGGACTCAATTTAGTTGTTGTTACTTCTACAACAACTTTACTAAATACTCACTTTTATCTCACCTCTAAATTGGATGGAAAGCCCCTTTTCTGGGTCTTGGAATCTTTACCACAGTATGCTGTAAATTGCCCTTTACTTATCTACTTATGGACTCCAGCTCCAAGAACTTGAATCCTGAAATCTGGGACTTGTATTATTTACTTCTCTATCTTAAGAACAGGAGCACTGTGCCTAAAACACGGAGGGAGTGCAAATTAAAAAATTGTATGTATACATGCCTTGTACAGCCAAGAAGGTTGAAACACAGCTATACATGATTCAGCAAAGATCTGCCTTCAAAAACAAGATGATTTCCACCTTTGCCATCACTCTGATAGTGAAGCCCAGCCTGATTATGCTATGATTATTTTTTGCTTTTCCTCAGGAAACATTTGCCACTGTGCTTGTACAGTGGAAGATAGGCTCATTTACCTCTTGAGATAGTCATAGAAAGACCAGCTTTTTCATGTTAACTGTAGCCATGAAGTATTATTATTTACCAAGAGTATAATCTACTAAGATTTTCATATGCTCGTGTATTATCTCAGTTGTTTTAGGAAATAAATGACAGTTGAGATATTTGACAGAACATATAAGCATTAAATGTAAAAGAATAATTTAACAGCATAAATTTATTAATGGAGGGCCCTTAATTAGTAAGAGAATACTTCCTTTTTCATACAGATGTACAATCAGGGTGTTAAAACAGGTCACTAAAATTGTTTTAAAAGGTGACATAACCTGTGTCACACATTTGGCAAAATATGAATGCTTTCAGGAAGATAATCCTACAAAAACACCTTTAGCTAAAAATAACAAGTTTGTTCCCATTCTACCTTTTCCTTCTCTACAAGTGGGTCTCACTTAGTAAACTGTTTAGGTTGCTTCAGGATATAAAAACTGTCAAGAACATTATTGAGACATGGGGGAAAGTTGGTAGAATCTTCTCTGTCAGAATAGATGACAACTAATTATAGTCCAGAAATTGGAAACCCTTGGAGAGGAAGTGAAGTCTGAGTCAGCCCAGATAAGATTGTTTGAGGATATTTTTGATGGTGAGAGTATTTATGAGTTGTATTAATAATAAATGAACTAAATGTTATAGCACTAAAATATGAAAACATTCTTACTTCACCACTAGGAAGTTGCTTGCTTGGCAACAATAATAAAAATAAAATAAGCATTAAATAATAAAGCACTTCTTTTAAAAAAGTTTTCGTGGTGTTCTTTAATATTCATAAAGTTGTTAACAAAGGTTTTTAAAAGCTTTACAGTGTGTCATTCTAAGAGAGACAAGGGAATATGTTTTCCTTAATTTAAAAGATGCTTGGTGGTTTCTTTCTATAATGACTGTGCTTTCTTAGTTCTAATGTTGTTCTCAGTGTATTCTCTATTATTAAGCAATGAATATTATTTATAATAAAATACCACTATTAGTTTACCTTTCTACGAGCTAAGATTTGATAATTAATTAATGACCCTTGAGATTTTATTCTCTATCTTGACAAGGGAGAAGAAAGGGCTTCTTGGTTTTTCTCTTGAACCTGCATAAAGAGCTTTCTTCTAAGTCAGTCTGCAGACCTAGGGAGTATGCTGGAGAAGCAGTACCGGCATGCTTTGATTTGATGTATTACTAAACTTCTAAAGTCTGAAGCCTCAGTCAGACTTTGGTGCCACAATGACTAAAATTTTACCAGGTGTATTAGAGCATTTGTATTAAGCAGTGTCCCTTTGCTTTAGCTTTTAGTTGCAAAATCAAATGTGTGCCTCCATGGGAGAGAAGACCGACAATGCTGCCAGTTCAGTGTGAATGAGTATATTAGATCCTTTGTTACTCCATCTCGAAGCATGTGCAACAGATGGTGAAAAAGGTAACTGTGGAAAAGGAAAGGCACATTTTGTTTTCTCATTTGCCCACCCTACATGTAAAACTAAAAAGAGAGATAGAGCCAGATTAGATAGATCATAAATAATAAAACTGAAAAGAGTTAAATAATAAAATAAAATTCAAAGATAAATAATAAAACTAAAAAGATACAGATAACTATCATCCTATTTCATCGACTAATTAACCTTACATGTATAATTCTAACAACAATTTTTACTGTCATGATAGGAAGCAAAGCTAGAGCAATGAGAATAATCCATTTATTTATTGTCCATTTCATTACGGGACTATGGTTTCATTATTATAATTGACTAGTAGGGACATGCGGAAATGGAAGACTGCCTTGGAAACTCAGTAAACGAATAGAAACAATATATTTAGCATATAAATGCATTTAGAATTTTAGCGTTTCATACAAATCTTTAAACACATATAAATTTTGTCTCTTTTTCCAAGTAATTTGAGAACTTTTGCAATAATAGGCTCAAATACTACAAAAGCAAAAAATTGCTACAATAAGAGTAATAAGAAAGTGTCAGAATTCTAGGAGGACAGCGAGATGAATAGATAAGAGTCAGAAAACTTAACTCTGAGTTTCTTCAAAAACTGACAAAGAGGTGCAGAAGAAGAAAGCATAGTTATTCAAGAGGGAGACAGTTTCCCATAACTCCAGGCTTGGGCTAATTTACTTAAATGCATAATTATTCAAAAGATATTGAACTCTATTGAATGTTTTTTCTTGATAGCAGCTGTACAGAAACTTCGGAGAAACTCTCTATAAGTGCATATGTGAAATTATTTTGTGAAACCCCAAAACACAATTTCAACTGTCATGCCTTACATGTAGGTTCATAAGAATCAGAATAATAGAGTACCTTTTCAAAGAATTTGGACAATGTACCTTGATAAAAGGAGAGATCCTGGAGAATCTAAAAAGAGATTTCAGGTCCCAGTGCCTATGGATGCCTGAGGTATAATTGTAAATGAGGGAAAGGAGCTGATTCTATTAAGAGTTAACACCTATGTACTGCTTACTATGTGCAAGGAAGTCTTATTAACAAATTTAGCAAATAAAAGTACAGGACATTCAGTTAAATTTGAATTTCAGATAAACAATTTACTTTTTAAATTTAAATATGTCCCATGTAATATTTAGGACAAACTAGTGCAATATTAGGGACATCTTACACTAAAAATTATTAGTTTATCTGAAATTCAAATTTAATGGCACATTCTGTATTTTATCTGGAAACCCTGTTGAGCACATAAAACTCTTAACTCATTTGATTTTTCAAATAACCTGACCTAGTAGATATTGTCACTTCACAGGTGATAAAACTGAGGCAGAAAAAGGTTATATAGTTTCCTCATGAAACTTTCATGAGGATAGTGAGCTATGAAACTAAGGCTTAAAGCCAGAAGTTCCAAAGACTGTGAAACTAACTGCTCTCTAACTAGCCTCTGCATCCACCCAGGGATGTGGTGCAGACCAGACTCAACTGGAGAAGAATGAAGGACGGATAGGCAGCAAGCCTCTGGTAAAATATTAAATATAATAATAACTCCATGTTAGGATCCCTGCTTCTAACATCATCCCACTATAATTGTCACCCTGCTGCCATATGATTTTTCTAAAATTTAAATATGATCATGTTAATTACTGGTTCAAATTCTTCAGTGGCTCTTAGAACCTCATGATAAAATCATATGCTTTTGCATGATAGACTAAGCCTTCATAACTGGATCCCTGCCCATTTCTATTACTTCACCTCTATTCATCCTCCTTTATTTCCCTCCATTTACATGTATACACATAGGTACTGTGCCTCAGAAACAATGAATTATGTTAGGTTTCTGAATAAAAAGAATATCAGTGTGTCATCAGATTATCTGGAATATAAATGGGCTCAATATAAAGCTGTTAAACAAATGCTCTTTCCTATCACTTTGCATTGCCTATGCCATTATGCCATTTTCTTTGCACTCTTTCCTTTGGCAAATTCTTACTATCTTTCACTCTCTGAATGCTCTCTTCCTGGGAAGCTCTGCTTCACTCTCCAAGGCCAACTTCTATAACGGCTCTAACCATTTTCTAAATTGTGCTTTAGATTTAAAGTAGTTTAATTTTGATATCATTTAAGCAATATTTTAAAAAAAACCAGAAACAAACAAATAAATGCTTTCCAAAGCTTTATTACCCAGTTAGTACGTTTAGTTATCTTTTGTACCTGCACATTATAAGGTCTCAAAATGTGTGCATCTGTTGATTGAGTGATTGATTCCCTGCTTGTTATCTGTAAATGGCCTCTTAAACAATGAATTAGTGAATAAACTACATCTTTGCATAAAGTAATCCCTGATAATAAAACTTGAGATATTGTTGATTCAAAATCTTAGGAGTTTCCCTGGTGAAATCTGAAACTGGCTCCTGTACGTGGAGGGTAAGAAGGGACTGGAGAAAGAGGCAGACCACTCCAGATTGGTCAGTGGCAGTTTTAATAAGCAAGGGGACTTAATTATGAGACTTGTCTTAGGTGACCACATGACGAGTAGATCTCTGCATCTGTCCGCCAAAAGCATGGAAGTCTAATGTAGAGGCCTTAACTGGATTGAGTCACGTATACAGTCCAGACGGTGTCAACAGCACATGCTCTCTCAAGGCTGCGTCCTTGAAAATGGCTCCCACTGGGGGACCAGTGGGTGGAATGTACATTCCAGGGACATGGGAGGAGGTAAAGAGCATCAGATTGCCCAGGTCCAGTGATCACTTCCTCTTGTTTACTTCCACCAAAAAAGATTTATTATGTGCATGTTTCCAGATACAATGTATTAAAAGTTAATCTATCATCAAGATTCATCTAAAATTCTACTGAATTTTATGCTGAATCTTATGATGAACAAAATTTAAAATATATAGTAACTGCTTAATAAATTTTAGTTGATTATTAAGTTCAAAAAATGACAGCATGAATGTACTTATGCATGTTAATATTATATTCAGTCTTCCAGATGTCAAAGCTATAATTCTCAGTAATATAAGTAAGTCGCTTATACTATCTCTTTATCCCTTCTTGACCAACAGAATGAAGCAAGTAAAGTAAATTGATAAAGTTTTTAAAATTGGGCTCATGCTGGTGTTGGTGTTGTTTGTTATTGTTGTTGTTCTTCTTTCTCTTCATCCTCTCTATTCTCCTTCCCTCATTCCCCTCCCCCCTCCTCTCAGTTGTTAAAAAATTGGAGAGTAGCTTGGTATGGAAAAATAACTAGTTGGTGTCAGAAAAAAAAATCATATATTTGCTATCAGAAAACACTACACAAAGCTCTATAGAAGGCTATGTATAAAGAATATATATAATATTTTTACATATTTAATATGTTTATATATAGTGTATGCAGGGTATCTGTTATAGCACATATGTATGCTTATATGCATATATAAAAGATACACATATGTTTATATACATAAACACAAGATATATGTGTGTATATATCTGTATATACATTTACATTATATATCCTAAAATTAAAACAAGTTTCAATATTTAGCAAATTATGCATAAGACATACTTTTAGTAAAAAATTACTCATTATTTATCTTAAATTCAAATGTGAGAATACTTTATCTGACAACCCTAAATATACAGCACTTGCCTAAATGCCATGTCACGCCTTTAAATTCGTTACTGTTTGCCTGCTCATACACTTAAATTAGGCTTACTTCAGTGTTACTCTGTGTTGACAGCAGAGAGAAAACAAATTTGGGAATTAGTAGTTAAGCAAATATCTAAGCAGACATCAATTTTAGAGGTCTAGCTTTTTAAAATGCTTATTTATCCTGATGTGTTAGTACTAAACCATCTTGTCTCCAACTAGCAAATGCTTGAGACTTAACATTTGTGTATAAGTCAATTGCTTGGGACTTAGCAATTATGCTTTTAAGGAGGAATATTCTACAAGATTGTTAGTTCATCAGGCCATATCACAAAAGGCTATTTGACATATAATGTAGTTGAACTACTTGCTAAAATAAATTTTAAGGTATTCTTTAGACCCCAAGACAGGTACAAAAATTGTATTCATCCTTCTGTGATACTGGAGAGGAAAATTGGGTGGCTTCTTATATCATAGGACTCACTATTCCATCCTAGAAAGGATTTTGACCTTCCAGTGGAGCTCACTGTATAATTATGGGTTTTTTTAAGTTTAGTATTAGTGTCTCAAGGTTGCTCACTATTCTACAGAGAATAAAATTTCATCTGATTCTCTTTTTTAAATGACCTCCTATTCTTTTTCTTTGAGTTTTTGTTTGCCTTAAGGCTTTCTCTGCTGATTTTTGACTGCATTTTTTCAACATTTAATGAGAGAAATGTATGGTTATGTTGACGAGATGGAGGAGAAGCAAAACACTAACAAACAGCACTGCCATTCTTGAGCGTGTGTTAGGTACCAAGAACTGAGCTAAGCACCACTGTCTATGGATTATAAGTATTACTCACAGCAGCCCTGTGAGTTAGGTTGTATTTCCATTTTGCAGAAGAGGGATATGAGTCACAGAATAGTTACCCAAGTTTGCATGGCTGGTAAATGGTGGAGGTACGATCTAAACTCAATTTTTCTGACTTCAAAGCACCTGTGTATAATTCATAATGCTATGGCTTATACAAGAAATCCTATACATATGTAATTGAGAACTAAATATCATAGCATATCCAAGCAATTAGTTGAAGTGGACAGTTTGAGATAAGTTGGCTGAAAATATCTTGCATAAAATAGCCCTATAAAATGAACCAGTGGAACATAAAAATGTATTCCATTTGTCTGACATTCTTGGTTTCAGTTTTTTACTTTTTTTGTTTATTTCTTGTTATTCTTACACTAGCACTTTCAAGACCATTATATCATATAGAGAATGAAAACTCCAAAAGATTAAATTCTAAAAAAGGCAGTAAGAGCTAAAACAGATTCTCAAATGTGTGTCTAATGACCCTGAGTTTATTATTTTCTCCAATATACTTTTTTTTCCAAAAAAATATTGTGTCAGCAGTGTTTCATATTATATTTGTCTTAAGACTTTTAAAATGATCTATTATATTATAATTACCATAAAAATGGAAACTACATAATTCTGTAAGATATTTCTTTTCCTGATCAGACATATTGCAAAAAACTGTAACACTTTCTCACTCATACTTGGTGTGGCTGATATTTTATAGTGCTTGCCCCATTCTGGAACCTCAGAATGGTAATAATAAAAACACTGGATAAATATACAGCTAACATGTTTTGAATGATTACTATGTACCAGTGGCTATGCTCAAACTTTTATATAAATTGTCCTACTTAATCCGCCAAAATAAAAGAATGATAAAAACAGAGTGGCTGGCTTTCCTGAACAAAGTATTGCAGTAATATTTTACATTTAATAGTTCCATGGGTACATGATTCTTTTTTCCCTTAAGTTTTAGACAATTGTGTAAAACAAATGAAATATTGAAAACAAAAACAAAAATATGGAAGCACAATATCACAAATGATCAAAAATACACAGGAAGATAACAGAATAAACGAGGCATTAACACAAGGTGACTGTACTCATTGGAACAAAGGGGAAAGAGGAACGTTTACCTCATTAATCTATTATTCATTCCCAAAATGACAGTCGTAAACTTCTGAGAAACTAAAATTTCCATGACGTTTAAGTTACCTTATGGGGTAATGCCTATCCAACCTCTACAGATTTCTATTCATCTGAGAGTATACTAACGCCATAATCTCTTTTTTCAGAACTTCATCAAAAATAGCTCATTTTGTTACTAAGAGCAGAAAAGGAATTGAAACTACTAGATCTTCCCATACCCTTCTAGGAGTCCCACAAAAGGACTTGTTAAAGTTGAATCCAAACTCTTATATGTTCACTCCCTGCTATGGAATTTTTGATGCACACTATTTTTATGTACATTTTCAACATTAATTCTCACTTACTTTTAATTTGCAATGCCTTTGTTTCAAGTGTAGAGATGCATGTAGCTGGTTTCCATGTTTTGATCAATGCCAAGCACTGACAGGTTCAGCACTGGTCACAGTGGTAGAAAATCTTAGAAACAGGAACTCTGGTACAACAGATAAAGCACAGACTCTGACTTCAGATAGTGTTTAAATGTTTTCATATACAGATATTTGGTTCCTACACTCCATTCTGCTACCAAGCCTTGCAAAACACATCTTCAGCTTGAAACACTAATCCTTACATAATTAACCATTTCCTTACTTGCTTTGTGGTCATTTCTTCCAGGGCGTCTTCCTTGGCACTTCATATCTTGAAGAGGGAGCCCCTCCTTTGCACTTCCATGGGGCCCTGAGCTTATATCATCAGTGGATTTCTCCTAGACTGATTAACATTCCTATCTGTGTCTACCCAGTTCTCTGTTTGATTTCCAGTACCTATCTTAGGGCCTGGAACAAGTAGTTCCAGCAAATAGAGTTCCACTTATTGTTGGATGTTGCTGATGTCCACGACTGGCAGTGCCATCTCCATCAATAATCTCCATCTCCATCACTGGGGTGGCTGCACTCTACCACACTGCTCTAAGAAGCGTGGGGTCTTGCCAGTGGATGTGGAGGTCCTCCCTCAGCTGTGGCCTCTTACTCTACAGGTTGTCTTGTCTCTCCCTTTCTTCAATCTTTTTACATTAGAATGGATAATTTCAGAGTACAATTGTAGTTTCTCCTTTTCTCTAAACAGGAATTTCTCACCAATAGAAGTATGGCTAAGGGAGTGGGGTGAACAAGAGTAGATCAACAGATTCATGAACTGTTCATGTGCCAATTTACAAAGCTGGAACTGTATTAGAGTTTGTGATGAGTCAAAGGAGGGCTTTAATTAAGACAGTGACAAGGATAGATTTTCATTTTATTTATTTATTTTTTTAACATCTTTATTGGAGTATAATTGCTTTACAACGAGTGTTAGTTTCTGCTTTATAACAAAGTGAATCAGTTATACATATACATATGTTCCCATATCGCTTCCCTCTTGCGTCACCCTCCCTCCCACCCTCCCTATGCCACCCCTCTAGGTGGTCACAAAGCACCGAGCTGATCTCCCGGTGCTATGTGGCTGCTTCCCACTAGCTATCTATTTTACGTTTGCTAGTGTATATGTGTCCATGCCACTCTCTCACTTTGTCACAGCTTACCCTTTCCCCTCCCCATATCCTCAAGTCTGTTCTCTAGTAGATCTGTGTCTTTATTTCTGTCTTGCCCCTAGGTTCTTCATGACATTTTTTTCCTTAGCTTCCATATATATGTGTTAGCATACGGTATTTGTTTTTCTCTTTCCGACTTACTTCACTCTGTATGACAGACTCTAGGTCCATCCACCTCACTACAAATAACTCAATTTCGTTTCTTTTTATGGCTGAGTAATATTCCACTGTATATATGTGCCACATCTTCTTTATCCATTCTTCCGATGATGGACACT
Source organism: Leucopleurus acutus (assembly GCF_964270905.1). Taxonomy (NCBI): domain Eukaryota; kingdom Metazoa; phylum Chordata; class Mammalia; order Artiodactyla; family Delphinidae; genus Leucopleurus; species Leucopleurus acutus. The sequence continues at coordinate 54,407,209 of NC_139146.1, forward strand.
TAGGTTGCTTCCATGTCCTGGCTATTGTAAATAGAGCTGCAATGAACATTTTGGTACATGACTCTTTTTGAATTATGGTTTCCTCAGGGTATATGCCCAGTAGTGGGATTTCTGGGTCATATGGTAGTTCTATTTGTAATTTTTTAAGGAACCTCCATACAGTTCTCCATAGTGGCTGTATCAATTTACATTCCCACAAAAAGTGCAAGAGTGTTCCCTTTTCTCCACACCCTCTCCAGCATTTATTGTTTCTAGATTTTTTGATGATGGCTATTCTGACTGGTGTGAGATGATATCTCATTGTAGTTTTGATTTGCCTTTCTTTAATGATTAATGATGTTGAGCATTCTTTCATGTGTTTGTTGCCAATCTATATATCTTCTTTGGAGAAATGTCTATTTAGGTCTTCTGCCCATTTTTGGATTGGGTTGTTTGTTTTTTTGTTATTGAACTGCATGAGCTGCTTGTAAATTTTGGAGATTAATTCTTTGTCAGTTGCTTCATTTGCAAATATTTTCTCCCATACTGAGGGTGATCTTTTCATCTTGTTTATGGTTTCCTTTGCTGTGCAAAAGATTTAAGTTTCATTAGGTCCCATTTGTTTATTTTTGTTTTTATTTCCATTTCTCTAGGAGGTGGGTCAAAAAGGATCTTGCTGTGATTTATGTCATAGAGTGTTCTGCCTGTTTTCCTCTAAGAGTTTGATAGTTTCTGGCCTTACATTTAGGTCTTTAATCCATTTTGAGCTTATTTTTGTGTATGGTGTTAGTGAGTGTTCTAATCTCATACTTTTACATGTACCTGTCCAGTTTTTCCAGCACCGCTTATTGAAGAGGCTGTCCTTTCTCCACTGTATATTCTTGCCTCATTTATCAAAGATAAAGTGACCATATGTGCGTGGGTTTATCTCTGGGCTTTCTATCCTGTTCCATTGATCTATCTTTCTGTTTTTGTGCCAGTATCATACTGTCTTGATTACTGTAGCTTTGTAGTATAGTCTGAAGTCAGGGAGCCTAATTGCTCCAGCTCCATTTTTCGTTCTCAAGATTGCTTTGGCTATTCGGGGTCTTTTGTTTTTCCATACGAATTGTGAATTTTTTTGTTCTAGTTCTGTGAAAAATGCCAGTGGTAGTTTGATAGGGATTGCATTGAATCTATAGATTGCTTTGCGTAGTGTAGTCATTTTCACAATGTTGATTCTTCCAATCCAAGAACATGGTATATCTCTCCATCTATTTGTATCATCTTTAATTTCTTTCATCAGTGTCTTATAATTTTCTGCATACAGGTCTTTTGTCTCCTTGGGTAGGTTTATTCCTAGATATTTTATTCTTTTTGTTGCAGTGGTAAATGGGAGTGTTTTCTTAATTTCAATTTCAGATTTTTCATCATTAGTGTATAGGAATGCCAGAGATTTCTGTGCATTAATTTTGTATCCTGATACTTTACCAAATTCATTGATTAGCTCTATTAGTTTTCTGGTAGCATCTTTATGATTCTCTATGTATAGTATCATATCATCTGCAAACACTGACAGCTTTACTTCTTCTTTTCCGATTTGGATTCCTTTTATTACTTTTTCATCTCTGAGTGGCTAAAACTTCCAAAACTATGTTGAATAATAGTGGTGAGAGTGGGCAACCTTGTCTTCTTCTTGATCTTAATGGAAATGGTTTCAGTTTTTCACCATTGAGGACGATGTTGGCTGTGGGTTTGTCATATATGGCCTTTATTATGTTGAGGAAAGTTCCCTCTATGACTACTTTCTGCAGGTTTTTTTTTTATCATAAATCTGTGTTGAATTTTGTTGAAAGCTTTCTCTGCATCTGTTGGATGATCATATGGTGTTTCTCCTTCAATTTGTTAATATGGTGTATCACGTTGATTGATTTACATATATTGAAGAATCCTTGCATTCCTGGGATAAACCCCACTTGATCATGGTGTATGATCCTTTCAATGTGCTGTTGGATTCTGTTTGCTAGTATTTTGTTGAGGATTTTTGCATCTATGTTCATCAGTGATATTGGCCTGTCGTTTTCTTTCTTTGTGACATCCTTGTCTGGTTTTGGTATCAAGGTGATGGTGGCCTCGTAGAATGAGTTTGGGAGTGTTCCTCCTTCTGCTATATTTTGGAAGAGTTTGAGAAGGTTAGATGTTAGCTTTTCTCTAAATGTTTGATAGAATTCGCCTGTGAAGCCATCTGGTCCTGGGCTTTTGTTTGTTGGAAGATTTTTAATCACAGTTTCAATTTCAGTGCTTGTGATTGCTCTGTTCATATTTTCTATTTCTTCCTGGTTCAGTCTCAGAAGGTTGTGCATTCCTAAGAATTTGTCCATTTCTTCCAGGTTGTCCATTTTGTTGGCATAGAGTTGCTTGTAGTAATCTCTCATGATCCTTTGTATTTCTGCAGTGTCAGTTATTACTTCTCCTTTTTCATTTCTAATTCTATTGATTTGAGTCTTCTCCCTTTTTTTTCTGATGAGTCTGGCTAATGGTTTATCAATTTTGTTTATCTTCTCAAAGAACCAGCTTTTAGTTTTATTGATCTTTGCTATCATTTCCTTCATTTCTTTTTCATTTATTTCTGATCTGATCTTTATGATTTCTTTCCTTCTGCTAACTTTGTGGGTTTTTTGTTCTTCTTTCTCTAATTGCTTTAGGTGCAAGGTGGCTCTGAAGAAGATGGATTTGAGTAGAAAAATATTAGTGAGCACGGAAATCAATCATAAGGGCATTCAATACCACAGACCTGTATATTAAGAGCCTATACCAGGGAAACAAGAAAACTTGTTTTCTGTAAAGGGTCAGATAGTACATATTTTAAGCTTTGTCACAACTACTCAACTCTAACTCAGTAGCTAAAAATGTAGACAAAACATAAATGAGGGCTTCCCTGGTGGCGCAGTGGTTGAGAGTCCACCTGCCGATGCAGGGGACACAGGTTCGTGCCCCGGTCCGGGAGGATCCCACATGCCGCGGAGCGGCTAAGCCCGTGAGCCACGGCCACTGGGCCTGCGCGTCCGGAGCCTGTGCTCCGCAACAGGAGAGACCACAACAGTGAGAGGCCCGTGTACTGCAAAAATAAAAATAAAAATTAATAAATTAATGGGCGTGTTGGTGTTCCAATAAAATTTTCTTTATGGAAACGAAAGTTTAAATTTCATTTGTCACATACTATTATGCTTTAAAAATTTTTTTCAATCATTAAAAATGTAAAAAAAATCTTATTTGCTAAACACAGAATAACAGGCCAGAGGCTAAATTTGGGCCAGGTATCATAGTTTTCTGACAACTGGCTTATACCATTCATTTGTTTGTAGAAGAGAGGAGGGATTAAAAAAAATACTAAAAAGTTATAAAATTTTGAGTCACTGGTCCAAAAGCTTGGATTTCATGAGCTCCTAGACTACTACATGCCAAATAGTAAATACTCAGGTATTTTTTGATGGAAAATATATCAAAATTTGGTGACAACAGATTCTGGTGAGGAAGGAGGCAAGAACAGATGTAATATTTTAAGTTTTGGTGATTTAAAGTATTGTGTGGCCATTATCCATCACGAGAATTCTGGGAAAGGAGACCTGGAAAGCAGAGGCAGAAGATGTTTGTCTTTTGTGTTTGGCTGTGCTTCTACTCAGGACAAGGCATTAGCTGGTTTTGAACTGATTAGAATTCTCTGCTTAACCTCCATGGTATCCAGAGTTTCTGTGTAAACTGTTCTAGATCTCTCTCTTGGGCTGCATGATTCTCTTAGTGAAATATTTCCCATAGGCTCTTTATACCTTAATTAGCAAGTTCTGTGAGCTCCTTTCAGTTGGGAACTTCCCTTTGAAGTTTTTCCATTGGAGAAAGGACACAAGATTTTCCTCACAGAATTTTATTTTGTTACATCATCATCATCATCATCATCTTAAGGTACTGACATGAGAAGTCATGGCCACCAGGTGGAAAAGCAGGTAAAATAATTATTGCATTTATAAAGTTATTACCTTTTCTTTTCTTTTTTTTTTTTTGCGGTACGCAGGCCTCTCACTGTTGTGGCTTCTCCCGTTGCGGAGCACAGGCTCTGGACGCGCAGGCTCAGTGGCCATGGCTCACGGGCCCAGCTGCTCCGCTGCACGTGGGATCTTCCCAGACCAGGGTACGAACCCGCATCCCTTGTATCGGCAGGCGGACTCTCAACCACTGCGCCACCAGGGAAGCCCTATTACCTTTTCTAATTCGACTCCATCTTAGGCTTCCCCAAGGCCAAAGTGAAGACTGCCATTAGAGTCCCTTCCCTTATATTCTCTGCCTTTGCCTCCCAATCCCTTCACTAAGCTTGTGGACGATTCTCCTCCTCTTCTTCCTCCTCCTCATCATCCTCTTCCACCTCGTCCTCCTTTGTATTCATGAGCATTTATACCATTGAGACTTGTAGCTAATATGACTCATATCTGGAGTGAAATTTAAGTACTTTATTTCTTAATATATATACACTAATATGTTCCAAATGGAATAATCTGAAATATAACAGAGCAGATGAAAGGAAGCATATCAAATATGGCATTGGAGAAATTTATCTGCCAATTCTCATCCATGCAAATCATCTGTGAAAAAAAATGGGATGTCATTTTGGAGCAACCAAATAAAGAATCCAGTTTAAGCAATGGAGGAGCTGCATTTTGAGGGCTGTCACATGAACTGGGTCTTATAGGCTATTGCTTTCATAAGATAAGCAGACTTTTATTGTATAAGAAATCTATGGAATTCAGAACTATAGAGAAGTTGAAAAACTTCTAATTAAAAAATGGCATAGGGCTTCCCTGGTGGCGCAGTGGTTGAGAGTCCGCCTGCCGATGCAGGGGACGCGTGTTCGTGCCCTGGTCTGGGAAGATCCCACGTCCCGCGGAGCGCCTGAGCCCGTGAGCCATGGCCGCTGAGCCTGCGCGTCCAGAGCCTGTGCTCCGCAACGGGGGAGGCCACAACAGTGAGAGGCCTGCGTACCGCAAAAAAAAAAAAAAAAAAAAAAATGGCATAGGGGAATCCTACAGTCTGATTGGGTCAATTGCTTCCTGGCCTAGTTATGAATTAGAATTACTTATGCTTACTAATGGCATTACATAAAACATTAAAATATTTCTACAAGTCAAGGTTATGCAGGTTAATAAGAACAAGGTCTGCAAGCATCACTGAATACATTGTTTATAATATTTAAGCAACTATTCATGAGTAAAAGTAGGATAAATACAACATTATCATTGCAGTTCATGTTTTGTACATACGTTATGTTGGAATGGTTTCTAGCATTATTTTTGTTTCTTTAATTCTCCTAGTTGCTTATTATTATTTTAATTCTATTCTGGCCTGTTTTCTTATTTTTTTTTCTTTTCTTTCTTCAAGCCATTTTTTTCTGTGTTTACTTTTACATACATGCAAAAGAATTGAAGAATTTTTGTTAATTGGTTAGAACATTTTATTCTTAATGATTAAAATCAGAAGCAAAAATAATATAATCCTGAATATTATCCTCCCCTTCTTCCCAGCACCTGAAACAAGATAGAAAAAACAAAACACAGGATTGGAAGGCATAGAGACCTCATTTGGATCCTGACTCTCTTTCTACTTTTATTTCTAAAAACTTCATTCAAACTGATTTAACATCTAGTAATGTATACTTATTGTAGTTAAAATTGAGTGGTTACTCCTCTCATTAATTAATGCATTTATTTTGTCAATACATGTTTGTCGAATCCTTGGTGTGAAAAAGACCATATGCTCAGTACCTTCAATGATAAAAAAAAAAAAGATTCTAAAGCATGAGATCTGCCTTCAAGGGACTAAGAAAAGGTGGATGATATGGGTATATTTATATGTGATGCATAGCAATATAAAATGGAAATATGAATTCCTTAAAAGACAAAAAAGTAAATATTGATATAAAACCACCCAAATATCTGAGTAGATAACTCAGAATGGACTTTTGAGAGAAATGTCTTTTTATTTTGACCTTCAAGGATAGAATTCATAAAGACAAGGATTAGAGGGGAGAGGTAGATGAAAATATATTTATCTAGGATTCCAGGCAAGGAGAAGTTTATGTAAATGGATGAAGGTTGAGAAAAGAGAGCCAGTAAAGTACTATAAATTTATTCTGTAGAGGTACAAACATGGTTTATAGAGGTTACTCTTAGAGCTGTGATGAGGAGAGTGAAAACTCACAGAAATTGTGACATTAGAATGGTAAATTATATCAGTTCCATTTTCTCTCTGCCTCTAGCCAAGCATAATGCTGATAATTATAATAATAATATGAACACAATAGCAACAATTAACATTTTCAGTGCTTACTATATGCCAAATCCTGCTAATAAATTATAAATAAAACTCTAAGTTAAGTACTATAATTGATCCTATTTGATAGATGAATAATTTGAAGCATAGAGATATTAACCAGGTTCCTCAAAATAACATAGTGCCAAACAGGTAGAGCCAGGAATTAAAATATCATGCTTCAATCTCTTTGGTATCTGGAAAAAGAAGGAAATAAGTAAAGACGAGTGGAGTAATGATGCACATAACTGAAAACTGTGTCCCACAGTGTCCATAATTGAAAATGGAAGCCATCAACTTTCCTTGTTCTCTTTGTGCTTCTAATCTCAGCCAGAAACCTGATGGCAACCCTTTCCTCCTCCACCTCTCTGATTCCAATATTATCTATTCTACACATTCAAATCATTTATGAGAATTCCCTCCATTTGGTGCCTACCGTGACAACTTCACATTAGTTCCTGATTCTATCTTGCTTGACTTACTGTGAGAGGTATCTAACTAGTGTCCAGCCTCCAGTTTTCCTGATGTCTCCCCAACCAACTACCACTCCATAGAGCATTCTCCCTAAAATGCAATTCAACATGACACTCCACTGCAAAAACACACCTGTCATGTCCCTCAGAGCTGATGGAATAAAGTCTAAATTCCTTCCTCTGGCATAGAAGACGAGCTAACTAATAGGTCTCCTTTTTTGCCCTACTCTAATCTCCAGTCATATGTAGAGACTAACATGCTTTATTTTTTTCTAAGGAGCAAAATTCTTTCATATCTACAAACTTCACCATTCTCATGCTTTTGCCTGGATCCACCTGGTGAGCTATGACTTTCATTTAAAGACTCAAACCAGGGCTGACCTCCTTTATGAACCTTACCTGAACTCAGAGATCAAAACCTGTTTTTCTATTTGCAAATGTAGAACCCTATATTTTCTTTTAGTGGAGTACTTATAATACTCCAAAGATTCCTTCATTTAAATTCTGAGCTTACCTTTAAGATCTTTGAAGTCAGAAGCAATATCTTACAGTTACTGGCACTCTCAGGGGTCTTACACAGAGCCTGGCACCTACTGGAGTTTGAATAAATGAAGCATGAATGAATGAGGAGGGTTGTAGATGTAATTAGTAGATCCTGGCTCCAGCAGTTTACTCCCTCTACGAAGAAAGCAAGAAAAAAATATATAATTGAAGGAAAAAATAAAACAGAGGTCTCCCATCAAGCCTTTCCACTGTCCAATTTGTCATATAATTTAATTATATTCTGGGTCAAGGAAGCCACATAGGATAAGACAGAGAGTTTACATTGTATTTGTGACAGTGCCTGAGCTTTCATCTAATACTTGAAAGATGAAAGTCTGAATTAAAGCTTTCATCTAATACTTGAAAGATGAAAGTCTGAATTAGTTGAGAACTGTCACACACGCCTGTTCTGTGCTCCCAAAAAGATGCCTGGAAAGCCGGATTTGAGGGGGTGAGGGTGGGAGGCAGAGAGCAAGGCAAAGACAGAGGAAAGAGGGTGTGGGGATGACATGAGAGAAATCCAGGAGGGCAGGAAAGAAAATGCAAGATAATTAGCTGCCGTGATTAAAAGGTTTCACTTTCCAAATCATTTTTCCATCTAATGCACACCATGTGAAATGTTAAGATCTATTTCGAGGCTGAGTAATATGCTGTAGTACAAGATTTTGATAAATAATTATCTTCCTATTTTATCCATAAAAATATTAAGACAGATTCTTGTAATTATCATAACCAAGCACTACAGGGTGCTGGCTGGGCCTTGATGAATTGCCTTTTCCTGCCTAAGTGTTTGGCCTTGAGCCTCATGTATGAACACCTGGGGGCAGAAGCTGGCCCACCTCTTTCTCATTTTCTGATGTTCAAGCTTCACTCTTCCCTTAGGGAATGGGATTATGACAGGCACTTTATCTCAACACACTGAGTCTCCTATGAAATTGTCACTTTCTCTTGCCGCCTTGCTAGTTAGTTCAGTATCATGATGAGATATACAGAGTGACATCTTATACAGAAGCCAAGCCGGGAGACTTGTTTAGGGGAAGTGCACTACTGTACACACATTTCCGAAGAACAAGAAATCAAGGAGGACACAGGAAAGGCAATGAAGCTGGGCCATTTCACAATGAAAGTGGTTTGTTTGTATAACTCTTTGTGTGTTCACACATATCTCAGTTAATTTTCGCAAATTATCAAAGAATGCTATCATATGCCCCCCTTATTTTTATTGTTAGAAAAAATGAGGTTTTGGCAAAAGGCTGAGAAAGAAGCATTAATTTCTAGGCAGACTCCTTTTTGTGTGGTATAATAGCTTGTAAGTGAGCTTATGAAAGTGCCAACAGCCAAATGCTGGTGATAAAAAAATAATAATAATACATTTAGAGGATGAGTCCAGAACACCTAATTATTACCACATGAGCATTCTAATCCATGCATTTTGGGGAAATATTTTAATCACTGAAAACTCAAATTTTACTTAGTTAATTAGCAGCTGGCACATCAAATGATATATGATGCCAATTCTGGTATAAAACAGAACTTTAAAAATAACTTATGAGTAGGCAGGAAAAGCTTTTTAAGTAAATAAAGAGCAGTGAAATTCTTAAATTGGATTGAGGTTCAAAACATGTCGATTTAATCTAACTTCAGCAGAGAATTATGTCAACTATTCGAGGATCATTATCATCAGTGGACATTTTTTGCTCTTCCACTACTAATGGCTCCAATTGGCAATTAAGCAAAAAGGAGACAATTAGTATGAAATGTAATATTTCACTCTTGATTCAATATTTGTTGAGTTCAAGTCCATAAATAAGAAAATCTATTTCTTATAACTTTTTAACGTTGCAAACTTGATTTCTTGCTATTTATGGATATGGTTGAAATTCCCAACAACTAAGAACAGTAAACAAAAAAACAAAAACAAAAAAAAAAACTTTGGTAGGCACAAAGATAATCTGGATTTTCTTAAGATCTTATGTATGCTGGTCTTGCCAGCCTTTTACCCACAATGCAATGCTGCATATGCAAAATGAAAAAACAAAAAACAGATGGGAAACTAAGTTGTGCTAAACTAGGCATTCAGGGGGAAGCTAGCAGCAGTAGGTATGCCAAAAGCTACAGAAAAAACAAAAAGCCAACTTACAGAATTCGTGCCCCTAGAGCACATGGCACCTGCCTTCATAGTCGAAATGGAAAGGAAAATTGAAGAGAGAATCTAAATGTTCTTGGAATTACCAAAAGCAGAATCATGGGATCTCTCACTTTCATTTTTAACTAAAGGAATTACTTTACAAATTCTTTCTATAACATTTTCGTAAAGTTCTGAAAACACTACATTCTTGAAGATGCAACTCAGTTTTTAAATGATCTTAATTTGGTAGTGTGAAGATATGAAATTATTTTTTCCTGATAATTCTTTGGATAATACTCTGTGCATCTCAATTTCTTATCACTGTTTGATCAGTCAGGGGCTTCCATAGCAGATTTAGTCATTTAAAACACAACAAAAAACAAACTTTCATTCAAGTTAAAAATTCCAGTCAGTCACATATACACTCACCTATTCCTTTCTCTCAGCCCACTGCTATGTGTATGTTCATATGTATGTGTCTATGCACCTGTGTGTATGTGTATAATAGTGATGGATTCTGCTAGCTATTCTTCCTTTCTCCCCTCTTCTGTCTCAATCATCTAAGAGTAGGAGAAAATTTAGAGGTTACCTGATATACTTGACGGCCTATGTAACATCCTTTTTTGGCTGTTGCTTCTCTTTTGGTGGATGCTAATAATCATTGATGTCCTCTGTATGTCAGACAACAAATGGTAGCTTTCTAGTGGGAAGCATGTTTAGTTCTTCAGAGGTTGGTAGGGGAGTATACTCTTTGGTCATCTTAAGTAGGAGATTTACTCTGGCTTGACCTGCTCTAAACACAGCTGCCCTAAGATCGCCCCCATCTTCATTTCTAGCATCAGTGCTGGCTTTCATAGGATGAGATTATATCAGGATTATCTGTAGCCTGCCCAACTTCTTTACTGTTCAATTTAATAGTGCAAAATGCATGCACATTTTAAGCCAATCATGAGGATGCTAGCTCTGTTTTATAGATCACAATCTATTGGCTGTTGTAAGAAGTATGTCTAGAATAATATTCATAGAATTCAACACTTTCATTACTGAAGCCAAAAAAAGAAATGAAATATATAAATCATAAAATTAAAGATGATTAAGGAAAGCAGAAATGGTAATAAGAACAAAGCTAGACATTAACAATTAAATAGATTTTTTAAAGTAGGATTATTAAAATGTCCAAAACCCTTCTTTGACCAAACAAAAGAATATATAAATTAATTAGATTAATGTAATCAAAATGCAGAAAGTAAGGCCTCAGACAAATGCACCTTGACACTAAAATAGTCAAAAACTGATTTTTACAATATCATGCTAATAAATTTGAAACTTAAATGATGTATTATTTTAAGGTAATATTTGTTTTAAAATTTAATTTCCAAAATTATTTGTCAAAAATAAGTAATCCAGTAATGATTTTTATATGAAAAATTTCAACTTTCAACATATGATTTTCTCAATAATTTAATTTTATAAGTGAACAAAATGAGGAAAATAACCAGAATTTTTTGTTTTTGTAACACATATCAATACCTGACAGAGTACAGCAGACAAAAAAAAACCCCCAAGGCACAGAAATATCATTCTATTTTACATCTAAAGTGTGATGTAAATCTTAAGTTATACTTTACAAAATAGAGGAATTAACATAGTATGCAAAATAATGATACCTTCTGGTATATCAGTTAGGATTTTGCTCCAACTAGTATACAGAAATTGCTTTCTTCAAGGCCACTAATAACCTTCATTATATTTAATGCTCAATCATAAAGTATTATTTAGATAAAACAGTTGACCATGCTTTCCTCCTTGATTTACCATATCACTTGGATTTCAGGACACCATGCATTTTTGGCTTTTGTTCTGTCTCACTGGCTGCTGCTTCTCAGTTTATGTACTACTTTCTCAACTCTTTCAAACCTCTCAACATTGGAGAACTCCTGAGTTAGTTCTTATATCTCAACTCATCTCTGTCTGCCATTACTCTCTTAGTGACCTTCTCTAGTTGCATGCCATTAAACAATACACTTATATGCCCTGAAATCTAAAATTTATATCTCCAGCTCAGATTTTTTGCTGATATACGGATGTGTATATCCAGCAGCTTACTTGACTTTTACTTGTCATCTCCAAATGGATATTTAGTAGATATATAAAAATGCGTATGACTAAAACTGAATTCTGAATGTTTCCCCCCTTCCACTCAAAGGAAGTCTTCTAATCTAAGTTGATGACAATTCCATAATTCTAGCTGCACAGACCAAAAACCTTGAAGCCATCTGGCTCCACATTCGATTTACCGTGAAAATCTACTGATTCTTCCAAATTTTAGTATATCTAAAAGCCCACCACTGCTCATAACCTCTACCGCTAACACTTCCACCTGAGCCATCATTAATTTTCATTTAGCTGAGTGCACTAATTTTCTGACAGATATTCTTCTCACTATAATTGACCCCACTCCTTATAATTTGCTCCCCGAACAGCAGCCAGAGTTAATATCATAAATGAAAGTCAAATCATAGCTTCTGCTCAAAACTTTGCAACATCGGGATGGGGGAGAGGGAGGCACAAACTATTGAGTGTAAGATAGCCAATATTTTGTAATAACTGTAAATGGAAAGTGACCTTTAAAATTGTATTTAAAATTTAAAAAAAAACCCAACAACTCTGTAATCATTCTCTAGTTTACTCAGAGTCAACATCTTACAGAGGTATAAAATGCCCTACATGATACAGTTGCTATTTTCCCTTTCTCTTTTTGTCTGATATCATTTCATTATCTTTCACTCTTTTCCAGCCATATTGATCCTTTTCTGTTTCTCTGTAACACCAGGCGTATTCCAAGATGTCCCCCCTCTGCCTGGAAATATACTCTTCTGGATAATTCCTTCAATCTCTTCATATCTTTGCTCAAAACTTATTTCTTTTTATTTTCACAATAACGTGCCAATCATCAATTTATTTCCTTGCAATTGCAAATTCACCCTTCCTTGTTGGTTATAAGAAAATGAGGATGAGCTCTTTAAATATTTTCTCTTTGTTAGCTGGAATGTGTTAACCTTTGCAGGAGAGGGCACTGAAGAGACATTACAAGAGAAAGGTTTTTCTCCCTGCTTCCAGTATGCTGTCTCAGCAGCCTCCTGTAGGGCAAAGGACTGTTGCAGAGTTTGGCTCCTACAGCATGGGAGGCTTCTCCAGCTCCAACCTTCTGTAGCATAATAATTTTCTCCAGCACCTGGGATCCTGCAGAGCACTGTGTTCAGCTCAGCAGTATCAAGAACTTCTGACACTACCCTCAGGCAATTATATTTGGGAACATCTTTCCCACAAACCCAAAATGGTAGATTCCAGCAAGTTCCACCACCACACACCTCAGTGATTTCTCTGCTGTTCAGTGCATCACAGCCATGTGTCCTCAGACAATGTCTGAATTGCCCCTTTGTTGTGCTTACAACTACTCTATGATCAGCCATTCTATGTACATTGGATAGCACGTGAAAATTTGAGATTCACAATTTTGCTGTATCTCTGAAAAGTCTATTGTATTTTTACAGATTATTTTGTTTACCAACTTAGTAATTATTTAGCAAGATGGCCAAATATAAGTTTAGCAAAAAAAAGTGCATTGTTTTTCTGTAAATTATGTAGGAAATTCAGCAATAAGTAGAATGAATATATTTAAATGATGTAAAAATGAAAAAATAATAAAATTCCAGCAATCTGGGAAAATGAAGTTATGGAGAGAGAAAGAAAGAGACAGACAGAGACAGACAGTCACAGAAAATGAGGCTATGGAGACAACTTATTCTGAGCATTCTCTGCTTTCTATTATTCTTCAGACAGTTCTTTCAGAAGGCAATGGCCCAGAGCTGAAAACTAGACTTTTGTTGTTGTGATCAAAACCCAGTTGCCTGATACTGCCAATGTCTTATGTTGCTTTATGTAAAATTCTGGGTGGTGATTTAACACAGCTCTCTAAATAATTCCTCTCCTCTCTGAGTCCCTGATGCTCACTCTGACTCATGTCAGACTGAAGATGAGAGGCTTCTATATAAAAAAGATAGTTTATGAGTAGCAATCTTTCTATGGCAGCCATGTTAGGTATTGAAGGGGTCTCAATTAGGAGCTAAAATGCCAACAGGCATGGCCAGAGACTGCCTGTGAAATCATGGATCTCCACAGCTGTCAAAATTCCATCTAATCTGCTGCAGCCAAGACCCCCTCTAAAGCTTACTGAACTTCCCATTCATCTTGAGAAGAGTTCTAACCAAATTTGGAAGAAAGAAATAGGCCTATGTTAGGGAATAAATCAGCTTAGTATTCTCTTTTTTTCTCCTTTTCTTCCACCAAGTCTAAATAAACATATAGGTACATATCCTAGGTTTGAAAGAACAAGGTTATTCAGTGTGATATGTTCTATTAAATATTTAGAGGAATAGAAAATGTAAATCAAGTTAGTTATCCCACCAGCCTACCTGGCAAACATCAATAATTTATTATAGAGACAATATGAAGTGAACAGTCAGCAATTATCCAGTTAATGTGATCAGTCCAGGTAGGCGATGGGCCATGGCTGATTGAAACCTTACTAATAATAGGTAATAACGCTATTGTCAAATAGGCTGTGTGACATTAGTTATCTATCATTATGTTTGCCCAAATGAAGAGACTGATGCCATTTTGGATCTATTCATTTTTGCATATTTTAAAACATGACCAACATTAATCAATTTGCACAATCAGATTAAAAATTTTAAATGATAGTAAGATAACTGTGAAATTACCCCAATTTGGGCTTTGTTTAAAAAGCCATTGAATCAACAGGTAGATTTTGGGAGTTATTTCACTTGTTACTTTGGGAACCATCATCCTAATCGCTATCCACTTGGAAACTATGAGTACTAATTTTTTTGTGACCCATGCTTCCTAGAAAATAAATGTACCCTGCACCTTGACTTGACTGAAAGACCCAATCAGAATGAATCTTGAGGTTATTCTAGCTGCATGTTTTCAGATATAAATAAACTTGTTATTAAATTTTATAACAAATCTACCACTAATCAAGAAATCAATGATATTATAGGATATAATTTCTGAATATCTAGATTTATGATCAGAATAAGTGAAGAATCTGTTTTAAAAGATTTTTTTACACAATTGTAGCCTTTTAAAAAATATAGACCTCTGTAAATTAAGCCATTTACTTTGTATATTTGTGAAGGGCAAGGTTATATCAATAATTGAATATCAGTTCACACATGTAACTTTAATTCTTTTTTTTTTTTTTTTTTTTTTGCGGTACGCGGGCCTCTCACTGCTGTGGCCTCTCCCGTCGCGGAGCACAGGCTCCAGACGCGCAGGCTCAGCGGCCATGGCTCACGGGCCCAGCCGCTCCGCGGCATGTGGGATCTTCCCGGACCGGGGCACGAACCCGCGTCCCCTGCAACGGCAGGCGGACTCTCAACCACTGCGCCACCAGGGAAGCCCACACACATGGAACTTTAGATAAACTATATTTTCTTCTCTCTGTAACTCTCTTTCCTGTTTTGTATTTCTTCTTATTTCACACAAGTACTGGTCTCTGGTGTTTCTCAGCCCCTGTTTTAGTGCTGGAAACAGATTTCTTACCTTGATGAATGAGCTCTGCCAGAACTTATATACTTTGATGCCCTGGCACCCTTTGGAGTAATAATGAGAACTGCTGCTTCCTAATAGGTATTGCTGTTAACTCTAGTGAGAAAAGGGATTTTACAAGATGATTTATTGACTACACAAAATGATTCCAAAACGGATTTGCTGGCTGACAAGTAACAATAATATTACCAGTTGATATTAAACTTAAATAAATGGAAAGTTAATATAAAAAGATAATTTAAAACAAATATTTCTGTACTGACATATCCAAAATGAAAATACCTAAGCCCTATATCTTAATGGCTTGCAGGCTGGAAAATCAACTGCATTAATATAGGTAGCCAAATACCTGATGGTTTTGATAGCTCATAGATAACCTTGAGAGAATAATTATCTATAGATCTATCCATTTCCTTGCCTTGATTTTACTCATCCCAGCAGTCTCCAAAATTTGTATTCCTATACCAGTGATAATGGCATTTTGTAATCAGAATACAACATGAAATGCCATGTACTCATCTATTAAATGTCTTGAACTACAGCCCAGCCTTCAGAAATAAAATAAAATCTGATTATATTAAGCATATTGTAAAAAGGATATTATCTCTTTGCTCTATACAGGTGGAAGGAAAATAAGTTTAACTGCCCGCTGCATGATGTGTGGGTGGGTGTATCCTACTAAATTCTGGCAATAGAGTTATGAGGTGGGATATCTCTATCTCTATCTATCTATCTATCATAAATGTGGACCAAAATTCCAAGAGGAAAAACAATTTGTCCTGAATCCACAAAGCTATTAAATTTGGAATTAAAATCTAGGTCAGTCTAACTTTATAACCAATGCTCTTTCCATTATATTAATACAGGTATAAAAACTTTTGATTTATTATTGTGATTATTACTGACTTATTGTGGAAAGAAAACACGTATTTTACGTAAAAGCATATAATAAAAAAAAAATGTAAATCTGTTTGCTTACGACTTCTGTGGGATTCACCAGAAAACCAAAAATAAAAAACAAAAACAACATCAAGCATGTCCTTTCTGCACCAGGAAAGAATAAAAAAGCTTTTTTTTTAAATTAGAGTATAATTGCTTTACAATGTTGTGTTAGTTTCTGCTGTACAATGAAGTGAATCAGCTATACGTATACATATATCCCCTCCCTCTTGGACCTCCCTCCCCCCCCATTCCACCCATCTAGGTCATCACAAAGTGCCAAGCTGAGCTCCCTGAGCTATACAACAGGTTCCCACTAGCTATTTTACACAAAGCTTTTAAAGTATATTCTGTGAAGCAAAGTTCTTTGAAGATTTCTGAAAAGGAGAAGGTCTAGTGATTTAGACACTGAGTTCACCACTTCATGGTACCCCTTGTACCTTCTACCCAAAGATGCTGGTTGGTAAAAGACTTAACTCAAAATATGTTAAGATGGAATCACTGGTCACATATATACCCTTCATTTTAGAGATGAGGCATTTGAAGGGAATTATCTGAGCTTACCCAGACAGTTAGAGGGAGAGCTGGGACTCAAAGTTACGCTCCAGATTCCCTTAACGGAGCTCTTTGCACTTTACCAAACTGCTTTTCTGATATTTGACTAGCTTTGGAAATTGCAGATTCTAAAGGCTATGAATCCAAATGCTTGTGCATTTGGCTTTTCCTTTGTATATTTTATAATAGCTCAGTGGCTGTGGAGAAGGTAATCTACTTCTCAGTGTGCATGTTCTTTTACTACCGACAATAATCTACTGAGTTCTGGAGTTCCCGTAATATAAGCAACTCCCTTTGTGACTTTCAATTGCTGTAGGTCTATAATGGTTCTTGGCACTTTAATAATTAGTCTACAGGGAGCTATAATAGAGTAGGGCAACTGTTTTAATTAACTTAATCCCCAGAACGCGAGCTGACCATTAGACATCAAATCACATTTTAGCTCCAAGAGTATTTGAACTCTGAGGAAATCACACTTGTAACTACAATGGGGAAAACATTATCTTCTGTTATAAAACAATACAGCTGCAGCTGATTTGGCTTCACTGACCTCTGACACTGTGGTAAATGGAAGTCATTATTTCTATTGGAATGAATGTATAATGGAAACAGCTTAAAAGTTGGCATTGGGTAGTATAGAAATGATGTGTGCTGGCCTAATTCATGAGAAGGAAAAGACAAATAGAAGGGAAAGCCATTTTAAAACTTGCAGAGTGAATATTTTCAGCTGAGTAAAGAAATGCATGTTGCAAAGTGACTTAATTTGGCTCAAAAAGAACAATATTACAATAACGTGTTTTTATGCTCTAATAACTTACTTTATGTTATTTTTTTAAACTATAGGACTTTCTATTTTAGTCACTCATTTACTCAGACATCTTTATTATACATAAACTGCATATAGGGAAAATGCTAGGTGCAGAGGACATGAAGAAAAGTATTTGCAACCATAATAAAATCACAAGCTAGAGTTTACAAAGTATGTTTTCATCTACATAAAGGGATTTTGTTCTCACAACAAACCGAAGAGATTTTTTTCACTGGTTCATGTATTCCTTTCCACATTCCACATACAGCTGAAACATCTATTATTTAGGCAGGGTATTAGGCCCTGGGGCGTGGAAAGGAATAAGACACATAAGGTAACCTCCAAGAACTTAAAACAAAGTGGATAGGACAAGCAAGTAAAGGGGCAATTAAACGCTGTGTGATTAAGTTGGATACTAATGTTAATTATAGGGTGCTACAAGATGACATAGGAAGGACACACAGTCTTGAGATTCCAGAAGTTTTCATAGATGACATGAAATTTGGATTAAAAAGCTGAAGATCAGGCTTCCCTGGTGGCGCAGTGGTTGAGAGTCCGCCTGCCAATGCAGGGGACACGTGTTCGTGCCCCGGTCCGGGAAGATCCCACATGCCGCGGAGCGGCTGGGCCCCGAGCCATGGCCACTGAGCCTGCGCGTCCAGAGCCTGTGCTCTGCAACAGGAGAGGCCACAACGGTGAGATGCCCGCGTACAGCATTAAAAAAAAAAAAAAAAAAAAAAAAAAGCTGAAGATAGAGAGGCTGTAGTCAGACCTCGAGTTGGGTAAAGTTTTTCCAGGAAAAATTAGTAAATGTACAAGGACACGGATTCAAGAGATATTTTGCCTGATTTTTAATCTTAAAGAGGCTCTTGATGCCTGAATAGTGTGGAACAATTCTAAAGATACATTGAATTTTTTGAAAATATTACACTGCTTCTCAGATTTGTTGAAAACATACTTACTATGTGCATGCCTGATCCTAGGCATTTTCCACATGCAGTATATCATTTTCTTCTCCAAACAAACCTCTGAATTAAGATGATTCTACCTTAACACTTTAAAGCATGCTTTGTATTGACATGAATTACAGAATCATAGAGTCATAAAAAATCAGATATGGGAGAAACCTTTAAGTAACAGAATGCTTGAAGCCTTAATGGATTCTTACTATTTCTGACAAGTCTTCATTTAGTATAAATTAGAATATCTCTATTATACTATTAAGAATATTCATTCCAGTTTTGAGCATCTTCAGCATTTGTTAAAATTTTCTTTGGCTTTCCACCCATCTTCCCAAACACTACTTCTGAAGTCACTTAAGTAAATCTAACCTCTCTTCAAGAGTAGTTACAGTCATTTCCCTTTATCAGTGGGGGATACTATCCAAGACCCCCAGTGGATGTCTGAAAACATGGATAGTACTGAACCTTATATATACTTTATTTTTCTATACATACATACCTATAATAAAGTCTGATTTATAAATTAGACACAGTAAGAAATTAACAACAATAACATAATAAAATAGAACAATTATAACAATATATCATAATAAAAGGTATGTGATTGTGGTTTCTTTCAAAGTATCTTATTGTTTCGTACTCACACTTCTTGTGATGGTGTAAGATGATCAAATGCCTACATGATGAGGTGAAATGAGGTGAATGAAGCAGGCATTGTGATGTAGCACTAGGCTACTTCAGTTGGCAGTTCCGCACCTGTGGACTTGATCTGTGATTGGTTGAATGCACAGATGCAGAACCCGCAATTACACAGGGCTGACTGTACTACACCATTTTATATGAGACTTGAGCATCCACGGGTTTTGTTATGCATGGGAAGTTCTGGAGCAAACCCCCCATGGATACTGATCTTCTGATAACACATTAGAAGGAGGACTGTCTGCATTGGGTGATCCTGGATCATTGAGCCATAATGATGTCAATGATTTGATGTCAGGAGCAGATGATGTTGATGGTTGGGGAATCCCAGTGGGGCAGAAGTGGGACAGTGGGACATTTTATCACAGAACTCAGAATGGCATGCAAATTAAAACTTATAAGTTATTTATTTCTGGAATGTTCCATTTACTATTTTTGGACCTCCGTTGACATCAGATAACAGAAACCGTGGAAAGCAAAACCAAGAATGGGGTGGGGGGGGATTTGAATTTCTGAAGCTGTATCTCAGGCTCCTTATAAATCTTACATTTATTTATTTGTTTTATTTTTTTAGACATTTATTGGCCTTATACTTCTTAAAGTTTTTTGTCCCCTGAATATTTTAATTAATTTATTTACTTTTGCTGTGTTGGATCTTCATTTCTGTGTGAGGGCTTTCTCTAGTTGTGGCAAGTGGGGGCCATTCTTCATCGCAGTGCGCGGGCCTGTCACTATCGCAGCCTCTCTTGTTGCGGAGCACGGGATCCAGACGCGCAGGCTCGGTAGTTGTGGCTCACGGGCCTAGTTGCTTGGCGGCATGTGGGACCTTCCAGGACCCGTGTCCCTGCATTGGCAGGCAGATTCTCAACCACTGCGCCACCAGGGAAGCCCATAAATCTTACATTTAAGGTCAGCATATAACCATATAACCACAGGAGCCTTGTTATAGTTAAGCAGTTAGGTTATAAAATTAGGAAGTAGACTAACTTTGCTTTCAAGGGTTGTACTACCAGCAGGTGAGACAAACCTATAAAATATTGACTCTAATGCTAGGCAGAGTGATGTGTGCACCAAAAGTAAATGGAACGTGCCACCAGAACTCAAATCAAAGATCCAAATGTTCTCACCCAGATATTACAGATGTTAGAAAGGAAAAGGTAATTTAGGTGAGCCTTACAGAATGGGAAGGCCAGGCCCAGAGTGAAGTGAATGGAAATCTAGGATAAGAATAGCTATGTGCACAGCCTGTTCAGTGTTTATAATGACATGTTTGTTGCAGGGTGTTTACAATAATGCAGGAGGGGATAGGATTAGAAAAGGATTATGAGTGTAAAGTCATGAAAAAAAATCGTGAGCTTCCAAACAAAACAGAGAGAGAATGTTCTAATACATAATATCACTTATATGTGGAATCTAAAAAATAATACAAAGGAATCTGTATACAAAACAGAAACAGACTCACAGACATAGAAAACGAAATTATGGTTACCAAAGGTGGAGGAAAGTGACAAATTAGGAGTATGGAGTTAACAGATACAAATTTATACATAAAATAGGTAAGCCACAAGGATTTATTGTATAGCACAGGGAACTATATCCAATACCTTGTAGCCACCTATAATGGAATATAATACACACACACAAAAAAAAAAACAGAATCATGATACTGTACACCTGAAACTAATGCAGTATTGTAAATCAACTATGCTTCAAAAATTAAAAAAAAAAAAAAAAACAGAGAGAGATCTACTGCACAGAAGTGAGTAATCAATATATATCCTTCCTCCCTGGAACTTTATAAAGGAGAGAATGACTGTGCTGACCAATTAATCTCTTCTATTTTAATACAATGCTTCTTTACAAGTTTGTTTTCTGAAGTAAGATACGGACTTTGGTTTTTTTAAGGTAATCTCTGCACTATTATCAGTTTATCCTGTTGGAATTTTGGCTTCCTCATAAAATCCCAGAAGTTCTTTATATGGTACCTAGAAGCATAACCCCAAATCTCCCGATGAATGCTCCCAAAGTATTCTTAAAAACAGTTTAATATTAAACTGTTAAAATAGCTACTAAAATGGTTAAAGCATTTTTAACATTTTGAAGCAGTCTCTTAATATTTGGAGTTCTATGTTCCCAAATACTGTTATCCAAGACATAGTCATGCTTCCATAGATTTTAGTTTCAGCTAGGATAGCATAATGATATAATGTTTCCAGATGCATCCATAAGAGAGAGAAAGCAATAACCAAAAAACTCTCTCCCCTGGCATCAGTGACCCTCTGGCCAGACACCCCATCTTCCCTTCTATCTTGGTCTGTTTTCAATTTGGGCAATACTAAGTGCAGCAACGTCCATCATTGCAAATCATTGAAATTGTTGGAATAATCTTTGTTTCAAGGACTCACAGGGACCTTTGCATTCTGAATTAGGATTACAGATAATCATTAGAAGAATAAAAAAGGCTATATCCAATCAAACTTGTATATATGCTCTACCTGAGCAAACTATATAAAGATCATTATGATACTAGTTTCCAGCACCATTCCCAGGTAATACATTAAAACTGACCAAACACCCTCTTCCTTTAGGAGACAATGCATAAGGTCCAACTGACTATGTACCCATCAATCTGGTGTCTCCACATTCATTTATTCTAATCACTCAATAAATATGTATTGAATGTCTGTTATGTGTCAGGAATGGTCCTAGGTTCTAAGAATACCTCAGCGATAAAATCAGGCAGTAATCTCTGTTTTGGGGGAGACAAATAGCAACCAATAAATAATAGATAATAAAATATGTTAAGAGGTTATAATGCTGTGGCAAAATAGATCTGGGAAGAGAATTAAGGAGTCTAGGGCAGAGGTTAAAATTGGTGGATGCTATCAGTCTCACTGAGAAAATGACGTAGGCACGCTTTGAAAGAGGGAAAAGATGGACCAACAAGGGAATCTGAGGGAATATTCAATGCCAAGGCCTGAGGCAGAGAGAGGATTCCAGAAGGCTTATAGTTCTAGCATGTAGTGATCATGGAGGAGAGAAATAAGAGGTGACATTAGGAAGAAAAGAGGGACCAGATTGTGTCCAGCTGTGTAAGGCATTGTAAAGACTTGGGCTGTTACTTTTGGCAAAAAGGTTGGCATCAAAGAGTATGAAACAGATGAATGTCTTACTTTTTAAAAGAAACATTTGGGGCTTCCCTGGTGGTGCAGTGGTTGAGAGTCCGCCTGCCGATGCAGGGGACACGGGTTTGTGCCCGGGTCCGGGAAGATCCCACAGGCCGCGGAGCGGCTGGGCCCGTGAACCATGGCCGCTGAGCCTGCGCGTCCGGAGCCTGTGCTCCGCAACGGGAGAGGCCACAATAGTGAGAGGCCGGCATACCTCAAAAAAAAAAAAAAAAAAAAAAAAAAAAACATTTGGCCTCTGTGTTGAGAAGGGCCAGGAAAGGAGAAAGGATACAAACTGGGAGACCAATTAGGAGACTATTGCGATAATCCAGAAAGTGATAGCAATGGGATTAGAGAGAAGTGTTCTGAGTCTATTGAAGTAGAGACAATGTGATTTCTTAACTGATTGATGTGGTGTATGAGAAAAAGAAGAGTCAAGGATGTCTCCAAGGTTTTGACTGAACATCTGGAAGGACAGGATTGATATTAACTGAGTTGAGAAAGTTAGACTGTAGATACAGCAGGTTTTGGAAATGGACAGGAGCATGCTCTAGATACCACTTTTCCAGTTTTCCAGAGCCTCTGCACAATCACTCCCATGTCAACCTGTAATGTCTGAACCCTATTCCTTCAAAGGTCCTGATTAGATCATTTGAAAAAACTAAATTTGAGAGTTCCACCGAACTAACAAGAAAATGCATCTTGAAAACTCCTATTGCCTCAGGTTGAATGATACCTTCATACTGTCCACAGATCTCTATTCAAATGAGCAACGTAAAAACTAAATATCTTAGACCAACTATCAAGTGAGAGCTGTGCTAAAATAAGCTGGGCGGTTTGGAAAGTCAGAATCTCAAAACGACATCTAAACCATACTATGGGTGTAGCTTCCTACCTTGACCCTGAACCAATCCAGGAGTGCCAACTTATCCCTTAGGTTCAGTAGGTAAGATGCCATAGCATCTTAGGACCCGTGATAAGTTTAAAGGTGCACAAGAATGCTTTAATTTATGGTAAAATCAGAAAAATAAATTAATATAACCAGACTGGATTACATTCACCTTTACATGAAAACAATCATAAAATGCAAGTTTATTGTTTAGTTGAAGAAACGACCCACAAACACAAAAATGACTAAGACCCAGGAAAGTCGTATTGTGACCCAGAGGTCCAGATCGAATTATGATTCTATTCCATACTTACAGTCACCCGGTATTATTGAGTTTATTCTTTTGCAGCAGAACACCCAACTCTATATCATCAGAGATCTGAAACTCCGTTTATCAAACTATTCCTTCAGACAGATATTTGTTTATAAAGATGATACACTTGGTTTCTGAATATTGTCTATAAACTCTTGATTGCAGTACACTATTTCTTTGAAATTAAACATTAGGGAAGTACAGAGAAACATAATAATATTTTTTCTTTCAAAAGCCAATGTGTTTCTCCTTTTTAAAGAAATTCTTTTTTGATATTCTCTTTTAAGAGTTGAATCTTGGAAATATGATTCAATAATCAAGGGAAATAATTACATAAAAGTGCTGGACTAGGGCAATCTAAAACAGCAGATAAATGTAATCCCATACTGGCAAAGCTATATTTTACTTACTTTTAGGAGTCTGAAAAGGATTGATGGACAATAGCACAAATGAAAAGCAAAATGAAACAGCAGTGGCAAATCTGTTTCTTTCTGCAAAGTGAGCCAAAAAAGATTTTTGATGGATTAAGAAAAGGCTGGCCACTCTACAGTCACAGCTGGAATACTTAACTAAAAACAATAATAAAACTAGGCAACTCTTCTGATTCACTGAGAACTATCTTTTGTATGTAAAGTTTTGGTTTTGTTTTGTTTGCCTGCTTGTTAGTGCATGGAAGGCAACGTGGAGACTTAAGGCATGAGGCCATTTGATGAACTTTCTAGAGATACTTGCAATGGACGATCCAGTGATTAAAATGCCCTTGAATGCTCATTCTAGGCACCTAGGAAGGCCTGGAACAATGTCCTGGGCTAAGGTTCTGGGAGTTGGGGTAGGAAGGTAAGAGTACGCTGGCATTGCTGTGTGGCAGTGGAGCATGCTTGAGATATTTATGAAATACCAGGGCTCAGAACCAAGAAGAAGGACCAGAATGAGAGTCGTTGTAAGGTCCAAAATTAGTGAGCAAGAGATCGATGCTTTAAATACAAAATTGCTGCCTGAACTGATAGAATCGAGGACAAAAAATATCCCTCAGAGCCATGCATTTACCTACAATCTTTCTTTCTACTCCTTCCTCCTTTTCTCTCCCTCTTTTCCACTGTGAGAGGCAATTTAACCTGATGAATAAGAAAGTTGACTGAATAGTTTTAAACCTAAGTTCTGACTCTTCCTGGCCTTGTACTGTTACCTAACCAGTATGAACTTCCCACTATAGCCCATTCATTAAATAGGCATAAAAAGTAAACACCTCATACGTTTGTTTTGAAGTTTAAATTTGATCATTTATAATCAGCACAGAACTTGACATAGTACAAATGCTAAGCAAATATTAATTATTTTTATTACTTTTATGTTCTTTGACAAGAAAATGCCAGAGTTTGCAAACAAGATATTACAAAATTTAAAGTTTACTTTCACATGGGAGTTAATCTTTGTGTCTTTACCTCTCTTAAATTTCCCATTCAACTCTTTTGAACCTACTAGTATTTATTGGAAATAATCTTTAAATTCTAATGACTCCAATTTTCTTAGTTACTCTCCAGGAAACAATGTATAATTTTTGCCGATATTCACTCGGTCTCTCTTTCTGTCATCCACTTTAATAGATTTAAAATCCTTTAACAATCAGGTAGTTTGTTTTCCCATAAACCATCATTATAATAAATATCCCCAAATGGCTGAATTGGCATTTCTTTCATTAAAAAAATAGTATTTGAAGATGAATACCAAGTAGACTAATAACCACATGGCACAATGTGGTTAAATTTAATAATCTATCTTTAAAAAAAAATCACTCTGAAATTGCTGTAGTACTGCTGTGGTACATCTATTCTTCTTATAATTCAATTCTAATGCTTCTATTCATTGAAAACTTTAGAACTAAAATTTTTGATGAAAATAGGATAAAATGCTCTGCCTCATTGTTTAATAGCACATAAAAGGAAGATGAGCTATGTATAGCTGATTCACTTTGTTATAAAGCAGAAAGTAACACACCATTGTAAAGCAATTATACTCCAATAAAGATGTTAAAAAAAAAAAGAAGATGAACTGAGGAAAAAAAATGCAATCTGTCTTTCAAATATGAGCTGCAAGACAGAAAATGATGCTGGGCCATAGAAGTTCCTAGACACTATTTCTTTTTCTTTAGCCAACACTTGGCATTTTAGTTCTATGTCTGTGACTGGACTTTAGGACTACTTTATTCATCTCAGTATTCTTTCTTGCACATTCTCCTCACTTTTTTCTCGCAGTTCCTGGCACTAATGTGCCCTTAGGAAATGTCTTGAATGTATGAATTATTGTGATTCATTTGAGCTTATTTAGGGAGTAAAAATTATGTGTAGGCCCTATGTTAAGAGTTGGGCATAAGACAAAGAACAAAACAGATCAAATCCCTGTCCTCAATGTGCTTCTATCGTCATAATGATACAGTCATAGAATTTGTGACAGTAAGTAGCATCCAGCCAGCAGGGGTATGCCCAGGCCTGAGTGTAAGGAGAGTCTGTCATGAAGCTCTAAGATTCTGGGACCCATGAAGGTTTTCTCTGGAATGGGCAAAATACACTCTTATTATGCTGTTTCCCTTTCACATATGGAGTTTTTTGGGAGGAAAAACACAACTGTCAAATAATTCAATTTCTATCTCCAAGGGGCAAAGGTTCAAATTGTAAAGCTTCTGCCCAGCTGGTGCAGAATGAAAGAGTGACTCCTTATATTGGGGGTGGGGAGCGTTGATGGCTCCAAGGTTTTGAAAAAAGTATTACAAATAAAGACTAAAATTAAAATTTCCAGTGCACAGGCTGAAAATGAATATGGAAAAGGAGAAGTATAAAGAATGGAACTAAAACTACTCTGTGAGGTAATGTGAAAGATATACTCTATTTGTGGTCCATAGGAATGTCTGTGGATTACATGATCTTTGAAAAAATAGTTATCTTCTTTATATGGTTTCACAAGGTATTTGTAGTATATACGTAAATGCAAGTGTGTGTGCTTTGCTCAATAATTAAAAGTTGCCAGAAGAAATTTTTTTAAAAGGCACATACTTTCACCTCACACTGGCTACAGTACTTCTAGTGGGATTGGACCCTGTGTTAGTATTCTGCAGAGAAACAGAACAGATAGGATATGAATATCTCTATCTCTGTCTCTATCTCTATCATCTCTATCCCTCTATCTCTCTGAAAGAGAGAAAAACAGAGAGACAGGTAGACAGATAGATAGAGACAGAAAGAGAAGAGAGAGAGGAGAGAGAGAGAGAAATTTATTATAAGGAATTGATTGGCTCTTATGATTATGGAGGCTAAGAAGTCCCTAAATCTGTAGTTCTGGTCTGAGTCCAAAGACTTGAGAAGACGGAGAAGCCAATGGTTTAAGGTCCAGTCCAAGTCCAAAGATAATACAAGGCCACTGTCCCAGCACGAAGAGAGTCAGGCAGAGAAAGTGATTTGTCTTACTTTGCTTTTTGGTTTTATTCGGGCCTTCAATGGATTAGATGAAGCCTGCCCACACTGGACGGGCAATCTGCTTTACTCAGTCTTCAAATTTAAATGTTAATTTCCTCTATAGACACCCTCACAGACCCAGAATAATGTTTTGCCAAATATCTGGTGCTCTGTGGCCCAGTCAAGTTGACACATAAAATTAAACATCACAGACCCACTCCTGGACTACTCTGATAAAGCCCTATGGGATGTTGAGAATAATCCCTCAGAGACCAAACAGTGTACTCTGTGGATTATTATGTGCCATTGTCTGGGTGAAGTGAGTGGTGGGGATCCTAGAGGGATACGATGTTCTATGTGTAGACGTTGAGATGCTCCAAAGAGGGGAGGGATTGGCAATATCAAAAATTAAAGAAGAGGTTTCTCTCTCTCTCTCTCTCTCTCTCTCTCTTTCTGCCACTCATGCACACTAGTCATGTATTAGTGGAATAGTAGAAAATTTTGAGACTGAGACATAAGTATGTGAGGCCTTTTTGTGTCACCTCTCTGCTAAGGACAGTAATCACAGCCATATTTCATCAGAGGAAGATCCATGTTCCTGGAGAGGGTCTGGAACAGGGTACAGGAAGCAAAACAGAGGTAAAAGTGAGACTTGGGCAAGGATGCTTGTAACTCTATGAACTATCTCTGGAGCAGATAAAATACAAATCTTTCCCACCTAAATATTAGAATGAGAACATAACCTATAATAGATATGTATGGGCACGTTGGTGTTAGAAAAGATAGACATCTGAACTCATTTGAAAAGTCCATTGGCTTGTTCTGAAAGATAATCAGTACTTGGTTCCTTACCAAAACTTCTCTGACATCAAGCAAATGCACAGCTCATGTTTATCTAGATAAAAGCTGAATCTATGCCTGTAGGTTTAATATTACCTGTCAGTGAAGGTCCTCTTAAAATAAATATAAAAATAATGAACTATGTCTTGCTTCTTCTTTTTTTAAATTTATTTATTTATGTCTGTGTTGGGTCTTCATTGCTGTGCACGGGCTTTCTTTAGTTGTGGTGAGCAGGGGCTACTCTTTGTTACAGTGAGCGGGCTTCTCATTGTCGTGGCTTCTCTTGTTGCAGAGCACGGGCTCTACGCGTGCAGGCTTCAGTAGTTGTGGCATGTGGGCTCAGTAGTTATGGCTTGTGGGCTCTAGAGCTCAGGCTCAGTAGTTGTGGCTCACGGGCTTAGTTGCTCCGTGGCATGTGGGATCTTCCCAGGCCAGGGCTTGAACCC
The DNA here is from genome assembly GCF_964270905.1 of Leucopleurus acutus. Classification (NCBI taxonomy): domain Eukaryota; kingdom Metazoa; phylum Chordata; class Mammalia; order Artiodactyla; family Delphinidae; genus Leucopleurus; species Leucopleurus acutus. The sequence goes on from NC_139146.1 coordinate 54,435,366, forward strand.
GTGTCCCCTGCATTAGCAGGCAGATTCTTAACCACTGCACCACCAGGGAAGCCCTGTCTTGCTTCTTTTAAAAAACCTAAATTATTACTGTGTCTTTTGCCTTCTGTGAAGCCCCACCACTTAGCACAGTGCCTGGACCACTGCATGCATCTCCATTGAAGAAATGCACAAAGTTGCCGGGCCAGAGTCTTTGATGTTTTACATCTGCTCAAGGAACTTGCTTTTTTGAAAGAATTCTATTATCAATGCTTTTGCAAAGAAAAATGAAACTGTTGGGTCAGGAATTGTTTATCTAATCTATCTTTCATGATTATCTGGATATTTTAAAGGAAAGTAGGCCTGAAGGAAGAAGTAAAGAGTATTTTCCTCTGAGAACAAGGCATACTTCGTTCAAAATATACTTGGCTTTTAGCCAGGCTTTCCAGACTTTCACTTATCTTTACTTAAATTCAAGTGTGTGACTGAAGATAAAGGTCACTTTAGGTCTTTCCTGGTGGCGCAGTGGTTGAGAGTCTGCCTGCCGATGCAGGGGACACGGGTTCGTGCCCCGGTCTGGGAAGATCCCACATGCCGCCACAACAGTGAGAGGCCCGCGTACTGCCAAAAAAAAAAAAAAAAAAAGGTCACTTTATTTACCAAAACCAAAATGTCAACAAATAAGCATTCTCTCTCCTGCTTTCCTCAAATCAGCATGCATGGAAGAGAACACAATGCTTTAGGACCTTCTCCACAGAGATATTGAATGGAAGCTTTAATCCATACAAAATATGTTAATTCCTGGTCTATTTAGCCCATGGGAACAGAAAGGATAATGTGTCAGGAATCAAAATCTTGCATCCTAAATAATCCTTTCATAAGTCTTACAGAGCAGGAATCCCTAGGAATAATTGAAGTGATCCTGGAAGATCTGGCCCGAGAAGTAGGACACGAGTTCTGAGGGCATCAGTGCTATTAAGTGTACGTATAACTGTAGAAAAACTGCTTTGACCCTCTGGCCCTCACATTTAACGACCTACCTGAAAATTGGTGATAGAAACTTATCTTAAGACTGATTGCTGTAAAATGGAGCTGGATACTGGAAATGGTGGGAATTCAATAACTTACAAAAGCTAAAAAATATCATATGCAATTGAATTTTAATGATAATGATCGTGATGATGTGATTATACTAACTGTGAGTGTGGACAGTTTTTTTTATTGGAGTATAGTTGATTTACAATGTTGTGTTAGTTTCAGGTGTACAGCAAAGTGAATCAGTTATACATATACACATATCCACTCTTTTTTAGATTCTTGTCCCATATAGGCCATTACAGAGTATTGAGTAGAGTTCCCTGTACTATACAGTAGGTCGTTACTAGCTACCTATTTTATATATAGTAGTGAGTGTGGACACTTTTGATGAAGCTTCTGTGTCCTTGCTGATGTGTGCACAGTGGGACACGTCCATGAATTCTGCCATTCTGGAACCACTTTTTTTTTTTTGGAACCACTTTTTTGAACCCCTATTATGTGCCAGGCACTGTGATATGGGCTGTACAATGTAGTAGTAATAAACTGTTACAACTGTTATAGAGAGAATCTATGTTTGAACTTGGGAAACCAATGGGAAATAATATTAGAATGTAAGCAGTATTGTGATATAAAGCACAGGGGGTTGGGGACTGCCTAGGAGATGCCCTGAACCCAGGCATCCAGGAGGAAGACAACCAGCAGAAGGGATTGACTGTTGCAGGATGGTTGCCTGTGTTGTTAGAAGTTGAGTTTCAATTATTAGAGAAAGACTGATAAGTAAAATTTCAAGTGTAACTTCCATTTTTCTGGCTTTTATGGGAGGTAATAACTAAATTTCTCTTTATTACCAAAAGTGTGTAATTTATTTAATATTAAGCATCTACGATAAGTAGGAATTTGGAGATCAGCTGCTATTTATTAACTGGGCACTGTTTTATGCTTAAATATGCTCTTTCATTTAATCTTAAAAGCCAAAGTGTGTGTTAAGCTTTATAGGTGCAACCAAAAAATGGGAAAAACAGTTGAGATTCCTGAGGATTAGGTACTTTGTCCAAAGACACTCGAGTCGTAGTTGTTGGAACTGTGATATAAATCTAAGTGTGTCTTCCTCTGACATTTATACTCTCTTCCCCACCTCATGCTAAATGATAGTAGTAGAAAGCTTGTTCACATCAATGTAACTTGTTTTCTTATAGAATTCAAAATCTTAATCTTAAGTGACAAAGATTTGCATTAGAATGTTAATAATCATCTCCAATTAAATAAAAAGGAGTGGTATTCTTATGATACTTCAGTTGTTTAAATTTCACATCCATAGTTCACTTAAAACAATCTCTCAGAGACAGATGTTTAGAGCTTCACTTTAAGTGGACTCTGTTGCCACATAATCCTTGGTCCAAGTCATAAACAGAGCTGGTAAAACTTCTTATAGAAATAGAAATGGCTTATTTAAGCTTTTAAGAGCTTTCAGAGACAGTGAAGAGTCTTTGGATTCCTGCCTAGTTAAATATGTTTTTATAAGCACCCTAGAAGTTTCTATAGTATTTTTTCAGTCCCGAGGAATATAATTGAAAGGATCAATTCATTTTTTAGTATAGTATGTGTCTTAACTCATGAAGAGTCCAAATAAAATGACCTCACTTTTCTTGCCTGCAGAGAGAAAGAAATTTGCTCCATAGTGGGAACTCTAATCCAAGTTTTGTCAAATTGTTGACAAAACAGATTTTCTTGTTATCCATTGTGTGTAAAGTCTGGCCTTACTTCTCTAATAACTCCCTTATTTGTTTGTAGTCATAATTGATTTTGCTTTTAATTCAGTAATTCATTCAACTGTTCTGTGTACTGGGAATACACTGGTAAAAACAAAACGTACGGGTTCCTGTTCTCTTGGATCATACTTTCTGGTGGGGGGGGGGCAGTTTTAGGGAGAAATTATAAGCAATAAATAAGTTAACTTCAGATATATTTTATGAAACTGATAATCAATTTTCTTCAGTAGGATAGTTCAAATCCATCACCATATACTCTGAAAGAATACATTTTCTTTTCTACATATCAACAACTTAATGTATTTTTTAAATATTGTACCTGTTCAGTGACTGTGTTTATCTGGTTAGCCCTTACTAGGACTTTTGTCCTGTAAGAGAACAGGGTCCTCAAGAAATGAAGCACACAGTGACTGTTTTATAGGGTATAAAAGGTACAAAACATCAGTTGAAATGCTAGAGTCCGTGGAATGGTGCTGGGAGGGAACAGCTTGCCCTAGCCATATAGGTGGGCACTGTGACAGGGCTCTTGTCTTAGAGCATCATTGGTTAATTGCACTTTACAAAAATGGTCACAGCAAAATATCTAGTGTTACATAGTCTTTCAGAACTTCGATACTCTTCCCATCAAAAGGTGAATTCTGAATGTTGTCCCCTCAAAAAGGAATCATATATGGTGTCATGCATCGTGTGGTAGAAGTGACACTTCATGGATTCCATGGCTAACAAAAAGTGATGCAGCTTCTAGCTGGTTCTCCTTCTCTTTTGGGATCTGACCTTGAGATCCATGAGCTGACATATAGGTGCACATCTATCATGAAGTTTACATATTAAAGAAGCCACACAGCATTAGAAAGAGATGTCCAAGTAGCCCCTCAAATTTCAGTACCTGATCATTTGAGTCTTCTTAGTGTCAACCACTAGAAATATAAGTGAACAAACCAGCCTCAGCCTTCTAGCTGAGCTGGCTCATGCCATGTGGAACAGAGATGAGCTATCTCCACAGAGTTTTGCCCAAATTATAGATTAGTGAGCAAAATAAATGCCATTGTTTCAGACTACTCAGATATGTGGCAGTTAGTTACACAGCACTGCAACTGAAACACTTATATACGTACAAATCAAGAGATAGCACCATGTGACATGTTACAGAAACTTAATATGTCCTACGTAACTGAATGGGACAGTTAGAGATTTGCCTTGACTATTGAATGTGCTTGTTCTTAGACACACAAAAAATGTACCCCAAACAGATTTCTAGAACACTTTTTTGTTCCTCTGAGTAACTGTCTTTTGAAATAGAAAAATCAGAAGTAGGAAATGCATTTTTGCTTTGCAGTCATTGTCTTTGTGTCATTTTTCTTGGCAAAATTCAAGCAAAATACTAACTGGTATTTTTAAAACATTTGTGCTCTATACATCATAAACTGATTAAAAAAATATTGGGTTGGCCAAAAGGTTCGTTTGGGTTTTTCCGTTAACATTTTACAGAAAATCCCAAATGAACTTTTTGGCCAACCCAATAAAAAGGATAGTGAATATGGAAAATTGAAGGATTTGGCTCTAATTTTTTTGCCCTGCTTTAATCCATATCCTTTGTCATATAACTTTCCAGTGTCAAACCATTATGGACAAGATCTACCTCACCTCTTGAATCCGAACTTGGTTTTGTGACTCATGACCAGTGGATGTGAGTAGACTTGAAGTCATGAAGAGGCTTAAAAACACACTTATATAATTTGCTTGTGCATTTGTGTTTCTACCATTTTCATTAAAACATGACTGAGGTTACATGTAGGAGGTTGGAGATATGTGTAGAAGAGCTGAAAATGCCAATAGCACAGTCACCCAAGGAAGGACAGTCTAAATCAATTGACAGCTAGCCAACCCAGGCATGGAACTGAACTGGGCAGGGATTGAAAGTGACACCCAATCAAGGTCAATATATATCTCTTGCTCTCAGACTCATGAGGTTATTAAAAACATTGTTGAATCCTGCTGAGTTTCAGCATGGTTGTGATATGCATCACTGACACAATTAATATAGTATGTATTAAATTTCAACAAATGGCTTTAACATTACCATGGGGAAGAAAGTTATGCATGTGTAAGAATGGAATTTGTACTTGAGCAGTAATTAAACAATGCCTTTTTGGTGTCTATATTTGTATTTCAGATACCTCAAAACATCTTGTAGTGTCATAAGTAGTACAATGGTGTTAGAGAAAGAATAATTCACTCAGGATTGCAATGTGCAGAAGATTACAGAAAAACATGAAACTGAATAGGATACAAAGTAATGGGAGCAACCACTAAAAAAATTTAAAGGAATAACTGATATGCTAAGCAAGGAGAGAAAATGGAATCATACAAAATGATCAGTTAAAACCAAAAAATGCAGAAAAGAAAGGAAGACAAAAATAGGAACAAAGAACAAGGGCAACAAATAGAAAACAGTAACAAATATGGTAGATATCTAACTATATTAATAATCACTTTGACTGTCAATGATCTAATGAAAAAACACTTCATCAGAATAAATACAAAAATACTATGTAATTATATGTTGTCTGCAAGGAACTCACTTTAAATATAAAGATACCTAGAAACCAAATGGATGTTGAAAAATATACCATGATAATACTAAGCAAATAAAACAGGAGAAGCTTTATTAATTTGAGGCAGAGAAGACATTAAGAAGATTTATTAGGAATAAAGAAGGGCTTTTACATAATGATGAAGGGATCACTTTTCTAGGAACACATAACAGTCCTTAACGTGTATGTGCCTGGCAATAGAGCATCAAACCACATGAGGCAAAAACTGATAGAATCACAGGGAGAAATAGATGAATTCACTCTCATGGTTGGAGATTTCAACACCTCTCTATCAGAAATGGACAGATCCAGAAAGCCCGAAATCAGTAAAGGCATAGTCAAATTCAACAACAACTTCAATGGACTGGATATAATGGATATCTATAGACAATTTCATCCAACAACAGAAGAATAAACATTATTTTCAAGCTCACATGAGATATTCACCAGGATAGACCACAATCTGGGCCTAAAACATACCTTAACAAATTTAAAAGAATAGAAATCAAATAATGTCTGCTGTCAGATCACAACGGAATTTAACTAGAAACAAATAACAGAGAATTAACTGGAAAAACTGGAAACTCCCAAAATACATGGAGATTAAATGATATGTGTCTACATAACTCATGGGTCAAAGAAGAAATATCAAGAGAAATTTAAATTATTTTCAAGTAAATTAAAATAAAAACACATCAAAATTTGTGTGATGCAGCAAAGACAGTACTTAGTGGGAAATTTATGCTGTTGAATGCATACATAAGAAAAGAAGAAAGAACTAAAATCAATCAACTTAGTAAAGTAGAAAAAGAAAAGCAAATTATATCCAAAGTAAGAGAAGAAAATAAATAAGAATTAGAGCAGAAAGCAATTAAATTGAGCACAGCAAATCAGTAGAGAAAATCAACACCACCAAAAGCTGTTTCTTTGGAGAGGTCAATAAAATTGATACGTCTCAAGCCAGTCTAACTAAGACAAAAAGAAAGAGGACACAAATTACTTATACCTGAAATGAAAGAGGGGACATCATCACAGATCCCATGGACACTAAAATGGTGATAAAGGAATATTATAAACAACTCTATGCCCATGAATTTGATAACCTAGATGAAATGGACCAACTCCTTGAAAGATCCAAGATGTCAAAACTCACACAAGAAGAAACAGACATCTGAATAGGCCTATAGCTATTAAATAAATTGAATTCGGATAGCTCTGGGGGCAAGAAGAATGTCATTAAATGAGATATGAGATGTTACCACAAGCATGGGCATTACAGAGACTGAGATTCCATGTTTTCTTTAATAACCTTTTTTTCTTTTAGAACAGCTTGAGGTTCACAGACATATTGAGTGGAAGATATGAAGTGTTCCACCTTTACACATGCACAATCCCCATTATCAACATCCTGCCCTAGAGTGGTACATTTGGTACAATTGATGAACCTACAATGAAACATCATTATCATACAAAATCCATAGTTTACATTAGGTTTCACTCTATGCTGTTGTGTACTTTATGGGTTTGGACAAATGTATAATGAAATGTATTCCCCATCATTAAATCATACAGAGTATTTTGACTGTCCTAAAAATCCTCTGTGTTCCACCTATTCATCCCTCCCTTCCCCTTAACCCCTGGCAATCAGTGATCTTTTTACTGTTTCTATAGTTTTGCCTCTTCCAGAAGGTCATATAGTTGGAATCATACAGTATGTAACCTTTCAGATTGGCTTCTTTCACTTAGTAATATGCATTTAAAATTCCTCCATGTCTTTTTAAGGCCAGATCGCTTATTGCTTTTATTGATAAATCTGAAAAACATTTCATCTTATGGATTCACCACAGTGTATTCATCCAGTTTTTTTAGATGAAGAACGTCTAATTGCATCCAAGTTTTGGTAACTATGAATAAGGTTGCTATAAAACATACAGGTGCAGGTTTTTGTGTGGACATAATCTTTAGTTCATTTCATGAAATACCAAGGACTGCTATCGCTGGATTATATGATAAGAGTATGTGTAGTTTCATAAAAAACTAACAAATTGTGTTCCAAAGTGGCTGTACCATTTTGCATTTGGGCGGGAACCAGCAATAAATGAGAATTTCTATTGCTCCATATCCTCAACAGCATTTGTTGTTCTCATTGTTTTGTGTTTTGCCCACTCCAGTAGATACACAGGAATTTCTCATTGTTTTTTAATTTGCAATTCTCTAATGACATATGATATTGAGCATCTTTTCATATGCCTATTTACCAAAGCTATGTCTTCTTTGGGAGGTGTCCATTCAGATCTTTGTCTATTTTTTAATGAGGCTGTTAGTTTTTTTCATTGGTGAGCTTTAAGAGTTCTTTGTATATTTTGGAAAAGCAGCTCTTTATCAGATATATATGCACCAATGTTTTTTTGCCTGTCTGTGGCTTGTCTTCTCATTCTCTTGACATTGTCTTTCTCAGAGTAGAAGCTTTTCATTTTAATGAAGTCCAGCTTATCAATTATTTCTTTCATAAATTGTGCCCTTGGTGTTGTGACCCCATATTTTTTAGCAGGGGTTTCTCAGCTCAGAATTAAGAGGAAAGCTGAGACACTATGGTTTAAATTCTTGTCATAAAGTAACTTTTTATGTGGGAAAATGAGAACTAAAGAGGTTTCAAAAGAAATAAGAATTATAAATATTTATTTAGTATGTTTAAAATTTCTGGAAAACATCTAAGACCTTTACATTTGATATTTGATTTAATCCTCACCACAAGTATATATACATGGCTCTATAACATAAAAATCATTTTACAAATTAGGAATGTAAAACTAAGAGAGATTAATTGTATTCCCAAGGTCAGGTAGCTAGCTACTGTTAGAACCAGGATTCAAACGCAGAAAGATCCAGGATTCCAACCAGTCAGGATTCTGTAACACCATCATATTTATTCACTTCACTACCTCAAGAATGTTTTTAGAGAACAATGTGCAAGTGTTCAGGCTCACAAGATGTGGATATGGTTGTAAATGCAAGAAACGGTTCCAGTAGTTTGAGGAAATGAAGCAAAAGTCTTCTTTAGTTTCTTTAGAGCCCGAGTTCCTTGGCGCCTCCCTCCTCTCACACCTTCTTATCATTTCATTATTAACAGCCTTGGATAATCATTAATTATGCACCATCAGTTATGCTTGTATTATCGTTTCAAATAGATACAATATCTGATTGATTTGACTAAAATAACCCCCTTGTTTAATTGTCAATTTGCATAAATTCACATGCAATGAGGTGTTGCACAAGGATTCTTTAGGCGCTGAAAACAGCAGCAACAACCTGAACAATGGGATGCTCAGGCTCACAAATTATTGCCATATTCATCTGGAAAGGAATTCCATTAAAACTGACTTTCTTTTGCCTGGAATTGTGATGAGGAGTTTGCAAATTTATGCTACCATAGACTTTATGGGGAGACACTACCGGGGAACACGTACCCATGACCACTGGCAAGACATCTGTCCTCCAAGTAATTAAAATCACTCCTGTGTTGGTCCAGTGCTTTGATGGCAGGGCAATGGGTTTCATGCTGGTGCTCTCATTACAGAGCTGGCTGTCTGAATGTGACCTCCAAGTCCAGGGAGTTGAATGAGTCACTTCCCCCACCGACTGGGAGTGAGGTTTCTGTTGAAGGTGAGTGAGGTGAACCAACATATTTACTCTAAGTCTGTTTTTCTTTGCTTCTTTGATAATAACATTTTCAAGTGCCTACTATGTGTTAGGCATGAATTAGGAATCATACACAATTTTACTCACATTGAATACTCACAACAATCTTAAGAAGTTTATGATAATATCATATTTTCATTGGTACAAATTTGACAAGTAGCAAAGCTGCAATAGATACTAAGTCTAATGGACTCAAATCTTTGCTATATTATCTCCCAGTACCTATGTGTAACAATTTAACCAGAACCTAGGAGAACCTAGAGATACTGTTATTCATATATGGGACATATATATATTTTAAAGCATATTAAGATAATTTCTTCTATTTTCTAGTGGGGCTGCATTGTTTAAGCCACTACTGGTCCTGAGATGGTTTTAAACAAAGCATGGTTACACAATATATTTTCTGGAATTTTTTTTTTTTTTTTTTTTTTTTTTTTGCGGCACGTGGGCCTCTCACTGTTGTGGCCTCTCCCACCGCGGAGCACAGGCTCCGGACGCGCAGGCCCAGCGGCCATGGCCCACGGGCCCAGCCGCTCCACGGCACACGGGATCCCCCCGGACCAGGGCACGAACCCGCGTCGCCTGCATCGGCAGGCGGACTCCCAACCACCGCGCCACTAGGGAAGCCCTATTTTCTGGAATTGTTGTTGTAGTTATACTTTAATACCATTTGATATTTTTATGGTTCTACAATTTTCAAAGAACATCAAAGCTAAGGTGAATAACATAATTTCTATGACATTTTTGGAATTTAAGTAGTATTTTAATCCCCATTTTACAGATGTGAAAATTCAGACATTTACTTGCCCATAATTGTAAAACTCTTAAATAAAGGACTTAAATAAAAGACCTCTATTCTCAAGTCTATCCTTTTTCCTCTGCATGTTCATGCCTTTATTATTTATTTGTTTGTTTATTCCTCTTTCCCTCTTTCATTTCAGGTGATCAGTGTACTCATGATTGCTCCTGAGTCCCCAGAATATTTACACAGGAATACTTGAGCACCTACAGAAGGTAGTGAGTGTCAAAATTAAGACACTTTTTAGTGAAGTACCTTATCCTATTAGAACATACTGTTGCTGAGTCCCACACTCTCAAGATCCAGAAAATGTACTTTGTATGTTATTTTTCTGTCTTCTCTACCCCAGAGCTCATGGGCCATCACAAACTTTGAACACTGGGAAAACTCTGTCATCTAGTCTCATCTACCAACTGCTATCTGGACAAGTGTCTTTTTCTGGACATTTTCACTTTATGTCAGACTAACTTACCAACTTAACCAAAGTACTATGTAGGCAACTGCCACAGTAACTTAAAAGTTAACAAAAGTTCACTAAATTTAGGTTCTCAGTAAGTTTGAGAAATGACAGTATGCATTAAAAAAGAACAAGAAGTAGTAATAAAACAAAATAAATGAATATGTATCAAGAACTGATGGATATAAAAAGTAACCAGCAGGAAATCTGGGAAAGGAAACATATACAATCATTAAAATAAAAAGTATACTCAATAGCTGGAATCACAACTAGCTTAAGCCTAAGTACAGAGTATATTTGTAAACTCAAAAAAATACTAAAGCAATTATTAATAAAGAAAAAACTATAAAAAAAAGAAAGATCAAAAAATGAAGAAGAAATTAGCAAACAATACGAAGAGGAACCAAACACCAGACGCTCTAAGGCGGAACTTTAAACTTTCTTAGATGCTATTAGTTGGGGAATAGATGTGATCAATCCTCTATGCTGATGAGAGAGAAAGAAAATAATAGACAGTGAATCTTAATAAAAAGCAAAAATTTGGAGTCAATCAGAGCCTCCTTTTTTTTAGTAAGGGCTTCTCTTGTCTTTTGGGCACAGAGACAAGTCAATATGCTACTTCAATGTTTTATAAACTTTATTTGGTTATTAAAACATCTTTACTCAGAACTGCTAATTACAAACACAAGGCCAAATCAAACCCCAGAATTTTCCCCATTCTTGATGATGCCATAGTGGTTCCAGAAATAGACATCCTCTTCTTTGCTGGTTTTTGGAGGGGTATCTATTATATAGCAATATGAAAAAGAGGCTCTGGTTGATGAGATTTTTCTAATACAAACAAAATGCAAGTGATGCAAGTTAAATAACAAACCCTCACTAGCTCAGGTGTCTGCTTTGGGGAATGAAATACTTTCCTTTGCTTAGGATACATGCTCATATACAATGTGAGACAACTCTACCCTTGCTAATATAGGGTTTCATCAACTGTGAAGTAACGTTTCTTACATACTGGCTAATAGTTGCATTTTAATGAAGATTATACCATTTTTAAAATTTGGGATGTGAAAGTAACCCCATTTTAAAACAGCAGATTTCTTTCTCACTTATGTCTTTATTTTTTTTGGAAATTACATAATTTTGAAATCTCAAGTATTTAAGCTGCTGTTATAAAATCTCTGCATGAAGCTGGTTTTAGTAGCCACACCCTGCTATATTCTAGCTGATTTTACTTCTTGGTTATGATTATTTAAATATAGTAGAATGAGAGATGAATGGGAGATTAGTTATATATCACCTTCAAAAATATTTGAACAGTAATGTGTTTTAAATATTTAATAAATATGAATTAACACTACATGTTCTAGAATATATAATTGCACATGAAACCCTTGTTCTTCTTATTTTAAATGCATTCAGGGGAAAGCTGTTAAATAAAAAAAATGATATTCCCAGGGTGAAAATCATAGAATTGTATGATTCTTATGCCTCTACTTATTATGCCGTCTTAATAAGTAGCGGGCTTTTATAAGCATGAAATGTTATTGTTATTCATTCCAACCAATTGGAATTAAAGTACTGTCAGTTTTCAAAAGTACAGTGCTAAGTTTGCACCAGTTCCGAAATAGCTCATACTTTTGTTAAAATACATTTGGTTTTTCTTACTGCAAGAAGTAATTGAATTTTGAAATAAATATTGCAGTTTGCTCAGTAAGGTTACAATGACATAAACATTCATTAATATAGAGTACATTAAGTATCATGTATTGTCTCAGAAGCAATAAATGCCACCAGATTTCTGCTTCATTATATGTAAGATATGGTAACAGGAGAGATACTATCATTAGGTCAAATATCTTTGATCCCTACTATAGAAATTGCTAATATTTTAGAAATTAGTTGAAGTTAAAGACTTACCTGTCCCCTGATTTAGATAATGCTAGTCAGGGCAATGTCATTTTGTACGATATTGAGTTTCATTGTGAAAGTATACTCATCATTTGAGGCCCAGACTGAATCACATCTCTGCTAGAGGCATTTATCTTATTAATTCATGGCATACAACGATTGGAATAAACCTTAGAATTCATCATGTCATACTCCTAGACCAGAATTTCTGAAATATTTTTGTAAATATAAACTTTGCATCAGCAGCACATCTCAAAACCCCTCATAAATCATATTCTTTAAAGGGTGAAGCCCAGAAATATGAATTTAAATTGGCACTCTAAGTGATATTATACATTATAAAATTGTCAAACCACTACTCCAGCTGGGCTTGAAATCCTTCTTTGACAACTTTTCTAATGGTTAAAAAATTTGGAGAAAAAAGTGCTACTACACTACACTCAAATGCTGCTCAAAATCTAGGCAGTTCTATTATAAATATTATTATGCCTTATACTTTGTCAAAATTTGTTGCTTCCAACATCTATTTCAGCTTTATAAAACAACAAAGAAACTTCTAATCCTTCAAATACATTTTAACAATTTATGTGATGTTAGTTATAGCCTCACGTTATTAAGTTTAAATAAAGAACTTTTATCACTTTCTCATGATATGGTTTCAGGCTTCCTAACTCTACCTACTTATTAAAATCCTGATAAATTCTAGTGGAAAATATTCCTCTTAATGTAGTGTATACAGAATCAAATACAATCTTTTCCATGATAGGATGGGTCCCACAACTTAAAAGAATGAATGAATGAATAAAAGCATAAAATTTAAGTGGTAATAAACATCTTTGAAAACATGCTGTGTCACTGGCACTACTCAAGTTCTTAATATTCCTTGTTTTATGTAACACTGCCTTAAACATATGAGGTGGGACATTTATTATTAAGTGACTTTTAATATTTTCCTTAATATCACATCCTTAACTATGGTTGCACTAGTATTCAGAACCTGGTCTGTTTGCCACCAGACCTTGTGTTTGCTTTCTACATACCGTGCTTATAAAGGAATCTTTAGCCTAAACAATGAAATTTCTATTGACCTCAAAGTAATCAATAATTGTTCATAAAAGTGTGAGCAGTATTACTTTCAAATGTATGAAAGAATGAAATCTCATGATGTCTTATTAAAATAAGCAACATTATGATCATCAATTTTATTATCATGACAAGTATTAATTCAATGATCAAGATTAGCCAATTATTAAACTAAGGAATTTCTAACTATTATTTTATTTAATCCTCAAAATAACCTCATATGGTAGATATGAGGCACCAAACAAAAGTAAGGACAAGGTCCAAAAAGCTTCCAGAGGGTATCAATAGATAATGTACAAAAAAGGAGAAACAGAATGTCACCAGGATTCTCAGCAGTAACGTGGAGAATGGAATAGCTTTATATTTTGTCTGAAAATACAACAAAAGGAATAAAGGCTCCTGGAATATTAAGGAGGAAAATTTGGGAGTTGAGAAAAAAAACAAATGTCTTATGACTACATTAAGAGAAATTTGTTGGGTTTCTTTCTTCCTTCCTTCTTTTTTTTTTATGCTTTTGATGTTTAGCTTAGAAAAGTAAGCTACAACAGAAGCAATTATTAACTTAAAGGGAGACAACAAAAACAACAAAAGCAAAATGTTTTCATAAAAATGAAAACTATATTATATTATGTGGCTTAGTTATAAAAAACAGTCTATTTCATAATACAGTCAGTGTTTAATATTGATATAGACAAAATTTGCACTATAAATATTTTTGGAAAGACGGGAGATGTGAATGTGTGATTGTGTATGTGTGTGTGAGAGAGAGAGAGCGTAAAAGGTCAAGAGAAAAGGAATAAAACTCTTTCATAAGAAAAATTCATAGATAATTTTCTAAAAGAAATAAGTAGGAAAAAGGTATTTTTTTGTTCAATTTCAGCTTTAACATATGAGGAACTGAGAAGTTATCTCTCCTACTCTTACATTAAAAAAAGCTAAAAAATAAAATAATCAATAATGATTGCAGAATCCATGAAAGAACTGAGGTCTCAGGGAAAACTGCCACCCTAAAATCTGGAGAGACAGGCAGAGGCAAAAAGTCACAGCTGATTGCTGCTTATCTGGACCAGAAACATTAGAACCATAAATTAAGAACACTTAAGCTGTAATTTTTACAAATTACTGGAGGCTGAGTATAGACTAGTTTGAGAGTATGGTGGCTGCAGTCTTGTGTGTGTGTGTGAGAGGGGAGGAGGCACACTTTCAAGAGTTTTAACTACCACACCAGGTTCTCAAGGGAAGGAGTCAGGAAAGATTGCCTCAGGACCCTGCAAGATGAAGGTGAGGAGTAACTGTTGTGAAATACACAGAGTACATTCTACACACAAAATATCTTCCAGAAAATAGTTAACAGAGGGAATGTTTTCTAAATTATTCTATGAGGCTATCGCCATAAAAGAGGCTAGAGAAGAAAATCATAGGATTGTACCAATTAATACAGAAACACATTTAACAAAATTCAACACTCACTCATGATAAAAACATTCAACAAACTAAGAAAGGATGGGAGCTTTCTCAACTTCATGAAGCACCTCTACAAAAAAAAACCTACAGCCAACAACATACTTAGTGGTGAGAAACTGGACTCTTGCACCTTAAAACTTGGAAGAAGGCAATGATGTCCTTTCCCATCAATCATATGGAGCATCATACTGGAATTCTTAACTAGTACAATAAGCAAGTAAAAGAAATAAAGAATAAGCAATAAAGATATACATATTGGAAAGGAAGAAATAAAATCATCTTTGTTCACAAATGACATGAATGCCTATGTAAAGAAATCCCAAAAAACCTACTAAAATAAACAAATTAATTATTAATTAGATAAATAGGTTGATAGATGATAGATAGGTAGATAGATAGATAGATGATAGATAGATTGATAAAATTCCTAGAATAAACTAGTATAGGAAAGATACATGGCTAATGTAGTAAAGTCAATTACTTTCCTATATAGCAGCAATAAACAACTGGGAATTGTAATTTAAAATAATACAATTTATGGTAGCCCCCCTAAAAAATACAAAATTAAATATCTAACTATAAATCTAACAAAATGCATATACAAGATTTATATGTAGATTCCCTCGAATTCAGTATCATTAAGATGTTGTTGCCTGAAAAAAAGGCACAAGCTAATAGTTGAGAATTATATTATATTTGGAAGGCAAAACTGAGGACTTAAGCCCAGGATGCAGCCTCTCAGATAGCTCTGAAAGACTGATTGGAAGAGGTAAGGGAGGAGCCAGGATATTTCAGAGTTTTTGCAACAAAGGCTAGGTAGTCACAACTTCAAAAGATTACTGTGAATTAAAGAAAACCAGATATTTCTATGTACAGGAAGATGCAAGCCTCTGGGCTCTTAGAAATCATTCCTTTGATATGCACCTTAACTATCTAGGACCAGTATCCTGCTTCTCTCCATCCTGAGTCCCCTCAGGGTGCACAGTTGGGGGTGACTGCAGTGGCTGAAAGCTTGACAGCAGGGCAGCCTGTTTGTCTCCATCCTGAGTTTCCTGTGGGACTCACCCTCTGGGGTGGCTCTAGTGGCTTGATGGATGCAACAGCCTTTGTTTACTGATATGGCAGGCAACATTTTTCATTTCACAATGTCAATTCTTCACACCTTGATAAATTGCTTTAATGCAATCTCAATCAAATCCCAGGAAGCTATTCTATGGGTATCCATAAACTTACTATAAAATATAAAGACAAAGGCCTAGAATAGTCAACACAATAGTGAAGAAGAGGAACTAAGTTGGAGGAGTCACACTACCCAATATCAAGATTTATTATAAAGCTACAACAATGAAGACAACATGGAACTGGTGCAAGAATATAAGTGTAGAACAGAAATGAGTCCAGAACTAGACCAACATATAGTCAACTGATATTTCACAAAGGGGTAAGGACAATTAAAAGGGCAAGGGACAGTCTTTTCAACAAATGGTGCTAAAACATATGCAAAATTGAACCTAGATAGAGACCTTACATCCTTCATGAAAGTAACTCAAGATAAATCATAGATGCAAATGTGACATGAAAATCTATAAAATTTCTGGAAGAAAACACAGAAAATCTGGGTGACTTTTGGTTTGGCAGTGAGATTTTAGATGCAACACCAAAAGCATGAGCAATGAAAAAAATAGTAAACTGAACTTTATTAAAAACAAAATCTACTTTTCTTATAGTGTAAAACACTATAAGAGAATGCAAAAACAAGTCACAGAAAGGAGAAAATATTTTCAAAGCACATATATGATAAAAGACTGTTATTCAATATATACAAATAACTAGTGAAATTCAGAAATAAACATACAACCCAATCAAACAATGGACAATATATCTGAATGGATACTTCACCAAAGAAGATAAACATATAGCAAATGAGCACATGAAAAGATTCTCAACATCATATATCATTAGGGAATCTATAAATGAAAACAATAATATGATACTTTTATGGCTATTATAATGACTATAATCCAAAAAACTGGCAATAACAGTTGTTAGGCAAGGATTCAGAATACCATGAACTCTCATTCACTTCAAGTGGGAATGCAAAATATTATAGTCATTTTGGCATCCGTTTTGCAGTTTATTAAAAAGCTAAGCATAGTCTTATCACGTGATCCAGGAAATATATTCCAGGGTACTCACAAAACTTCCTTGAAAACTTATGTCCACACAAAACTTCACGTGAATGTTTATGGTAGCTTTATTCGTAATCACCAAAAACTGAAAGCAACTAAGATGCTCTTCAATAGGTGAATGGATAAAATACTGTGGTACAACTGTACAATGGAATATTATTCAATGATTAAAAAATGAGCTATCAAGCCATGAAGAACATTGATGAATATTAAATGCATATTGATAAGTGAAAGAAGTTAGTCTGAAAAGGCTACATATTACACAATTTCAAATATATGATATTCTGGAAGAAGCAACACTACAGCGTACAGTAAAAGACCAGTGGTTGCTAGGGGTTTGGGGAAAGAGGGAACGATTTAATAGATGAAGCACAGAATTTCTGAAGGCAGCAAGTATATTCTGTGTGATTCTATAATGTGGATCTATAGTTCTGTACATTTGTTAACATTCATAGAACTTTATCGAAATAAGAGAGAAGCTCATGTATGCAAATTTTAAAAAAACAAACAGAACTTTAGGAGGTTGGGAATTCCAAGCTGGGATGCAGAATGTGACCGAAAAATCTGTTTTATACATATATGGAACAACCTCACTAAAATGGAGGAGGGAGAGCCGCGGACTTACATAACAACTTTGGGACTGGGTCGAGTATGTAAGACCAAAGAAAAAAGCAACTAGTTAATAAATTTCTTTCTCACCGTGGTACACATTAGCAATGCCAATACTGTCATAAATGTGCACTGCAGTTGAACAGTTAAGTAAATGAATGGTGGGTGTTGAGTTTTCTCACCCTTTGAGTGGGAGCTTACAGGTAATCGAGGGGGAAAAAAAGGGCTGGAATGATTCATTTTAATGGATTAGAGTTGGAGACATCAGCATGAACTTAATAGAGGTATAGATGGTTACCTGTACAAATATTTACAGATATAAGTATATACACTGTAGTCTATACACATATGTTTCTTGTTCTGTCATCTGAGAGAGCCTACAAACAATAAGAGCCCAGTAGCAGAGAGCACACTTAGTGCACAGATCTAGGTTTCTAAGACTGTTCTCCAATAAAAAGACCCAAGTATGTCTTACTTGAAAAAATGGCTGATTCTAAGACTGGGGCAGGAAATCTATAAGATGATCCCAGAACACCTTGTAGTGCCAGAAAGTACAGAAGCACTCAAAAGTTAAACAAAGCAAAACAAACAACAACAAAATGCCCACATTGTTGAAGTTATATCAAAAGGGCATGTGAATCAACTGAAAGAAGATCCAATGGGCACAGTTGGGAAATTTGAATCACACAATAAATCAAGTGCTATTGAATTATACCACAAAGTTTAAAATAAATGTCCATGAGTCACTCTGCTATAAATAAATACTTGGGGCGTCCCTGGTGGTGCAGTGGTTGAGAGTACACCTGCTGATGCAGGGGACACGGGTTCGTGCCCCGGTCCGGGAAGATCCCGCATGCCGCGGAGTGGCTGGGCCCGTGAGCCATGGCCGCTGAGCCTGCGCGTCTGGAGCCTGTACTCCGCAACGGGAGAGGCCACAGCGGTGAGAGGCCCGCGTACCGCAAAAAAATAAAAATAAATATAAATAAACAAATAAATAAATACTTGACCAAGTAAATACATAGGAAAGAAAAGAAATATCTGTGAAGGAAAATTCCTGTAGTTTATGTAGCTCTATCTCCCTCAAGAGATGGAGCAGAACTCTCTACCTCTTAAGTGAGGACTGTACATAGTGACTTCTTTCCAAAGAAGGCAGTATGGAATGGGAGGTGGGGAAGGAGTAACTTTCAGTGAGAAAACCTAACAGACACAGCCAGATGGTCCAGGTTAGCATCAGGTTGATAGTATGTATCCTTGATATGATATTGTGAAAATGCACTTTATTTCTGTAGTGGTCCTCTCCCAAACCCATAACCCAGTGTAATCATGAGAAAAACATCATATACATTCTGATTGAAATAATGTTCTACAATAATACCTAACCAGTACTACTGAACAGTCAAGGTCATCAAAAACAAGGAAAACGTCGGTGAAACTGGTACAGCCCAGAGGAGCCTACAACAGTCTACAACTAAATGTGATGTGGTCTTCTGGATGGAATCCTGGAACAGAGAAAGGACATTAGGCAATCATAATGTATGAATATCGGTTTATTAATTGTAATGAATATAACATATTAGTGTAAGATGTTAACAACAGGGAAAAATTGGTGAGAAGTATATGAGAATTTTCTGTACTGTTGTAATAGGGAAGAACAAATCTATTGGGGCTATTCCTTGCCCCAATAACTTATTGGCCTGTTGTCTGGTGAGCAATAAGAGCTTGGACTCAGTAATACTATCTTCTAATTTTTCTGTAAAATTAAAAGTGTTCTAAAAATAGTTTATTAGAAAATATTATTTTTAAGGAAAATCCAAGTAAGTAGAAAGAAAGATCTCCAAGTGTTTGCTTCTTAGGAGTGGTATTCAAGTGTTGGAAATGGCAGGATGGAATATGATGGCTTTCCTTTTTCAATTAGTAGTTTTCAATAAAATTAATTGTGGAAAGAATTTCCCTGCAAAAAAGAGAAGACAAGGGGGAAAGAGGAAGGAAGGAAGGAAGGGAGGGAGGAAAGAAGGAAGGAAGGAAGGGAAGGGAGGTAGATAAAAGTCTTAGGTTAACCAGCTCCAAATTACCCAGGTAATAATAGGTAAAACAGGGACTTAAACTCAATTCTTTCTGATGCTAATGCCCACAGGATCAGTCACTTTTTTGCCTTTCATAAAAAGAGGACAAGGTGGATAGAAGGACAGCAAGGTGTCTCTTGCTTAACCATAGTTAAAAGGTAAGAAATTTCATTTCTCATTCCTTCAGCAAATTCATTGAAAATGTATTCAGTGCCAGATGTTACGGAGCTGAATAACTTATTATAGTCTAAAAGAGAAACTTGGAACTTGACTCAAATTTTGCAAACAGTTAAGTCAATTTTACCTGCTTTGCCTTTTAATGTTCTTTAAGAGCTGATCTTCACAACCTCTCTTATCATATCTTCTCTGTGTTATCATTGGATTTTGATTTGTAGGGCCTGATTCTGGGGTGCACCTTTAGTTTAAGTTGATAGGAAAAGATTCAGCATCTTTATACAAAGCGAAATCCTGTTTGGGAAGCTTAGGAAAAAAATAACCTCTGTTGGATTGGAGTGAGAAAGTTCTTACTGCAATGTGTAAAAGCTGCTTTGCACATCATTTTATTCACTTCTTAATCAGTGGAGAATAATATATTATTGTTAGGTCAGTGCTTTTCTTCCTCAGTGTTTTGTATTACCCATGTAGCTAATAGAAGGAGAATGGGTGGGGTCTTTTTCCCCTCCCCCGACTTTTTAATGGTAGCCCAGAGGGATGAGGCTAATTTTCTGTGTAATTATTTTAAGATTGAGTTAGAGAATTTTGTTTTTCTTGATTCTTTTCTCCTGTTGTGTTTTCAATTGAGAAGGAACATAATCTTTTTAATGAATTGTGACTGTGTAGACTGGAAACATTTCTAAAGATTCAGACCTAACCCCTGGGGTTAGTTTGGCTGTGTTTTTTTAGAGCCTAGTCATGGTTTCATGAGGCCATGTGTGTTTCCTCTGCAGTTATGTTAGGAAGAGGGAAATGTCTTTGCTATGAAGATTCATAAAAATGACTGGGAGAACAAAACACTATTTATGAACAATAATTATTGTCTATAATATTATCTATTATGAACAATAATTAGAAAAATGATTACTCGAATTTACCCTCTAACAACTAATGTAAAACCACAAAAAGACTTTGTCCTTTTAAAGTAGTTAATAATTGCCTTTCTTTATTGTTTCAACTGATGTAAAATGACATAAAAGCCACTCTTCTCTTCTAAATCACATTTCAAATGTTAAAACAACACCCAGACTGCAGCATATAAACAAAGTTACAATTAAGTTACACATGGATTGTCTTTTTAATTTTAATTGACACATTCAATATATATCATTATTTATCCCTTTTAAAGTAAATTAATATTCTGTGAACTTGAGGGATTCTTTATATTAGGCCATAGTAATCAACATCATATTTTATTGCATTGTATCACATTATTTCACATGATTATTTAATGTTATAGAGAAAGCACCAGAATGAGAGTCAAATCATTGCTAGTTTCCCTAACATTAGCCAAATCACTTGGATAAGCTACATGATCTTTCAGAGTTTCAATGTTCTCAAATTTAAAATGGAAATAATACATGCTCACTGTGCCTTCCAGGGTCGTTATCAGTGACAAATAACGTGAAAAATTTTTGAAATTTGAAGATACTAATAATTTTTTAACAAAGATTATAATTAAACATTTGAATTATAGGCCGTCACTAAATTACAAAAGATTAAACCTTTGCAAGCAAAGATGTAAGTGTATTAATTAAAAGATATATAAAATTTTACAGGTCAATAAATTCATATTTTAAATATTAAGGCAAATTGAAGAAACCATCAAATTAAAGACAAATATGATTTTCTTCATTTAAAAGAAAACCAACATTTTGACTCAATGTACCAAGCCCTGTAAACAGAACATAACTAATAAATTTATTATTCAAAAATATCTAACTTGAGAATCATTTAATAAATAAGGATATATTATAACATATATCAATTATGAATATTCTTTTAATGTTCTTGAAGATACTTGAAAACAATATGCATATTCCTGTATTTTAAACAACTTTTATATTTTTGTTTATATGATAATTTTTCTTATTTCTACTTAGTATATTTGAAAATTTAACCAATTTTAACTTTTTTAATTACTATAAATGACAATTAATACATTATATGTACTCAGTGTGGAGAAGATTCATTACATAGGTTCTGAATAAGTACTTCCAATACATTATTTATAAGTGTATTGCTTAAACTGCATTCTTATATTAATTCTGCAGCAAAATTCTCAGGTATAACTTCTTCCTCTGTGACCAGTATACTTTTTTCACTTGAAATGCTACAGTTAAACTTGATTTATTTCAGATTACACAATTTCAAATTTATGAAAATTTAAATAAAAGCTTGTTAAAAGCTTATCCTTACTTATAAAACCACTTATAAATAAAGCAAAGAAGTTTTACAAATAATATCTGGAATGATTATTTAAAATAGCAAAATTAATTGTTTTGATTGACATAAAAGTAATTTGGAGGCAACTATGCATATGCTACAATATTGATATGCTAGTTATGAATTATTACTTATCAAAATAAATTCCCTAACGATGCACCACTGCTAAGTAACATGCAACTTTAAAGTTAGTTACAAGTCAGACCAGCCCTCCTCCAAATAGTCAAATTCAGGAAGAGTTAGTAATGTATCTTCCATCTGTGTTGTTAGGTTATAAAATTGTCAAAATCATATATATGCAATTTACATCTCATTTTTATTTCTATAATTTGCTTAGTGTAACAGTAAGAGGTAATCTTTGAAATGCAGTAATAGTATATAATCTGATACACACCCTAGTTCATCCCCTCACTATGGCAAAAATGAAATTCTTTACTAATAGTCCTGGAATCAACTTCATAATTTTTTCTAAATATGAAGCTGAATCCAGCCTCTGTACCCTGACACTGAATAAAATCTCAGAAACAAAGTTTTGGGTGAAGTAGAAAAGAAAGGCAAAGGAAGTCACAGCAGGCTAATGCCCTCAAAACTGTGCGTCCCAACCTGGATTGGGTAGTGAGGAGTTTTATATTAATGGTTCAAAGAGGAGGGCATGAACAGCTCGTGGACATTCTGACTGGTCAGCGGTGAGGTAATTGGGAGTCAGTATCATCAACCTTCTGGTTCCAACTGGTCTTGGGTCTACATGCTTGTGAGCAGCATACAGTTAACTTCTCCCACCTGCGGGGGGGTGGTTTCAGTATCTGCAAAACAGTTCAAAGATATTACTATGTATATCCCTTGGTGTTTCTCTTGACTGTTTCTCTTGACTGTTTTTCTTGACTGTTCCTCCCTTGTCTCCACATCCCCTCCCTTACCTATTTAGCAACTGCTTGAACCTGCCCAACGGAACTCAGGGAAAGTCATGGAGGCTGAATGAAGTCTATTTCCTGTAATCAAGAAATGGGGGACACAGAAAAGTTTCTGTGCCCAGGAGCCCCATAGGGTCCTGCTCACAGAATACAGTTTCGAATACAATAAAACATTTTGTCATCCTTGCTTTGTAATTGAACCCAATATTTTTAATTTACATTCTCTCATTGGAGTCTTCATTAAACTAGTGCTCATGGGAAAACAAACTTGAGATTTTAAGAGTTTTTAGAAGATCACCATGTTTTCCCAGATGGATCCCTAAATGTTTTAATGTTGTCAGATTATTCCAAGTCATGTTCTCAGTTTGGAAATTTAGAAATTTTATTGTATATTCAGAAGCTATATCGCCTACAATGGCTGACTCCTTCAACTGAAATGCATAAAAAACTATTGTATAAAATCAGAAGATCCATTTCAGTGAAAACAATAAGCAATAATTAGATCAGATATTTATTTGGGCCTAGAGAGGTCATCATTTTATTTCCCTCTCTATGCAATCCTGTGTAAGCCAGATGATAGATGATTGCTTAGAAATGATAAAAACAGAACAAAGAGGTATTATGTATAGTATTCAGATGTCTAACAACAACAAAATTACATACCTTGATGGAACCGTCTTCAATATAGAGACCTAGCTGCCCCTAAAATGGGTCAGCTGGCCTACCAGGTATTCTTGGCCCTTAACAACACTGATGACACTGGTCTTTGTAATTTTTTTTCTCCTCTTTCATTCATTCTTGGTTCATCAAATAACCTATTAATTAATCATTTTTTCAATTAATTGAAATAAAATAGTTATTATAAGCTAACATTTATTTTAAATGTTTATAATGTGCTAGAAACCATTCTGAGCACTTTACAAGAGTGATTTCACTTAATCCTCTCAACAATTCTTCTAAAATTCAAAATTTTACAAATTAGGAAACTAAATTTTAATCAGCAAAGTAACAAGATTAAATGGACATAGTTGGTAAGCAACGGATTTAGTACTCAATCCCAGGTGTGTTTGAATGTAAACTGTAAAATTTTGACTCTCAGTAGCTTTCCATTTCTTATGATAGGGCAATCTTGCTCTCATTTTTATCTACATTTTTGGGAGTGGAGACATTTCTCAACTGTTTCTTAGTACAACCAACCTTTTTATTACAGAAGATAAAACTTAGTTTTAAAAATGTCAAATAACTTGCTGAAGTTGCTCAGCTAGTAGGGACTAGCAAGGGACTTGAATCTGGATCTTCCACATTTAAAAAATATATATATTTTATTATTATTATTTTATTTTTATTTATTTATTCTTTTTGCGGTACGCGGGCCTCTCACTGTTGTGGCCTCTCCCGTTGCAGGGCACAAGCTCCGGACGCGCAAGCTCAGTGGCCATGGCTCACGGGCCTAGTCGCTCCGCGGCATGTGGGATCTTCCTGGACCGGGGCACGAACCCGCGTCCCCTGCATCGGCAGGTGGACTCTCAACCACTGTGCCACCAGGGAAGCCCCCTATTATTATTATTTTTTTACAGCAGGTTCTTATTAGTTATCTATTTTATATATATATTAGTGTATATATGTCAGTCTCAATCTCCCAATTCATCTCACCACCACCACCACGGATCTTCCACATTTAAGGCTCATAATTGTTGTAGAGACAGTGTCCCTTTGGTAACCACCGGGGTCCTATATGTGTACAAAATTCACTGACTGACTAAGCAAAAGATGTCTTTGGAGCAGTTATTTCTTTGGGGAGTAGTGCTGGTTAAGCTCTCTGTATACAATCTGAAGAGTCTCATCATCATTAAAAGCACGTTGCAAGTCAGTTTAGGATACACGGTTTTCTTCAGTTCATTTACACCTTAGTTTCAAGCAGACATGGCCACAAATAAACCTATCAGAACTCTCATTTAACATTCTGGGTATTCTTTTCTTTGGAATCACTTATTCCTACAGCCTCTCAATTATCACTGGGGCCGCTGGAGATTTCCATTTGGGGAAAATTAACCTTTTTCCTCCCACCACAGTTCTTCAAAGCCACCCGCTACTGTTGCAATCTAAATGACTCAGGAATGAAAAACTGGAGCCACGGGGGGGAGAAAAGATTCTCTGTGAGGTCCAAGCCTTTCTCTCTCAGCCGTAAGAAAAAAAGTAAGTGTTGTCAAGTACAACTGAATTTCCCTTGAAAAATGTTTCAGGCAATCATGCAGTGGATTATAACACATTATATAAGATGATCTCTGTATTTTTCTTTTTTTCAACAAAGATGAAAGAAAATTGTATACGTACATGTGTATGTTTGTGCTGTCTGTATAGTCATTCTAATGTTAGATAAAACTACTTATAGCATTTATTCAGATTAAATTGACTATGAAATCAAGGAAGATTATAATCCGGGCAGAAGTGAGGCAGATGTGCACTCAGTCACTCTACTCAATTCCATTAAGGAAAACTCGTTAAAATCATATTCTTTAGGCCCTGAAAAGCTAAGAAATTATATTGATTCCTTATTAACAAAAGTTCTTCAGCACCTAGCATAGTGTTCATAAGTAAGTGTAAGCTGAATAAACGGATGAATGAAAAGGTCACAGACAATTTGTCAACATCCTTTAAGAAAAAGCACAATGAAGAAGAAACAACTACCATCTAAAGTGTTAAACTTTCACTATTTTTTTCCAATTCTAAGGACCCAAATTATTTTAGAAAAGAGCTGAGAGCAATTTCAAAAATAAAACCTTTATAAAATTGTTTTTAAGACACTAGGCCTAACTGTTTCTCTATTCCCACAATGTTAGTTAAATTATAAAGTATTTCCAATTTTTAGTTGACTTTCCACTTTTTAAAAATAATTCAATAAAATTTTTGTTATAACCTAACAATTTTCGTTATAACCTAGTCAACAGCCCCTTAGCGTTCAAAGTAAGGGAAATTGTCCTATCATATTTATAGTACCCTTTTTCTTATATGAGTAATGGAAAGATAAACCACATTGCTTCGAATTCCTGTGAAGTGGTTCTAGTGTATCACATATCAATCCATGGTATACTGAGTATGTGAACTCTTCTGCCTTGATAATCCTGTGTTTGCTACCATTTAAGGCATTTTGTAAGTCTTAGAGATGCACTCTGCATTCTGCTTTTGAGTCTTCTCCAACTGTAGGTGTGTAAAAGTTTAAAACACGATTTATAATCAAACATGGCTAAAAATACTTTTTTTTTTTTTACAAACAGGACCTTGTAAATCTTCACAGCAATTTAAAAATAAGTTTATTTTTATTTTATAGATGAGGATACAGATAGAACATAACTGCTCAAAAAATCATTACTAAATGGATAAAGAAAGCTCTAAAAGCCACTTTTCTAAGGTCACGTAGAAAATGAATTATTATTTTCATGTTCTAGCTTGGGAACTGGCCCATCCTATTGTTTGTGGTCCCTTGGAGTCCTGGGAAAACTTGCACTAAGCACAACATATCTGCCTTGTGAAAGGAATGTTCTCAAGTTTCACTTGTGAGACAGCAATTTTGCATAAGGGCTTGGATGGCTTTCATCTCACATAGGCATTAATAAATGATTTTTATTTACCTAGATAGTTAATCTATTGCATCTCATTTTTTTCTTTTTATATTGTACTAAGTATCTGTAGTTTTTTTTATATGTTTCTTCAATAAAACAGAATAGAAGAGGACAATAGAATTTCTGAATCAACTTAATCTGATCTATTCTCTTAGAATAAGGGTCCCCAATGGTGGAGGCTCAATTTTAACATGGTGTTTCATGAATCGACATCTACTCCATTAGCTCCTCCCTACCTTTATGTCATTTATAGACATTTCTCCAAAGAAGACATACAGATAGCCAACAAAAGCATGAAAAGATGCTCAACTTCGGGACTTCCCTGGTGGTGCAATGTTTAAGAATCTGCCTGCCAATGCAGGGGACAAGGGTTCGATCCCTGGTCCAGGCAGATCTCACATGCCAAGGAGCAACTAAACCCGTGTGCCGCAGCTACTGAGCCTGTGCTCTAGAACCCGCAAGCCACAACTACTGAGCCTGCATGCCACAACTACTGAAACCTGCATGCCTAGAGCCTGTTCCCTGCAACAAGAGAAGTCACCACAATGAGAAGCCCACGCATCGCAATGAAGAGTAGCCCCCATTCGCCACCACTAGAGAAAGCCTGTGTGCAGCAATGAAGACACAACACAGCCAAAAGTAATAAATAAAATAAATAACTTTATATTAAAAAAAAGAAAGATGCTCAACATCACTAATTATTAGAGACTATGATGTATATAATTTTTACTCACCTAGGCAAGACTCTAACTCCATTATATTTTTGGAAAAGGTCTATGGCCTATTTGGCATTAGATGTTGCCAAATTATCCAAATAGAATTTGACATGACCAACTTACAAAAATATTATAATTTTGAATATAGTAAATTTTAGACAAATAGATGATTTCACAAACTACAAACTTGGTTGATGTTTTCCTGGGTGGTCTCATGTACAGAAGATATTCTGTACTCTGAGCACATTAAGAGCATGTCTCTGCATAAATGGTGAACATTGGAGTCATTAAGATTTAAAGTGGAATTCTGGGGGAAAAATAAGGAAAGAGAATTGAAGGTTGGAGATGGAGCAGTTTAGGAAATTGTCTTCTTTTTTATTATTCCTTAATTTATTCTGTCTCATCTCCAACTTCAAAACCTACTTATTGAAGCTTGCTTCAGCAGGGTGAAGATCTGACTGGAGTACATGACACTGAGAAATTAATACACTATAGAGTTCACTTCCTCTCAAGTTTTATTTACTGGTTAGAAGAGGTAATTTCTATTTATTTATTTATTTATTTTGCGGTACGCGGGCCTCTCACTGCTGTGGCCCCTCCCATTGCGGAGCACCAGCTCCGGACGCGCAGGCTCAGCGGCCATGGCTCACGGGCCTAGCTGCTCCGCGGCATGCGGGATCTTCCCGGACCGAGGCACGAACCCGTGTCCCCTGCATCGGCAGACGGACTCTCAACCACTGCGCCACCAGGGAAGCCCTAGAAGAGGTAATTTCTTTAATCCAGTGTCCTTGGGACATGGTATACCATGCATCACTCTTCCATCACTGGACCAATCCCTCCCTTACACACACACACACACACACACACACACACACACACACACACACACGTATTAATTAGTACCTACAATACCAGTTCTATCAACAAATCAGTAATGTTAACCACTACCAGTTCTGGTTATGGGTCAGTGTTAACCAGTACTGGTTCTAGTTCTAGTTAGGGATCTCAAAAGCTATGTAATCTTCCTAACTTTAAGGTTCAGTTAAACACAAAAATCTAACATTAAAGCATCAACTTGGTGCATATCTAGGATGTTAACATTAACTTGTGTGAACTTGGCCTAAAAATAAAACTGGACCTAAAATAGAAATCCCTACAAATCTGTTCCAACAATTCAAAATGTTCAGTCCTCTTTCTGATAGAGTTAACTAATTCTAATGTCCCAACCTGGGAGATGTACTTCTACATGGAAGCCTATATGATAGAATAATGTCAAACCATGGAGTTTTCTCCAAGGAAATGCACTGTAGACAGCACCATAGTATTACAAAGTCTTGCTGTGTCTAAATCTCTTGCACTAATCCCAACACCCTAAATATTCCCCTAAGTGTTTCTCATTGGTGGAAAACTCCCCTTGTCTGCAGTATGAATAAACATAGGTACCATAAAAACACCCCTTTCCACATCCTTTCTCTTCAGTTAATTGGTCTCAATGTTTCCTCAACTCAAATTTCAAAATCAAATGTTAATGATTATATCATCCTGGAAGAAAAAAAGGAGGCAAGAAAGCCCGCATTCTTTGAATATATCTGAATCTGTGAACTTGGGAAGTCACTTGACTTCACTGTATTTGCTTCTTTCTCTATAAAATAAGAAAAATCTTGTCAGTTTTACAAGGTTGTTGTGAAAACAAATGAAAAAAAGTGGTTTGAATTGGACAGTGTTGTGAAAAAAACAAAGCTATTTACTGCTTAATTCTACCTAGTCAAGCTTTCAATAAACTGTACACATATGAATTAAATAGATGATTATTTAATGGCTGCATACATACATAAGCGAAAGAACCAGTTTTTTACTCACAACCTACAGATAATTTATGTAATACAACTTTATTGATAAGATACTGTTGTCAACATATTAATGGCCCCCAAAGATGTCATGTCTAATCCAGCAAATACATGAATATGTTGGCTTACATGGTAAAGAAGAACTTTGCAGATGTGACCAACTTAGTAATTTTGTGATGGGAATATTATTCTGGGGGGCCCAGTATAATCACAAGAGACCTAATAATAAACAGGCAAGAGGAACAGAGCTGAAGAAGGAAGTGTGATAAAGGAAGCAGATGTAGGAATGGTGAGAGGAGGGGCCCAGGAACAAAGGACTGTGGGCAAACTCTAGAAGCTGGGAAAGGCAAGGAAACAAATTCTCTCCTAGAGAAACAGGGGAAATTCTTCTCCCTCAGAAGAAATGCAGCCCTTGATTTAGGACTTCTGATCTCCGGAACTGTTAGATAATAAATCTCTGTTGTTAGAAGTGTAAAATAATAAATTTGTGTTGTTTTGAGCCACCAAATTTGTGATAATTTGTTACTTCAGCTATAGGAAACTAATATAGATTCTATGTGCTGAGCCCCATTCTAAGTGATAGAAATATGTAGATGAACAAAATGGAGAAATAAGCCAAATATTGCGCTCTACATTTTACATGAATTCAAGTCATTTTTTACAACTGTACAGGTATGTATAATTAGCCCCTTCTTTATTGATGAGGAAACTGGAAGCCAGAGTAATGTGTCCATTGTTACACAACTAAGAGGTGAGTTTCCTGTCTTCAGAGCCTGTGTCCTTTACACTCATTGTATTACCTCCTCCAAATAACCTGAAGGTACATGTCAGCGTAATGTAGGTTATGCACCAAAGATTCATTTGCTGAGCTATGGCTTGTTTTGCCACTTGGGGGGAGATATGGGAGAAGAAAGCAAGTAAGGAGAAGAGGTTTACTTTGTAGAGATTCATTTGAAGAGTTGGAATTGAACTCACATAACTCAAGATGAGTCTGCATACCCAAGCCTACTAAAAAAAAGTAAGTTTTTCTTTAACTCAAACTTATTTTTAGTAATTGCTGCATAGACATTAATTTCAGAATTTTATTTTGAAATGTTTTTGTGAGACTTTTTATTTATAATTTGAAAGACCAAAATAAAACAAATGATGTCATTATATCATTTCCCTTAACACACTTCTCTGACTTTTTAAACAATAGAATGGATTGAAAAGGAAGGCTAAAAACATATTTTTAACAAAAGTGTTTATGGATAAAATTCATTAATACATTCCCACTTGTGCTGAATATTTTGAGAGTTTTGGTCAAAAGCAAGTTGAAGAACCCCGAGATCCACAGATGTTGCTTCTAGCCCCGAGCTCATCTTATTTATTTATTTGTTTTCACTAATTGGAAATCACATTTCTTAGAAATGAAAACAAAAAGTATCCTTTTATAAAGAATGCCTTGCCTGAAGATTTTTAAACGAGGGTGAAAACAGTTGCAAGCCCATTAGTTGTTTTCCCTAAAATAATTTATTTTAAAAAGTCATTACCTTACTAGAAAAAAAACTGATAGAGGGCCTTAAGGATTTCTACTTTAAATTTCAGGGATTTGCCTCATTAAAAATCAATTGCAGAACCAAAAGCCTCATGCATGTGTATGTGTGTGAGGGGGCAAGAGAAAGAGAAGTACGGATGTAAAAATTTTGCCCAGTTTTATTTAAATATTTCTGAAAATATAAATCATCTTAAATGACATTAAGAAAAACTTCTTTGAGATGTTTACATTTTTTTCTAGTAGAAAATATAGCGCTACTTCTGGACATGTCGTTATTATCTCTCATAACCAGGTTAGAAATTTCACTTTCTGATAAGTTCCTTATAAATTAAGCTTAAAATTGTCTCCATTATTTCTACTACTCTGCTGCAAATTTAACAGTGAGTGAGTTTAATAAATTGTAAACATTGCCCAACAATGTATAAGTCATGGAGAGAAAATAAATATATGCTGACTCTGTTAGTTTTTCATTCTAAGAAAAAAAAAGAATTGGCTGAAAATAGAAACCTAAGAATCTTGGAAAAGGATGATAATACCATACTTAGCACTTTTCTAAGTAATTATTTTTCCATTATCTTAAGCTATTTAAAAACCTTTGTGCTTGATAACCTGAGCTCCATAAGAGGTACTATCTGGAGGACAGTGAAGGAGTTGATATATTTGTTTCTCCCCTCATTGGAGACTTTATGAGCTATGTTGCAATCAACTGCTGTTACTTCCAAAGACTTCATATATCAGAGAACAATGACCACAAGGCCAAGGTCATCCTTGAAGTTAGACAAAGGAAATGGCCCCAATAATATAATGATATCTACAATTATTTAAGGGGAACAAAGGTAAGGTGTGAAAATAATTTTGCCTTCTTTTGTAGCTAGTGAAGGAGTTTCTTCATTTATGAAAGGAGGGAATCTACTCAATGTCTTAGAATACATATCTTAGTCACTGTCATTGTTCCTTTCTTCTCTCGGCTATTTCTTCTGAACTTGTCTTTTACCATGGGCTTTTAGATTTGCAAGGTGCCATGGAAGAAATTACTTTCTTCTTTAGGTTCAAAAGCAATAGTCAGGCTTGTAGTGCACACAAGTCAAAAATTTGTCATATGTTCAAAGGCACTTGTAGAATCTCAGAGCTATAATTTTAAAAATAATAAAAATAATAAATGGTTCTTCCATAATATTGGAGGGTCTAAGGAACTTAGGCTATGGAGAATAGATAGATGATAGATTAGATAGGTAGATATTCTGATATAGCATTGTCCCAATAATAGCTAAGAGCATAGTCGAGGATTTCTGAGAATTTCTTTACTGCCTATATTGTTTTCAGGTCCCTTATAATTCAATAATAATTTTCAAAAAAAGACCCAAATAATCTAATATTGGGTGAATTCCAATAAGGCACCCAGGAATTCTTTCCACTCATTCTTCAAAAACAACTTTTTAAAGTAATTATCACCCAACTACATACGGAGACAAAACTAGGGAGTGTAAGTGACTTATCCAAATTTAGCTAGGAAGTGGAAAAGTGGAAATACCAACAAAGACTTTTGATTTTTATGGCAAAATGTCTTTACAGTGTTTCTTGTCTTTTTAATTATTTGAATGCTTTTAACAAAAACAATGTAGCAGTAGATGTTAAAGTCCCATAAGCAGAAATAGAATGAGGCACCTTTAAAAGTTATAAATTTTTTTACAAATACATTATTATACAAATTCTTATGAGGTAGACTCTCCAATTATATTGTCTTTAGAGTTAGACGTCAATGATACTATTTTTTTTCTACCTTAATGTGAGTGATAATTCTCTTTGTTCTGTTGAGTTTTTCATTTAGTATCCTTCCTGATGTAAATTTGAAAAAAAAACTTTTAAAAGATAAAAATCCAAAGGAACAAAATCTAGAGTGACCGTGTCTGAAATGTGGTAATGTCCTGAATTTTAATGGGACAGGGGAAACTATTTCTATCTTTTAAGCTATGTGAGTATATTCAGTTAAGAATACATTTCAATCCATTAGGATGTTATATGATTTCAGTATTGTCCTCACACAGAAACAGGGACATTAATGAAAAGAAAAATAATTAACTTTGTGCTAATAAGATCATGGAGTGGTACTGTCAAATATCTGTTAGAGATGTATCCCATACATAAAGTCCTAAGAAAGAACTTAGTCTCTGGCCCTAGCATAGTTGTATGGTCCTGCAGCTAACATGTGAGAAATGGGTTAAGGTCCTACATCTTCTAAATTTATAGTCCAGAAGCTAGCATCACTGGCACTCCAAGTAGGCTATACAAAAAAGTTTCCAAGGAATGCAGTAACAATTCATAGCTACCTTAATGAGATATCTCTGTTGAGGGAGTAGGTTGAAAAGGCCAAGAAAAACCTCTTTTCGAATTTTTGCTGAAATGGTATAATTAATCAAATCAATGAAAGAAATCATTGAAAATCCATATTATTTTCTAATAGGTAGAAAAATCCAATCAACTAATAGGAATATACTGAGTTCCCACTTGATGTTTAATATGGACATATGGATCAAGATATTTTCTGCCATTTTCCCTTGTTCTTGAACCATATTTTGCTAATTCCTAAGAAGAATGGAATACTAAGCAATGAAATAAAAGTCAGGCAAATTTCGATTGGGGTTTAGGGCAGTTAAGAATTCTGAGGCTCCAGGGGCTTCCCTGGTGGCGCAGTGGTTGAGAATCCGCGTGCCGGTGCAGGGGACACAGGTTCGAGCCCTGGTCTGGGAAGATCCTACATGCCGCGGAGCCTCTAGGCCCGTGCACCACAACTACTGAGCCTGCGTGCCACAACTACTGAAGCCCATGTGCCTGGAGCCTGTGCTCTGCGACAAAGAGAAGCCACCGCAATGAGAAGCCCGCGCACTGCAAAGAACACCCCCCGCTCATCCCAACTAGAGAAAGCCCGCGCGCAGCAACGGAGACCCAATGCAGTCAAAAAACAACAACAACAAAAGAATTCTGAGGCTCTGTACAATCTTATCAAAAAATTATCTGGTAATTTCTAATTGTTATCCAAGGCAATAGTTCAGGTTCAGAGAATTCTGAACAGCAATACGAAGAAATAGGGAAGAGGTACAACGGTACATAGGTCAGAAAGAACAATGAATATAAAATAACTAATTCAAAAATTTCTTACAGATAGATCTGGTTTCATTAGTTAAGAATCTTACATTTAATAGGTGATCATTAAATTCACTGCTGAAACAAAAATACCCTTTTAAATGTGCAAATCTTTTATCCCTTCATTTTTAAAATGATGGAAATAATTTAATTTGTTTTTAGACAGGTCTCAGTCCTAAGAGGAGGAAAAAAACTTGGAAGTTAGACTGTTTGTGTTTGGTTAATATATGTGTTTAATATGCTAAAGAAATCTAATCTTGCTTCAATATTTGCAGAAAAATATGCCATTTATCAAAAACTCTTGGACAGTCATTTTACTGCAAGTGTTCTTTGCTTAACAAATAGATTCATTCAGCAAATATTTATGGAGCATCTTCTGAGCTCCAGGCAATGAAACAGATACAAGAGATTCAGAAATGAATAGGATAAACTGCATCTTTTTGAGGAACTCATAATCCAGTGTGAGATATATACATTGAAAACACTGCAATACAAATGCCACTCATGTAACAGAATTTAGTACAAAGTTTTATAGGTACACTAAAGAGGAAGTGATAAACTCTGACAGAAAAAGTTGGAAAAAATCTTTACAAAGACATTTACATTTCTAGTGGGTATAAAGGGACAGTAGATAATTTAAACATAAAAAAGTAGCTGAAATTCCTTTAAAAACTTATTTTTAAGTACTGACCTTCCCCGTGTCTGGGGAGGGGGTAAGGGTGGGGACAATGAAATGCAAAGAGGAGAGGACAAACAAACAGGGTATACTCGTGAGATTTGGGAGCACCAGCATTAACGGAAACAAAGCCAGATTTGGATAGGGGCCTCAGAAAATTAGTCCACCTCCTCCCACTACGTCCCTGGGCTTTCCCGTCCTCTACTCCAGGTATCAAACCAAGCACTCTTTTTTCCAAGATGCCCTGCTGACCCAGGGGTCCAGGAGTCCATAGGTCTGGCCTCTGACATTTTGAATGCCTCCGTACTAAGAACAGCAGTTCACAGCAAGCTTTTGTTCATGGTCTTAATTCCTTGGTAAAGTAAACTAGTCAATGCCAAAAGTTGTGAGTTTGGTCCTTGGAGAAAATATGGGCCTTACAAGATAGAAGAGTAAATTTCAGAGGGTTTTACTGAAGAAATGAAAGATATCTTTTGTATCTTTCTTCCCTGGAGCGCTTCATTTTCATAACTGTATTCTTGTTGGTTTAATTAAAAGTAAAAAAAATAAGATGTTGAGTCTACCTGCCTTGGAGCAGACCCAGGTCTGAACTTTTTCAAATGCTTGATACATTTTACTTGAAGGATTTGAAACATGCAATCATAGGTTACATAGTTCAGTTTTAGGTCCTACTGGATTTATTTTTTTAATGTTTGAAAGCATAGTTTTATGGTAGTCCTTTTAGGAAGAATCCAGTATTATCTAAAATTATTAGCAAAGTTATATGTATTTTACATAACAAAGTTTTTAGAATGTTGAGAATTAATTGAAAATAGAGTGATGAGTAAATGTTTAGGCTGAGATAATTTATTTCAATAAATTTCAAAAGCCTTGTCTTGAAATACTATCAGTAAACTTCTGTGATTTTTTTCTTTTTAAATTTGTTTTGCTGAGAGCATAGCTATTTGCTTTTATTTTAAAACAATAATAATAACAATAAAAAGCAAACTCTCAAAAAAAAACTTATCTTGGAACAGGTTCAAGCAAAGTCAGTCCATCGCATATTTGCATGTGATTCCTTTTATAAAATAAAATACCAATATCAACACAAAATTTTACCTTAGTGATACTGTAAGTAAGGTAAAAAAGTACTGTGTTTAATAAAATTTTAGAAAATCATTATGTAACATTAGGGTTTACCCATGTCTGTTTACACAACAATGTTTCAGGACAAAGGAAGAAATGATAGGAGTGTAATATTCTGCTTCCCTTACAGCAGTGTTTCTCACTGGTATAGTTCTTGACATTTTAGGAAGGAAAATTGTGTTTCGTAAGATATTTAATATCCACGAGCCCTAGGCACTATATACAGGTCATACATTTCATTTATTTTAACAACTAAAATACTCCTTCATATTTCCAAATACATCAGGTGAGCATGGAAGTGTGGATGCTTACAGCACCTGGTTAAACAAACAAGGCATCCATCAACATGATTTGATAAAAGCATGGGTTGAAATAACAACTCCATGTTGCCTACTCTCTAGAAGAAAAATCATTGAAATGGAAAATCTCAAGAAACTTCAAAATTTCAAAAAGTTCGATTTTTAAAATTTGCCTAGTGTATGTGTGGTAAGACTATACTTCTGAAGGCCTAAATATCACTTAGCATCTTTTCACCAGGGGTTGCCTAAGAGACAAAACATGAGCAGGAGAAGGGTATATAGCAGGGGGACTAGGTAGAGGAAGAGGAGAAACTGATGACCAGTTACTTTTAGAAAACAATCAAAACTAACCTCATGTACCTTCCATCCTAATTTATCTTAGTCAAGGCCATGAGTCATAAGTAGACTTTATAAATAACCCTCT
Organism: Leucopleurus acutus; assembly: GCF_964270905.1. Lineage (NCBI taxonomy): Eukaryota > Metazoa > Chordata > Mammalia > Artiodactyla > Delphinidae > Leucopleurus > Leucopleurus acutus. The sequence goes on from NC_139146.1 coordinate 54,471,752, forward strand.
TTACACCTATTTTAATCCCATATGGCTTTGTATCTGTCCTAATTTTACCCATTGTCCCACCTCCCTGGCCTCCTTGTAGGAATTTCATCCATGACTCTATCAATTTTTCACTGCTTGTGGGTTCAGTGAAATTATTGCATGCCTCCCCACATGACATATTTCAGAGTCCATCACTGTAAATATCCTCTTGCACATATTTTCAGCTCCCTTTCTCCTTTGTCATTCTCCATTATACTAGTCTAACATAACAAGACCCCCATCACACCTGGCAATAGAATATAGCTGGAAAAAATACACATTTCAGGATAAATCACTACTAGGTCTCCATTATTACCTAAAAACCCTACTCAACCATTCCCAAAAAGAACCATATCTCTCCTCTTATCAAAGTATTAATGCTTCTCCCTATCACTCTAAGAAAATAGAAAGGATCACATTAGAACAACTTCATCATACTAGTACCAAATCTTTCAGCTTTTGTCTTTATTAACTGTTTCTTCTTTTGAATATGGATTACATTTACTTGGTTATTTGAGTGTTGTATAATTTTTCTGTAGAAGCTCTCTCTCTGCTAAACAGTCTAGCCACCCAGTTTTAGAATTGCTGTAAGGTTCTGTTTGCTCTTTAGATTTGCCTAAATTTTTCTACAGCTCAGTAAATTTCTTTCTATGCTTCTGACCTTCCTCCAGCATTCAGAATATGGGTACCTTAATCTCTGCAGTGCCAGAGAATATGTTTCTTACTTCTCATGTCCAACCTTCAGCCTTCTGCAGGTGAAAGCCAGCAATCTCTCAGATTTCTTTCAATTCTCCTGCCCACTGCCCTCTCAGTCTTTGGTTCCTGAGAGATCAAGTTGTTTTGTATTTCAGCTTTTTCTTACCTGCTTTTGGTATATTGCACTTAGGTATCTAAAGTAGATCCATGGGAAAACAAAAAACAAAGAGTGGGTGAAATTTATCCTGTGCCTGGGATATCTTGGAATTCTATTCTGCCATCCAAGTGTATATCCAGACATTAATGATTTATTAACACTTAGTTTCACTTTCTCTTATTCCGGTCTTTGACATGTTCATTATTTTCTAGCCACCCTATCATTTTTCCAAGGATAAAAACAGCTCTGTCTTCTTTTTCTATAAATGGCTTGTACTTCTCTGAAATTTAGTTCAGTTAGGTTTCCTTGAATCTTCAGCTTTCTGGTAATCTTAAAATATATTATTTTTTAGCTCATGTGGTTGTTTTTTGTTGTGAGTGTGAAGACTATAGTCTCTAACAATGTTTTAAGTTCTAACTAGAAGCAGACATTCTCTTATTTGCTATTATTTTAGATTCAGACTCCCATCCATTTCTCTATAGATTGCATTTGAAAGTCTAACGTAAACAAGTTGGAGATGGTCTTTTGCATCTATCTCATCCAGATATAAAGTATGAGGATTTAGGGCTAGAATATCTGTAGTAAATCCTATTAAATGTGACTTAATCATTAAAAAATCTTGAGTTTCTGTATTTTTTCTATCAAGTGGGAATACTGATTAATATTACTTAAAAAAAACAGTTTCAACAGACTTTCCTATGACTTACAGATTAGAAGTGAAAATGAACTAGAGTTCATGAGAACTCTTTATAAACTTTAAAGAAGTATAGACTTGCTGATTTTTATAACCATTAAGAAATAATACTTTTCCAGTCAATAATGGTTCTAAGATTATATCTTAGATGCTTCCAGTTTGTAAAAAAAATCACACATTAACAACTGCCATCAGTTCTGGTGTGTATCACTGACAACTTCTCAAATTCTTCATCCTCTGTGACAGGATATGATTTTTTTCCCTTGAGAAATATGCACAGTATAAATGCAAGTCAGCTGGTATTTCACATACCTAGGGAATATCTCTATTAACAACTTATTACTAATTCATTCAGAATTTCACACCTACTTCTTGACTAAAATATATATGTAAATATTTAATGTCAACCCAGAGAAATTTGTTCAAAGTCTACAAATCTAAGTCAAATATTATTTAAATTACAAATTTTCAGTTAGAGGTAAGATGGACATGAAATGGGCAGGAAATGGAAATGTAAGAGATAAATTTCATGTTAGTACATTTTAAAAATGTGTTTGATTCCAAAATATGAGTTTAAAATTTTTTTCTGTTTTAGTATCTACCATAATTTATTTATAGTCCTAGTTCAATTATCCTTTCTTTGCAACTTAGGACATTTAATATTTGCATGACAATATTATTCCTTGGTAGGAGTTGCATGAATTTTAGGTTACTTTAGATTGTTAATGAGATCTAATAATAATATTTCTGATGCCATCAATTTTCAGCTATCCAAGTAAATGTTAACAGGGTTAACATGGGTAATTGGAATCCATACATATGTGCACAATTTCTCTAAATTTTTTTTTTGCTTGCTTGCTTTCTTGTTTCAAATAATAGCTTCAAGGAAAAGAGAAATGATTGACCTAAATAATGTCTCCTTTCTCTTTCATCTTCAGTAAAGAGGCTAATGAGAACTGTGGTTGGTCGGGAGGGGCTAAAATAGAGTCAGGAAAGAAGCACGAGCAAACTAGAGTGGCAGCTGGAAAAAGATATGAACCGAGACACGTTTAAATTGGAGTTGAATGAGGAAATTACAAAAACGTTTGTGAAACCCACTCTGTGTAAAACATAAAGATTTTCTGAGAGATGTAAAGAAAAAAAAGGGAGCATGTAAAATGCTTGCAGTGTATTTCAACATGCATTTAAGAAGCATTATTCTGCACAAAACACTGAGTATATAATATGAAAGCACAATGATAATATCAGGCCTCAGATCTGGCCTATAGGACTAAGTTACAATGATAAGTGTTATCATAGTTAAGAAAAAATCCATAAATGCTTATCTTATAGAATTAAATGATTATCAAAGTAATCTAGGTATTAGTAAAAGTTTCCTTACCAGTATATCCAATATTAATTGTGAAAAAAATTCTTTTAGTAAGGATTACTAAATGGTTTCTCAGAAAGAAGAGATAATTAATGGCTAAGAGAACCAGAGAAGGAAGTATTTGCTACTTAACTTTTTTTATACCATGATTATAGAATATTATCAAAAGTAGGAAGCAAAGGATGGGGAAAAAACAACCCTCTCCCAAAGTATAAAAAATATAGCTGAAAATGACAATAAAACTCAATGTGTCCATAGAAGTCATGTAATAATGATGAAACAAAATAAATACTTGGAAATAAAACACTTAGTAATGATATTTAATATTTTGTAACAAACTTTTAAAAACTATATTTATTCTAAGTAATCAATTGTAGCTATCCTTTCTGAAAGGCATGCAATCTAGAAGGGAACACGTCAATATGTCCGAGTTGATCTACTTTTATTTTTATATTTTGAATGGCAAAATAAAATGTCAGGCATGCCTCCAGCATGAGGAAAGAGACACGACATTTCAAGGCAAAGCAGCTAGTTGCGATACCACAGTTAGTATTCTCTCCTTAACCAGCTCCATTTATATCGGCTCCATTAAGTTTACTATCCCACCTCATTTGCAGCCCAAACCTTCTGACCTCTGAGTGTATTGTTTGCATTTTCTCTGATAAGTTTGATGTCCTTTGACTTCATTCATTGTTCTCTTTCTAAAATTTTAAGCTTTATAGTTAATTTTTAAATGTTAATGCCTCTGCTGCTTACTATTTCAGTTTCTGAACATCTGGATAGGGGATGAGAAAATGTTATTTACTCTATAAAAGGAAAATGTTATTCTTAAATATTCCTTTCTTTTCAGATATCATGAGCTTCATCATATTTCCAACTCCCATTTACTCAAGTCCAAAGTACTGCAAGTGTCCCCTTAGGACTATCTGTTTCGATCCCTCCTATTCTAAGTCATCTCTTAAATTACAATTTCTTCATAAAGTTCTTTGATCATATTCCTTTTCTCCAATATCTCCACTGCCTTTCTCTCATCTCATTTCGTTTTGCATTTGAGTCCATCCCCAATCTGTGAAAGAACAACATCTCCGGTCTCATCTTTTACTATTTTCTCACATGATTAATACAAATTATTTGTATCCTGTGTTTCCATTTTCCATAGTGTGTGCTGCTCTTTTCTCACCATTAGTAGTATTTTTTCTCTTGGTCTCTATTTATTGATATCTCATCCACTCTTTTAAGTTTAGCTGAGTACAGCTCTCTATAGGCTCTATGCAACCTTACAGGTACTTAAAATGAAATGTATCTAAAACTTAATTTATTATTTTTTTAATACCCAGACTTACAGATCTATCTATCTGTGATGTGTATACCTTGGTTATGGCATCATCAGAAAAAAAACCATCCAGGAAATACATCTGAAAACATCCTTGGCTTCCTTTCTCTTCTGTAAATCAATTCTGATGTGTCATTTGTATCATTTGAATATGTCCTTTCCACTACATTCCCTACAAATACTGTCTTAAGTCAGGTGCTTTACCAATTTTCACCAAGGTTTTATAATAATAGTCAGGGCTGGCTGCTCCCCACCAATTTCATCCACTCAATCACCACTAACATGGACATCTAGATCTGGATGTCTCAGAATCAAATTATACTCAATATATTTCAAACTAAATTCACAACTCACCTCTCTCTCAAAAATGGTGCCTTCTCAATTCCCTCCACTTTAAATGACATCCTAATCAAACTGGTTATGCAAGCCAGGGACCCTGGGGAGCAGTGTGCTGGCACCACCTCTCTCCTGACTTGTGAGAGTCAATGGTGCATATTTCTCCCAATTCCAAATCGGTGACATCATGCTGATATGTTGAAGTTCGCCTTAATGGGAATACTTATACCATGGAAATTGGCAAATCGTACAATTTCAGCACTTACTATTTTTATTTTCCTTTTTTATCAGGGAACCAGTTTATCAGCACATCCCTGGGGACATTCACCATGACAGTTATTCTCCTTTTCCAATTCATCTCAAATGTTTCAGGGTTTTATAGATGTTTAACTTATCTCATGTCAGTTTATTCTTTTAATTCTATGTCCATTTATACTCAAGGTGTATCACTGAAATAATTTCCTCAAAATTTTTATCTTTTCTTCCTTGGAATATGCCTACAACACTGCTATTAAAGTGATCTTTCTGTAATGAAAATCTGATTATATAATTCTTCTATTTAACATTAACAGGAGCTCCAAAATACTAGAAAATAAAATACCAATTCCTATGCATGTTGTGGAGTCCATTTGTACACTGTATGGTCTTTACTGATCTCTCTAAAACACTATCCTCCTGCTTGGTGTCAGGTATCCAAATGCTATGCCTGTAGAATTATTTTCAACTCCTCCCTCAGACTCAAGCGGTCTTCTCATATCATTTCAAATGCTGTTCATTCTCATTTTAGTACCCATTTTGCAAGCTCAAAATGCCCTGCCTATCCAAAATCCAACTGTAAAATCTCATCTGGTAAACTATTCCAGATTTTTTCACTTATGCTCATTTCAATCTTGTCCTATAAATAAAACTTCTATTACTACTAATGTAATGCTTTGTAACATGAAAGCACAGACATTCACATTTTTTAATTCATTTTTGTATTCTTGGGTCCTGGCTTAACCTTGGTGACTATCTTACACATGACAATAATCAACATGAAAAAATGTCAGTCTAAATGACAGAGATCTCTCTTTTTTTTTTTTTTTTTGCGGTACGCGGGCCTCTCACTGTTGTGGCCTCTCCCGATGAGGAGCACAGGCTCGGGACGCGCAGGCTCAGCAGCCATGGCTCACGGGCCCAGCTGCTCCGCGGCATGTGGGATCTTCCCGGACCGGGGCACGAACCCGTGTCCCCTGCATCGGCAGGCGGACTCTCAACCACTGCGCCACCAGGGAAGCCCCAGAGATCTCTTTCGCTCCTTTTTTCACTTCAAGTCAGAGGACATTTCCTGTGTGTCTTCTGTGCACCAAGAACTGTGAATATTGGTTTTAGATCCTTCATGATGTGTGTACTTGTAGCACTGTTTTATGATTAAAAGGAATAATGTTTGTCGTGTGTGGGTGTGCAAGTAACTTTCTTCTAAGAATTATGGCAACAGGTTTGACCTGTAGACAATATTATTTAGTTTTAAAGATAGTGTCTAGGCTTGATAGGGCACATACTGTGCCAATGAATTTAGGAATTATGGCTAACATATTCATTGCACTTACATCTATCTATCTATCTATCTATCATCTATCTAGTTTATATTACAAAGGAGAATTTTAACTGCTAAGTGCATATGTGTGTATTCATTTAGTTTCATAGTATTATCATCCACTTTCTACAAGTGAATTAACTAGACAGAAATTAAGCAAACTTTACAACATCACACAGGAAATACATGGAGAAAACAGAATATAAACCTAGGCAGTTTGGCTCCAGAGTATCTGCTTTTAACTGCTATTTATTGATTCAGTTACTAATTGATAAAATATCCAGACATTTAGGGAAAAAGTGCAAAGATGGGTCTTCCTTTAAATTTTTAAATCACCTCAAACTTTTGTTTTCTGCTTTGTAAACATAAAACCAATTTTTTGGTGGGATTAAAGAAAGCATCGTGGTGCCTGAGTCAACTCTTTAGTATACCTCCTGATGGAAAAACAGGTGTTACTAAGGAGAAACATGTGTGTGTAAGAGAGTATATTTATGGAACACATTAGAGATTAAACATAATTATTTTTTTCAGAAATTATATGAAATTGGGGGGCATCAAACTTAAGCAAATAGTGTTTAATTATTTTAAATTAAACTTTGTTGAACAAGACAAAAAGGAAAAAGATAATTTTAACATATACCAATTATTTTCACTTTATGGAAGTCTAAATAAATTCAATTCTTTGGAAGAAAAATGTTTTTCTTTGTAGCTCAGTGCAGCACATTCCTAAATCGGAAATAGTTTATTCTGAAAATAGTGTTAGTAAGATATTTTAAATGCACTGTTTAAACATGTGGACTTTGCTGATTTTATATTTGAAATAAGGCACAGCTCATGCAAAATATTAATTGATTTATAGCTAGCTCAGTTGACTGTGATTTCATGCAGCGCAAATGTACTTACAGTAAGTGTTATGACCTCCCAGGGAAGAGTCCACAATATTGAGCAAAGCAGCATTGAGCAAAACAGCCACTGGAAAAGTATTAACCAATTTCTGTCTAGCTTCTAATGTGTCTGAAGGGAGCTTTTGTTGTGTAGATTATCTTGCTGCTTTTGCTATCTTGTCGGATTTTAGCCAGGCTTATAATATTTTCCAATTACGGGGGAGAAAAAAAAGATGAATAAATGGGACTGTAAAATATTAAGATATGATCACAGACTAGGAAAGAGAAGAGAGGCAGGAGGCCAACCAAATCCCATTTATACACCATGTCAGTCTGCTCTTCCCTTATGTGCTTTACTACCAAATTCCTTCACTTTCTCTCTTCTCTCTTCACCATCCCTCAGCTGGCTGGACTGAAAAGATAAGGACCCATTTCCTTAGGGGAATCAGTTCTTGTAACAGTTAATAAACCCACTAAGTGCTGAAGCACCCAAGGTAAGGTGCCCGTAGATCTGGAAAGAACAACCTGCCTCACAAGAACCATGGCTTCCCAGAGATATTTGGAAGTTTATTGATTTCAAGAGAATTGAAATCTCGGACATACGTGCTGTTTTCTCTGAGGAGTTTATCAGAGCACTATGACCTTTTTGGCTCTGTGTCTCTTTGGGTAACAGAGAGTCATTGTCACGGTTTAAACATTGTGCTGGGAAAGCAAATATCACAGAGGGATTTTAAGAAATCTGAACTTCATCTCTTTTATGGAAACGTTCCCATTATAAATAGTGACAAACTTATGCTGATAATTATCTCTTTTATCTTGTCTCTTTTCTGGTTTTTATGGCCCCAAAACGTGTCTGACTCACCTTTATATCTCTTTTCAAGTCCTAAGAGGGTGTCCTGCCTTTCGTAAGTTCTCAATATGGAAAGAAGATAGTTCCCTAAAATCCATGTGGCTTTTGAAATATTTCAATAAGAAGCACAAAAATACGAACTTAGAAATGTACTTAAAATCAACTTCTGAATCTTTATCTTTTAATTTGTTTTTTAAACTAATATCAAGCCCACATAATGTGTCTAGCATTCTTGATTACTTTCCTCAAAAAGTTATTTTGCATTCGGACTACCTTGAAATATTCTTGCCAGTCTCAATATCATTTTAAAAAATGTTGTTGGCTGTGCGACTTGTGGGATCTTAGTTCCCCGACCAGGGGTTGAACCCAGGCCCATGGCAGTGAAAGCCCAGAGCCTTAACCACAGGGCTGCCAGGGAATTCCCTCATTATCATTTTTAAAGTGAAGAAATGAAGTCTCCAACAATTAAATGCTTTTAATGGTGAACAATAGAATTCAAACCCAGCAAACTGGAACCCAAGATTAGAGTTTTTCCACTATACTATGCCTAGATCATTTTTTTTCAAATATTTAATTTTAAAAACCAACAAACAATCATATCAAAGAAAGAATTCTGCTTTTTAAAATTTTCATTATATGCATATATATTTTAAATTTCAGAATAAGAAAATATATTTGTGTGAATACTACAAGTGATGACAAGGGGATATGGGACTTAAAATGGTTTTAAAGAATTTTGGGATGTGTGACTCATTCTAAAAGCATACCAGGTAGAAAGCAGGAAACTATAGTGAAAATTATTATCAAAAGTCTGCTATCATTAGAGAATTTGCTGAGAGTGCTATCTTGCAAGTTTAAGGGTGTCAGGCCAAATTCTGATTTAGAGTAAGAAGTACATGTTTGCTAATCTGTTTGATAATTGGTTAATTGAATCAAACTTTCTTGACAATCTTAACTTAGGAAGAGACATGCCATATATTTTTGAGAATGTTTTAAGTTTATATTTTACAAATTTTAATTAATTTAAATCTGTTGAGTGGTTACATTTTTAATGTGCATCTTTATAGGCATTTCTAGACATTGTAATGATATTTTGGCAAAACTTAACAAACGAAGTTATCATTTGCATGATCTAGAGGATTATTGTGACTGTATTTATAAATTAAAAAAAAATGTCTCAGGGTTGCACTGACTGCAGTTAGAAAGATGTGCTTTATTTTCAGAGCAAGCAGGCAAGAGGAATTTTTTTCACTCTATGGTTTATGATGTCCATTGGGTTGATCTTGACACAGATTCTCCAACCTCTGTCACCTCTACTGTCTCTTCAATAGACAATGAGATCGATGGAATAGTTTAAGATAGGTTTAAGATAGGATAGTTTAAGATAGGATAGACTAGGATGGGTGGAAAATAATAGGGTAAACTAGATTGGGATAAAATAGAATAAAAATACAGAAGTAGGGCTTCCCTGGTGGCGCAATGGTTGAGAGTCTGCCTGCCGATGCAGGGGACATGGGTTCGGGCCCCGGTCCGAGAAGGTCCCACATGCCGCGGAGCGGCTGGGCCCGTGAGCCACGGCCGCTGAGCCTGCGCGTCCGGAGCCTGTGCTCTGCAACGGGAGAGGCCACAACAGTGAGAGGCCGGCGTACCGCAAAAAAAAAAAAAAAAAAAAAAGAAAAGAAAAGAAAAACGAAAAAAAAATATATATATAGAAGTTTTTTAAACTAATTCTTTTAACTAGTTTTAAGTTCAAGTTGGAAGTAGTGACCAGATAATTTAAAGGATAACCATTATTGACAGGACGTATAGAAAAGAGGTTTAATAGAACACTCTCAGATGGGGGCTTATTGGTTTTCATATCCTTATTTCTCATCTCCTTATAGTATAGGGTCCTGTTATTGGGTTAGCAATTTTTTCTGGATACTTCCTTTCTACTTTTAGACTGCTTCTTGCAAAAACCTTTTGAAAATTACATCTCCTAATAATACTGATTCCATCCCATCCTCACCACTTTTCCTTCATACCCTTTGGTACCTGGATCATAGGTTAACTTCAACCCTTCAGTTTTTTTGTTTTTTTGGTTTTTTTTGCGGTACGCGGGCCTCTCACTGTTGTGGCCTCTCCCGTTGCGGAGCACAGGCTCCGGACGTGCAGGCTCAGTGGCCATGGCTCACGGGCCTAGCCGCTCCACGGCATGTGGGATCTTCCCGGACCGGGGCACGAACCCATGTCCCCTGCATCGGCAGGCGGACTCTCAACCCCTGCGCCACCAGGGAAGCCCCAACCCTTCGTTTTAATGATTGGCAACATTAAGAGGTACGCAAAGGCACCACCTTTTAAAGTATGGGTTTCCTTAACCTTTTCTTTTCACCCACTTCTGCTCTTTTCTACTCAAGCAATATATTCTTAGGATAACATCCTAAACTATCTCACTATCTGAAGATGTAACATCTTTCATATCTCAAAATCTGATATTCCTCTGACTGATTCTAAATAACTACTCTTTCAAAGTCCCCATACTCCTCCTACTAAAGTTGGTGTTCAGCTTAACATTACCAAAATAGCACTTTAATTTCCTGTTTTTAACTATTATAAAAATGCATCTGAATTCATTTTCCTTCCAATTTAACCTAGAAAGTCTGCTAGTCATCTCAATGATATTCTCACTAGCATCCTTTATTCTTATATTTTTAAGTGTGTGTATTTTCTATGTGCAGCCTCTAAATTGCCAGTGCTATGTCAACCAAACACAATTGTTTTCTGTGATGCAAGGATGAGGCCTGTCTAAAAAGAACCCTATTGCTCACTCAAGGTTTATTGGAAGAGTGAACTATCAAGACTCCTTCTTCAAGCAAAAGAGCTGCACTCAAGCTAGATTTTCCACGGAGTCAATGTTTTTCTCCTCCTCACAGATGACGGGAGAATTTTCCATGCACCCTGGTCTCTACATACTGGATGCCTGGCTTCCTCAGATAACTCCTGGAAATAGCTGCTCCCAAACTCAGATTCTTGTCACCACAATGATAATTTTATTTCCAAACTTGATTTACAAATAGAAAAAGCAAAAGCATACGGATGTTATATGATGTTTCTAATATCTATATTTATCCCTATTATTTTGAAAGTAGACACAAGTTTTCTGAGGCAGAGAGAGATTATTACTGTTACACCAATAACCACATTGATTTCTCCTTGGCTCAATTTTTCTCTCTTCTAGAGCATTGTGATGAGAGCCAGATGTCACCCTACATGAGCCTGATGCCCTCAATGTGTTGACTATGAAGAATTAATCTTTCACACATTTTTTCCTGGGGTTCCTACTGCTGCATATCTGATACTTTGCACTGGCTAGTCTCTCAACATTGCTCAGCAAATATTTTGCTCAGCTTTAACCAACTGCATTCCTGATTCCCTATAATGTCTGCTTTATAAGTCTAAAATCCTCTAAATTTCAACACTATTTCAGCTTAATAAATTCCTTCCCTAACTTCCCTGGTGGTACAGTGGTTAAGAATCTGCCGGGCAATGCAGGGGACGTGGGTTTGATCCCTGGTCCTGGAAGATCCCACATGCCCCGGGGCAACTAAGCCCATGTGCCACAACTACTGAACCCATGCTTTAGAGCCCACAAGCCACAACTACTGAAGCCCACGTGCTCTAGAGCCCATGCTCTGCAGCAAGAGAAGCCACCGCAGGGAGAAGCCCGCTCACCACAACGAAGAGTAGCCCCTGCTCGCCACAACTAGAGAAAGCCCTCACTCAGCAAAGAAGACCCAGCACAGCCAAAAAGGAAAGAAAAAAAATCCTTCCCTTTTTTATTACACACATACATACACACTTATCAATACATACCCTTACTTCTCCATTCCTTTATCATTACTCAGCTCTAACATTAAGCCTTCCACTGTCCCCTTGATCCTAATTCCAGCTACCTAGCCCATGAGCATTGCAATAAAGACCATAATATTTTTGTTCCAACAAAATTGCATTTAAATATCCTTTCTGCGATGTGTTAGCTATGTGATCTTGGTCATATAATAAATGTTTCCGTTTCCTCTTTGGAAAACTGAAAGTACTAATAACTACTCTGGAGGAAGATTAAAAGAGATAAAATATGTAAAGTGCATGTCCTTCACTTACCTTAACCCTATCAAAAAAAAAAGTCTTATTTTTAATAGATAATTCTTTGGCTCACAACACTCTCCAATTGTATAATTCCTTCCTTTCTGTCTTTTCTTTTATTGCTAAACCCCTGAAATCCTAGTATTTATTTGCTTATTGTGCTCACTGCACTCATGGCCTCATCTTCAATTGTTTCCTCCTTTTCCCATCATTTTGTGCTCAGTCTTGACTTTCTAATAACTGTTAGATGTGACCTCATCTCAGTTCACATTCTATTTCGCCATATTGTAATATTTACAAACATTGACCACATTGTCTTAAAATAGTCGTTTCCCAAGTTTTCTAAGACCATTTTCTTTTCTAACTCTTCATCTATTTCTCTGAGCTCTCTTTGCTATTCTCTTTTGTTAGCTACATCCCCTTGTATACGTGTGTCCCCTGGAAGTATTATTGTCCTTGTTTGTCCCTTGTTGTAGTCGATGTCTGTGAGCTAATCACTAAGGACAAGGCTTCTCTTTCTTAACTTGAAAATGTCCCTGCCTGCACTTTGTTTTGTTGGGTTGGTTTGCCCATGTTGTAAACTACTGATTTTACCATCATTTTCAACCCTAACTAGATAAGCCAAAATCAAATGTATAATCTAATAAAACTCTTTTTTCAAAGGATTTCTTGTGTAACCCAACTATATAAAGAAATAAAAGGGGAGAAAAGAAAAAATAAACAGTAAAGGAGAAAACAAGCATAGTTCTATAATTCTATAATTTACTCTCTGAATGCTTGATTTTGCTGTGTGTGTGTGTTTGTTTTGTAAAATTGTAAGAAAAAGAGGCTATACTCTTCATGATGTTCATAATACCTTAAACCTTTATCCTCACAAATTCTTCTGAAAAGGCTCTGTGTGTTCTTAAGATATTAAAATAACACTCTACTATTCACTATAAGAGCAAAATGAGTATGTAGGAAAGAAAAAAAGGACATTTTTTATTTGACTTTTCCTGAATAAAAAAAGTCTCTAAAATGTCACAAGCACATAAATGCATATCCCTGACTCTGAAGAGATCTTATTCATTGTTCCCACAATTTGCATCTATTTGACTAGTTTTATGAATCCTTAATTAAGACTTTGTTCACAAAAACTAATATTTGGCAAATCTAATTACTTCTTGATTTAACTTAAAAAAAAAAGTTCTTGCCTCTGTTTTCTCTCTCTTACTTTTTCTCACATCTGAACTTCCACCTTCATATTATACAACCGGTATTGCCTAAAATCTACCTCTTCTACTAAAACAGTCTTTTCCCACATCAACATCTTGTGCCTCACTTCCGGCCACTCTGCATTTTATCCGGTGCTCTGCTCCATGGTCCTTCTGTGACTCTGGCCTGCCTCTCCAACAACTTCCATGGGGTAACTCATAGCTTCTCTCCCTCCTCCCACACACAGCCACCTCCTGGCACAATCTTCCCTCAAGTACTCGGTGCTGCTGCTTAGAAACAGAAACTTATACAGTGAATAAAAACTACAATACAAATCTTACAGCCACGAAGTATAGGATATATCAGATATTCAGAATGCAATAGTATTTAATTTTTTTAAAAGCCTTCAGAAGAGATTAGACTTGTATCTTTAGCTAAGAATCAGATAAAGGGAGACATCACATTTGAGATGGCTTTGCTACAGTTCTTTTTGTTACCAAAAGCGGGTTCCGGCTGCTCACCACTCAGAAGCCAAAAAAAGAGGCAAGATTGGTGGAAAGGAAAGTTTGCTTTATTTTGGAGGCTGGCAACCGGGATGGGAGTGGGGAGGGTAGACTCATGTCCAATGGCCGACTCCCGCCCGCCCCCCCGCACAATCAGGGGGCAAGAGCTTTTATAGATGGAGGGAAGGGGCTACACGCAGAAACAGCACAGTCAGCTCTGACAGTCGTCTTGAAATTTGGTCATGCAGTGGTCTGATCAACGTCATCTTGATTGTTTTAACTATAGTCAGTCTTCATTTCCAGAGGTGGTTTGTTCTCACTTCTTTGAGTCTAGTTGTCAGAATTTTGGCAGCTTAGGTCATGGCTACAGTCTGGTCATCATGTAGTTAACGTCTTCCACTTGATGGGGGTTTCAGTATCTACAAGACAAAGACAGTTCGCAGGATATGGCTCAGGATATTATCTATAGCCCTTGAGAAGGAACTAAAGGCTCCTGTCTTTGTTTCATGACTATTATTACTTGGTCTCGTTTGCCCATTTTCCTTGGCTTCAGCATTTTCTCAGTTCTCTGATTAAACTTATTCTTTGGCTAAAGTTTTTCTACAGACAAAAGGCAGGCAGAGGATATGGAGTAGGGGGAGGACCATAGGGTCCTGCTTTGTTTCATTTTCTCTGTCTGAAATGATTTTTCCTTAGATATCTATTTGGTTCATTCCTTCATTTCCTTCGCCTATTTGCTCAAATCTTAACTTGTCAATGAGATCCACCCTGACTGCTCTGTTTAATACTTCACCCTGTTCCAGTTGCCCGCTCTGGCATTCTGGATTATCTCCACCTTGCTCTAATTTTGTTTTTTAAATTTTCCCCATAGGACTTAAAATCTGATAATATATTAGATCATCAATTTACTATACTTTTCATTCTTATTTTAAAGTCTTTATTATAAAACTTATCTCAAGCAAAGCAGACACTTTTGTTTTGTTGGATCCCAAACACAAAAAGCCTGGAATAGTGGACACTTAAAAAATATTCTAACAATGAATGTAAAGAAGGAAGGAAAGAGGAAGAAACCTAGGGAGGGAGAGGATAGAAGGAAGGAATGAACAAAGGATAGCAATTATAAACCAAATAAATGAGTCATTTTCCTCTCTCTGCAACTTTAATGCATATTTATCTCAGTTCCCTTCAACAACTGTTTGCTGAATACCACCATAATTTAGGTATTACTGAGTGTCACACTACATAGATAAATGATATATTCGTCCTCAGTTAAAGAAGCTTGTAATGATTTTGGAGTACCACTGTCTCTTTATAATGCATTAAAGTATTATAGATGTTGGAATATTGTGTAGTGGAAATGCTATGATAAATTTGCACTTTAACTCATCCTAGTTGCTTCTAGATAATACAGTGGCTGGGATGGCAGTGCTGTGTGAAGTGCAACAACAGAGACAGGGAGACCAGTTAGGAGGCTTATGCAATAGTCAGGTTAAGGAAGATGTGTGTCTGAACTAGAGCAGTAGTAGTAGTGACAGGAAGAAAAGAGTGGATTTCTGAAGTATTTAGGAGATAAAATCAGAGGAACAGGGTGAATGATTAAGGATGAGAGAGTTGCTGGTAGTAAGTCATGGATTTACAAATAAGCAAATTAAATCAATTCATCATTGTTGCAGCCATGATTCAATACTGTTACATGAAGTAGAAGGGATAAACACAATCCAGTGATCAGAGCGAAAGCATCAGGAGAACGTGATACAGAGAAATCCCAGTTTAGAATGTTCCTAGTTCTTCTAGCCACTGAAAGTTAACTGATGCTATCAAAACCAGTCATTGTGAAGGAATCAGGGGAAGTGTCAGCTCAAAGCACCAACAGTTATTCAGTTTTGTTTTATGTTTATGTATTTGATTTACTCTAAGACAAATTACTAACATTTTTTTAAAATTCCCAGAGTGATAAGAAAGGTTGAATATGCCAATTCAACCCATTTTCCATGAGACCAAAGACCTTGGGAAATAATTTGGAAAAAAAATGCATGAAAATTTGTTGCACCTGTTTAAAACAAAAATGCCATTGAAAGGTTCAACACATTAACTTACATAATTTAACACATGTCTATTAGTGACATCGTGCATAATTCATCACTCCACGAGAATGGGCATATCCCCATGTTTGCTTCTCTGGCCCTAGCATCTAGCTCAGGTCTTGGCAGTGATAGGATCTCAATAAATCTTCTTCTGATGGCTGAATAAATGAATGAGTAGAAAGATTATTAACAACGTGGATTTTGGATTCAGAGGGAAATGTTTTAAATCCTAGAACTGCCAACTACTAGCTGAGACAGCTGCTTTATTTTCTAAGCTCAGTGTCCTCATGTGTAAAATGGAAAAAATAATAACTCTGCCTCACAGGGTTGCTGACATTTAAAGATAATAATCAATTATTATTTAAAACGCTTAGCACAGTGACTACAATGTAGTGGATGTTCAATAAATATTAATAATTATTATGTTTCCGTTTGTGTGCCAGGTAGATTTTTAAGCCACAAATAAATTTGAATTTTTAAGGCAGCCTTCAAAAACGGTTACCATGGGCTTCCCTGGTGGCGCAGCGGTTGAGACTTGGCCTGCCGATGCAGGGGACACAGGTTCGGGCCCCGGTCCGGGAAGATCCCACATGCCGCAGAGCGGCTAGGCCCGTGAGCCGTGGCTGCTGAGCCTGCGCGTCCGGAGCCTGTGCTCTGCAACGGGAGATCTTGGCCACAGCAGTGAGAGGCCTGCGTACCGCAAAAACAAACAAACAAAAAAAAACCGGTTACCGTGGCGTACTTAGTAAGCCAGAGGGCAAATCCCTTTAATGGAGTGTCCGTGAAGAAAACACATCTTCAACTCCTATTCCTATAAATCCTCAGTTGCATCATTTCACCATTTTTTCTCTTTCTGACTTCTCTTAATCAGGATAAGAAATATGTCATATAATGAAATGTTTAAATATGAAATTATTTGCCTTATAGTGGAAAGTGCTGAGAAGTGACCAGTCATTTTTAAAAAATATTTTGTTCTTTTAGAGAATGTGGTTGAATTATATTTATGCAAGAAATATATTCAATAGCTTCTACAAACTTAGAGGTGTCTTAGAAGTGTAATACAAGTTTCACTGTACTCCTTAGAAATTGAGATCCCACATAGCAAATGTGAGTTCAATATTCTTTAGGAAAGTTCCACAATCCCAATAAACCTAGAACACATTAAAGCTGTTAATGAGATGGGTTAAAAACTGCATGATAAGGTACCATCTTCCTTTTAAAAAGTCCTATTTATTAACAAGGCAGGTCTGGAGGAGAACATAAGAGAAACTAGTGTTAGACTCACTGACCACCTGGTGACTCAAGTACAAGATCTAGACCAAAAACTATAAGAAGCACTAAAGAGCTCTGGTAAAGTGAATGAAACCTAGCAACCAAAATGGACTCATAAGAACAAATTCTACTTATTTTATTCATTCATTCATTCAAGCACTTTTTTATGTGGTCTCTCATGCCACCCATACTAATTAAATGCTGAGTAAGTGTCAGACCTTTTGCTAGATACTGTCAATGGTAGGTAATGGTTAAGAGGTCTTCTATCCAACTAACAAATTAATGCAGTCATCCAGCTAACTTGACTCTTCTGTGAAGTTATTAATAATTAGAGCTACTGATTACTAGTGTTAGCTACATGACTAAATTCTGAATTCTGAGAAACAATAGTTTTGTTTTTGCCAAAAATAAATTAAAAATACATGATATACTGAGAACAGATACTCAAGTGGCAGAGAATTCCCTCTGAGTGTTATGAAGGATATTCTAAATAAATAAATACATACATACATACATACACAAATAGAGTAGGGAAATGATTTATGTTTAGGAGGTGTTGCCTAAAAGCAGGAAAACTTTCCTAAAAGACTTTCCTTAAAATTCCTTTTGCTACTATGGATTATTGATTTGAAAACTTGACATTAGCACTCCTGTAGAATATTTTTTTAAGGTAGTGTTTTGCCAGGAATTCTAAGGAGGAGTACTAAGGCCAGCCATGCATATTGCAACAATTGATATTTATAATTCCCACTCAGGCTTCAACTGTACATAGGAAAACATTCTTATCTATCAGATTATTATTCTGTCCTTCACTGCTAGACATGGGGTTCAGAATTAGAATCCTTCTCAACCCCGCAAAATTAAAGATAAATCCTATTTGTCTCTCAGTTCAATAAATAGAAGAGCTAACTATGTTATTGATATAATCCATCATTAATCTTGGTGATATCTCATCAAGGTAAATGAGCTTATATATTTAACGTAGAGAAACATGTAAAATTCATTGTTCAATACTTAAAAAATTAATACTAAATGCAATTTTTGATTGATTGAATACTTCAATAGTATGTTACAATGTGTGTGTGTGTGTGTGTGTGTGTGTGTGTGTGTTTAAGGTTAGAATGAAGGTCAGAAGCAATGACTTTACTAAAATGTTTGTAATTTTTATATAAGTCATAAGTCTACGATTATTTGAAAGACATAAGAAAAATGACTTGGATAATATATGCAAATTCTCTTGCCCTTCTTGGAGAAAAGATAAAATGTAAAGCTTGGAATTAATTCTTTCAAGCATTAAGTTTCCTATATAACTAACATTTTAGTGCTAAAATATATTTACTTCTATAAAACATTATTGTCTAAATGAAAGAATAAGTGTTTAAAATATAAATCAAATACCAAATTTCTGTGATTAATATTCATCAATGTCTAAGATAAATTTTGACAAAGTGGGTGGACAATAATCAGAAAATAAATCTATTGTATAACTTCATTCTTCAAGTTGCATTTCAAAGTGGGGGTGGGGTGGGTACTGCACATTTATAGACAATTAACCAGTCAATCAATGTGTATGTGTTACATATATTCTATGTCATGTTTGTCAAAGTAGAGGCCAAAAACTGCCTAAATCAATGGCCAAGTTTGTAGTGAAGGGTCAGATTCAACTATTTCATTCTCAGGTATGCGATCTTAGAAGGAACAATATTCATAAAGTACTTATGTATGATATATAGTTGTTTTCCTCCTTAATAAATGTCTTTCAAATAGAAATTGTAGCTATTTTAGTAACATTTACTGTAAACTCTAGACACTTGAAAAACATGTGGAGAGGTTATCAACTAGTGGGAGAAATTATAATACAAAGCTTGGAAGAAACTCTGATTGTCTGCTAGGAGGTTCAGGTTTTGTAAGTCTGTGTTAGCTTAGATATACATTACAATAGAAGAATACAAGTATTAGATATTGGAAAAACTAGTTTAATTAGCAATTCCAGGTGAAGGTGCCTGATAATCTACATATCTTATGTGTATCTGATGTAATACTGATGAATAATCAACTCTGAGAAGCCCTGATGTGACAAAACTTTGATAAGATCTGACCACTGAATAGAATGCTATTACCATCTAGTTGTGTAACCCTTGGACAAAAGCTACTTAACTGTTGTGGGCCTTAGTTTATTTATGTATTAAATTAGAGTGTTTGGCTAAAAATGATCTTCAAATATCTCTCAATACTTAAACGGGTTATGAAAACAATTTCGTGTATTGTGACAAACGTTGTTAAGAATAAGATAGAGTAGAATAAAAGGGAAAATATCATAGAGCATCGCATATACTAAAGGTAAATGCTACATCATGAAACTTTATTTTGGTTGTGTGTAAATAAGTACACTGGGGTATGATTTTGTTTACAGTGAGTTATGGTCAAAAATTTCAAAAACACTTGACTAAATGATTTCTAAAATTCCTTTCATTTGAAAATATTAAAAATATAGTATTTCTTTCTCTGGGCTAGGGACTTCAAGTGCAGAATCACTAAAGGGTTTAAAGAGGAAGATCAATCTACATATCTCTTCTATATCTGACATGTATTATAATAAATCAAGTAGAAAACTGCAAAAATTAGATTATTAAAAAATTGCCCAATTCAAGATCAATATATTTCTCTATGCTAGAAATAACAAATGAAAACAATCTAGGGAATAAATAGTATCTATTTTAATGGTAAATGAAATATGAAACATTCATTAATACACAGGGCATTATATAGATATTATTTAAATTAAAATAACTGTTTTAAAAAGAAAATAAATAGAACAAAATAAAAATACTTAGGAAAATATGAAAATGTCTAGCTCAAATTATATTAGAACATGAATAAGTCAAAAATAATTCAAATATTACATCAGAAATCAGTGGAACAGAAAGTCAAGAAATAAACACATAAAACATACACAAATATACACACAGATATACAATTTAATAAAGAATATATTATACAACTCTGAAGCAGTGATTCTCAGCCTTAGCTGCATATTGTAATCACCTGGGGAGCTTTAAAAAGTACTGATGTCTGGATGCCAACCCCAGAGATTCCAGTTTAATTGCTCTGGGTTGTGGCTTAGGTATTGGGAATTTTAAGACCTCCCCAACTAATTACATATAATATTCAACCAAAGTTGAGAATTATTCCTTAAAGGAATTGACGCCTTTATTTACAATCACACATCAAAATTTGAACTTTTGACAACAAACCCTCCAGGTGCATAAAATGAACTAGATCACATATTCTAATTCATCTTGATTGTCACTTTCATGGATTTTTCTCTCCCCAGTTGTCATTATCAATTATAACTTCTAAGCATAGTTGAGACAAATCAGAGTTTAAAAAATTTCATTACTTTGATATATAATGGAGGAGAACAAAGAAATTCAAATAGTACATAAAATATATATATTTCAAGGAGAGTTTTTTTGAATCACCTATATTTAACTTGTAACTAAAGCCCATAGGTTTAGTCCTATTTCATTCTTTATTCCCCATATCTCCTTGGCACTGGACACTTTTCAGTCAAGGCCAAGGGAATATATATCTTTGCCCACTGTGGGTCTTTTCACTCTGCTCAGTTTTTCATTTCTCCTAACATTCATGCTTCTTTTCAGGGGCATCAAGTAAAACATATTAATGGAGATATTTTTATGCATTAAACATGTTTATTCTCATTATGAGATCAGTAGTATAATATCATGCCCATCAAATTCTTATAAGCATGCACACACACACACACACACAAACACACACACAAACACATTGGGATTTTTAAAAACTAAATGTAAGAATAGCTTAGAATGCCTTCAAAATGGGAGAGGTTAAGAAAGACTAGTTTTACTAAATGCCAGAGAGGGTATGGAGAAAAGGGAACCCTCCTGCACTGTTGGTGGGAATGTAAATTGATACAGTCACTATGGAGAACAGTATGGACGTTCCTTAAAAAACTAAAAATAGAACTACCATATGACCCAGCAATCCCACTACTGGGCATATACCCTGAGAAAACCATAATTCAAAAAGAGTCATGTACCAAAATGTTCATTGCAGCTCTATTTACAATAGCCAGGACATGGAAGCAACCTAAGTGTCCATCAACAGACGAATGCATAAAGAAGATGTGGCACATATATACAATGGAATATTACTCAGCCATAAAAAGGAATGAAACTAAGTTATTTGTAGTGAGGTGGATGGACCTAGAGACTGTCCTACAGAGTGAAGTAAGTCAGAAAGAGAAAAACAAATTTTACCATATGCTAACACATATATATGGAATCTAAAAAAAAAAATGGTCATGAAAAACCTAGGGGCAAGATGGGAATAAGGACGCAGACCTACTAGAGAATGGACTTGAGGACACGGGGAGGGGGAAGGGTAAGCTGGGACGAAGTGAGAGAGTGGCATGGAATTATATATACACTACCAAACGTAAAATAGATAGCTAGTGGGAAGCAGCCACATAGCACAGGGAGATCAGCTCGGTGCTTTGTGACCACCTAGAGGGGTGGGATAGGGAGGGAGGGAGGGAGGGAGATGCCAGAGGGAAGAGATATGGGGACATATGTATATGTATAACTGATTCACTTTGTTATAAAGCAGAAACTAACACACCCTTGTAAGGCAAATATACTCCAATAAAGATGTTTAAAAAAAAAAAAACCTAGCTTTCCACAAAAACCATAAAAAGATTTTAAGCAAATGATGGATAATAATCATTAGTGTTGTTTATTGGAGATCAGTTAGGGAGGTCAGCCATATTCCTACTGTACACTAAAATAAATTACAATAATATTAAAATTCAATGGAAAAAATGGAAATATCAAATATTAAACTAAGGGAAATTGCAGAAGGATTTAAGGATAATAATCAATTGATCTTAACAGAGGGAGATAAACAGGATTATGCAAATTGGCCAATATAGTCACTCGAGCCCTTACAAATAGAAAAAGATGGCAGAAGAACTGTGTAAAGAAGTGAGGCAGAAGTCTAAGTGTGAGAGGTAACTGATCAGCTGTTGCTGGCTTTGAAGGGGGCCATAAGCCAGGGAACATGGGTGAGACTCTAGAAGCTAAGAACAATCCCTGGTTTACATCCAACATAGAAGGGGAACTCAGTCTAACTATACAGAAGTGAATTCTGACATCAACTTGAATAGACTGGAAGCATGAAAGGAACACAGTTCTGCCAACACTTTGATTCCAGCTTTGTGAACTCTAAGCATACAACTGACTGGGCCACACTGTGCACAGACTTCTGACCCATGTAAACCACAAGATAATAAATAGGTGTTGTTTTAAGTTACTAAATGTGTGGTAATTTGTTATGGCAGCAACAGAAAAGTAATACAACACCTCTCCACCTCATTCTATACGGGGTAACTAAAGTAATTTCAATGGCTCCTGCCTGTCCTCAGATGAAGTTCCTCAAATGAATTATAAAGCACTTCATGATCTGATCCTCACTTATCTCTTCAGTTTGTTCTTATTCATGACCACCTCCCAATGTCTAATTCCCAATGTATTTTTTTCTTCATATAGCTTATAACTCTCTTTTTTCCCAAGTTCTCAACTCTCAATTTCCCAACTTTAGATACACTGCTAATCTTTTATCTCCTGGTTTATACATTCTGTGGAAACTTAGGAACTGGGTTAGGTTTAACATTTTTATTAACTATTATATAATCTGCACGTAGCATCATAGTACTTTTATCATTCAGAATTATAAATATCTGTTTGCTTATTTATAGTTTCTGTAGACCTATCTCTAATTCCTATAAACTGAAAACTTATTGACTTATTCACTCATTTTTACTGTTAAACCAAATAACATGATACTCCAGTTGATAATATTCTGGAAGATAAGGAACTAAGGAAATGGTGTTACCAGAGATGATTTTTCTGTGGAAATGATATTTAAGAGGAGATTTAAAGTATTAGAAAGGACCAGCCATTGGAATCATTGTGGAAATGGGGACTGGCAAAAGGGATGATACTCTATATAGGTTGGGAGGCAAAAATATCTGAGATTAAATCTTGAGTTCTTGTTGATTTCTAGAACAGAATTTGTATTTTATTCTTATTTTAATGAAAATGATTAAAGATAGTGATGGGCTATATAGAGAGTGGTTTGGTGGACACATGATAGGAGAGTTTGAATTTATTTCCTTAGTCTCAGAGAGGATATTAGTGATAGGTAAAGTGTTGGCCATGGACAAAGAAAAATGAATTTGGATTAAATCATAGGAACTTACCGATGTTTGAATGTGTGTGTAATGGAGAATAAGTAGATCATTGTGGGCTTGCTGTTCACAGTTATATACGCAACACATAACATAATTCCCAACACAAAGTAGGCACTCAATAAATAATTATTGAAAGAATGTATGAATGGGGGAAACATAACAAAATGCTTATGAAACTAAAAGGGGATTTCTTTGAGGAAAGGAAATATATGTCATCTATGGTGGTATAAATTACACAAAGCAGAGTTCCTGTCACATATTTGGTGGTCAATAGATGTCTATGAAAGGAATACATACTTTTTTTTGCAAAGTTAAATGTTACCTCAATTCCAAATATTTCTTCTCACTTTCTATGTTAATGCCTTTTGTCAAACTTGATTCATAAAATGAAAATACATATGTTAGCAAGCATTACCTAGTTTCTTTGACATAATGGGTATTTAATAAAACATGATAAAAAGCTGAGTAATTTTGATGCAATGCCATTTTCTTTTTGATACCTGTTACATCGATTAATTTTCTCATTTGCTCTTTTAAAGTGCGAAAGTTGAAAAACAGTGTACTTTTTTTTTTTTGGTACGCGGGCCTCTCACTGTTGTGGTCTCTCTCATTGCGGAGCACAGGCTCTGGACGCGCAGGCTCAGTGGCCATGGCTCACGGACCCAGTCGCTCCACGGCATGTGGGATCTTCCCGGACTGGGGCACGAACCCGTGTCCCCTGCATCGGCAGGTGGACTCTCAACCACTGCGCCACCAGGGAAGTCCAACAGTGTACATTTTAATCATAATTTTTATTTTGTTTCTAATTTTCAAAGACAGAATTCTAAGTAAATAGTTGAGCAATATTTGAATATTGCAATGACTCAAAAATATTTATAATTAAAGTCTAATTTATCTAATTTACTATTCTTAAAGTAATGTTAATATTTCTAAAGAGATTGAGGACCATTTCTTCAATAATTTAATTAATATTTTTTAAAAACTAGTTTTTACTTAAATGGACTTAGTTTTTCTTGGTTTAAGATTCAAACAACAACTAATTTTTGCTTTTTTAGGTAAAATGTCTGTTAACAGTTTTAGCAATTAGTAGGCTACAAATTTTTACTTATCAATATAAAATATCTAGTTGTGTTGTCACTTGGATTTCTTTAGACTGTATTATATACTTTTCCTTCTTCATTAATTACAATCTATATAAAATTATTTTTTCTCACAATGTTAATGTAATATTCCTTGAATATTATGAAGTATGCTCTACAATTTCCTTTGGGCCATATAATAGATAGTTTACATAAAATATGAAAAAATGCATTATTACATGAAATCAAGCATACCAAGTTGAGTTAAAAATGAATGTTTCATGACAGAATATTTTATGCTTTTGTTTAGGAAAAAACAAGTGCTCGATAAGACTACATTTAGGTCAAGCTTTATTTCTGTTTCTAATACATAACCTGACACTTTCCAATCCTTGGTGTAAATCCTCCATTTTTGAGCATTTATAAAGGAGAAGAACTTACCTGAGTCCTTTCCAGAATATTAACTTTAGTAAGGTGTTCCAAAAAGGTTATTCCCAAGACATGGGAGTAGCAGAACACACACTAATTATTTTACAGCAGGTCAGTGAGCTTTTCTCACTATCTATCCATCCCTTATTTTCTTCAGTAATCAGTTCATTTATTTGTCCAACATATATATTGAATGCGGGCAATGTCCTTGGCACATGGATTTATAGGTACGGCTGAAAATGTTATATACTGTATATGCTCTCATAAGCTTATCATCTAGTCTGGGGTACAAACAAAAACATGTAAATGCAAATTATAATAGAAACTAAAAAAATATGAAAAAAATCTAATAAATAATTTTTTTTGCTTGAGCTCCTTTACCTCTGACTTCATATCTACCATTAATATAGAATGAAAATTTAAAAATATGATACTTTCAGGCATTAAGAAGCTACCAAACGGTTAAAGTATAACCCCTCCCCCACAAAAAAGGTGTGTCCACCAGGAACCCATAATTGTGACTTTATTTGGAAAGAGGATCTTTGCAGATATAATTAAGTTAAGCATCTCAAGATAAAGACATCCTAGAATTAGGGTGACCCCTAAATCTATCAACAGATGCCTTCATAAGAGATGGGCAAAGAGGAATTTGAGACACAAGGGAGAAAAGATACACAAGGGAGAAAGCCAAGTGAAGATGAAGGCAGAGACAGGAGTTATGCAGTCATAAGTCAGGAAACCTCTGGAGACAACCAGAAACTGAAAGAGGCAAGGAGGTATTCTTCCCTAGAAACTTCAGAGGAAGTGCAGGCCTGCGCCATCAACTTTGTAGTAATTTGTTATGAAAGTCCTAGGAAACTAATACAGAGGGGCACAGCCTGACTTTTATTTCCATTTTTAAAAGGCTATGGAAAGATAATTATGGAAGTGTGAAGGCCAAGGGGGGGCTACTTCAATTACCCAAATAGGGAATGATTATGGTCTGGACTAACACGTAAGTTGAAATGGAAGACGTGGATGCAAGGTAAATCAATTTACATGAGAAGGATGGGGAAAAGAGCAATCAATATGACTCTCAGAAGTCTGCTGGAATAGTTGGGTAGATGGTGATACTGTTTACTTAGGTGTGAAAGACAGGCAGAATAGTGGGAGAGAGGGTAGTTTTCATTCAATTATAAAATAAGTAGGAGATGATAAAGAAGAGAAAATTTCATGGTGGATTTTGATTAGTAAGATCAGTCTATATACACGAGATTTATGGACCCACACAGACACACACCCACACAAACACTTAGATTTGTGTTCTAAAACCCTATTTACACTACATTCTAAATGCAGATTACAGGTTCAAACATTTGAAAGCCATATTTTAAAGATTAAAAACATTAATGTAAAAAGTTTTTTTTACCTAAGGAGGCAAAGGAAGCAACAAGCACAAAAAGAAAGGGTATTGATATTGCAGAGAGCGGTGAGAACTCATCTCTACCTATGATGGGAGATATAAAGGTCAGCAAGTTTCAAGATTTAAGTTATCAATATGGATAGAACTGTGTCATGTGGCCAAGGAAGAGGAGAATGCTTTCTAGTAGAGCAAGTATAATATGCAAAACCAATGATGTAGTAAGGCACGCTATGTTGAAAGTACTTTAGTAATAAATAGATTTTTGCAGATGTACATGAGAGAGTATATGAAGAAGGGGGTGGCCCATATGGAGGCAAAAACATCTAGTGGTTCTAATATGTCATTCTACTAAATGCTGCCTTGGATCTTTGTGATCTGGGAAACTGCTGAAGGATATTAAAAGGTAGAGTTCAGGATCTGAACATATTTTTAGGGATATTATCCTGGTGGTGTGAGATAGTACAGAAAAACTATAGTCTGTGTCTGCACAGAGTGTATTACTCCCAGGAAGCACCTAAGAGTAAATGGTGGCTTTAATTAGAACAAAAGAATATGTTCCTGCTCTATTTGTTTGAGACAAATATACCTACGATAACTGAGGATGAAAGCAATGCCCTACCACTCCCTTCTGAGAATAACAGCAATGTTCTGTGATTCTCTTCTGTTTCCATCCTTCAAGACAATCAGTATTTATAAAGGTGGAAGTACAAAGAACAGTTTTAGAGTCAAATTGACAGGGGGAGGCTTCAAACTTGAAGGAAACATCATCAATAAGGACATCTAAATCCAGTTTTTTAGATCCAGTTTCTCTCTTTCTCTCCCTCTCTTTCTGATAATTTGAATAGTCCCAGGGTATAGAAAGACAGTCCCCTGTAAGGATATTAAAATGTTATTAAAAAAAATAGAAAGAAATGTTCATGTTGTTTTGTTTGGCAATAAAGTATTATTTAATTCAATAAAGTTTCATGAGTTCCTATCAGGTATTAATAGTCTTCTAAATTGTGAGGTACAATGATGATGAAGAATATACTCAATTTTCAGTAGCATGAATCTGAGTGAGAAAAAATAACTAATGGCTTTTAATTGCCAGACAGTAATAGAACATAAGAAAGAGATTTAAATAATTTTCTTTCACACTATATGTATGCTTCTTGAGGAAAGGGTGGTACAAATTATGACCAATGGGATCTGGGAAGCCTTCTTAGAGGAAGTAGACTTTGTGGAAAATACTTAGGACTGTGGAGGATTGGGAGTGTGGTCACAGCATCTTTTGATGAAGTAATCTTGGAATGTCAAGGTGGTGACTGTGCTGAGAATCAGTGAAAATTTTTTGAACACTCTGGTGTCATCAAAAAATTTATCTTTCTATAAAATCATGCTCTTGATCGTGTTTAGACTGTGCTAGCATGAGGATGCTGGAATAAATCGTCCTGAATCACAACTTCCTTCACATTTGCTAGCCCCTTCTTTCACTTTTTTCTTTACCTATATCTTATTTATAATTCATTCATTTATTCATCAGATTGAAGGGTTTTATTGCAAGTTATCACAAATACAGATTTAAATAATTTAAAGGGATTCTTTGGATTACATTACTAAAACATTCAGAGGTAAGGAAGTCTTCAAGCTATGTTTAATTTCATTGTTCAAGTCACACTAATCTTTTTTTTCTCAATTTTTTAGCTCATTCTCCTTGAAGTGGATCCTAATCTCATATAACTTTCTATTCATAGTTTTGAATTGTTTTCTAAGGTCTCAGCTCTAGATAGTTTCATGTTCAATGGATACTTCTACATTTATATTCCATCGATAGAGCCTCATTTTCCCTGACTGTCCAAAAACAAAACAAACAAACAAACAAACAAAAAAATACCTCCAACCTTTGATCTGATTAGATCAATTTAGATCAGGTGCTCTTCCCTAACATTAAACCGGGGTCTTCAATATCTGTACTATTGATATTTTAGCCAGACAGTTCTTTCATAGAGAAAGGGATGGTCCTCTGCATTGTAGTTGTGGGGTAGCATCCCTGGCCTTTACCCACTAGATGCCAGTAACAGCTCACACCACTGCTTCTCCTTCACACACAAACACACACACACACACACACACACACACACACACACACACACGTCCCCAGATATTTCTGAAGGTCTCTGGAGGACAAAAATGCTCCTAGTTGAGAACCACTAAATTAGGCTGATAGAGTTAAGTCTGAACCCAAAGCTAGGAGTAGAGAGGGATTCCCCAGAAGCCAGGTCCTGGGAAGATAATGGTATAGACATTCTGTAATTTTTGTTTGAGGACCACTAAGAGAGAAGGAGAAAAATTCTAGTAGTCAATAGACAAATTATTCGCTAAAAATACATTTTTCCATTCATTCATTGAACAGATATGAATTACAAACCTATTATGTATGTGATAAGATGATAGAAAAATTGAAGAGTGAGATAAGTCTAGTATCCATGCCTAATGGCTCGTACAGTCTACCCATCACAGTCTACATTCCAATTTACAGTGCCTTTGGAATTATAAACAACAACAACAACAAACATTTGTCCCTATAGCTTTCTGAGCATAACTCTGGCAGAGCTCTTATTATATTTTTTACTCAATGATTTACTTCTCAGTTTTACCCCTAAATACATCATAATCTCCTTGAGAGCAGATATTATTTATCCCTGCTATACATATCGCCAGTGCCTTGAACGAAGTAAGCTCTCATTAAATGTTTTATGAAAGAAGGAAGCTCTTTTTATGCAGCAATTATCATTCTCATTAATGCCAAGGATTCTTGATACAGAATCTCTATATCTTAATAATCATTGCTTTGTTGTAAAATCTGATGATTAATAGTAACATACCCTGTCATATATTCTTGTTTACAGTTTGATTTTACATAAGCTGTGATAAAATACAGAGGAGCAAGGATTATGAGCTCCCATACATCTGTCATAACCTGATCTAGTAGGCACTACACCAAAGCTTCATCTAACAGGGACATAATTTATATTAGCCCACTACCATGGCTTTTATAATACTTGTGCCTATTAAGACCTGCTTTGAGTATATATATTTTTCCCTAGATGTAACTTACTAGTCTCTAAAATAAAGGATCACATAGATGCTGTAAAATTTCTATTGGGAGATGTATTAATTGATAATAGCAGGTAGTAGATAAGAATGAAAGAGTACTAGGGAGTTTGGTAATATATGAAGAGGATTAACTAAAATCCTTAAGTGAGAAAAAGTAGCGGTTTATTCCAAGAATATCAGGTGGAATTGGAGAGACACTGCATACCTTGAATGTGACTAAAGTAGCAATCCAAAGCCTATATATCAATGAAGATAAGGTTGACCCTGTTCCCATGCCTTAAAATTTGGTTTAGCCCTTACCGAACAAGCAGCCAGCATCCAATATACAGAATCTGCGTTAGAAACACTAAAATTTGTCCCTGATAACAAAATCTAAACCCTCATTGTGCAGCTCTGTCTTGTTCCTTTTCTGGATTATTTGACTCTGAATTTCTTATTTTCTGATTTAGGCTCCATGCTTGTCCCTTAGACCTGAAAATAAGTATTTTTTTATAGCTACCATGTATCAAGTGGTATATGCAATCAAGACGTTAAATTCATCACTTAAGATTATTACCCTTAATCCTAAGAACTTTGCTGAGACTGTTACTCACTCCTCATGTGGTAGGCAGAATTCTAAGATGGTGCCCAAGATTTCCCATTCCTTGTGCAGATGCTCTGCATACTACCTGGGGCTGTAAATAGGAAGTATTTTATTCCTGTGATCAGATAATGTTATGTTGCATTTATGTGAGTTTAAGAAAGGGAGATTATCTAAGTGCGCCTAATTTAATCACATGACTGTGAGTTAGTTTTCGCTCAAAACTGTCTGGCTTTCCAATCTCTGTACTCACCCCTACTGAATTAATCTGGCTGTCCTTCAACACTCCCCTTGGAATACAGTCTTGCATGTTTGTCCTCAGGCTGTATGGGCTTCTCACTTCTGTGGTAACTAACCTCTCCAGTTGTGGAGAGGACATCTCACAAATCTAGAGGAGTCCTACCTCAAAAAACATTAAAAATCCAGGTCCTTTCCATAATTTCTCACATCTTTAGAGTTCTAGATCTCTAATATAACAAATGATCCCTTGAAACATCTTCTGAAAAATGCAATGGGAATTCCCTGCTTTCTACATTTTATGCTGGGATTCTGGGGAAAAGTTTTGCTATGTGTTCCTGACCTTTTGTCTTTCCCCTACTTGCTGATCTCCACCTACCTTCAGGAAATGTTAGCAGTTAGAACCTCACCCCCAGCTATAAACAGCACCTGCCTACAGCAGAACACGTGGAGCCTAACTGATCAGTGATCTGTGTACAGATCCCTAAGAAGTATCCACAATCCCATAACCAGTTCCCACCTGTAGTCATTCAGGAGAAATATTTTATTTACTCATCTAAAACCTTTTAAAACCCTTTTCCATGGTAAATGAAGCCCTGGAGCGGTGGCGAAATGTTATTAGAAAGAAACATTACTAAAGAATTCAAGTTTTTACAATTTCATAAACCAAAAAGAGTAACTCTAAAATGGAAATTGGGCCTCTACCAGCAGGTTTTCTCCCCAGCTTAAAGACTGTGCAGTGATGAAAATGTGGACAAATTGATTGGGTTAGAAGGATAATTGTCTGCTACAAAAGTAATTGCTAAAAGTTAATGAATTTAGAGTGCTCTAGTGGAGGAGAAATAGCTTCAGGCTATAAAAACTGGCTTCTGCAAGTTCTATTTCACACAAATAATTATTTCAGGAAACAAATGACGTCTTATTTATTGGCAGTAGGACATGGATCCGTGGTGATCACCAGTGAAAAAAGGGAAGTGTGAAATTAATTTGTGCTAAGCAAAGCACTCAATCCAGCAAAGCTGTCCTTTGAATTTCAGTTGGTATTTAGGCAAGTTATTATCACCTCAGGTCATTTGAACACTGTAGCCAACGCACAGTGTTTTCACCACAGTTGTCCAGTTGGATATTTCATTTTTAACATGCATTGATCTACAACACATGACAAGAGTTATTACCTGTGATGTATAATGATGAGACTATCAGCTAAGGGGGAAATACTTAAAAATTACTTAGTCTCCTATCAATGTTTTCACTCAAATGAATTTATCTTATGTCTCAGGAAGAAAATCATTCATTAGGAGCTTTGAATTATTTATTGCTATTTGTTCTGAAAGTCCTAGAAAAGAGTAAAGAAGAAAAACAATCACTCTAAAACTATCATAAGCATGCAAACCATGCCTTCACAGATATGAAAAAAATGTAAAATGTCAAGTTGTTCTAGCCTAAAGACACAAACGTATTTTCCTTTTCTCATCAACTATTTTCTTTTAGAATTATATATAGTAGTATGTAAACATCACTGTATAAACATTTTAAAATGCCTCAAGGGGTGGTAGTGAAGGAAAGCCTTGATTTATAATACTTGTTTATTTCTTCGGTGTAAATATCCCCCACCATGGATAATTTCAAGTTGCCAGCATAACATCATGGGAAGAGGATCTGGGAAGAGATGCCCACAATCAGCTCACCCAAGCCTGTAGGAGCTGTTGGCTCCAGGATGCCACTGATTGTATTCTTCTGTTATCCTAAGAGCCCAAAAGCAAATGCCCTGAGAAAAATGACTCAAACAACCCCTATTGTGCATGGTACTTCCTTTGATTCATCATAAGTTATTAGTATTTTTATTTACTGGTCTGCATTTCTCACTAGAACGAAAGACTTTTTGGTTGGTTTACTCATAAGCATGGTAGCCAGCTGAATCCTTAGACATAAATATACAATAAACATTGTTAAAAGAATTTTCCTGTGTTGTCCCATCGTAGTGCCTCCCAAGACTCACATACAGGAGCCAGCATTGAGCTTAATGCAAAGATATTTTTAGGTGCTTAGAGTTGGTCAATCCTTTAAGGAAAAATCTCAAACCTGATATAGATCCTTCTCGCCTTTAACTCCCAGACTGCCCTTATATTTTATTGGATATTGAACACAAAACAGTTATTCTCAAGCATACATAGAAACATACTGAATTCAATAATAATATTTTGCATGGCGATTAGGATGTATTCAATCACTTTTCATCTTCAAAACAACTCAGAGAGTCATATATCCTTTCACTAACTACAACAAAGGGTTATTTTCCCAAGGTCATGAAGTTAGTTGACAGTGAACTTAAAAGTAGAAGAAAATGCTTAATTTCCTCTTTCTCCCCTTGTACCATATTTCGATCATTTTATTTTTTCTCAAGAAGATCAATCACATTGAATTCTACTACCAAATTTTTGGCCATCCTTGTGCTAAATGTTGAGACCACAAGGATGCAGATAAGCTTCTGTTCTAACTCTTCAGACATGATCAAGGATAGATACATGTGATTAAATAGTATACACTGTTATTTATGCTACAATAGAGTTATTAACATACTGTTATGAAACTAAGAACAGTGGGCGATTATTTTTACCTTGTGAATGAGAAGAGGTGTCACAAAGTAATTTTGTTCAGTGATGCACAGAATGAAAGCATCTAGTTTTAAATCGATTTTGAATACAGTTTGAAATTACTAAAGTCATTATATCATATCTTTATATTTTAGTTGAACACTTAAATTCTTTTTTAAAGATTTGCACTAAAACTTTTCTGTTCCCTTATTTGTAATGCTGTGATCTTTAGAGGAGCTCTTATCTTTCCCTGATCCAATCCTTTTCTTTTTATTTTTAATTATTTTTTTGAAGTATAATTGATTTACAATGTTCTGTTAATTTCTACTGTGCAGCAAAGTGATTCAGTTTTTTCTCTTTTTTTTAAAAGTTATTTTATTGAAGTGTAGTTGATTTACAGTGGTGTCTTAATTTTTACTTTCCCTGTCCCAATTCTAATAATAGATAAGTGGTCAAGAAAGAGATAGTCAATTAATTTGTAAAGAACTTCATAAATGGAATAAATAGTTTAGCCATCTACTTTGAAGTACAAAATATTTTTATACATTTTTTTATTTGTGCAAAATATTTTGTGTGGCTCTTTGAATTAAATGCACTCATAATATACATCATGTGTATTATAAAATGTTCTGTGAAAATCTCACAGAATACTGTCATATGAACATGAGTGAAAGTTCATTAAAAATAATTCAGTATTTATTGAATACATTTTTCTTTTGTGCTATGGTGAACACTTCATCTCAAGAAGTTCTTGGAGGGTTAGCATACCTCATAAGGCCATGTGACACACCCAAAGGCAGGCTTAAGGGTTCAATGATATACAGTTTTGTATATAGTATACATTTCAAAGAGAAGAATGGAATTTAAAATCTGAATACTATCTTCATTTCTATGTTTATATTTTTTGAATTGACCTCACTCCTTCTCTCCTTCCCCCACCCCTGTTTCCCCATCTCTTCCAACATCACATTTCTCTCCCCCCAGAAATGTATTCCTCATATTTATTTATTGCTTTTATTTTAAAGAATAGAAGGGGAAAAGGCTTTTTCAAAAGGTTTCAAAGACTAGCGGTCATCACGTGCTCAAGGCTAGGAGCTGGTCCTTATGACCAACTGGCTGCTCAGTATCCATTTCTTTTCCTTTGGGGAACAGCCATCCTTCCATGTGCCAAAGTGAAAGTCACTGCCATGGATGAGAGATGTTCACATCACCAAAGCATGACCAGTCAGTCTCTCTCCCATGGGAACTGTGGAGAAATAGGATTGGAAGCAGTGAGTCACCCACAGCAAAACTGAATTTGGCTAAGCCATTAACTGCTGCCATGGTGGACAACATCAGAATCCCCAGCCTATTCATTTCTGTTAGGGCCCCTAAATCAAGACAAGGCAACTCACCCTATCCCTGGGATTTTCCTCCCACACAAAGAAGAAGCTTCTCACAATCAAACCCCACATTCTGAAATACGCTTTAGGCAGCTGCCCCAGACCCAGGCTCTTTCCCATTTTCCCTCTTCCTCTTGCTGCTGGTGGGACCCCTCACACGGGACTTCCTCTGCTTGCATATTCCTGAGTGATAACCCACTTAATTACTTGTGACCCTGTCACTGGTGTGATGTTTTAGAAAACTGAAACCTTTAAAGTGGGGAGAGTGGCAGACACTGGCCGAAGACAGAAGTAGGACTAGCGGGAACCTTGAATTTGAAGGGGAAGCATGAGAAAACCAGTTGGAGTTTATTCATTCAGGCAGAGGCACCCAAGTGATCCTCCTGAGTAATCACTGTTACCATGACTGCTGGGTTTCTCACCTCTCTGCAACTGGTTCTTTACCCTTCCATTTGATCATGTGCATCCCCCCAAATTTCAGATAAATTTTATTTATAAATAATTAGCCAAAGATAGATTGACTGCTGCCAAAGAATTATAAATGATTTAATGGATTTAATGAGACTAGTCTTTCAGTTGGAAAAAAAAAGAAACAAAAGGAATTCAGGACTTCCCTGGTGGCATAGTGGTTGGGAAGCCGCCTGCTAATGCAGGGGACATGGGTTCGATCCCTGGTCTGGGAAGATGCCACATGTCGTGGAACGGCTGGGCCAGTGTGCCACAGCTACTGACCCTGTGCTCTGGAGCCTGCGAGCTGCAGCTGCTGAGGCCCGTGTACCTGGAGCCCATGCTTGGCGACAGGAGAGGCCACTGCAGTGGGAGGCCAGTGCACCGTAGTGAGGAGTGGCCCCCAGTCACCTCAACTACAGAAAAACCCACAGCGACGGAGACCCAATGCAGCCAAAAATAAATAAATTTATTTAAAAAAAAAAGAGGCAAATCAGAGCTATTTCTGAATACCTACCCACACATACTCTCTCTCTCTCTCTCTCTCTCTCTCACACACACACACACACACACACATCTACCCACACATTCTCTCTCTCTCTCTCTCTCACACACACACACACACACACACACACACACACACACACACATATCTTAACAGCTGGGCCAAGCCAAAGGATGTTTCTACTAATCCATAAAGATTCATCCAGTTTACACATTGCCTCTGTGGTCACACATATTTTCTACTTTTATTCAAGAGAGAAATTTTCTCCCTCCCCTAAGCCCCATGGCTCCGAACACAACCCTGTATTTAGACTCTGCTTTAAGGACAATAGTAAAAATAATTGATATTTCTTTAATGGTTACTGTGTACCAGACACTGTTCTAAGAAAATTATGGTTTTGCTCTTATTTCTTCCCCAGAGCAGGCATTATTATTATTATTCCACTATCCAAATGAGGAAACCAAGTTCAAAGTAAGGAACTTGCCCAGAGTTTCATAGCTAACATGGCAAAACAGAACTTGATTCAGAGGTCACTCATTTTATAATTACCATACATTGCATATAACTTGTATTTTTATACCTTTCTTTTGTGGTGCTCTTAGCCTATCTACAGTGGAACCAGAGAGTGTGCTTGGACATTATATTTGCCTAGTATCCAGCAGAGTATTTACCACATTTTAGGAAATCTGTAAATATTTGTTAAATAATTTTCTTGTAGAGTTCAAGAGATAATGTTAATTTTTCACTTTTCAGTGAGCTATTTTGACATAATTTCAACATAGACTAAGTTTCTTTCAATGCAGGTGAAAAATTTAGTTAGCAATTGCTGAAGAAAGATTCTGGAAAAAAAAAATAGAAGCTACATCTCTGACAAGTATTCAGTGAATATATTACATAAACCTATAAATGAAGGAGCTAAAATTTCTGCCTGAAAGAGAAAAGGGCAAAGGGATTTGAAGATCATCAGCTGATAATCAGAGACAGGAAAGCTCTAGAGAGGGTATTATTGAAAAATATCAACCACCAACAAAATATGCCCCAAAGTGCATGTATAAGACAGAGCTAATTGTCCCATTTCTATCAGCAGCTAAGGAAATGTGATTTTGTATTTTCAACTCAAATCTTCAGACTTTATATGCTTCCAGGGAAGCTAAAGTTCTATTGCTTAATATAGCATGGCACTTTGGAGATTTTTCTTAAAAAATAAATTGTATCTCAATGGTAGAGAAAGAATGTTGATGATAAAATAGACCCGTTATCTTAGAAAAGCAAAATGCCCCTCTAGGTACAACACAGCACCATGGGCTGCAGGAGACAAGATGATATGAACAGGGAGAGACTGGAAAATGTGACAGGCAGAGCTGGCTTTAGGCACTTGGGGTTGCTGAGGAAGCCCACGTGTAAGGTAAGCTCCCCAAGGATCATTTTAAGTCACTCATTTAGTATAACCTGGGGTAGAAATGTGATGTGTATCAACAAAATCCCAGCAATGTACCCATGCAAAAGTGCTCATTTCTCTCTCACCCGAAGCAGCAGAGAGCCCCATGAGCTCACACAGGGTTCTCAAATAGCCAAAAAGAAGTAATGCATTTAGTAATGGAGGCAATTAAGAAGTGATAATGTGACTTACATCTGTCACAGTCCAGATATCAGGAACTATTTATGTTTAAGTATCTAGACACAGATTTGGGTTACTTACCTATGGATAATGAGACTTCATGCTTTCGAGCCATTTTCACTCTCCAAATTATGTGCATTCCAGGCTTTGGGGGGTTGCAGTACATTTATAATGCTGAACATACTTTAGTGTATTGAGGCCAGCTCCTGACTGCAGAGTAAGAAAGCAAGGGTAAATGCTCAGAATAAGTAAGATTATTAAATCTACAAATAAATCAGTGAAAGTTGGCTTGAAAGGAAATATGTTTTATATTTGTAAATGTATAAGATGCGAGAGTATGCTACATTAACCCTCACCTATAACAAGTTGCTAATGTATATAGAGATGGGTCTAAATGATGAATGCTAGTAAGGTTGTGACAGCACAACACTCCCATCCCCAAAAGAAATCCTTTTCTCTTTTGATACCCACTTTAAGTCTCTGTTCAGATTTGTTTTTTTCTGTTATCAAACTCAAATGCTGACCTTCATCCCACTGGCATTTAACAGGACAGATTCTGCCTTGCTAATAAATGTATTCATGTTTGCAACTGGCATGTGGATACTGTGAGTTGTGAGGCAGAAACTAAAACCTATGCTGCTTAGTTGTGCATGTGCGTGTGTGTGTGTGTGTGTGTGTGTGTGTGTGTGTGTGTGTGTTGACTTGTTTAGTGGTGGTACTGCTGACCCAACCTGTAGGGATACACCCTATTGTTTCAGCTCAGTTTCACTAGAGGAGCAGCAAGGCTCCCTCCCCTTCCTCCCCCTCCATTCTTAAATCTTTGGGTAGTACTACAACATGAAGCTTAAGTAATGTTTATGAGACAAAGTCACTTGTGTATTTTCATTTACTTCAGCCACTGTAATTTCGAGTCTCTCTGTTGCAGCATCTTATTTTTCACCTTCGATAAAAACAGTGGTTAGTTGAAGGGGTGGTCAAGATAAATAAGTTACCGCATTTTCAGAAATGGAAGTCAAGGTACTCTTCTTATCACTCACTTCCTCTCAGAGAATCTAGGTCTTCTACTATCTTCCCTTTTGTTGTTTTGTTTTGCTGTGTTCACTTGTTTGTGTGTGTGGTTGGGTTGGGAGTGGAGATGAGGGTTGTAGGCACACAGACTGTTGCCAAATGTCAGGGCAAATGAGGCAGGAGTCCTTGCTCTGAAGCAGCTCATCCCCTGAAAACGTCTGCTGTGTTCCTTGTTCTGCCATAGCGAGACCCAGCTCTCTCCTGATCCCAAATCATTCTCCCTCTTTATCTAATTTTAGTTACCAATTGACCTTCTCACTGCTTTTCTAACCAGACCCACTTTTGTCAGTCTCCCTAAGGGAAAGACCAGTACTGCAATCAATTAATATATTAAAAATACAACTCTCTAACAAGCTAGTTTGAAGTATTTCATGTCTTACCATATTTAGTTCACTAAACATAGTGAAATATGGTAAACTCTGTGTGTGTGTGTAACTGCTCATTGTTATATTGGCCAATACTATATAAATAAGGAGTGTAATTTGAATCTGCCTAATGCAAGAGCTACATGGTCTCCAGTTGGTGGCTTGGCCTACCAGAATCAACCTGAAAGTTATAGCATGCTTGGGGTC
The DNA here is from genome assembly GCF_964270905.1 of Leucopleurus acutus. Lineage (NCBI taxonomy): Eukaryota > Metazoa > Chordata > Mammalia > Artiodactyla > Delphinidae > Leucopleurus > Leucopleurus acutus. Next base: position 54,510,141 of record NC_139146.1, read on the forward strand.
CAAGTTGAGTGTGACACTGAAAAAACAGTAAAGAGAACTGTGAAGCAAGAAGCAGCATACACAATCCAGAAATGTGGTAAGAATTCAAGGAGATTTTGTATGAGAGGTTTAACACAGCAAAATTTATTTGAAGTCTAGATTATCAACAATCTAAAGAGATTCAGAGAATTTCATCCTATGATAGATTTGTATGGGTATTTTTTAATGCTATTGATACACATTCCATATTCAGTACAAATCTAGACCACTAGTTCAGGCAGGCATGAAGTGTGACTTTAATACTGTAGGAAAAAATCACTTCTATTTTAAACTCAGTTCTGATGAATGATGAACAAAATGTCAGCCACATTGAAATTTATCTCTACCAACTGTTTGGTTTTCCCTAAAGTATGAAGGACTAAGGGAGGTGATGCTTACATATGGCCCCGGAATTGTGGGTAGAAATATCTGGCCATTGTTGGCCATCTGTCCACTCTGATGTCCTCTGAAGTATACCTGGTCCTGCCCCATCCTTTGTTGCATGAAGCTTGCAGCTAGGTTTTCCCTTCTTCCCAAATATGAGGTCTCTCTAAATGCAGGTCTAGCAAAGCTCACTTGTGATTCCCTTGGGGACCATTCTGCTAGCTCTAGAGACTCTCTGATGGAGCTTAGACTCTCTCTATCAAGAGACATAATCTTAATTTCTAGCATTCCTTCTCACATGCCTTTCTGGGCACGGGATTTTAATCTCCAAGGAATAAACTTCTGAAGTAAAGAATTAGCACTATTTATTTCCAGATTCCACAAAACCTACCTGAAGTTTCTCTTCTCCTTCTGGTCCCTTGGATTTGGATGAGACCGAACATCACTTTCCAAGACCAGCACAAGGGCACTTTGCTTCTCTCTTCTCAGCCCTGGCTCCAAGTGGGAACTGTATTTCCTACTCCAGGGAGTGGGGAACACTAGCAAAGCTTCATCACATATTCTTCCAAAACTTTTTAGTTTTATATTGCGTCCTCAGCTTTTAAAACCAAAAGGATGTATGATACGGTAAGAGAAATATCAAGGAAAACCTATGCTATGTATTACTTGCATCCACACTGTACCTTGTTATTTTATGTTTATTCAATTTTATCTTTAGAGTTGCCATACTGTATGGTCATAGTAAAAATTATTAACTCAATTTTGGAAATAAGGTAATAATATTCAGATAGGTCGAGTTGTCACCCAAACCTTGGGATGAGAACTAGACTAGAACTCAAGTCTAGTTCAGGACTACAGCATGCATCCTAGAAAAAAAAATATATTTCAAATTCTTTTCACATTTTCTTGCATATGATAACAGTAACCAAATAAAAATCAATTTATTTAATTTTTAATGAACTATCAAATATACATATGTTGGCATAAGAAAACAAGTTGTATATTTAACCTGTAAGATAGTCATTGTGTCAGAGAATGTAAAGAATATTTAAATCTGGAGGAAACCTCATTATATTTATCTGAAGTGTCTTGAAGCCAGTGGGTTCTCTCACAGTTGTTTATTATATCCATTTCTGGTGTTTGAGGTATAGATGCTATTTATCTCCATAACATGTTTACAAATTCAAAATTTACAAATTCAAATAACATGATGAATATTCATCTCTGCCAAAATACATCTCATCTTGTTCTATATAGCCATACACCATAGTTTTCCAACCTTTGCTCCACAGTAGAATTATCTATGGAGATTTATGTTTCCAGAAATTCTGATTTAGTTGGTCTAGGTGGGGACCCAGGATTGGATTAGTATAAGTTAGCTCTTCTAGGTCATTCTAAACTGCAGTCAGGGTTGAAAAGACCTGCCTTAAAAATTGTCTGTGTATGATTCATAATTTACCTGTGTGTACTTAAACCTCCATGAGGATGGACAACACAAGCTTATTTGCATTGAAAGATACTACATTTTGTTCCTGATGAATCTCTCTCCCCTTCTCTCTCTGTCTCTGTCTCTCTCTGTCAGCCTGTCTATCTCTGTCTTTGTCTCTCTTTCTCTCCCCCTCCTCCTTCCCTCCATCAGTATCTCTAGTAGGGAAAACAACCTGGGAAGAGTGATGCCTGCCCCTCCAATTCAAATATTCCTAGTGCTGAGTCTTAACTTCTCTGTCACATTATGAGTGCCACTGTCACTCTGATACATTTTTCATATTCTAGTGGAGCACCTATAAGGAGTGAGTAAGGCGAAGGCTATTGTAAAATGAGATAAACATTGTTCTAACTTGATTTTCCTTTCAGAATTCAGAACATCTTGTCCATGTGCCAAACCCATGGACCAAAGCTCACTGATACCCTTTTGAATCTCCCAAGTGATGATATTGCCATGTTTGTTGGGAAGGGGTCCAGATGAACATGTGGCAAAATTGACTTGAATGAGAGAGTGTATTTCTAAGCCTATGGGTTGAGTCATTCTATAGACTCAGCTTTGCTCTTACTTCATTGTCAGCCCTCCAAGAGCCCAGTAACCTGTGACAGCTGAGTTATTGTGTTCTTGATAAAGGCTGCTTCTACCATAAGTCCTTATTGCTGTTTTTCTTTGAGCCAATTCTCCTCAAATCAATTTATCATCTTATCTACTGAAACTGCTACATCTCTCATATCATTTCATTTATATGTTCCCTATGCAGCAGCCTCTAATGACCATTTCATAATATGGAAGAACAGGCAGACATGTACTCTGAGCAAAACCTTATTCTAAATAATGAAATAGCTGGTATAGAATTAGAAAAGAATTGAGCATTTCAGCTCTAGCAGTCAGAAAAAATCTCTTACTCAGCTTAACTGATCATCTGTCTCTTTGCACACACATTCCTCTATTGTGGATACTTGTGTCTAGGCTGCTCTACACAGTTAAATAATCAGCACTGTTACAGCAGGAGTTGTGTCATACATCTCTCTTCTCATTGTAGATCTTGGAAGCAATGCTACCTGGGCAGAAGTAAATCTGTTGTACAGATAATCTCTACTTTATATTTGAAACCACTGCATATTAGAATTACATGCAAGAATACTCTACTAACACTAGAACAGACTTGTAGTTACCAAGGGGGAGGGATGGATTGGGAGTTTGTGTTAGCAGATGAAAACTATTATATATAGAATGGATAAACAGCAAGGTCCTCCTTTACAGCACAGGGAACTATATTCAATATCCTGTGATAAACCATAATGGAAAAGAATATGAAAAAGAATGTGTATGTATGTATAACTGAATCACTTTGCTGTACAGTAGAAATTAACACAACATTGTAAATCAACTACATTTCAATAAAATAAAAGAAACAAAAAAAGAATACCAACACTAATATGGCTTGCCTTTTAAAAAATATTCTTAGATATCAAATATGCAAAAAAGAAAGTGGTAAATCAAGTAACATGCTTGTTTTAGTCGTTTATAACTGATGTATTTTGACTTTTTGAGTAACAACTCAAAGCCACATCACTCAACAGATGCTTACTGATTGATTCATTCAAGCAAATATGCAATAACTTGTTTACTTTCTCTCAGTTCTTACTGTAATCAGGTTGTAAGTGTCATCTCCCCCATATCAAGTACACTTCAGAGAAACTTACCTGATGTGCTTAGGAGACTTTGTGTATGTTTTCTTTCACACTCCTGAGGTTAAAAACTCAGAAATTTGCCTTTGTGAGAAAGTACCTGAGATTTAACATCAGAATGAAGGATGAAATCAAAAGACAAGTAGATCAGAAGGCTTTTGGGTAGTGTTTAAACTGGGAATGCTTTTAAATTAACAACATATCAACTTTCTATGAACTAGCTACACAAAGATGATGTTTACACTGTCTCTTTTCATAACCATCAATGAATATGGTCTGAATCATAAAAAAATAAACTCTTAAAGAAGAACTTTGATTTTGGAGAACTATTTCATATGGAGTGGATGGACGTATAATTTCATTTTCTACTAATTAATTAGGTGTACTTCTAATTAACAATGTTTGTTGCACCTTTCTCCCTTCAAGAAAGTAAGTTCACTAAGGAACCACTTGTAACTTCTGGATACTATAAAGCTACATCAATATACTCTGGTTAACAACAACAGCAAGAAAAAAAAAAAGCCAGCTAAAAGGTGAAATAATTCTTCAATGACAACATATGATTATGTCTCATAATTCAGGTTAAATTTCATAATTATTCATAATTCAGGTAATTTCAGGTTAAATCGCTTTTGTTTATCCATCTTCTATAAAGAGAATCTCAGAATCCCCAGAATGTAACAAAACAAACCAGCATGCATAAACACAATAAATGTTGAGTGAATATACATAGAAAAAGCCTAATTAAGGCTGGATAAACAAATATATGAACTAATTAATTCATGGAAACAAAATATGGTAACATTGAGACATACCAATTATAAAGAAATAGACTTTAAAGTTCAACCATTCCTGATACTGGATCATATCATCCACATTAGTCTGTGTATGGTCACAGTTTCCATCTCAAGATCTTCTTTTAAGTAGGTTTCCAATCTTGATTACAATAAAAGTGTTATATATATTTTCTCAATTCCAATGTTCTCTCCTTAAAAGCCATAGATTTACATCTTTGCATGAAATTTTCCTTTTGTTGGTAAAAACAGGTTTTACTTTTTTTACATCTTTATTGGAGTATAATTGCTTTACAACGTGTGTTAGTTTCTGCTTTATAACAAAATGAATCAGTTATACATATACATATGTTCCCATATCTCTTCCCTCTTGTGTCTCCCTCCCTCCCACACTCCCTATCCCACCCCTCCAGGCGGTCACAAAGCACGGAGCTGATCTCCCTGTGCTATGCGGCTGCTTCCCACTAGCTATCTATTTTACGTTTGCTAGTGTATATATGTCCATGCCTCTCTCTCGCTTTGTCACAGCTTACCCTTCCCCCTCCCCATATCCTCAAGTCCGTTCTCTAGTAGGTCTGCATCCTTATTCCTGTCTTACCCCTAAGTACTTCATGACATTTTTTTTTCTTAAATTCCATATATATGTGTTAGCATACAGTATTTGTCTTTCTCTTTCTGACTTACTTCACTCTGTATGACAGACTCTAGGTCTATCCACCTCATTACAAATAGCTCAATTTCATTTCTTTTTATGGCTGAGTAATATTCCATTGTATATATGTGCCGCATCTTCTTTATCCATTCATCTGATGATGGACACTTAGGTTTTACTTTTTATTGCCTTTCCTATGTATAGTAACCCATACTTAACTCTACCAAGAAAAGTTTTAAGACTTCTTCAAACTCCAGTGAATTTTTACTGGGGTTGGCATTTTCTCGATGAAAGCATTCAGCCAATTTTAATAACATGTTGGTAATGATTTTAGATTTGTTCATCCACATTCTGTATGATCAGTGATGCTAAGGGATGTATTTAAGAAGACATGTGGGGTACATATCATGTGTATGATTCTGAAACCAGCCGCTCTATAAATGATTCATTTGGTTTGCAGTTTGAATATTGCCTAGATGCCTCCAGATGGATTTAGTGGACATTTTAAATCAATTCTCTATTATGGTCTATCATTGGAGAGAAAACATGCAAAAGTTCATACAGTCAGAATCACTAACTTAAATCAGATCTGAGAGAACATGTAGGTGTCTTTTCCACTTGTGTTCTTAACGTTTCTTCTGTGCTTACCCACTAAATCACATATCACATAGTCCTGGACATTTCTGTCAACACGAATGTCTTCTCTGTTTATCTTAGAAGCAGAGACTAGGTATACCCAATTCTAAATGCATAAGAGATGTACATACACACGTGTGCATTGCTGTTATTTTTGTTGAGTGAACTCTTTATTACTTACTTGATCCATATGTGCCATAGCTGCTGGGATGCTAAGAAAGAAAAATGGAAATAGATATCAGGTGGCTTTTAGTATTGTACTTCCATGCAAAGTTAACACCGACCCTATGTTCTGTGTTCTGGTTTACTGGTGTGGAATATTGCTTTAGTTAAGCTTGCTTACCTATGAACTAGATTTGATTGACAGATTCATACTGATGAAATTCACAAAAGTTTGCATATGTAAGTCAAGAAGCAAATTCCTTAACTTGCTGTTGCCTCTATGATGACATCCTTCTTTCCAGCCAAAAAACTTCTTTGGATATCCAAAAGATGCTTCTCATCTGTGAAGATTTCCTTGCCCTCCTCATCTAGAGCTGAGCATCACAGTAGATATTTGCACATGACATCTAAAGAGCACCAGTCATACTAATTGGCATCTGTTTGTTTCCTTGTTTTTTCCACTACTTGAGCCCTTTGAGACCTTGACTCAACCTCCACTGTATATATCATGTGCAACAGAGTAACTGACCTATTATGGGCACTCCATAGATGACATTAGTGCTGAAATCTATGTATTTATTACATACAAGAAGTTGAGCAACTTCTTTCTCTGTGTCTTCTCCATAGGGTATTGTTGATGTACCTAAGAAGACTCCTCCAAGAACCCTGAGATGATAAGCTAGATGTTCCTTTATGTGGGGTTATATCCCTGCTCATAGGCATTGCATGTACAGGAAAGAGTAAACCCTTCCAGTTAAGATCAGAGAGATTTCTATTGACAGATTAAAGCAACTATTATTCCAGCTTCCTAATTATAAATGGGTTCTGCAGGATCTATTATTATTGTGGCTATGAATACCAGGTTTTTTGAGGGAGCTAAATAATTTTAACAAATTAAAGCATGAAATAAAAAACAGATATAGAAAATTAGATCAGAATAAACCCAGGCTCTACCTGTCTCAGCAATGGCATATATAAATATACCACTTTATATATTTTGTCCCTGCAGAAGTATTTCAAATGGATCATTGGTATATTTTGTCTAAGTATTTTCACAGCTGCAGTGAAGGTGGAATTATGGAAATGATTAACCTTGGGTCTATTGTCATGCATCTTGAGCCCAGGATACCAGGAGTTTGCAGCTATTATTGTATCATATCCAGCAATTTGCTCCAATGAAATCTTGTGGAAATCTGATATAATGTTTGAAAGATGTGAATTTAAGCTGTATAACCATGAAGTGCACAGGATGAAAGGTAGTATAAGCTGTGATCTACCATAACTGGCATTATAACACATGAGTATTACTAGGTCTGTGTCAATGAAGAAACGCATTCATGACTAATGGCTTCAGTTCTGGTATACACAAGTCATCGTATTACCTACTGGTAGTTTAGTTGGTGAATAAATGATTCATCATAGATGCGGCTGCAATATATATTGAATTTGAAAATACTGAACTATTCATAAATGTAATGTGGGCATCAAAGCAAAAAGGAAATAGTTGCTAAATAGAGGTAAGAGAAAATTCTTGAATGGTGTCCCCAGTTTGGAAATATTTAAACCACTCCATGACTGACAAATGATATATATGTCATGTATTTGATATGTTTGTCTAGCATATCATGTTCACAAAAATCCATATTTGCCAAATAAAATTGGAGGAATAGAAATGTTGGGTGCATGAACTTTATAATATTAATGCATTAAATATTAATATGAAGGCATAGTGCAAAGAGGTTTTTTCTGCAAACAGAAACTTTTTTTTAATTTACCTAATAACCTTGTGTGCAAGTGTTTTCAATAAGGATGGTTAGCACTTCTGAGAGAATATTCAATCCGCCAGACGATACAAGTAATAGCAAGTTGAGGGTACAGATGTCCTGGATGGGAGCTAAGAAATAATTTAGTCTGCACAGATGAGGGATCTTAGGTCCAGAGCTGCTGAATGATTCACATAAGTTCACATAATTGCCTAGTGACAGAGCTGGGATTAGAACCCTTGTCAGCTGACATAGAATACAGGGCCCTGTGCTACCTCTCCCCGCGACAGCTAGAAAATGACTACTAATATATCAGCATGACCTTGGTGACTTAAAATTCACTCCTCAGAATATAACATGATTATGGAAATAGTAATACAGAGACTGCTGTAAAGTTATTTTTGTACAGTTAAAAATTTGGGGATATCTCGGTTTGTTCTTACGAAAGGGAAATGTGAAGAAGCATTTGTCACTTTTTCCAAGGCCTTTAGGTGCCTGGGAAAGGAATTCTTGGGAGAGACTGATGGCTTTTGTGGTATAACATCCTTTTATATCACCAGTGGGAGGCATGAGAGTTCACATGAACACGGAGCTCAGTTGGGTTACATCTGCTTCATGAAACAGCATGAGATACTGAGGAAATACTGATGTATGATGCTCCACAGTCCCCAGACCTGCATTCTTAAGGTAATTCTAGGGAGTTTGGACCTTTAAAAGATCAGCTCTTTCAAGTGGTTTATAACATCAAGATTACCCTAGAAAGCTCAGTGAGACTACCTCATCAAGCTGCCTTCTCCAGATGTTGCTAAGAGAATAGCTGCACTGACCAGCTGGCTGAAGGACGCAGGAGATTGATAGACTGTTCAAAGGAGATACCCGGTTGCTTATGGAAACATCTGGGTTTGGCACACTGAAATCAGTGTCAACATAAAAACAGAAATTTCAGATTTATTTGAGGGAATCTTATTTTCTGAAGTTTTACTTTGTCAATCATCCCAAATAGGGGTACAGTTCTCATTTTCTACTCTGTCTTGTGACTATCAAAAGGGAGGGAAGACTATAATTTAGATTATTTGCTACCTCTTTTGGTACTTCAGTTCACTTTATGCTAGGGGACTTACAGATGCAATCTCATTAAATCATCTCAGTGATCTTAAGAAGTTTCTATCAATACCTTTGTTTTGAACATGGGGAAACAGAAACTCAGATATGGAAGTGACTAGCCTGAATTCTTTCCAGTAGGATATGGAGGGTTGAGATTAGAAACAAGTCTGTCCCACTCTAAAGTTCATGGTCTTTCTACTGTACTATGTATTCTCTCTTACGCTTGTTTTTTTATTCTACATCTATCTGAGAAGGCTGAATTAAAGTTTTATAAAATTTTGGAGATTTATCTCTGGTCTTTCAGATGATATTCTTACTCAGTTATAATAACACAGACACAATATTCCATATGGGGATATTTAAACCAAGGTGTAGCTCATAATGCTTTGTCTTCCTAGCTCTCATTGTAGTTTCAAGTGCAGCAAGAATAATTAAAGAATGTGAAAATTATAGCATGGCATGCTTCATTTACTGTAGCTATAAATCATGGAATCTCAAATAATAGGACATTTGGACAAGAGAGAATCAGGGGCATCTTTTCTTGTTCCTTTATACATATAGGCGGCTATGGTTACAAGAGGTACTGAATTGAGAGGGAACTGAAAAAGCTACTCTAATATTTTAGTTAGTGAGATGGTAGTGAATGTTTCTCTTTCTGAGAGCAGGTGAAAGAACAACACTTTCCTATGACACAGTAAGCACGATTTGACTAATAAAATACCATGATTAATTTTTTGGTGAAATGGTGTTTCCTTTACATTACCCTATAGTACAAAAGAGCCAAAGCTGTGAAAGAGGAGGAAGTATCCTGGTATCTATGACAATGTTACTCTCAAGATCACAAAGAATAGAGTTGAGCCCAGTGGCCTAATTATGTCCACAAAGCACTTTCTCTACAATTTGCTGCCTCTTCTTTCCCTAAATAGAACCCATAATTAACACTACACTGGATTCACTAAGGTTCACTAAAGCTGGACTTTATAAATAAGCTTTTGTTATTAAAGAATATATATATATATATATATATATATATATATGTATGTTATATTTCTATACCCCATTTGGGGATAGAAGTCAGATAGCTGTTTTTTTTTTCTTCTTACCCATATTGAAATCAAACTTCCAAATTTCATATACAGTCAGAAAAATAACAGCTATATTGGAATAATTTTTATTTTCTTTTAATTTTTAAAAATTATTCTAACCACTAGCATATGATTACAGCAGTTGGAAAAAACAATAACATTTGACTTACCATTATTAGTGGCCCATCCAATTAAGAGGATTGATGCATTTCTTGTAAACAGAAGGCACATGCCTATGGGAAGCACAGTTCATTGTTTTGAAAACTAAAGGACTATAAGACACTCTGTCACAAGATAAAGTCCTTGTATGAACAGTAGAAATAGATTCATTTAATTTAAACATTATCCTGATTTGCATTTCAAAATAAACAAGAAGTACTTTTTGAAGAAAGCATCAAAACAGTTGTAGGGAAAAATAACATTTGGGGAAAAATCTAAATTAAGCCATTTCTGAAAAGTAAATGGGTCATTTGATGCAATCTGAAACAACCATTTCACTTATCTGTATACATTGTTTCATACAATATATGGCTACTAGTTTTCATAAAATGAAATTTTTAAAAAGGATGATAATTGAAGGAAAATTGGATCCCTTTAACCCCAGCTGATTTGACAGCCCATTTAAAACTGATGTCTCTAATGAACATTCTGGATAGACAAAATCAGAGCAGGTTGGCTGTAAAATATTCCTGCCAGCATGTAACACATGTGCTTCACTCCTCCAGTTTCAGCTCCCAGGGGAGGGACTTTTGTTTTATCTGCCCAACACCCTCTCCTCCTTACTTTTCTTTTAAAAAATGTTTCTTGGCTACACAGAATGGGAAAATTAATCTAATTCATCTCTCCTTGGTCCAAATGATGGACATATGACTCAAACCAGACCAACTAGACTCCTTCCCTATGATTTTAAAATCTGCAACAGGGAGACTAGATTTTCTTTGTAGTGAAAGGCTTTTAAAATAAAAGAACAAGCCACCTACTGCCTTTTTTTTTTTTTTTTTTTTTGGGTACGCGGGCCTCTCACCGTTGTGGCCTCTCCTGTTGCAGAGCACAGGCTCAGCAGCCATGGCTCACGGGCCCAGCTGCTCCACGGCATGTGGGATCTTCCCGGACCGGGGCACGAACCCGTGTCGCCTGCATCGGCAGGCGGACTCTCAACCACTGCACCACCAGGGAAGCCCTACTGCCATATTTTTGATGTTCAGAAGTCCACACGCATAAAGAGAACATGAAGCTAATCTGTGAAGTAAGGCAGAGAGAAGAGACAGCCCTAACTCGGTTTGAGTCTTGACTCCCAGGTAAACCTCAGTGCTGCTCAACTGCCATTCATGTCATGGTTGGCTTATATGACCTAATTAATTTCCATTTTACCTTAAGCTGACTCAATTTGGTTTTTTTAAATTATTAAGATAGAAATATGTCTTGACTAATTCCCTTAGCACAGTTGCCTACTTCTTCAGATGAGGGGGTGGGAGATCAAAGAAAAATCTCCTCAACTCATCTTCTCATCTGTAAAATGAGTGTATGGCTCTAAATAATTTGTAGTGTCCATCTAATTCTCATAGTCTGATTCCCTCTCTAGCCATGGGTCTGTGGAACTTGTCACACCTGAGGTTGCCTCAAGTGTGATGGATGCTGGGTAGGGTGTAAAAAAGAAATTTGTCCTTGTGTTATCCCATTCTTTTTGCAGTCATTTTTTATTCTAATATCTCTGCTTCTCAACTGTTTCTCTTATCATTGAAGAAGTAAATACCAAAATTTACTCAAAATGTAGAATTCAAAGCTAACCTCTGCTTTCTCCATTCTAGGCCTAAGGTTGATACAAGTGGATAATGGGGGTCTCTGAACAATTGTCCAACAAAGCTAAATCCAAGTCTTTTTAGGCAGTTACTCTCAAACTTTTCTACAGAAATATCCATAATAGCAGAAGAGTTAAATATGTTTTCTGTAGTTCTAGAGCTCTGTGAACCTGAAATAAACTATCATAAGGACAAAATATATTTAGAGACTTGGCTCCAGCATAAAACATCCAACATAAATTGTATATTCTATTCAAAAATATAAAAACATGACCTAAATGGGAAGGACATCCAAGGAAGAGTGGATATATGTATATGTGTGGCTGACTCACTTTGCTGCACAGCAGAAACGAACACAACATTGTAAAGCAACTATATTCCAATAAAAAAAATATTTATATTATGTACTGTTAAGAATTTGAAGAGAATGAAAAGAATGTTGCAAGAGAATGGAAATTCTATCCTTGAATAAAAATTTTGCCAAAAGTAATACGAATTTTGCCCTGTATCTCTTGCTTTCCAATACACGTATTTTTGACTGGGAAGAAAAGAGATGGCTTTTGTATAAAATGATTCTACTTCCTTGAATGCCAGACTTTAAAAAAATATGATTTTGTAAAATTAAATTGATATAATTTCAAAAAAATAATAATACAAAAACAGTACTTTAATTTCCTTAAAATGAAGTAAAATGCATTCTTCAGACAGATACATCATATTTAACTTTTGATATCATGAATATACTAATCAACAGTTGTTTGAGAGGTTTTTATTATTGATGGCTCTTATTAGACATGTTTTCTGAAAGTGGAATCATATAAAGCCAGTACTATGTATTAATACAAGCTCAAACGATCTCATCAGGATTTCTTCATTCCACGGTTGAGAGAATGGAAAACACAACAGATACATTTGAAGAAACAGAAGAGCTCACGAGAAGTTCAGAGCATGAAGCAAATTCAAAAGGATACATAAATATCTAGGGAGCAGCTTCAAAGCAGGGAGTATCTGAAGAGAAAACAGCAGAAGTGGAAGGAATTGCTCATGTGATGTGTGTTTGCAGTTGTAACCGAAGCATCTCTGCTACTTCCCCAGGAGAAGGAGGGTGGACAGTAGCTATGGTAAAAATGTGTGATAACATCAGGGAAGACAGAAGCTTCGAGAAACAGACAGAGTGAGCCTGAGAAAAAGGGGGGTTCCTGGGGCTTGACTTCAGAAAAACCTGCTAATGGAGAATGAGAGCTACAGCTTTCTTTCAGAAACTTGCTAGTTTTTACTGGTCACGTGGCATTAACATATTGTTGCCTAACTTTGGACATTTTAAAAGTAGAAGAACTTTTCTGTCAGTTCTGATATGATAATTACAGAAAACACATCCTTTAACTGAACGTCCTTTAATTGAATCACTTGGCCAGGAATCCAAATAACAAAATGTCTATTATGCTACTCTGTGTGCAATAGAAGTTATGCAACATGTTTCTTCTCAGAAAAGAGAATAAAAAGTAAAGAAAAAACCACTCCCAGATGACCACTTTTAGCACTTTTATTTTATTTTATCGGGAGAGGTGAGGAACATGCACAAAATACATGTTCTTGAATTAATCTCCATTGGGTACAGAGAGAAAAGAGCTCATTTTTCTTCTAACGGGCAAAATTTGATTTTATTGACACTCTTGCAGTATGTCAATTGCTTAGTGTATCTTCCTAGTTTGTAGTCTTACAGACTTCATTGTTTTTAACTTAGCAATTCTATGTTATATTCCTATGGATGTGTCTTTACACTATCTTACAATCCATTTCTGAAATAATAACTATAATTTCAATGAAAGAATACATTACATGCTCTGGCGACTACATGAGCATGTCTAATTATTTGTAAGTGGGCCAAACCTTACACATATTAGGTAATAAATACATGAATTCAGTAAGAAAAAACTATATAGAACAATACAGTTTGATGAAGGTAGGCATTTCTTTTTTTGTTTTCGCTACGCGGGCCTCTCACTGTTGTGGCCTCTCCTGTTGTGGAGCACAGGCTCCAGACGCACAGGCCCAGTGGCCATGGCTCACGGGCCCAGCCACTCCGCAGCATGTGGGATCTTCCCAGACCGGGGCACGAACCCGTGTCCCCTGCATCAGCAGACGGACTCTCAACCACTGCGCCACCAGGGAAGCCCGGAATTTCTTTTTTAATTCATTTTTTTGTCTCCATGGGCTGGCTCTGTGTCTCATATCCAGCAGGTATGAAACAAATGCTTGTTGAATAATGAAAGCATGAATAAATTAATGATTAGATGGTTGAATTAATAGGTAAATAGTTGTACATACTAACAAAAATGTTGGTGAATACATAGAATTATAGAATTTAATTGCTGAGTGAGATTATCTAGTTCTACCAAGACTTGACCTGATAAAGAGAATAATGGCCCCAAAGATGTTGAAGTCTTAATCCCCTGAATCTTAAATATATTACCTTACATAGAAAATATATACCTTACATAGCAAAAAAGGACTTGGCACATGTGAGTAAGTTAAGGATTTGAGACAGGAAGATTTTCATAAATTATCCAGGTGGGCCTAATATAATCACAAGGGTCCTTGAAAGAGGGCAGCTGGAGGTTAGAATCAAACAAGGGCATGTGACTATAGAAGCAGAAAGAGAGAGATTTGAAGATGCTGCCCTACTAGCTTTGAAGATGGAGTAAGAGGCTAAGATCCAGGGAATGCTGGGAGCCTTTAGAAGCTGGAGAAGACAAGAAAACAGATTGTTCCTAGAGCTTCCAGAACAAAAACAGCCTTGCTGACACCTTGACGTCAGCCCAGTGAGACCTATTTTTGTACTCTGACCTACAGAACTATAAAGATAGTAAATTTGTCTCGTTTTAACTAAGTTTGTGGCAATTTGCCACAGCAGCAAAAGGCATTGAGTAGTCCTACTCAGTAGATCTGGAATAAAGTCTGGAATCTGAAATTTACCAAGTACCCTCAGTATTTCTGAGGCAGTAATTATCTAGGGAACCGTGATATATTGTAACATACTCATTTTGTACTTGAAAAAGCACAATGTTAAGATCTCAATAAAACTAGTATAGACACAAGTTCAATTTATCATGTTGAAAAGACATGTTTGGAAAAACAAAGTAGAAAAAACCCTAAACTATTAAAAATATGTTCTGTAACTCTATATTGATTTTCTCCTCTTGCTTTTACAAAAAGAACAATGGCTAGCATATGCTTCCACAGAGGGTGATTTGGATAATCCCTTCTATGCATTGTTTCAAGCAGAAATTCTCCTCCATCTATCATTTCTGCTTGTATTATTTCATATCTTTCAAAGAAGTTCACATTTCATTGCAGGGAGCCAAAGCTGGCCTGTGCTACAACTCTAACTGTAAACCACACACAGTGCTTAATTTCCTTTCTCTTGAATATGTTGTAGGTGGTTTTCTCTATCTTCTTCTTGAAGAGTATGATAAATATGTGCTGTGAACACATGTTTTTCTGTTTATTAAAATTATATTACTAAATTATACTAACGGTGGCTTTATTAAATACATATAACACATTCAGAGTTTTAACAATTTTAGAGTCATTCAATAGGTATGATAGTACTTCTTATTTTCTAAAAATATCAAAATTGGGGATAGCATTCTAATACTGCATTAGTAACTTAGTTCAAATTTAGGCTACTAATAGAAGAGGGAAAAACTATAATGCACCAAAGGAATTCTCAGAAATGACTCTTCCAAAACAATAAAATCTTAAAGCAGGTATTGGGAAGCAATGCTCTATTACAGATCAACAACTGCAATTGACATCCTATGTTTCCATATCCACTTTTTAGTATGATTTAACAATCAGTTTAATCCTTACTGTTCAGTTATTTTAAATTTGACATTATTCCTACTTGTCCTCTCACACTAACATTTTCTTTGGCACATCATCTGACGCTATATATCTCTCTTTCTTTAAAAAGCAGGTTTTTCTAGGGGGACAAATTTCAGTATGGATGCCTGATTTCCTCCTTTCAGAGTGATTATCCCACAGGCAAACCTGAGATTTTGTGTTTGTTATTTTCATTTTGTATTCAGCAAAATAATGGACTGCGAGATACACTGTTGTTAGGGTCTGTGACTGTCATCTCTGCTGCTTCCCATTGAAGGCTTGAAGCCTTATTTTAGTGACTGTATTGAAAATTGCAATGCCATTCATAGGATTTCAAAGACCTCACTATTATATCGAGATCCTGGGTTTTGTTGCTGGCATATGTTATTGTCTGAGACATTAAGCAAGCAACTAGACGTCTGCTGGGGACCAACTGTGCCTGCTTCCCAACCTGATACAATGGAATAATAATAAGGAAAGAAAATTTTCCTTGTGTTTGCCAGTGAGGCTCTTGAGTACTCTCTATCTTTTCCTCATGCTTGCTTTAGTGACTGCAGAGATTTTTCTTGCCAGACGTACATGCGGTAGCAAAAGCTGAAGCATCTCTCTTAGCTAATGAGCTGCAAAATATGAAAGTTTAGGACAGTCTCTATGGAAACTTTTGAATATGGTGACCTGCCAGTGCTGAATGGGTATGAGGTGACAATTTCTCCTAGAAGGCAGATTTTCACAAATGCGAGATGGTAAGATTGTATGAGAGCCACTGAAGTTATCTCTACCTCAGTTTCCACCACTGGATCTAATTCACAGTTATATCATCAGGATTAATGAGTAATCTTAATTACATTAAATCTCTCAGAGATAAGCATTATATAAATAGGAAGCACTCTATTAAGTGGGCAAAAGCTCAAGAAAGAGAAGCTAAACTTGTTATATAAAATGTGATCTCAAATGTAAGTAATTGACCAGAAATCAGGACTTTGGGCCAATTACTGGACATCCATTCTGTGTCATTTGAGAAAAATTGTACAGAACATCCTTTCTTCATTTCCAACATTTGCTTATTACATAAAGTAGATAATTTAGCACCAAATAAGGACATAGTTATATTCCCTCCATGTATCATTGCAGACTACTAAAAAAAGAATTATATTAAATTGGTAGTCAGAATCTTTCCTCAAATGATGATAATTGGATCTCAGATTCAAAGAACACCATTCAGTTGGAAAGAAATGGCCAGAGGAAATATAAAGGCTCTGTGCTCAGTATAAAGTATTTTATATTTTCTTAAATATTATATCAAGTTCACTCCACTAAGGGAGAAAATATTGATCCAAAACGTATATCTGACATTTAGCTTAAAAATGTCACTTGCTAATTGTTTATATTTCTATTATTATTCATGCTAACATGAATACATCTCCTTACTGCTGTTAAGAATACTCACTAATTTTTATGACTGTCCACTGAATATACGGTACTCTGATAAGATATTTTGATGAAGTTGGGGTAGCAAAACAATAAGGACAAAAGCTATCTGGATCCTTTATCATAATCAGCATCCATATTGTTAGCCTTATATAAGAATGCCTCCATAGTTAAGCTTTTGTGTTTTTAGCAAGTAATATTGAGACTTTTAGAAGATACACACAAACTGTGATCTAAATAAAACTAGTATTTAAGATGGAAAAGAAGCTGACTCACATAAAAAGTCTTCAAAATTTGTCACTGGTGATTTTGGTAGGAAAGCTATTAATGTACAGATTTATTTATAACATGGCAGGTTGTTTTATCAAGGGACTCTTCATTGAGTTGAGAGCCATAAGCTATGGGGAATGTTTTACTGGAAATATATCTACAAGAAGCTATATGAATTTTCCTACAAAGGGAAAGAAAGTAAATATCATTTACCTGGAAAACAAGTTGAAGATAAGTTATAGCATGATAAGATATACATAGAGCATTAAAAACAAATCAGGGTAACACATGATCCCCAAATAGAACTGAACACTTTTTGGATAGATATGATTCTGAAAACTCTTGTCTAACTGATTCATACTGGATTTGTGTGATTTCCCCTGTGACTCCTTCATGACCACTAAGAAGTTGTGTGGACCCCAGGGGAGTATAAATTAAGTGGGTTCACAAATTCCACTAAGTCCTATGTGTTACCGAGCATGGTTGTTACTTCAACCCAATAATTACTTGGTACAAATTATGAAAGGAGAGAGAAGGAATAAAATTAACATATTATTCAATAAAATTTCCCCATGTTTCATGGGGTAAATACAATCTCTGAGAAAATATTTATAACTAAACATTTAAAAAATTCTTTTATCCAGATAAATTTTTGTCCCTGAATTAACTTTGTATATGCCTCATACACACAAACACACCCCCACACACATACACCAGTTTATATTATTAGAAATATATGCCAGGAATTGTGCTAGGTATTTTACACATGTACATTCACTGCTTTTTTACATCTAAAAAGGTGTCTTAGTCTGTTTAGCCTGCTTTATACCATACTAAAATACCATAGACTGGATGGCTTATAAACAACAGAAATATATTTTTCACAATTTTGGAGGCTGGAAGTCCAAGATCATTGTGCCAGCATGGTTACACTCTGGTGATGGCCCTCTCCTGAGCTGCAGACTGCCTACTTCAGTGTTCTTACATGGTGGAAGGGGTGGGGGAGATTTGTGGGGACTCTTTGAGAACACTAATCCCATTCATGAAGGCTCTACCCTCATGACTTAATTCCTAAATGCCCCACCTCCTATTACCATCACCTTTGGTGGTTAGGGTGCAACATATAAATTTTGAAGGGACACATTCAGACCATAGTAGAGGGTAAAATATTGATTAATGTTTCCAATTAATATCAACAAAATTTCTTAAGTGTGATGACTAAATAGTTGAATCTAAGGATGAAGAAACTAAGATAAAGAGTGGTTAGCAAATTTTTCCATGTAAAATGCTTTGAAACCCATTAAGAATGAAGCAAATATCATAACCAGAAGATTTTTTTAACATCTTTATTGGAGTAATTGGAGTATAACTGCTTTACAATGGTGCGTTAGTTTCTACCTTATAACAAAGTGAATCAGCTATACATATACATATATCCCCATATCTCTTCCCTCTTGCATCTCCCTCCCTCCCACTCTTCCTATCCCACCTCTCTAGGTGGTCACAAAGCACCGAGCTGATCTCCCTGTGCTATGTGGCTGCTTCCCACTAGCTATCTATTTTACATTTGGTAGTGTATGTATGTCCATGCCACTCTCTCACTCTGTCCCATCTTACCCTTCCCCATTCCCATATCCTCAAGTCCATTCTCTAGTAGGTCTGTGTCTTTATTCCTGTCTTGCCCCCAGATTCTTCATGACCATTTTTTTGTTTGTTTTTTAGATTCCATATATATGTGTTTGCATACGGTATTTGTTTTCCTCTTTCTGACTTACTTCACTTTGTATGACAGACTCTAGGTCCATCCACCTCACTACAAATAACTCAATTTCATTTCTTTTTATGGTTGAGTAATATTCCATTGTATATATCCAGAAGATCTTAAGGAATTTCATCCCAGAATGGAAGGTACTAAGTGATAACACATATCAAACTGCTCATTCTATTTAAATATCAAAACTCCATTTAAACCTTGGAAGTGTAACTCTGATCCTTAAATTAAAACATAGTATTGGTTTTATTTATTGCTTCTTAAGTAAAAACATGTTCATCATTAAACTGAATTTCTCAATTTTTTTGTTCCATAAATCACTCTCAGGATTTGTTTCCCTCCACAAAGCAGTGTCTTGGTATAGAAAGGGTCATATATCATTCAGGTGACCCTTTTGGCCATTGTATTTTGAAAGCTATAGTTTTTGAACTAATGACTATGTTGTAACTATACAGAAATAATGAAGTTAGTGTCCTCTATATTGCAGAATTTTGGTAGAATAAACAATAGCTAAAGCCAAAGGGTAATAGAGTTATAAAAATTATTTTGTATGTCTTAATTTATACATCAGCATTTCAAAAATGTCATATCCAAAAGTGGTAATGTCTACATTTATTTTGGCTTTGTATATGCATACATCTAAATGTGCTAAGCTTTGGTTAAAAGTCCCCTTCTGTTTGCTGCAGCTGCCTTATTCCTCTCTCTAGGAAATAGTATTTTAAGAAGGACAAAAATTATTGCTTAATAACCATTTCTATTTGAAAGTTCATTTAAATATATAGTTAGATATATTTAGTGTATATGTGTAGATTATATTTACTTATTTCCAAATACATTTTCTAACAACCACAAAAATGTGAAAGATAACATATCAGATGATATAACTGAAAAGTAATTATTTCTCACCCCAGTGCTTGTGTCTTTTCTTCTGATATGAATAAGGTATAGAGAAGTTTGCTTTCTTAAACATGTTCCTTTTTGACTCACAATTATCAACTACTTGTAGTAAGAAGTAAATGTAGATTTTTTAATTTAGAATATTGAGCCTTTGGGGAGGTATATTTCAAAGGCAAAGATTTTGCAGGCTTGAGTAGCTCCAATTTTAAAAATATAATTCCAGAGATCATTTCTTCCAATTTTCTTTCTTCAGTTAGGGAGAATTACAATGCAATATCAAATTCAATTCAAGTCTCTGACCTGATCTACTAGAACATAAATATATCCAATCCAATTACATCAGTGACCAAAGAGCACTTTCTATTTCCTTGGGGATGATTCTTTTCATTGTTTCCCAAGAATAAGAGAGATTTAGTGAGTGGAAGACCAGATATATGGAGAGTAATAGCTAACAGGACTGGTTTTCCCCCAACTGCTATAGGAAGACATCACACTTTGATGATGATGTGAAGCAAGCATTTCAGTCCAGCTGTTTAATCCACTGCTCCTTTTAACACATTAACCTTTTAATGTAATGGGGAAGCTTAGAAATTAACAATATTTTATTATTACTCAAATAAATCGATTTCACAGTAAATCAATTATCCGGACAGCAATATTCCACATATTCTCATTATCTACTAAGCACTGAAACCCAGAGAGTTATCTTGTGACAGAAAATAAAAAACACATCAAAGATAGTTTTAAAGGCTTCATGTCCAAACTACGGAACAGATGAGTTAAAAAAAATACATCAGGAAGGAGAGCAACATGATTCATCGGTCTATTTTTTGTTTTGTTTTGTTTTCATATTTTCAAAATATTTATTGATATGTGGAGATTGCTTTTAAATAACAGCATTTTTGTTTACATTTTAGAATGCATTTCCTTCAAATGGTAATTGCAATGGTAAATAAAGTTAATAGTACAATATGACCATTGAAATCCAAATGAGGGCTCCAGGAGAGTGAGCCTTTGAAGAGTCTCTTGTGACTAAACCAGGACAATCACAGGTATGACAAGTAATATGTTCTGAGAAAAGATGGCCCATGTGTCCAAATGTTTGGGCTCATTGGATGATCTCTTTTCCAGGAATAATGAGAGTAGTGCATTCTTCTCTCATTTACTACCTATTTGACCTTTGTCCAATCACCAGGCCTCACTGTGCTATAATTTTCTTCACCAAAAAATAAAATACTAAAAAGAATATATATATATTCTTTATATATATATATAATATATATAAATATATATATGAACAACTTTGGTGTATACCTGAAACTAACACAACATTTGTAAATAAATTATACTTCAATAAAAAAATAAAATTAAAAAAAAGAAAAAATATACTAACTTATTAATAAGAGACCAGTGAGAAGAACAATGAATGTTAGCAAATTAAAGTGTATTGCAGGAGCATTGTTAAATAATGAATTATCTATTTATATGTGAATATTAGGACCCTTGAACATCAACTCTAAACATATCCAGAATTTCTTTTATAAGACATAGGCCTACTGTTTCTCCCTTGAGATTCAAAAATCAGAAATCATACGAGAAAAAAGTTTTCTTTTAGAACATACGTTTTTCCCCTTTTTATAGAGTTGGAAATTCCAGCTATAGTTGAGCAGATTACTTATCTGTGACCTACTATACCTATTGATTTGAAGGACAAAGTCAGTAGGCTCTTTAGGTCCAACCAGATCAGTGATGACTTTGCTTGTGCATGGTTTTAGTTAACCAAAATTGTTTTTAGGACAGTAAGCTCCACACTTAACTTTCAGTGGAATTTGACTTGTAAGAATAAATCAGTGTTTTGGAAACGTCATGTTCTTATTTTAATGAGTTTATAATTAAGCAGAACAGAGGTTGTTTTCTTTACAGAATCCCACCCACAAGGATTCTATTGATTTATTGTTTCCTTATATGAAATAGTACGTCAGGGTGAAGGTGAAGCAGAAAACAAATTATGATCTAATCTGAGATGTAGATCTATATTGGGGTGAGACTGCTGACCTGTGAAATACATGCAAGGAGTATTTACAAAACCATTCGTATTGTCAAAATGATGAAAGGAGATCTTCGGTGTGCAGTCGGGACTGCAAAGTCAGGAAGTTTCTAAAGGTACTCCTGAACTTAAAGTGCTAAAATAATTTGCACATATTTGCATTGACAAGTGAGGTTTTTATTTAATTGAAGATGGAATAATTTAGTATCTCTTTATGTGTTTTTATGTACAGAAAAAAATAGGTTTGGGAAGAACAAAGTTGCATGGAGAGGAACTAATAAAATTAAATATATGTATGTTGAAGACTATGGTTTAGCTTTGTATATATTTTCAAATATCATTATTGTCACTAAAATTACTTTGGGACTATTATGTTGCCATGGACCTTACTCACATGGCAAGCTTCCTCAGGCAAAGAATCTTCATCTTTATCAAATGAAATTAAGTCAACCTCTGGACAGGTATTTATAACTGTAAAGCAAGAAATTAGTTATCATTATTCTTTTATTTCTTTAATTATTTAGCCAACACCATTGAGTACTACTTTATATCAAGGTATGTATAATTCCTGGTAGGAATTAGAATAAAGAAATTAACAAAATAGTCCCTGTCCTATAGAAGTTCATAAAAATTAACAATTTAAATGTAATTTGACATAAAGCAGAGTATTAGAAGACTACTGAGGAAGATCAAAAGAAAAAGTGTACAACTACTAGAAAAGCAACAAGCTTAGGAGTCAAGAAAACTAGATTCTATCATAAGTAATGTGATTAAACAATTCTAAGAACATAGATCATTTTTCTCATAAAATTAGTTTGAAAGGACTATTTATAGGACCTTGAACCTTAAATATCCTGTAATTCTAGGATATTACACCTGCATCATAAAATTACATTTGGTAAAATAATGTTTGAAAGTAAACTTATATCTGTGATAGACTAATTGATATTTTATTAGCTTGACAAATGCATTTTACCTGCCCAAATGAATTTCTGATGTTATTTCTACTTCATTTAAAAGTGTTTTAATTAGATATATATGAGTACATTGTCAAGGTAGTTCTTGTTTCTGAAACAAGATTTGGGATCCATCCACAAATGTATACTATTCCAAGAAGGTGCACTCGTGTCTTTACTTGTCTGTATTTGAATTGGAACTCTGATCAACGTAGAACATACAAATTAAAGATGTATTCATGGAAAAAAGAAGAGGAAAGAAAGAGAAAGAGAGAAAGAAAGAAAGAAAGAAAGAAAGAGAAGGAGAGAGAAATCATAAATTTTGTGTGATTCTCAACTCAATTTATACAATCTATAGATTGCAAAAGAGAAAAAATGCTATTTTGTAACATTATTGACATTAGAGATTTAGCCTATACTCAATAATTTTCATGATAAATCAAATTACAAAATTTTATTTGCAATCTTCCAAGGAGATTGTAAGGAAATAAAGGAGATATAGCATACTTAGGATTGAGGTGGTAGAGTCTCATTTGAGTTTTGATGAAAAGCACCTGTATCAGGATATCTTTACCTTAAGTATAATTTTGAAAGATTGCTTGCTGTAGATATTTTTGATAAGATATCATGAGAATTCCACTTAAGTTTTATATATGATAAATACAAAGAAATTCCAAAGAGAAACCAATTATTAATTTGCCCTCTTGTGGAATGCTGACTATAAATTTAATCACAGATAAAAACACACGGAGGGGCTTCCCTGGTGGTGCAGTGGTTGAGTGTCCGCCTGCCGATGCAGGGGACATGGGTTCGTGCCCCGGTCCGGGAAGATCCCACATGCCGCGGAGTGGCTGGGCCCGTGAGCCATGGCCGCTAAGCCTGCGCGTCCGGAGCCTGTGCTCCGCAACGGGAGAGGCCACAACAGTGAGAGGCCTGCGTACTGCAAACAAACAAACAAACAACAACAACAACAACAAAAGCACACGGAAAGAATACTATTAGTTTTGAGGAATCTGGTATCTTATATATTTGCCACAGATAGTTATCATCTGTGGGTTAAATCAGCTTCACCACAGAGAATGTTAAACATGTAAATTAGTATGTATTATAAAGATAATGTTTAATTAAAAGCCCAGTTTGAAAATCAGTTTTCTTTAAAAAAATTTAAAAAGATATTCTATTTGACACATCTTTAAAACAGAAACTTATAATTTCCTTTAGTTTAAAAATGATTATTATAATAAAGTATATCATTTACTAAGAACCTTCTAAGTGCCAAAAACAGTCATTCATTCATTCATTCAAAAAATAATTATTTAGTACTTATTGTGTACTAGTTACTGTCTTAAGCAATAAATAAAACTGTATCCAAATTCAAGGAGATTACATTCTATTGGGAGAAAACAGATGATAAGTAAATAATAAGTATATATTGAATATGTCAGTCTAAGTTTTATGTAGAAGAATAAAACAGGATATAGGGAGGGAGACTGAGGACATGAGGAGGGATGATATTTTAGATAAGGATAGCATCTTAGCTTGGGCTGCCACAACAAATTAACATATACAGGGTGGCTTAAACAACAAATATTTATTTCTCACAGTTCTGGAGTGGGAAGTCCAAGATCAAGTTGCCAGCAGATTTGGTTCTTGGTGACAGCTCTCCTTCTGGTACGGAGAAGGCCATTTCTTGTTATGTCCTCACATGGCAGGTAGAGAACAAGTTTGCTCTCTTCCTCTTCTTATAAGGACACTAATTCCATCATGGGGACTTCACCTTCATGATCTAATCACCTCCCAAAGGCCCAATTCCAAATATCATCACTTTAGGGCTTCAACATATGAGTTTTGGAGGGACACAAAATTTCAGTCCATAGCAGACAAGCAAAAAATATCTCTCTGATGAAGTGACATTTGTGCAGATATATGAAAGAAAGGAGGGAGTCCGGCCTATAGATAACTGGGGAAGATTGTTCTGGAAAAGGTCCTGAAGTATGAGGTATATAACATGTTCAAGTTGTAGGAAGAAAGTCCATGACCAATGAATGGAGCCGGGGAGATTGACGGAGGGTAGTGTAGACAGGTAGTGAGTTTGCCAAAATACCTACGGTTTTGTAAGCCAGGGAAAAGGCCTTAGACAAATAGGAATTGAATTCTGGTTACATATTTAACTTAGAAAAGACAACTTTAAAGACTTTGAATTGTGAGATTTGAAATAGATTATCCAATGATGCCTCCAAGGTAATGGTTGTGAAGCAACTGGTCAAAGGCAGTTACCATATACTCAGGTTGGGAGGATTAGAAGGGGGGCTAACTGGAGAAGACCCTGAATTCAGCTTTGTAAATGTTGTTTTGAGATATCAATTAGATATCCAGGTGGAAATTTCAAGAAGGTAGTTGCACATGAGAAACTTCAGTTTTGAATAAGGTCAGGACTAAAAGGGTATATTAATAGATAAAGTCTCACAAAAATTATTAATGAAAATATTATTCTCCCCAATATGTAGATGAAAAAACTGAGGTCTACATAGGTTAATTTATTTTTTAAGTCCACCTAGCTTGTAAATAATGGATCTATAAGATGATGCAGCTCTGTCTGATGGCATAAGCCATGGCCTTTCTTTTAGAATGGTTTAAGTTACAAAGATTAAATATTCAAAATGATAAAAACAACTTCAATATAATGCTGAGAAAAATAACACCTTAAATGTTCATTCTCCTTCTTTATGGAAAATCTGATCCAAAGGAACTTGAATTCATTCAATTAGTCAATAACAGTATATATTGTATATATATAATGTCTGTATGCCAGACATTATTCTAGATAGTAACAATTTCTTGGTGAATAAGACATTGTATCTTCCTTCATGAAGCTTATGTTCTATAAATGCATAGCTAATAGTATTCACTTTTAGATTAAATTAAGTGCTTTCATATCATTGAGAAAACAAATGCAGATTAGTGGTCAGAGAAAGCTTCTACTTAAGCAGATTGCCAAGTATTGAGAAAAAACAAACATTTCTAGATTCAGGTGTGGACGTGAGAGAGTGGTTGAGGATGGGTATAAGCAAGATATTGCAATTACAAAGATTAGGGATAGGGATGGGGGTAGGGATGATGTGGGGGGGTGCAGAGGACTTATCAAACAGATGGAATAGCAAGTGAAAAGTTCCTGAAATAGAAGGTAGCTTTGTCAGCTGAAATTCACATTTATTTGCTGCTAAATATTTTTTTAAAACTTCAGCACCATTCACATCTTTCTGGTGTATAGATTTTTTATTAAGGTTGCCTCCGATAGATTCACAGACAAATTGCCACACCAAAACACACATGTACATATCTAAGAAACATTACCACAACTTGTGATCTTCAACAACATGATATTAATCTTTATTCTAGCAGTGTGAGATGGTTGGAAATATTGAGAATTCAAGATCGGTATATTGTAAGTCATGGAAATCAGAAAGCTGATAAAGCTCAGTAGGAGAAGGAAAGCCAAATCTTGCCTCCTGCTGTGTTACATTAGGAGAGAAAATGTTTCTGTGACATATGTAATCTTGGGTCAAAATGAACTTCTTTGCAAAGATTGTGATAGGTCACATTGCTCTCTGTGGAGTCCCTCTGGTAAATGAGGGCAATGAAATTCTTCTAGTTCTCAGCAGCCAGAGAGAAGTTTGTCTTTTCTGGATTAACATAGGTGCCAAAGAATGTCAAAAACTTCTGGAAGAAAGGGCACTGTACTGAAAATCCTTTGCATTAGATTTGGAACCCTATCTAAACTTTTCTACCACTCAGATATTTTGGATCTGGAATCTATGCCTCTGATTACAGTGCCAATTGAAAAGGAAACTCTGGAAAAATTTTTATAAAATAAATTGTTAGGGGCTTCCCTGGTGGCGCAGTGGTTGAGAGTCCGCCTGCTGATGCAGGGGACACGGGTTCGTGCCCCAGTTCGGGAAGATCCCACATGCGGCGGAGCAGCTGGGCCCGTGAGCCATGGCCGCTGAGCCTGTGCGTCCGGAGCCTGTGCTCCGCAACGGAAGAGGCCACAACAGTGAGAGGCCCGCGTACCACACACACACACACAAAATTGTTAGTAATGGATAAACATATCAATATGTACAAGTAGGCACCAGAGAAATACATGGAAAATATATATTGGGTTGGGACAAGGTTCATTCTGGTTTTTCCTTAACGTCTTATGGAAAAACCCAAACGAACTCTCTGGCCAGCCCAATATATTCTGGGTCAGAAAGAAGACATCAAAGAAGACGTCCGTTATTTCATACATCAATGTAAATAAATATACCTAAATGTCAGTTTAATTACCTCAAGTGTGTTTACAGTGCACACTGCCAATAATTTTAAAATCAACTCTGCAATTTTTCCTTTGGTCAGAGTATAATTAAATATTTCAAGCCTTATATGGAAAAGAAACAGAAGAAAATGTCAAGAAACTCAAATACAATCTACAATTACAAAGAGCCTTCCAAATAACAATGCATGTGGTCATATTTTATCTCACTAAGTTTTATAATAACACTGGTAAATTATTAGTCTCAATTTAAGATTCAGAGAGCATAAGCAAGCTTCCAGATTTGAGAAAGTAGTAACTGATAGATCCAAGATGCTGGATTGGATCTTAACACAGAAGAATTCTGAATTTCACAATTCCTTCCATGGAAGAAAACCATTATTTGTTAATTGCACTCAGCATGCCACTTCACCGTGTTCTCTCTTCCTTTTCATGTTATATTGAGCAGGGGAAAAAAGGAAAATAAACACTGTAATGTTTAATTACAGTTATCTGTTACTTCCATTATTTTGTACATAATTTATAGAAATTAAAATATTATAAGTTTGATAAACTTTATCTTTCATATTACACAACGGCATTCAATTTCTTCAGGATTTAGGTCATATCTAGATAAATACTTTTTATCAGTTAATCATAAGAAATAATTTATGATGCTTTTGTGTGTGTGTGTGTGTGGTATTCGGGCCTCTCACTGTTGTGGCCTCTTCCATTGCGGAGCACAGGCTCCGGACGCGCAGGATCAGCGGCCATGGCTCACGGGCCCAGCCGCTCCGCGGCATGTGGGATCCTCCCGGACCGGGGCACGAACCTGTGTCCCCTGCATCGGCAGGCGGACTCTCAACCACTGCGCCACCAGGAAAGCCCTATGATGCTTTTCTTGAAGGAACTATTCATATATCCAAATTAAGAACGCCAAGGTCTTGCTCAAACATAATAACATTTCAAAGTCAAATGAATCTTGGCATTTAAAGAAAAGGCTATTCTCTTAGAAAAATACCTGGAATTGTACAGAAAAGCCTACACAAACTAATAGAGAAACCAGTTATATCCTAAATTTAAATTGGACTTTCTTTATAAGCTCTACAGTGGAGAAAAACCAAAAGCCAAAATAAAAAATAACTGGAAAAAGAATAGGTCCTAGAAAATTTCTTTCTAATGAGAATGAATCTTCCATAAAGATTGTATTCTAGTCACATACAGGTGCAGTGTGTGCGTATGGGGGTTCTATTATAGTCCACCCCCAATTTTTGCAAGAAAAACAAAACAGATTCTCCTTTGTAGAAAGAGGAAATAAAAGAAGAGAGCTAGAAGGGAGCTGACTGCACTGCAGGGAAAGGTGGTATATGAGGTTTTTTAATAGAACTGACAAAAACTAATTGCCTTTCTAGGTAGGCTGAGTGGAAATTCTGCATATCAAGAGCAATTCATATTCAAGCCTAACTTCCCTTAAAATTTGAGGGAAAAAAGTTTATTAGTAATTGGATACTGTGGTAATTTTTCTTAGGTATATAGATAGTATTAATCTTGTTTCTGTAAACTTATAAGTGTGATGTTAAACCTTTTGAACTTTGTGCTACTTATGAACAAATATGGATGAATTAATTCTTTCCCTATGGCACTGATACAGTTTATAACTTTTTTTTAACATTGCATAGTCCTACTGCACCGGTTGCCAAGTATTTTCTGAACTAGGTTTCCAAACCTTTTCAATCCCACCTGTAATTTTTTATTTTGATTTCTTTTCAATCAATCCACTTAAAATTCAAGAGACTAATAATGACATCGACCAGTTTTCTAAGACCCTCTCTACCCTGGTTTCAAACAGGGTATTCTCACAACCCAGACATTCTTTTCTTCAGGAGGCATGTGACCATGTGGCCAGGGTGATGTTAGTGAATTCTTCTGGGCCAGGATTAGGCCCATGAATTCCTAACTTTTTCATCTTGGTAAAGTCAGAAAAGAATGACCTGGACATTACCTAAAGAAATTAAACTGAAAAATTTCTTCCTCAGCTCCCACCGTGCCCCAGCCTTCAAGACAGAGTCAATTCCTGACTGGTCCACCTCTCTGCCAAGCTGTAATATAGGAAGCAGAGGCTCCTGAGTAATCACTCTATGTCCTTGTAAAACTAAGCCAGAGGAGTGGGTGCCTAACTACTATCTAAGCTCAATTGCTTTATTTTACTGATTGAGACAAAAAATACCTAAGATGAGAAAGAAAACTTTGATCTCTATAAAGTTACCTTAGAATCCTTTTTTTTTCTTTTTTTACTTTAAAATAAAATATGCTCAATAGCTGATCCCAAATATAACATTACCTTTATTTCCTTTTGACCTAAGTGGAAGTAAACACCATAAAAATATGTGGTAAATTGTCAGTAAACAGCCTGCCAGTTTGAATTTCTTTTCCATTTTCCTTCTTCAAGCTGAGGTAAACACAGACATCACACAGAAGAGGACTTCCCAATCTATCTGTGATAAGGGACTATTTCTTGTATGTTTGTTTGCTTTTTTAATTCCCTGTTGATTACAGACAAGACCAATACTTGTGTAAATACAAAAAACAAAAAAAAGCTTGAATTTTGTCCTTATGCAAAATCACTCTAGACGTTTCTGAATGCTCCCTCTCACAATCTGTACTAATCCCATGGCAGACCAGTAAGAGTTTGCAAATTGGAGTGAGATCATGCACCATACTGTTAATTGCACTGCCAGAGAATATTGTAATGATTTGTCCTTGTGCTTCTCCCTACCATAGGACTGTGGCACCTTGGAGCTGGTTAGGGAGGGATTATATCTTATTTGTTGCATCCATAATAATAGAGTAATGCCTGGAACATAGTAAGTAACCAATATTAGTGCATTTAATGTATGAGTTAAATACTCAAAATTCTTTCAAAATACCCAAGAATTTTGGACTTCCCTAACTTGGGAAAGCCAGAAAAATAGAATCAAACACCACAGTATTTTAAAAACAAGAATAAAACTTACATATTTACTCCCTTACCCCAAGTTCCATGTACCTCAAGAGCACTTGATTAGTACTTGATTAGAGCAATTCAGCTCTGAAAGAGCATTTGTAGATACCAACCCAGGCTGTAAGATCAGAAACGCCTGGGATTGATAAAGCCTGGACTGGTTCTCATAACAGGCACTCATGGGGAATGTTAGACTGAGCTTTGACGGGCTAATTTCCTTTTCTTTCAAATAGTCATACTGACCCTTACCTTGTGTATTAGTCAGCTAGTGCTGCCATAATGAAATACCACAGATGGGGTGGTTTAAACAGCAGAAATTAATTTTCTCACAGTACTGTAGGCTGGAAGTCCAAGATCAAGGTGTTGGCTGTTTTTTATTTTTCCTGGGTCCTATTTTCTTGGCTCACAGATGGCCACCTACTCCCTGTGTCCTCACGTGGCCTTTTTCTCTGTGTGCACACTCCTAGTGTATCTCTTCCTCTTCTTATAAGGACTCTAGTTCTATCAGATTAAGGCCCTACATTTATAACCTCATTTAATCTTAACTATTTCCTTAAAAGCCCTATCTCTAAATATAGTCATATCAGAAGTTAGGGCTTCAACATATTAATATGTGGTGGGGAGAGCACAATTCAGTTCATGATATCTTGTCACATTATTGTGCAAAATTAGAGATAATCTATAAGAAGCAAGTTTGATAGCATTCACCTCATATTGAGCTCTCATTACTATTATTAACAGCGAAATTTATTGTTACATTATGTGCTGGTTGTTCACCAATGGCAAAGTCATGTTCTATGTATTTTCAAACTCCCTTAAAACCAATATCCAATTAAATGAGTGTTTTAACAAAGAGGAAACAAGGGTCACTTTTTATAAAGAAGAAATATCATAGTGACTGCAAGGATACATAAGCACTGTGATACATTAGAAACGCACATGGATAATACTAATATTATAATCATAATAAAAGCACTGATTTAAATTGACAGACTTTAAAGGGGAAAGTGATGGTCTAGGTCATCTGATCTCATAGTTAATGGCATTGACATCTTAACCTTCCCATAGCCTGACACATGCAAGCATCTGAACCCACCAGGGATTTAATTTTGACTAAAGTTTTTTTTTTGGAGAAACCATGATGATTACTAATCAACAATCATATTTTAATAGTGTCTTCATAGTGGTTTTCTTTTTTTTTTTTTTTTTTGTGGTATGCGGGCCTCTCACTGTTGTGGCCTCTCCCGTTGCGGAGCACAGGCCCCGGAAGCGCAGGCTCAGCGGCCATGGCTCACGGGCCCAGCCGCTCCATAGCATGTGGGATCTTCCCGGACCGGGGCACGAACCTGTGTCCCCTGCATCGTCAGGCGGACTCCCAACCACTGCGCCACCAGGGAAGCCCCATAGTGGTTTTCTGATGCAGCATGAATAATTGCCTACCATATGTATCACTCGACTTTCATAACAAACCTCAGCTACTGAATTGAAAACTAAACGTGCTAATCTATTCACTGCCCTGAGCTCATGCACGAAATACAAGAGAATGTCAGAGAAGTTATCCATTTCTTTACATAGCCTTTAATTTTTTTCTTCTGTCCTCTCAAAGTTTTTCAGGATGTCAATTCCATCACTAACTACCAACATGGTAGGTGACAGCCTAGGCTGTCCTATTTGTGGACACTTGATATCAATAGTTCTTGACTCATAAGCAGAAGTGAAAATTATTGGTTAGCCCCAAACTTTGCCCTGGAATAAATGTGTTTGCACCCCTCTGGATAATTTGTATTTCTTCACTCAAAACAGGACAGTAATTGTAAAGGTCGAGTAACTAAGGCCAAGTGTCCGAGCAAAATGGTGAGTACTGAAAAATTACTTAATGATGTATAGGGTAGTTGCTTCAATTCACAGCTATCAGTTTTTCCATATTATGAGTACTAAATTGACATAACTTTCAGGTGATAGCTGTGATTTTCTCAAAAATTGTTCATTTTTACACTTTGAAATGATAAAACTCCCTCTTTCCTGAGTATATATTTCCAGTGCATCCGTAGAGTCCTCAGAAAGCAGGGAGATGATCTTCAGAGTAAACAGTGTTTATGGATCTAAAAAATACTTTGAGGGCTTCCCTGGTGGCGCAGTGGTTGTGAGTCCTCCTGCCGATGCAGGGAACGCGGGTTCGTGCCCCGGTCCAGGGAGATCCCACATGCCGCAGAGCGGCTGGGCCCGTGAGCCATGGCCGCTGAGCCTGCGCGTCCGGAGCCTGTGCTCCGCAGCGGAAGAGGCCACAACAGTGAGAGGCCCGCGTACCGCAAAAAAAAAAAAAAAAAAGAAAGAAAGAAAGAAACTTTGAGCTGTAAGGTGTAAAAAATAGGTATTATGATCTAGTGATGAAAGTATCAAGTGCAGGGCTTCACCAAAGGGATTTGGGGCACAGAATTTATCGAGGACTAAACTAAAGGGCAGAGCCAAGTAGAATATTTGGCAGGGTGGGCTAATAATAGCAAACTCCTTATGGAGCATGTCTTCTGCAGATTTTTGTCCCCTCACTTTGCAGTTCCATCCTCTCTCTACTTACTCCTCCCTGAACCCCCCTCCACTTCAATAAAGAAGCTTTTCCCCATAGTAGTTTCATTCAGTGATTCAGTGTGTTTGGAGTCAATCAGGTTTAAATCATAGCTCTATCTATGACTACCTGGGTGACTTTGGTGAATTTTTATTGTTGTTATTGATCTTTCAAAGTTTGTTTCCTAACTTGGAAAACATTGATAATTGTAACTCATTTATATAATGATAAATAGGATGAAATGTGTTATTATATATGTAAAGTACTTACAAACTCTTTGGTATATAGTAGGTACCCAGTAAGTAGTGTCAATAAATACTTGACCTTATCTTGTAGAGAAGAAAACAGAATTTTCTATTGAAGACCTCAGTACACCTGGGGTTACCTAGCTCTAGCCTTCCTTGGTTTAGTAACTTTTTTTCTCATGAGCAAGAGTCATGGAATATTCTATTTCCTATGGGGTTAACAAGTAATATCAGCATTGGTTTATAATTTCCCTGGACCATTGGAATCAAGCTGTAAGATGTTTGTCTTTCTAACAGAAAACAAGGTCACTTTTATTAAAACTAATGACATAAGCTCAGACAAATGTCACCAGCACTTTTACAAAGTTCCTATAAAAACAGGAAAAAGGGTAGGATCTCTGTCCTGGTGAACATTCTAAAGTGAATCCAGCTGTGCCTGACCCCTGTGCATCTCTCCAAAGTTGATAGAATCCATCATTACCTGCAACTACAGACTGTGTCTGAGATTACAAATGTGTACCCTTAGCAGTTACATTGTTGGCCTAAGACGCTTGCTGACCTCATTGTGATCATCATTGTCATCACCACCATCAGCAGCTGCAAAAAAAAAAAATCATCATTAGTATGGTGTTAAAAACATTAAGAATTGTGAAAAGGGCTTCCCTGGTGGCTCAGTGGTTAAGAATCCGCCTGCCACCAATGCAGGGGACACGGGTTCGAGCCCTGGTCCGGGAAGATCCCACATGCCGTGGAGCAACTAAGCCCCCGTGCCACAATTACTGGCGCACAGGCGCCCAGAGCCTGTGCTCCGCAACAAGAGATGCCATGCTAATAAGAAATCCGCGCACCATGATGAAGAGTAGCCCCCACTCGCTGCAACTAGAGAAAGCCCACATGCAGCAACGAAGACCCAACGCAGCCAAAAATAAATTTAAAATATAAATAAATTTAAATAAATAAAAATAAAACTTACCTGTCCTCTGACACACACACACACACACACCATCACATCAGTCATCAGAATGTGTAATTATCTTTTTATGTATTTGTTTACTTATTATTGTAGGCGCCTTTACTAGATTGTGGACTCTACAGGAAGAGAAAATTTGTCTGTCTTATTCAATGCTTTATTTCCACTCCCAACAAAGAACTGTACAACAAGCAGGTGAGAAAAACAGAAACCAAATAATACTAATATAGGAGATCACTTTGTTGTCAATAAACACATGTTTAGGACTTACATATCAAAATGGCTTATGTATTAGATAAAAACTCTTTATATAAATACCTTAAAATATGTAAATATCCATGGATGAGAGCATATTCCCTTTGACATCAGCATTTGTTTTGTATTCACAATACATGATCCACCTGAAATTTCAATCAAGAGTGCTTCAGAAGCAGCAAAACCAGCCAATAGAAAAAACCCTGTAACAAAACTGAGATCCGGGCCTAATCCTGGTTTTACCCCTACTTTTTAACCATGAGTAGATTGTTTAATTTGTAGGAAAAAAAATGGTTTGCCTAAATTACTCTTTGTAAAATGTGCATATCACATTTGTATTGGAGGGTATTTTATTGTGATTTTTTTCCCTTGCTCTAATATATCAGATTCAAAAAAAATCTCATAGCAATTTTATCTTCCCACTTTCTTTTTCCAAGAAAAGTCATTCTTTAGAGCACCTTAAAGTGACTGGTTGCAGGGTGTGAAAGGAGGATTAAAAATTTCTTTATACTTTAAAAGCCTCATAAGACAACCCTCTAGTTAGATGATTAGAGGGGAAGAAGTGAGTGGTCCAATACCAAAGCTGGGAGAACTGAGCATTCAAGTCTTTCTTGGCTACTGTAATGAATGATATTTTTCACAAAATTGTGAGCTCCTCATTTCCACTTACAAACAATATCCTAGGTGCGGGATGGTAGACTTTGTGTTCTAAGTTTCTTGACTTGCAGACAGAATCCATGGCCCATTGTAAAAGAGTCTACAGTCAGAGAGTAGGGTTCCTGGGGGGCCTTCCCAGTTGCTTGCCCTGGGAAACATCATCTGACTGTATGTGGAGGACCAGTTTGACAGCAATTTGCAACAAAATTATATCAAGGATGGTAACCATCATGGACTAAGAATGATGCCCAGTTCTCATTCTTTTGAGATACATATAATTTCATGCAGTTGGAGGAAGAGTCCAATGATGACTAAATACTGGACTTCTCATCAAGTCTGGTGAATGGAAACTGAACCTGATATTTGAATAAAATTTTTTAAAAAATGAGATAAAATAAGATTCTTTGATTAGTGAAGTCAATGAAAATAATTATCAGTTCTGAATTTATGCCAGGCAACCCACTAAACATAGAGGTATCAATGGGACGTAATAAATAAAAACATACATAGGTCCTGTCCTTATGAAATGTATAAGTTAATAACAATTTCTCAGTTTATTTTTATCCAGTGTGCCTGATCCCCCCAATCCCATATTTATTATTCTGTATTTAATCAATAATTGACTTTTTTTCTACCTAATATATATATATTTTTTTTCTTTTTTTTTTTTTTTTTTTTGCGGTATGCGGGCCTCTCACCGTTGTGACCTCTCCCGTTGCAGAGCACAGGCTCCGGACGCACAGGCTCAGCGACCAAGGCTCACGGGCCCAGCCGCTCCGCGGCATGTGGTATCTTCCCAGACCGGGGCACGAACCCGTGTCCCCTGCATTGGCAGGCAGACTCTCAACCACTGCGCCACCAGGGAAGCCCTACCTAATATTTTTAATAATTACTTCAGTAACCTTTCTCAATCAATTCAAATCTGTCACTTAAATTTCAAGATTCTCCATTAGCTATCTTTTGATTTCACTCTTTTTTTGTTTTATCCTAATCATCACTCTAATAAAGAGTTGGTTTCCATGCTCAGTGTTTTCATTCTAGTTGAAAGCAGTTTTGTGACATGCTTTGTTAATTTATGCCTTTCATAAAAAGTCTTTTCAATCTGCCAACATTTATCAATCATTTGCTAAGAACAGTCCTGTAGGTGAGATTATCTGTGGGACCCAATCTTAATTTTTTCAATGATTTTTGATTTATTGGTTTCTGGCATTGAATAAAAATGCTCAAGTGTTTATTGTAGGTTGTTGTAGCAATGGCCCCCAACTTATTCCAGCCACTTTCTAGCCACATCTTAAGGAATATCTCCCACACTGATTCCAGGCTTGACAAGTGACTTTGATCAATAGGACAGTAGAAAAATAGGTGAAAGCAGAGACTTGAAAGGAGATTTCTTATTCGTGTTGTGGACAAGGCCAAACTAGATTTCTGGAATAGGAGAGGCCACAGGGAGTAAAACGCAAGGCTCCCTGCTAACCGTCAGCTAACCCCCAGATAAACTGGAAACCACGTGCAGATATAAGATTGAGACCCAGCCAAGATTAGCTGAGCCTGGCCCAAATCAGCAGAACTGCCTTGCTGTGTCCAGGCTAACTTGCTAATTCTCTGAACTATGAACTAAAGAAATGTTATTTTCTTAAACCACTAAATTTTGAGGTGATTTATTATGCAACAAAAGCCAACGTACAGAAACCAAGAATTTAAGATAACACTATACAATGCCACCATCATGGAGTTCTTATGGAAATTAAATTACTACCAGGCTTACCACCTCTAGAGCCTTGAAGTTTCAAATATAAATAAAACAGACTGAATAATTTAATGCATGATTTTTTTCCTAAAATAAAACCTGAATAAAATTTTTATAAAATTTAACCTTTTATGGCTTTGAAGTATTTTTCAGGTCTGAATGACAGTTTTAGAAAGAGTTGTTTTTCATTATTTGTCTTTGTACTCATAAAATAAGATGTAGACATTACAAGTAATGTTTAAATAGTTTATAGCTTAGCTTCCTTAATACTTAAGATAGATTTTCCCCACAACTCTATATTAAGTTATATGTGTGTGCTTTTTAATATAATTGGGAGGAGTTTGAAAAAGCTTAGAAATAAATCTTAGGATAACTTCAGCTCTTATATCTTCCAAATAAGTCTCAAATACCACTAATATCTTAGAACTTTTGTTTTACTTTTCTATTTTAGATACTAAGCAAAATTAAAATCCTTTAACAACTTCTCAAGTCTCTTGAAAATATACAGGAAACTAAAAATAACTCTAGTCAATAAATCAAGAGTGAAATTTTGCATCTTGGACTCTCCAGAATGGGTTTTACTCTTTCAAATATACACAAGGCATATTAAAAAATGCAAATGCACAATAAACTTCTGGCTATTTGGAACCAAATACTGTATTTTAGGATATCTTTAAAATAAAATCTTGGTTTCTTTGATTTCCAAAATAAATCGTTATTTAGTATTGGTATGTAATAAATGTTGTGAGGTTTGTTTTTGTGAATTAATAAATTTCAAATAATAAGTAATATATTTCACTTAAAGGATAAACACATTCCAAAACACTGCCAATCTAATGTTTTAATTATCTAGAACTCATTGTTATTGCAAACCTTTTGGCTATCTGCCAGAATTTTTAAATTCTACACCAGTTTTCATGGCACTATATTATGAAATCTTAAGTGTGTTCAAACTATTGTTTTGCTTTTACTATCCTGCTTTTCAGAGAGTTTTTCTTAACCTTGAATTCAAGAAACAAATATGTACTTAAAATATTTTTATAAAAATAGTGTGAATTCATAACATTGAATGTGAGGTTTTAATAATGACACTGGGTAATGCACAGAGTAGAGTCCTATAGTAATTTTAGGCACCAAAGGGTTTTCTTTCACAGAAAGTCATATAGGCTGTGTTCTCTTGAATTATAATTATAATTTCTTGGAAAAAAATTAAGTGGGTTTTGTGTATCTGTTCACACCATAATCTATAAAAGCTATTGGTAAGAAATTAGTTATAGAGATTGTGTGATAGATAGCTTGTAGGAAGAGTTTAAGATTTATCTCTGCCTTGTAGTAGTTTTCTGTTTATGATATATGTATATATGAAATAGTCAAAATGAATGTACTAATGCATCTATATGTAAAACATTCTATTCATTTGACAGACCTTTCTATTTTTGGCCGTAAAAGTAACAATTGATATTTAAGTATTACATGCCAACTAGTGTGCTAAGTGCTTTACACCTTATAAATGTATTAAGTTGTGCAATCGTTACCATTTTACAGTTTGGTGCTCAAGGCAATGAAGCTAGTACAGATTGGATCAGGAGTCAAACCCTGGTTGTCTAACACAAGAGTCGTACTCTTTGGAATTTGTAGAGATGCAGTAAAATACTCATTCAAAAGATTTCTATAGCGTCAGGCCACTTGCTCTATATTTATACTACCACAGATGTTAAACTTCATTTGACTTTAGATCATACAGAGACAGAAAAAAAAAGGCAATGAGCATATAACAAGGACATGATTTTGTTATATTAAAGCTAATCAATTATTTGCCACTCCGGTAGGCATTTTTTTTAATTGGCTTGGCATAAAACTGGGTATAATGTCTAAATGTTTAATTTCCCTAAGTTGTTCATCAAATCTGGTAGATTCAATCTGTCCTGTATCCAGATAAGCCATCTACAAGCAGAACAATTGTTATTTGTTGTTACTCATTTTATAAAATAATCAAGTATGCCAAGAATAGAAAAGTACATAATTTTAGTTAATTTTGTAAGAGGAAGAATCCACAGGCATTTCAGGACTACCTGAGACAAACAAGTCGCAGATTGGATTTCTTTACTGGTAAGGCTTTTTAGACGAAATAGGATTTTAGGAGCTTTTAGTAACATGATGGTGATGACGATTGTAAAGGCAAAGTTAGGGAAAAGGAGACATTTCACAGATGGGGCAAAAATTATCAAGTTTGGTAGATTTGGCTAGAGTATCATTCTGTGTGATGTTTTGAAATTCAGCCTGTTTTGAGTTTGTATTATAATTAAACAGAAAGTCATTGCTGATCTTTAATTGTGTCACAAGCAAGTTAACAAAATGATGTAGCTCAAGTAACTTTTATACTATTATTAACCACAATTATTAATATGGAGAAAACTGCCAAAATACGCTGAAATATAAAGGGAAACTGTTTTTTTTTTGGTCTTGTTTTTGTTTTCATGTAATGACCTTAACAAATTCTCTTTGTAATTTAAATATAAATAAAAGCTATAAAACCCCTTGAGGATGTTTTGATAGAATCCTTCAAAATCCTCCAAAATCTGTTCTCTGTAGCCAGTTACTGTTCAAAGAATCAGTATTCTAGCTTGAAACATCTATGATAATACTGTGGATTATTTTTAGTCAATTCTAACTAGTTATTTTTGAGGACATAAAAAAGTTTATTGTGTGATAAAACTGGAAATCACAAGATGTGTATTATGTCAGAAAGTGATGGCAGATAAATGTCTGATAAGAATATCTATTATAAAGAGAGATGGAACTGAAATATAATAGACAAGAGCCATTTTAAGAAAATAAATTACATCTTATTCCACATTCTCATGTTCTTCCCCTTTGCGGCAGATATATGCTCTATTTCTGTTCATAAAATATTATTTAATGTAGTATAAAGGTTCACATTTACTACTCCATATTCTTTTGCATCATAGCACAATATTAACTGAAGAGTGCCTAGTGATAGGAGAGCACGTTCGTTGAATTTTTCAAGCAATTTCATTTTCTTTCAGAGATGTGCAAAAAGAAGGCAAAGATTTAGAGAGACTTATTTGTCATTAGTTCACCTGTCACTGTTAAAGATGACACTCTCCAGGAGTTATTGCTGATTATGGATCATGACCTACTTTGTGATTCCAACTTAACCCTTAGGGTGAACTGGTCAACTGATCAACTAGCACCTACCTAAAAGTCAGTTTCAAACTGATGAGACTGGTATGTCATCATGATAATTCCAGAAATATATTCTAAATTAATTTATAACTAAGCATCTGGATTCAGTCCCCTAT
The DNA here is from genome assembly GCF_964270905.1 of Leucopleurus acutus. Lineage (NCBI taxonomy): Eukaryota > Metazoa > Chordata > Mammalia > Artiodactyla > Delphinidae > Leucopleurus > Leucopleurus acutus. The sequence goes on from NC_139146.1 coordinate 54,550,021, forward strand.
CACTAATTTTGATAATGAACTTTGCCGATTCAGCTTAAAAGATATGTATGTATTCTTTTCTCTTGTTACATCCTGATGTCTTAAGCCTGGCACAGGTTCCTTTTATAGATTCTCATAGTAGCTGTGCTTACTGAAGATTTGTTAGGTTGTACAGTTGTAGCCTGTCTACTTATCTGTCTCCCCTACTAGCCTAAAGTTCTTGGCCGGATTTTGTCAGTCACAATTGTTGTGAAATGAAGGAAGGAGGGAGTGGAAGAAAATGGAGTGGATGAAAAGGAGAAGCAATGAAAACAGAGATGAATATGAAGAAGAGGAATGAATCAAAATCTATTTCTTAAAAAATAGAAAAGGAGTAGGCAACTTTTGATGAGGAAAACCAATATTAATCATTTGGACATGGGTGCTTCTGAAGGTGTTTGGAGAAAGACATATATAATGCTGGTAAATAAAAGCAGCTGTAATGAAAGATGGAGCTGGTGACGGTTGATTGTTGACACAAAAATGATGATGATGATGATGACAGTGGTGATGAAAAAGAAGAAATTTAAATAATAGCTTTGATTTTAGGGTAGTAAATTTTTCTGTCAGTAAATGTTTTATGAAAGTTCCAAAAACTCTGTAATCTTTTTAAAATATATTTTAAACTCCGCTAAGTATAATAAATTAATTCATACTCGGAGATCTTGGAGACTAAGACTCTTATATTTCTGACTGTTTTAAAGTGCTACAATATGCTTTATATACAGAGATAGATATAAAAGATTATTGAATCGCAAAATCAGAAAATAAAATATTTCAACAGCCTTTTAAAAATATTAAAACCTGGGGAAAGCACTTTTTCTACTTATGCACACATCTTATTAACATACTTTTATATATTATATACATATTATTTTAAGCAAATACATATCAATGATATTTTTCTTTCTCATTTAAATAAAGTAGTAATTCTGCAGAAAAATTGTCAAGGCCACCAACTAAATATAACTGTATAATAATATAAATATAATTTATATTTTATAAAAAATATAAATGTAATTGAAGGAAAAATGTACTATGATCTTACTAATGAGTGTGTCAAAACATACTCCTGTGAGATGTCACTGTGCTGTCAGGGAAGGACTGTGAATGACTCAACTAATTTTCTGACTAACTTATAGCAGATAGGGGCTTGCAATGATGGGCAATGACAATGAAAATCAAAGAAAGAAAAAGAAAAAGAAAAATCAAAGAAATTTTAAAATGCATGTAAATTCTCTTAAAATATGTTTTCTTTATTTCCTTTTTCAACACATCCCTGTAATCCATTTCTTAGAAGAATTTGCAAACTAGTATGCTTTTCATTTATATTTAAGGACAAAAATAAGTCTTCACTAGATCATCTCCACCTAACAAACACAAACTTGCTCACATCTTCATTAAATGACAAAATAGTTTTTGTAAATAAACTTTCATTGTTACTTTTTGTTAAGGTTATTCACATTTAATTAAAAGAGTTTTTTGAATTTTAGACTTATTTTTTAAAGAATCCGTTTCCAGTTGCATCACTTGCAACAGGAATCTCAAAGCACCATCTTCCTAGTAAGATGATGGCTACCCAAGGACTAGCAGCATCTTTTGTCCTTCTTGACTTTCAAAACAACTCAGGTCCACAGGTTTTTCGATGTCTTGGCTGAAATAATCTTTTATTTTTTTGAAGTAGATAAGAAAACATCTGAAATGACCTAAATGTGCTCTCATCTCTGAGGAAAAATTCTTTTACATAATGACAAAGTTTTTCTGGGGCTAGAGAAACTCAGTAAGGCAAAAATATAAATTGTTTTGCCTTCTGAACCTAGTATATATATATACAAATATGAGTTAATATGAAGCAGGGCAATATAAGAGTTAATGGCATAGAGTGTGTGATCATACACCCTGGGTATGATTCCTGACTCTACCACTACTAGCTGTGTGATCTTAGGCAAGTTACTTGGCTTTTCTCTGCCTCATTTTTTCATCTAGTTCTTAGAGTTATTATGAGCATTAAGTAAACTAGTACACATTAGATGAGTTAATATTTGGAACAGTCACTGGCACATAATAGGCTCTCAGTAAGGGTTTGCTGTTATTTTAAATACAGATATGTTTATTAAACAGTATTAGTGGCAGAACCTTTTTAAAACTTTTAGTGGTTAGCTGAATTTTGGTGCTGAATAACTATTAGTTCCTTTTCACTCTTTTACTCTTCTCCCCTGCTTAATAACAAATACCAGTTAAAAGTTAATGGACACGAAATCTATTTTATAATGGTTTGTCTCTCTGAAATAACTGTATTCCAATGACCCATCAACAACTGATCAGATAGACTTAGAAATATTAACTATTATTTCTGTGCTAGATTTTAAAACATTAATATTTTCAATTTGTTTATGTGGACAGTTTGGGGGGGATATAATGTAAATAATTTGCTTATGGATTTCTATTCAGTTGGTATATAAATATTTAATTCTGGGGAATTAATAATAAAATAAGTCCAAGTTTGTATATGCAGACATGCATGTATGTAAAGCACTCTTAAGACTGTCACAAGCACAGCTAAGTTGTAAAAAATCACTCCCAAAATGCTACATTCCACAGAGAGAGGAATTTGTCTCATTGTAAATTGCTCTTTGCTCCTGATTCGGAATTCCCAAAGAAGACTATTCTAGGGTCCAGCTGGAGAAGATCACATCCATAAATCATGGATTTCCAATTCAAACTCTCAGGAAACAAGATCATCTAACTTGGGAATAAAATTGCACCACAACTAGTAATTTTCAGTTAATATTTTCTTCAGCTTCTATAGCATACAAAGCCCAGACAAGACCTAAAGAGCAAAGCATTTTAGAATGAAAGGAGGAGGTCAAATACACCTTAATTTCCACATTCAACCTACTTTCCTTTTCTTCTATCTTTTATAGCAGCTAACATCTGTAATCCTTAATCATACTGAAATTATTTTCTATTTTTGTTTTACTCTCTAACAATAACATTATAGGTACAGCAGACCTTCTGTATCCTTGGGTTCATATCTCTGGATGTGGATGTCCAACTCTACTACTGCATTTTGTATAAAGGACTTGAGTATCTGCTGATCTTAGTATGAGGGGTTCCTGGAACTGTAACAGAGAAGAATAAATCTGACCCATATTGGATCCACTTATTTTACTTTAATCTTTGTGTTCTATTGCTTTTGCTACAAGTTAATCACTAGAGTGATGTTGCCTATAGTTTAAAGTATAAGTAATGGCCCATCTCTGGGAACCCTGCCTCCCACGCTTGAATGTTAAACTAAAATATCTTTGTTTCAGCTCACAGGGAACATCCTAACCAGGCCCTTCTGTGAATGGTTGCAGGGAAGAAGAAACTAACACATCCCCTCCAGACTTTGGCTGGAACCAGAAAATATTTGTAACAACTTAACTGCCTTTTTTACTTGACCTCCTCACCTCTCCCTCTTCATTCTATAGAAGAAACTAGCATCCAAACCTGGGCAAGATCTTTCTTTGAGACACTAATCCATCATCTTCTGAGTCTACTGGCTTTCCAAATAAAGTCACTATTTCTTGCCCCAACAACCCATCTTTCAATTTGTTGGTCTACTGTGCAATGAGCAATATGACCTTGGACTTGGTAACAGAACCATTGCTCATCTAGTTTTACGTCTCTGGAACAATAAACACGTGTATTTCTTTTTAGTTAATTCTATACCGTATCAATCCCTTGACTTCTAAAATATCCTCAGAACAAATACTAAATAGCAGATTCCACATCATGTTATGTCCTCTTCAGGCTGACCAATCAAACTATTATATTGTATTTAGGAATAAGGCCATCAGTGAAGTCTTTGAATTTGGAATGTAGTAAGGGGTGCTCACTTCACTAAAAGCACATATTTGCAAATGTGCCTTGAAAGTCTAGTATTTTAAAGACTTCATAAATATTATTTAGTTAGTAAGTTCTTACAAAGTTCTTACTATATGGCCATCTAAGTAATAAGTATGTTATTAACATAACATTTTTTCCTCATTCGATCTTATTAAATTATTAAGATCTTATTATCTTCAGTTAATAAATGAAGAAAACAAAGCACTTGAAGATTAAGTACTTTGCCTAAGTCCTTGGTAGAGTTAAGATTCAAAACTGGGCAACTTGACTCAGGTTTATACCCTTAAGTTACTAGCTATATCCTGTAATCAAGAAATGGGAGATACAGAAAGGCTTTTGTGCCCAGGAACCCCACAGGGTCCTTCTTGGTATCATTTCCAAACTTAAAATTCAGTCATTTTATAATAAGAAATGGTAGGCATGAGAAAGAAAATAAAATTCAATACTAGCAAAAAGTGACCAGGATTTTGACTGGCTGAGAAACTGTATGAAAACAGTTTAAACTGAGAGTATAAAAGTAAAGCCTGTTAAAAGATAAACTGAAGCAGATTAAAATTTTTAAGTTTATTTGAGCAAAATCCATTCCCTTTGGGCAGCACCAAACTGGAAGTAGTTAGGAGGGCTCTGCAGGCAGGAGCTGGGTGGGGTTGGGGAGTGGGGAGAGACTTTTATAAAAAAAAAGGCAAAAGCAAGGTAAGAAAACTATTGATTGGCTGTAGCTTAGAGCCTAGTTGGATATTTGTGATTGGTTGTACTTAAGTTTCATTTTGTAACCTTGAGGCAATTTCAAGATCAGATTTTAATTTTCTTCTGCAGGTCACTATGACATTAGAGCAACCTCAGTCTAATGTCCTCCTTGTTTAATTGGTTTAACAAGCCTTTATGATATTAAGGAACGGTGAGAAGCTTACTTTTATAAAATAAATTATCACTTTAAAAGGAAGCATCTGCCCATGTCACCAGATTACCTAGAATTATGAATAATTTTTTTTTTTTTTTTTTTTTGTGGTACGCGGGCCTCTCACTGCTGTGGCCTCACCCCTTGCGGAGCACAGGTTCCGGACGCTCAGGCTCAGCGGCCATGGCTCACGGGCCCAGCCGCTCCGCGGCATGTGGGATCTTCCCGGGCCGGGGCACGAACCCGTGTCCCCCGCATTGGCAGGCGGACTCTCAACCACTGCGCCACCAGGGAAGCCCTGAATAATTTTAATATTAAAATATAACTCATATTGGGTATTAATTGAGCACCTTAAAATTAAAGTTAGTCCCACATAATCTAGGCTCACAGGTTTTAGACTAGTTGCTCTTGTCATTAATTTTAGAAGAAATCCTGAAAGATACTTGGGGTCAATGACTTGCCACCATGATGTATAGGGTTATTATTTTTTCTTGTCTCATCAGCAGTAAAATGGACACACCTTAATAAATCTGAATTAGTTGAATCACATTGAAATGAATTTGGAAGGCTGTCCCCTAAAATTTCCCTGCCTGATTTTTTTCTTCCGTGCTGGTTAATCCATAGACAGCTCTGAACATAATTATTCATGTGTAAAGGACAGAAGAGATGGGATTGCATGAGAGAGGACGTTGTGACTGCCTCTAAATGTCTACTTTGCATACCTAAAATCTGTTTTGACCCATATCTCTCAGAGTTATATAAAAAAAAATTGAAATATTTTAGAAACACCTACCCATTTCAAGTTACAAAGGCTTTATTACTTTGGCAAGTGCTCCTTTGGCTACAGCAAATCTAAAATGTGAATTGGAGAAATGTGTTAGTGTTTGCAAAATTTGTCCTGCTAAATTGTTTCTTTAAATAAAATTGAAGTCAGCAAAAATGTGCTTCTGTAGCTGCTGTTTCATAGTGCGTTCCACTACTTACCAAATTTGAAGAATTCTAAGCTTTTAAAGGAGAATCTACCTCTGTTTTGTTAATAATTCCTTTCTTTCATATTCACAATGGAAAAAAAAAGAAACCTAGTTTTTACAAATATTTGACTATCTTGGAAGCTGATGGCACACAGAAAAAGAGTAGTGTTTCTGCCTGAGATATCTATAAAGTCAAGTTTTAATTTTTGGAATGGAATTTATGTGAAAATTATATCAAGCTTTTTAAAAATGTGGTCGGCACTAAGTCTTTGGTTTATTATAAATTGGTTTCCACATGAAATGCTTTATATAGTATAATAAATTGATTGCCACTGTATATTGGTTTGTGTTTATAATATATTGGATTGACTGAATAATAAATCTTTCTTTTCAGCAATTACTTTTATTGGTGTGAGTAAATTATACTGGTTTCACAGTGAGCCAAAATGTTTTGCATATAAATTATACTGTCTTTGGTCAGGTGATGTTGAGTTTAACATTTAATTTAAAGATTGGGGAAGTATATATAAATATACATATATATAGAATATTGCATTTCTTATGACTGTTACATCATTTTTTGCAGATAACAATAGTTCACTCCAAAGTCTCATGTTAAACTTGAAGAGATTTGATTAAGTTATATAAATCTTTTCATTCTCTATGTCAGTTTGTGTTTCAGTGTTTGATGTAAAAGCTGCACTGTGTGTAATTTATTGTTATTCTGAACTCCTATCAAGGTGTGTAGTATATGGAAAATCACATTTCAGTCTAATATAAGGAAGAATATTCTAAGAATTATAGCTTTGCAAAAATGATAGGAATTTCCTCAACTTTTGAGATAGTGAGTCTTTGATACAAAATGGCTATGTTTGATAACAATATGATATTGTATTACAGCTCAAATACTTGCACTTGTTAAAAGTTTGGTTTAAGTGGCATTTTAAGTCCTTCAAAATGTGAAAATTGTATCATTTTCTGCAGTTTATACAAGCCCATAATTCCTAAATATCACTATGTATTTAATTATTTCAACCAACAGTAATTAAACAACTTTTTTGTGCCTACTGTATTGGATATCACAGATAGAGAATATTTCCATTGTTGCAGAAACTTCCATGGAATATCATTCATTAAAAACAAGGAATTTTAAAAAAACAACAGATTTGTTTTATTATCTTATCCTAATCTAAGTCTGTATACTGCAAAGTATTTTTCCATGGCAGAATTGTTCCATGGCATGTTACATAAGTGTTACATAAATGATTTTTTTTTTGTAGTAGAATAATGGAATTTTTTTTTAAAGACTATGCTAGACAAAGTTAAATAGTTTTACTAGAGCAGGACCCCATAGAACCTTAGTAAGTTTCACGTGTTTGAGCACTGTGGCTCTTCAAGAGGGGTTATATTATAGAATGTTCCCTAAATTTATATGACTATAGGAGTGTCACATCTCCTGTTTCTTTTTTGAAGGGTCTCTTTTAGAATAGTATCTGTGAAATATGTTATTGTAACAACTATCAAAGACAGAACTTTTTTATATTTTGGAAAATATTTGCATCAGGACATTTATATTATGCTCATTTTAGGTGATTATGATTCTATTTTATAAAATTCTTTATTGCATTAGTGAAGACCTTCCTAACTACTGTAACATTTAGCAGAAATCTTTTATCAGATTAGAAAATGAACGGCATCAAATAGAAACTAACTTATTACCATGTGCTACTATTCATTAAATAGACTATATTTCTTTTTTTATTGAAGTATGGCTGACTTACAATGTTATATTAGTTTCAGGTGTACAATGTAGTGATTCAATATTTTTATACATTTATCCATCGACTATATTTCTAATGAAATATGATAATGATTTATTTCAATTTACAGAATTAATAATAAGAATACATTACTTACACATCTTCTAATCAATTAATGCTTCTCTCTTTCTTCCTAAATTTCCTCACAGATTACTTCCTCATGAAATCTAACTTTTTTTTCTCAATAACAGCTTAAATATTTTGTTGCTATCAGTAGCTAATATTTACAGACTTTTTTTATGTTTTAGGCAATGTACTCATCTTTTTGTAATATCGTTGTTTTATCTTCACAATATTCATCATAAAATTGTGTCCTTACCCATTTTATGGATCATTAATCTGGTACTTGAAATGATAAGTGTGCCTCTCTTTATATATGTGTATATATATTATTATTACATATGTTATATATTATGTATATATACACAGCTGGTCAGTGGCAGTTATGGGTTTTGAAACTAGATCTTGTTGACTCCATGTATTTTCCACCCTTATATAGTGCATCAAGTCTTATGTAATTATTTCCTTTTTGCTGATACATTTTTATCTGGCTAGATAATATATTTCTGAATTATACCAAAGTTTACATAATATTTTCACCACTCCTGTGTATGCTCCATGCTTTGAGGCTTTGTGACTCTATTCTTGATTGTTCTCCCAAAAAGTATGACCACCATCCTCCATCTTAACCTTTTTCACGGTATTCAGCCAGATGTGTGTAACTCCAAGACCTGGGCACTGCTTACCTCATGCTGTTCTCTCTCCATCTTCAAAGCCAGCAACAGCAGGTCGAGGCCTTTTCTCATTGCATGACTCCAACCTCCACGTCGGCCTCCCTCATCCACTATGGAAGAACTTTATGATTATGTTAGGCCTACCCAGATGACCCAGGATAATCTTTCCAAGGTAAAGTCAGTTAATTAGCAACCTTCATTCCATGTGCAATCTTAATTCAGGTTCCAGCAATTTGAACATATACATCTTTTAGGGAGCCATTATTCTGCCTAACACAGGGTGGAATGTGTGTGTGTTTGTTTTCTGTCTTTTTACTCTTGAATAAAATATCTAGAGTTTGGTGTATCTATTTAGTCTGCTTCCTTTCCTAATGTAGTAAACAAGTTTGGACAAACTCAGGAAAATCTGAATATATGCCATACATTTTTTTTATTAGGCTTAAACACTAGATTAGTGACAGGGAGTATACAATCCATAGTGACAGAGAGTATACAATCTATGAGTCATTTACTTTCCATCTGACTTTGTATGTGTCCATGATATGATTGCATAGGGAATACTTATTTTAAAACCTCATATTGCTATTCCTTATTTATGTCTCAGTATTAATGTATGGCAAAATGCAATATCTATTTTCTCATTGGAATGCTTCTATTTGATAAATTAGGTAATCTAAGTTGTGAGAGTATTTTCCTCAGGAAGCAAAATAAGTCATTTTTATTTTAAAAGAAAAATATATTATATGCATATTTATTTACAACAAACTAGAATTTGGCAAAAATGCGTAATCTTTGCTCTTCATTTTCAAGCCCCTTTGGGAAATGTCTTAAAAACGTGCTAATGTAACTGAGATAAACTGGATTCTACATTTACAGAATCCCTTTCAATGTATGCTCCTGGCTTAGAACTGGCCATTAGAATTTATGCAAGATTAAGGGATGGAAACAAAAGAGTGGCTCTTGATGTTAGGAATTTATTTCTAGTGATTCATGGAAATAGAGTGCTGCCAGGAGTTTTCAATGGAAGCCTTTGTTGTGGCTGCTGAGAAGCTTGCAATATGGGTACCTCATATTCTCTTTAACCCAACTTCTTAGTTGCTTTAATCTGTGGGAAAAGACCTTGGTGATTGAAATCAGAGCACAGGCTGGGTAGCAAAGAGGAACGTAACCAGCCCTGTTCTGCCATGTACTATTCTTCAACAAGCACTGTAAAAGTATCATAGGTCCTTATACTGTTCTTGGTATTCATCATTTTTGAAACTGGTGCATCCTAATAGATAAATAATATCTAATAATAAATACCTGACTCTTCAACAGGTACTTGAGATTTGTTTTCTTAGTTGAATACATTTGCCTGCTTTGTATCTTTAAGGAATTTTCATTTTCTAGTATTTATTTAATTTTCTCTGAGAATATACTTTCTTGTTTTTTAAACTACTATGATTTAAAAAGAAACCTTCTTTCATTTCTAGGCACTTTCAGAGAAACAAGAACTACTTTTATGTGCCCTGTCTATCTTTCTAAAGTTCAATTTCAATATTTATTGATAAAACACTCTTTTCTCTTTAAAAGTGGTCATAAGAGGAAGTAGCTTTAGTATATGAGGTGCCCCACAGCCTGCTAAGAGTCCTTTAAGTTTATGATCATTTGGGCAAAGTGTTCAGCTTGCTTCTTTAAGTTGACTGTATTTATCTCCAAAGTAACGTATACAAATCAAAGTGAAAAAATGTTTTTAATAGTGACTTTGTGATTTAACTTCATTTTGAATACTTGAGATAATCATCTATTTATTATTTCCTCCTGATTTTCATTGACTTGAAGAATTTAAAACTGATTAAATCTCATGTGGAATATTGTGTTTCAAACACCTACCTATATAAATTGTATCTCCAAAGATGGAAAATTGTATTGCAGTCATGGATTTTTTTTTTTTTTAGTGATGCTACTTAATGCCAATGCAAGTTCACTTTATATTGATTTTTGGGATCTGTAGCTCCTTCATAGATTGATATCTCCACAAAAGATTAGCTGTAAAGTCTTACTTAGACATTTAAATAAATAAGATTACCATGTTCTACACCATGCTCAACTACAGGCATTTATTGTGAATATATAGATCACACTTGTAAAAATCAGTATCAGAATCATATATTTTAAAGACTATAGATACCAAAACAACTGCAGACTTACTAAATCTAGCTGTGGTCATTATCATTTGATCTATCATCTAATTTCTGATCATTTACTGTTAAAGGTAGTGGATCACTATAGACTTTAGATGGATTGTATAGAAATATAAACATTCCTCAGTATTTCCAAAATAGGGGTGTGACTGTGTATCACACATTGACTGAAAAGAAGTGATGACATCTCTCATCCTTTCCTTTCTTTCTTCCTTCTTTCCATCCTTCTTTCTTTGCTTCCTTTATTCTTTCATTTCTAGCTTTTTTTTAAATGAAAATGTTCTAGAATTTTCCCTACTGAATCCCCCTCAGGTTATATTAGCCAAAACTGGGCCAAATACTCATTTCCAGTACATAAAATGGAACCATGCTGGTTGGCTTAAACTTAGGTTAAGCATGGTTTACGCATAGACCAGGGACAGGGGTTACCTTTCCTGAGTTATACAGAGGAAACCTGGACTTACAAATGAGAAGCCCAGCAAAGAAAGCAGGTAAGTGGATGATGACAATAACCAACAGTGTTGGATGTACATTTTTTCATATTTGTATCACCAATATCTACAAACATGCATAGCATAAGTGAAAAGCTTATTAAATCCATCCTTCCTCAATCATAAAGATATGTTCAGGTTGCTCTGACTCATGATATGGCAATAGAATAGAATTCACCATCATTTTTTTTTACATCTTTATTGGAATATAATTGCTTTACAATGGTGTGTTAGTTGCTGCTTTATAACAAAGTGAATCAGCTGTAAATATACATATATCACCATATCTCCTCCCTCTTGCCTGTGCCTCCCACGGTCCCTATCCCTCCCCTCTAGGTGGTCACAAAACACCAAGCTGATCTCCCTGTGCTATGTGGCTGCTTCACACTAGCTATCTATTTTACATTTCGTAGTGTATATATGTCCATGCTACTCTCTTACCTCGTCCCATCTTACACTTCCCCCTCCCCATGTCCTCAAGTCCATTCTCTACATTGGCATCTATTTCTTTCTGGCCCCTAGGTTCTTCACAACCATTTTTTTTTTTTTAGATTCCATACATATGTGTTAGCATATGGTATTTGTTTTTCTCTTTCTGACTTACTTCACTCTGTATGACAGACTCTAGGTCCATCCACCTCACTACAAATAACTCAATTTTGTTCCTTTTATGGCTGAGTAATATTCCATTGTATATATGTGCCACATCTCCTTTATCCATTCATCTATCGATGGACACTAAGGTTGCTTCCATGTCCTGGCTATTGTAAATAGTGCTACAATGAACACTGTAGTACATGTATCTTTTTGAATTATGGTTTTCTCAAGGTATATGCCTAGTAGTGGGATTGCTGGGTCATATGGCAGTTCTATTTTTAGTTTTTTAAGGAACCTCCACACTGTTCTCCATAGTGGCTGTATCAATTTACATTCCCACCAACAGTGCAAGAGGGTTCCCTTTTCTCCACAGCCACTCCATCATTTATTGTTTGTAGATTTTTTGATGATGGCCATTCTGACCTGTGTGAGGTGATATCTCATTGTAGTTTTGATTTGCATTTCTCTAATGATTAGTGATGTTGAGCATCCTTGTATGTGTTTGTTGACAATCTGTATATCTTCTTTGCAGAAATGTCTGTTTAGGTCTTCTGCCCATTTTTGGATTGGGTTGTTTGTTTTTGTGATACTGAGTTGCATGTGCTGCTTGTAAAGTTTGGAGGTTAATCCTTTGTAAGTTGCTTCATTTGTAAATATTTTCTCCCATTCTGAGAGTTGTCTTTTCATCTTGTTTATGGTTTCCTTTGCTGTGTAAAACATTTTAAGTTTCATTAGGTTCCATTTGTTTATTTTTCTTTTTATTTCCATTTCTCTAGAAGGTGGGTCAAAAAGGATCTTGCTCTGATTAAAGTCATAGAGCGTTCTGCCTATGTTTTCCCCTAAGAGTTTTATAGTGTCTGGCCTTACATTTAGGTCTTTAAGTAATTTTGAGTTTATTTTTGTGTATGGTGTTAGGGAGTGTTCTAATTCCATTCTTTTACATGTAGCTGTCCAGTTTTCCCAGCACCACTTATCAAAGAGACTGTCTTTTCTCCATTTCATATTCTTGCCTTCTTTATCAAAAATAAGGTGACCATATGTGCGTGGGTTTATCTCTGGGCTTTCTATCCTATTCCATTGACCTATATTTGTGTTTTTGTGCCAGTACCATACTGTCTTGATTACTATAGCTTTGTAATATAGTCTAAAGTCTGGGATCCTGATTCCTCCAGCTTAGTTTTTCTTTCTCAAGAGTACTTTGGTTATTTGGGATATTTTGTGTTTCTATACAATTTGTGAAACTTTCTGTTCTCGTTCTGTGAAAAATGTCATTGGTAGTTTGATGGGGATTGCATTGAATCTGTAGATTGCTTTGGGTAGTGTAGTCATTTCCACAATGTTGATTCTTCCAATCCAAGAAGATAGTATATCTCCCCATCTGTTTGTATTATCTTTAATTTCTTTCATCAATGTCTTATAGTTTTCTGCATACAGGTCTTCTCTCTCCTTAGGGAGGTTTATTCCTAGGTATTTTATTCTTTTTGTTTTGAGGCTAAATTGGAGTGTTTCCTTAATTTCTCTTTCAGATTTTTCATCATTAGTGTAGAGGAATGCAAGAGTTTTCTGTGCATTAATTTAGTGTCCTGCTACTTTACCAAATTCATTGATTAGCTCTAGTAGTTTTCTGGTAACATCTTTAGGATTCTCTATGTATAGTATCATGTCATCTGCAAAGAGTGACAGCTTAATTCTTCTTTTCTGATTTGGATTCCTTTTATTTCTTTTTCTTCTTTGATTTCTGTGGCTAAAATTTCCGAAGCTGTGTTGAATAATAGTAGTGAGAGTGGAGAACCTTGTCTTGTTCCTGATATTTGAGGAAATGGATTCAGTTTTTCACCATTGAGAACAATGTTGACTGTTGTCATTTATGGCCTTTATTATGTTGAGGTAAGGTCACTCTATGCCTACTTTCTGGAGGGTTTTTATCATAAATTGGTGTTGAATTTTGTTGAAAGCTTTTTCTGCATCTATTCGGATGATTATATGTTTTTTCTCCTTCAATTTGTTAATACGGTTTATCACATTAATTGATTTGTGTATATTGAAGAATTCTTGCATTCCTGGGATAAACCCCACTTGATCATGGTGTATGATCCTTTCAGTGTGCTGTTGGATTCTGTTTGCTACAATTTTGTTGAGGATTTTTGCATCTATATTCATCAGTGATATTGGTCTGTAGTTTTCTTTCTTTGTGACATCTTTGTCTGGTTTGGTATCAGGGTGATGTTGGTCTTGTAGAATGAGTTTGGGAGTGTTCCTGCCTCTGCTATATTTTGGAAGAGTCTGAGAAGGAATGCTGTTAGCTCTTCTCTAAACGTTTGATAGAATTTGCCTAGGAAGCTATCTGTCCTGAGCTTTTGTTTGTTGGAAGATTTTTAATCACAGTCTCAATTTCAGTGCTTGTAATTGGTCTGTTTATATTTTCTCTTTCCACCTGGATCAGTCTCAGAAGGTTGTGCTTTTTTAAGAATTTGTCCATTTCTTCCAGGTTGTCCATTTTATTGACATAGAGTTGCTTGTAGTAATCTCTCATGATCCTTTGTATTTCTGCAGTGTCAGTTATTACTTCTCCTTTTTCATTTCTAATTCTATTGATTTGAGTCTTCTCCCTTTTTTTCTTGATGAGTCTGGCTAATGGTTTATCAATTTTGTTTATCTTCTCAAAGAGATAGCTTTTAGTTTTATTGATCTTTGTTATCATTTCCTTCATTTCTTTTTCATGTATTTCTGATCTGATCTTTATGGTTTTTTATCCTTCTGCTAACTTTGGGGATTTTTTTGTTCTTCTTTCTCTAATTGCTTTAGATGTAAGGTTAGGTTGTTGATTTGAGATGTTTCTTGTTTCTTGAGGTAGGATTGTATTGCTATAAACTTCCTTCTTAGAACTGTTTTTCCTGCACCTCATAGGTTTAGGGTCATCGTACTTTCATTGTCATTTGTTTCTAGGTGTTTTTTGATTTCCTCTTTGATTTCTTCAGTGATCTCTTGGTTATGAAGTACTGTATTGTTTAGTCTTCATGTGTTTGTATTTTTAAAGATTTATTTTTCCTGTAAATGATATCTAGTCTCATACCTTTGTGGTCAGAAAAGGTACTTGATACAATTTCAATTTTCTTAAATTTACCAAGGCTAGATTTGTGACGCAAGATATGATCTGTCCTGGAGAGTGTTCCATGAGCACTTGAGAAGAAAGTGTATTCTATTGATTTTGGTTGGACTGTCCTATAGATATCAAGTAAGTCCGTCTTGTTTGATGTGTCATTTAAAGCTTGTTTTTCCTTATGTATATTCATTTTGTTTGATATGTCCATTGGTGAAAGTGGGTTGTTAAAATCCCCTACTATTATTGTGTTACTGTTGATTTCCCCTTTTATGGCTGTTAGCATTTGCCTTATGTTTTGAGGTGCTCCTATGTTGGGTACATAAATATTTACAATTCTTATATCTTCTTCTTGGATTGATCCCTTGATCATTATGTAGTGTCCTTCTTTGTCTCTTGTAATAGTCTTTATTTTAAAGTATGTTTTGTCTGATATGAGAATTGCTACTCCAGCTTTCTTTTGATTTCCATTTGCATGGAATATATTTTTCCATCCCCTCACTTTCAGTCTGTATGTGTCCCTAGGTCTGAAGTGGGTCTTTTGTAGACAGGATATATTCGGGTCTTGTTTTTGTATCCATTCAGCCAGCCTATGTCTTTTGTTTGGAGCATTTAATCCATTTACATTTAAGGAAGTTATCAATATATATCTTCCTATTACCATCTTCTTAACTGTTTTCGGTTTGTTATTGTAGGTCTTTTCCTTCTTTTGTGTTTCCTGCCTAGAGGAGTTCCTTTAGCATTTGTTGTAAAGCTGTTTTGGTGGTGCTGAATTCTCTTAGCTTTTCCTTGTCTGTAAAGTTTTTAATTTCTCCATCATATCTGAATGAGATCCTTGCTGGGTAGAGTAATCTTGGCTGTAGGTTTTTCATTTTCATCACTTTAAATATGTCCTGCCACTCCCTTCCAGCTTATAGAGCTTCTGCTGAAATATCAGCTGTTAACCTTATGGGTATTCCTTGTATGTTATTTGTTGTTTTTCTCTTGCTGCTTTTAATATTTTTTCTTTGTATTTAATTTTTGATAGTTTGATTAATATGTGTCTTGGCGTGTTTCTCCTTGGATTTATCCTGTATGGGACTCTCTGTGCTTTCTGGACTTCTTTGACTATTTCCTTTCCAATATTAGGTAAGTTTTCAAATATAATCTCTTCAGATATTTTCTCAGTCCTTTTCTTTTCCTCTTCTTCTTCTGGGACCCCTATAATTTGAATGTTGGTACATTTAATGTTGTCCCAGAGGTCTCTGAGACTGTCCTCAATTCTTTTCATTATTTTTTCTTTATTCTGCTCTGTGGTAGTTATTTCCACTATTTTATCTTCCAGGTAACTTATCCATTCTTCTGCTCTTGTTTCCTTCCAGATAATTTTTAATTTCATTTATTGTGTTTTTCATCATTGTTTGTTTGCTCTTTAGTTCTTCTAGGTCTTGTTAAATGTTTCTTGTATTTTCTCCATTCTATTTCCAAGATTTTGGATCATTTTTACTATCATTACTCTGAATTCTTTGTCATGTAGTCTGCCTATTTCCTTTTTATTTGTTTTGTCTGGTGGGTTTTTACCTTGCTCGTTCACCTGCTGTGTGTTTCTGTCTTCTCATTTTGCTTAACTTACTTTGTTTGGGATCTTGTTTTGCAGGCTGCAGGTTCTTAGTTCCCGCTGTTTTTGGTGTCTGTCCCCAGTGGCTAAGGTTTGTTCAGTGGGTTCTGTAGACTTCCTGATGGACAAGACTAGTGCCTGTGTTCTGGTGGATGAGGCTGGATCTTGTCTTCCTGGTGGCCAGTACCACGTCCAGTGCTGTGTTTTGGGGTGCCTGTGACCTTATTATGATTTTAGGCAGCCTCTCTGCTAACGGGTGGAGTTGTGTTCCTGTCTTGTTAGTTGTTTGGCATAGGATGTCCAGCACTGTAGCTTGCTGGTCATTGAGTGGAGCTGTTTCTTAGCCTTGAGATGGAGATCTCTGGGAGAGCTTTCGTCATTTGATATTACGTGGAGCCGGGAGCTCTCTGGTGGACCAGGGTCCTGAGCTTGGCCCTCCCCCTTCAGAGGCAGAGGCCTGACACCTGGCCGGAGCACCAAGACCCTGTCAGCCACATGGCTCAGATGAAAATGGAGAGAAAAAGAAACAAAGAAAAAAATAAAGGAAAGTTATTAAAATAAAAAATTTAAAAATAATTATTAAAATTTTAAAAAAATTTAAAAAAATTATAAAAAGAAAAAAAGAAAGAAAGAAGAGTGCAACCTAACCATAAAACAAATTCACCAATGACAAGTGCTCAAATGTATACTAAAAAAAAAAAAGAAAGCAGACAGACAGAACCCTAGGACAAATGGTAAAAGTAAAGCTATTCAGACAAAATCACACAAAGAAGCATACACATACACACTCACAAAAAGATTAAACATAAGACCAGAAAGAAATTAGATGCAGAAAGGAAACCCCAAGTCTACAGTTGCTCCCAAAGTCCACCGCCTCAGTTTTGGGATGATTTGTTATTTATTCAGGTATTCCAGAGATGCAGGGCCATCAAGTTGATTGTGGAGATTTAATCCACTGATCCTGAAGCTGCTGGGAGAAATTTCCCTTTCTCTTCTTTGCTCGCACAGCTCCTGGGGTTCAGCTTTGGATTTGGCCCCGTCTCTGCGTGTAGGTCTCCTGAGGGCATCTGTTCTTTGCTCAGACAGGACGGGGTTAAAGGAGCAATTGACTAGGGGACTCTGGCTCACTCAGGCCGGGGGGAGGGAGGGGTACAGAATGTGGGGTGAGCCTGAGGAGGCAGAGGCCAGCGTGACATTTCAACAGCCTTAGGCATGCCATGTGTTCTCCTGGGGAAATTGTCCCTGGATCACGGGACCCTGGCAGTGGCAGCCTGCACAGGCTCCCGGGAGGGGAGGTGTGGATAGTGCCCTGTGCTTGCACACAGGCTTTTTGGTGGCTGCAGCAGCAGGAGCCTTAGCATTTCATGCCCGTCTCTGGGGTCCACGCTGATAGCCACAGCTTGCGCCCATCTCTGGAGCTTGTTTAGGTGGTGCTCTGAATCTGCTCTCCTCATGCACCCCGATACAATGGTCTCTTGCCTCTTAGGCAGTTGCAGACATTTTCCTGGACTCCTTCCCGGCTAGCTGTGGTGCACTAGCCCCTTCAGGCTGTGTTCATGCAGCCAGCCCCAGTCCTCTCCCTGGGCTCTGACCTCTGAAACCCGAGCTTCAGCTCCCAGCCCCCACCCGCCCCGGCGGGTGAGCAGACAAGCCTCTCGGGCTGGTGAGTGCTGGTCAGCACTGATCCTCTGTGCAGGAATCTCTCCGCTTTGCCCTCCGCACCCCTGTGGCTGCGCTCTCCTCCATGGATTGGAAGCTTCTTCCCCACCACGCCCCGTCTCCACCAGTGAAGGGGCTTCCTAGTGTGTGGGAACATTTCCTCCTTCACAGCTCCCTCCCACTGGTGCAGGGCCCATCCCTAATTCTTTTGTCTCTGTTTTTCCTTTTTTCTTTTGCCCTACCCAGGTACGTGGGGACTTTCTTGCCTTTTGGGAAGTCTGAGGTCTTCTGCCAGCGTTCAGTAGGTGTTCTGTAGGAGTTGTTCCATGTGTAGATGTATTTTTGGTGTATTTGTGGGGACGAAGGTGATCTCCACGTCTTACTCCACTGCTGTCTTGAAGGTGTCTCCACCATCATTTTTAAGGTAAATATTTAGTAAAGAGTGTTCAATAAAATACTAAAGGTGAACTTAAAAATTAGGAAGTTATTTCACAAAGCTACCACGCTAGCCCAATGTCGAAATACCTTCCTCAGTTCAGTCAGTTTGAGAGAAGCTCTATTTCACATAGTAAGGGAGTTCTAGGACGGAAGGAGGTGAAGGTTTGTCAGATGTTTACAGTATGTACCAGACAGAGTGTTAAGCTCTTTGAAGAATGCTAAGGAATAAAAAGTCTATTTCTTTCCCAAACTCTTAACTAATTGAATTTGCTCATAGTTTGGCAATAAGATGCCATAGCAATTTCCAAGCCAAAAAAGAGAACCTTTAATAATTTCCAAATCTAGGACACAGAAGACAATTTATTCTCTATATCTTTTATTGATTTCAATAATTAACAGAATTTTTTTTTTCACTCAAATCCATGTGTTCTTCAGGAAGCCAAATTTAAAAGGAAATCTATTTTCATCCAGGAATTTCTTCTTAAGACTCTTGACTGTGCTTTTCTAACACCTAGTTTAACAATCTGAAGCAATATCACTGACAAAAAAAATACTGTGAAAGAACTTAAAAGCAGTTACATTTTTCTGATTTTAGATAAACATATTGAAAGGCAGAAGCTAAAGTCTTATAGAAATAAACTTTCTGTAGTGTTTGCAGAGGTGTGTGTGTATATTATAATTTTTATTTGTTTTGCTTGATTTTGTTTTGTTATGTTCTGTTTTGCTTTTGAAGGAGTAAGAAAGAGCATAAAAATCTCAGATCTTTTACATACATCTGGCTTTAAACCATAGTTCTATAAACATGGGCAATTCACTTCTCTGTTGTCCAATTTCTTCACTTATAAAATATTTTCACTAATATCCAAAGAGTTTTACAAATTTCAAATAATATGCATTGCATTGCCTGGGGCATAGGATAAGCTCAACAAATGATAGTTACTTGTGTTTTATTAATTATAACTTTCCCAACAAGAGACCAAACCATTAATTCAGTCTGATACATATTATTAAGGATGTATTTTGGCCCTTCCAAATATGCGCAATTTTGGACAACTAGTTTATTCATGTTGATTTCCCAGCAGATCACATCACAACCTCTTCCAGCTAAACTGATTTTTATTTCAAAAATATTTTGCTAAATTGTAAAACTTTTAACCTGAATCTCTAAGCCCATAGTACTTACTTAAAGATAAGCTTTGATGTAGGATTCCATTAACAGGAGAATGAACTGACACCTTCACTATATAGTATTAAAGGAAAATGAAAGGGGCTTCCCTGGTGGTGTAGTGGTTAAGAATCCTCCTGCCAATGCAGAGTACACAGGTTCGATCCCTGGTCCAGGAAGATCCCACATGCTTTGGAGCAACAAAGGGTGTGCACCACAACTACTGAGCCTGCGCTCTAGAGCCCGTGAGCCACAACTACTGAAGCCCACATGCCTAGAGCCAGTGCTCCACAACAAGAGAAGCCACTGCAATGAGAAGCCCACGCACCGCAATGAAGAGTAGCCCCCCACTCGCCAGAACTAGAGAAAGCCCGTGAGCAGCCACGAAGACCCAACGCAGCCAAAAATAAATAAACAAATAAATACATTTTTAAAAAAATGAAAGGACAAAATTACCTGTACGGTTTCAAAATATTTTTCTCTAATCAGTTATATTTAGGATGAATTAATAGGATAGTTCTAGCTTTCCAGTTTTTTAAGAAGAACTAATTTAAGACTGCCCGCCCTACTAGCTTTTGACTTGGAGGGCTGAATTCATCAATTAAATTCACAGCAGATTAATTAGCCAGTAATTTGGGAAGTTAATCATCATTCAATGGTACTTATTAAGTGTCTTTATGTTCATGAAACTTGTGTTGGAAGATTGGTTTGGGAGGATTGAAATCTTGCTTGAAGAAACATTTAAGTGGTATGGACACTGCAGCTTCAACCTAGTAATATCCTTGGTGCCACTCATCCCTTTCTTCCCTGATTTAATGGAAGATATTGAATACAATACAAAAATGTGTAAGAAACATATGATATGTATTAGAGCCGTCATAGCTTTCATGAGGGCCTGATTAAATTATATCCCATGTTAAATATCCTGAATAATTTTCAGCATTATGTTCGTAACCGACAAGCTTTCTTTCTTTCCTTTCTCTAGGGAATTTTTCACATCCTGTCTCAGTTCACAGATGAAAATCAGTTTTGTGATTTCTTCATAGAAGTTAATAGAAATTTGTTCAAATCACAAAACTACCACAGAATTTGCCCAATTCAGCAGAAATACCTTCCTTGGTTCACTAAGTTACCGAGAAGCCCAATCTGAAATAGCAAGGGAGTTTGAGGTCACGATTGAGGTAAATCTTCAAAGTTTGTAAAATATTTACGTAAATTGTGGCCAACTCAAGCCAGGCTCTTAGTTCTTTATTTTTAACGTTGACGTTTTCTTAAAGATTTATGTAAGAGTTACTGCAAATCTAAGAATAAAATATACTTATAATCACATATATGTATATACCCATGCATGCAGAAGCACCTGAACGCATCCTGGGTTACCTTTTGAAAACTGCATATTTACATTGTAACTGCAGAGGTGGGAGACACTGCTGCCTAGCTGTGAGACCCCTTCTGGATTTTGCTGAGTTGCATTGTCTTCTTTTTCTTTACTTTTCTATATTTGTGAGAACTGATGAAAGAAATGCACCTCTACATTTAGTTTGCCATTCTTGAGCTCTTTGAAATTAGAAACATCTTTCAGTGAGGGTGCTAACTGTAATATTTGTTCTTACATGTAGGGAATTCTAGCAAAAGGTTTTCCAGAACTGTTTTCGTTGGTAAAAACTTTACCCACTTTCAAGAAATCTTTTATTTTCTCCAACCTCCTTTGCACATGGTGCAGTGCAAGCATGCTGTTTCTTATGCGGGCTTTAGTGTAACTACAGAACAGCAGGCTCAGCACCACCTTTAACCTCACGTATCCTCTTGTATAAAGTGAGTGATTACAATATATTTGCTCCTTGAGGTCATTCCATAGAAGAATCTCAGAACTGACAACTTCAGATACGTAATCTCCTAGACCAGCTCGCTACAATGCTTTGAGCAGAATATTTTTTGAGATCTATAATTATCTGATTCCCTCCTAGGGAGCTGGAGGAGTGGGAAGAGAGAAGTGCAGGCAGGCAAGGTGACATGACATTCGGTACATTCTTACCAGCCATCAGAGCTAAGATTTCCAGCAACCCTGATTAGTGCTGCTGGTCAGGACATTAAACAGTTCTAAATTTTATGCAAAGAAATCTACTGTGCCAATTTTACACGTGATCTAAACAGTTTCTTTGCACTTAATAAATCCTATTATTATTCTTCTAAAAGTATTAATAAACTAAGCAATAAGGCAACCTGAATCTTCTTCTGCTTCATACACAGAGCAGAAGTCTTCTTTACAGAATCCTATATTATTTTTTTTTAAGTGAGTGTGCTTCTTGCACATTTTATTCTATGAGGAAAATAAATTTTGTGACTATTTGGATAAATATTTTTTACTTCAGATACTTGTCAGATTCATACCAGAATAAACATTCAACATATGATTATCATTTCAACAATCAAGGTTTAACAAAGTATGATATTTACAATTCATCTTTCTTTTTGAAGGGTAAGAAAGGATATTTAACATAGCAACATTTTAAAATAGCTATTTGTAAAGCCATTTTTAGGGAATTAAGGACAATGGATAATGCTTTGGGAATAAAGGGTAAGATGTGGGTAGAAAGGGCTGTCTGCCAGATGTACTAAGGAACTGAAGGTTGCACATGTGGGCCACTGACCAATAACCATTTTTTGCTATCGTTAAATACCCATCTACCTTAGGCTGCCCTTTTGTGAAAGTCCTTTCCTTTTGTGGTTGACCTTGTTGTTCACATTAACCTGATTTTGTTGGTTTATAAGTATCCAGTAAGGGAAAGGTTGAATCCATGTTGTGATTTACCACTAGCCTAATTCAGAGGGATGCCCTTGGGCGATGCACTCTCTGTGTCCACACATTTGTTGGAGAATTAAACTAGACCATGAAATTACTTCAGTTTTATCTGCCATGGTTTATCTCTAACCATACTCCCCACTAAAGATACAGACACGGAGTTTTACTACTTACACTATTTTTGACAGCCTAAGGTAAATTGGACATTTTTGTAATCCACCTCTAAATCAATTCAGATTTAACTTAAAGAAAACAAACAAACAAACAAAAACTATTGTTGCGCATGTAAAGAAAAAATGTTTTATTTTGCAACTTCTAAAGTTTTATGAATTTGATTTCATAACATTCTCGAATGCACATCAACTCTTCTTGTTTTTCCCAATGAAAAAACTTATCCACATGAGGCCCAAGGTTTTCTTATACGTCTGGTTATAGGATTGCCACAAGGTTTCACAATAGCTGAAAATATAGCTGTTCTTTGCGTATACTTTCTAGGGGTATGTAAAGGGTTGTTACAGATCCACCCCACCCCTACACCATCTCGACCAAAAGTCAGGCAATATTTATCACTCTTACCAGGGAGTAAAAATTATGTACAAATTTCAAAGAATTTTGTATAAAAAAAATAGTTTTAGCTTGGGGTATGACTGTTCGAAAATATTGTAAGAATTATTTTGTGTGTGGTAAATTACATCTGTACTATTTCCTGAAAGTAAAAAAAACAAAAAATTGCCTGATGACCACTTTTCTTTTTTTTTTCTTTCTTCTTTTTTTTTTTACTGTCAGAGGAAAAATCAGAAATTATTGTGGTAAGGAGTGCAAACTGGTATGCAAATGAACATACGTCTATTAAATTTTCTAGAGATTCATGAATTGGTTGAAAACAGAAATTTTAAATTATAGATAGGAAAAAAAAAAAAAACAGGGAATTACCTGGTGGTCCAGTGGTTAGGACTCCGCACTTTCACCGCCGAGGGCATGGGTTTGATACCAGGTCGGGAAACTAAGATCCCACAAGCCGTGTGGCTCAGCCAAAAAATAAAAATAAATAAATAAATAAAATTATAGGTAATTCAGAGATAAGTCATGACATTTGAAACATTTTCCTGTATTTACAAATTCAAAATATCCTAATTCTTTACAAAATAACCTTAATTAAATTAATTTCCTTCATCCCTCCCTCCCTCCCTTCCTTCCTTCTTTCTTTCCTTCTTTCCTTTCCAGAATACTATACTCTACCTAGTTCATTTACACTTATTCTTTCTTTCAAAGACCCTGGGTACGGCCCAAGTAGTAAACAGAAAACCTGAGTAAAACCTGAGTAAAATCATGTGAAACCTTCTCTATTCCCACAAAGAAATTACTCCAGATTTATTTTATAAATTTATTTTTTTTCTTTCTCTTTTTCCCACATTTAGTTAGTTGATTTGTCTTCTTTATCTTTAAAGCCCTATAGTTTGGGACTATTTCCTGAAAGCTAATTTTGGACTGGAATTTATTTTTAGGATGACTTGGCCTGTGATAGCTTCTTAACTCCATGGACACATCTAAGATCTTGATGAGGTGTACAGGACATTGACCTCACCTAGCCAGAAAATCACCAGACATTTTTTCTTTGTGTCAAGCCAGGAAATTCAAAGCTGGTGAAACAAAATTAAAGTACATAAAATAAGAAGAAAAATAATGACCATGAGGAAGTTATATAACTCCTTTGGACCTCAGTTTACAAACTTGTATATTGAGGAAGAAAGGGCAATAGACTGGAATTAACATTTGTTTACTGCTTTCCCTGTCACCTGTTTTGTTCTTCATAATACCTGTTTAAAAAGTTATTTTATTCTCATTTCACTGAAATGGACTAAGAGAAATATTAAATAACTTGTTCTAGATAAAGACACAATTAAACAACAAATTATCTTCATATCTCCAAAATTTATGTTTTTCTCCATTTTATATCATCATACAAAATAAGATTGCCTGGAATTCTATATGTAAAGTAGAAGAAACAAAAACCCCTCCTTTTTATGACAAAAGTTAGGAAATTAAAAACCCATGCTTAAGAACTTCATTAGACAGGGCTTTATAAACATTAATTCTGCTGTGTCCTTAGACATACAGAGAGAGATCCAATGGTGAGATTTGATAAAGGATGGAAATGAATTTGAAGACATAAGAAAAAGATGAGTAGGCCTTAGGAGAGGGCAGAGTGAAGAAAAGATGGAGACAGTGAACCAAAGATGAGCCTGGTTTTGGAAATTATAGAGAAAATTTTTTTAATGACTGGAATAGCTAATATTTCAATTTTTAAATTGTTATAAGTCGGCTTTGTTTTTATATCTTCCTGAACATTGAATAAACTTTATTATATGGAAGATTTTGCTTCATTTAGAAAGTAAGGTGATTTTCTGTTTTCAATTTCTTGGTTACTGGACTTCAATTTACATAATAAATATACTTGGTACCAAGTTTGATGACCTTGGGTACACTTAAGTGATCTGTGTTTTCCAGACCACTCATTTCTATGATTAAATATAAACAATAATAGTCACAAATAGTACTTCACTGGCTCTATTTCTATCTCCTGGAGGGATTCAATTCATCACCAAATTTGTGTAAAAAGTTTTGGAAATCTTCCAGAGAGTCTTATTTGTTCAGTGTAGATGGAAAACCTTTGGCTGTTATTGGTATTTTCCAAAGCTTTGCCCTATTTTAAAATCAAAGCTGTCACTTTGATGTTGCTGACCAATGAGGACACTGTTCCTGCTGGTGCCTGTTGATGACAACCAAGCCAAATTAGTAGGCTTTGTAAGTCTGCTGATATTGGCTTTCTGACTGCCCGTCAGCAATATTGAGCATGCAAGTGTCTAGATCCATCACTACTCTTACACAAATCTCTTCCATTCTTACAAGAATGTTCAGCACCAAAATGATTAACACTTTACACATAGAGCTCCTATTATGCCAAAAGCCTTTATAGCAAAATAATTATTTCCAATAAAAACTTCCTATATAGTTATCTTAGGACTCAATCATGGGTTATGTGCCTGAGAACAATCAGAATAATACCCTCCATACTGTTCTCAAATTAGTTTGTAAACAGCCCTAAAAGTTTTGACAAATCAACTTGGCCTATTGTTTTCCAACAAAATGTATGCCTCTCAAAAGCAAGGCATCATTTCCCTAGAGAATCATTAATTATATATGTAAATAAGAATCATGGTGAATGTATCTACTAATAAATTCCCAGAAAGTACTGAATTCTGTGGATAACCTGAGGTCCCTGCAAAATGACACACAAAAAAAAATGTACAGCAGCAGTTCATGTCAAGGAAAAACCACAATGTCAAGAGCACCTAAAATAGCTTCATGACAGAGGTGAGGTGACGGTGTGAATAATTGGAGGTGGAAATTCTCTATCCTCAAACACTCTCCACTGTCTTTTTCTATTACTCACCCATAACTCACTTTACCATTTTGGTTAAAAATCAGTACGTTTATTTTGATTTAAATGAATTCATTCAGCTCCAATGAGTTACAATGATATAAAATGAAACAACATTAAATCGCACATTTAATAAATTGTTCCTTGGAACTAATAAATTATGTGAATTGAAAAGACTGGAATCTAAGATCATGCTACTTTGTTCATGTATGCTGTTGAAAATTTTGTTGCATGAGCTACTGCAATTTTATATGTATCTTAAATAAAATGATTAAGTACTCTTTAATGGGTTAGTTAAAAAAATAAGATTATTTTGTAGGAACTTGGACACAGGAACTATGACTACAGACTCAGGGAGAGAAGGAGGTTACATTTCTTGCATCCTCTTTCAGATTATAGTTTTTATTTTGGAAAATATACTGTTTTTGTGTTACCACTTATTATAAATTTTCATTCCAAATGTAGCAGCAGGGTACTCAAAAACAAGCTTAATGAGTAAGAACTAGCAAAATATTGAATGTATAATACATATTAGGCAATATATCATATTTGGTGAATTATTAACTGAGCACAGAAAATTACTAATTTTTGAACACCAGAATGTTTTGGGCCAGCATCTTTGCAGTTATGAGGTCCTTATCAAAACTCCATGTAAAGAAGAGGAAGCAGAGGCTCAGAGGGTTATTAGCAGAGCTGGCAACTGGATGCAGCACAACTTTGTTAATATTGCCATGTTGCTACAGAGCTACACCAAGATCGTTTACAGTGTGACCTGAGACAAGTTATCTAAAATCTAGGCCTTAACTTTCCTTTCTGTAAAGTGAAAATAAAAACACTGCTTATCTCATACAAATGTTTTGAAGATGAACTTAATATGTATAAAATACTTTAAGGTATGGCACTTTGAAAGCACTCACTATCAGTTATTACTACTCTACAGTTATAATGCAAATTTAGCAAATATTTATAAAATAGGCTTAATTTCCCTCCCTCACTTCCTTTTTTTCTCCTTTCCCACTTTCCTTTTTTTTTCAAATGTACTAATTTCCAAAATATTTTATTAATAATAACTGAACTCCTTTACACACACTGGATTGCTACTTTGTATATTTTGTATGCTTTTTCCCCCCACAAAGATCTCATGTGGTCTTATCTTTAGCAAATGTGCCTTGGAGCCCCTGCCTTCCAATATATTATTATTGTATGAAATAGCTATTGTTATTTTTGTTATTTCATAGAAAAGAAAGCCTCAATGACACTAAACACTATATCAAAAATTATACCATTTATGAGTGATAGACCCAAGATCACTAAGAGAGAAAACTAAGTTAAATAAGCCAAGTAAATACATGCTTGTCTGTTTCAAAGATAGATCTTGCTTGCTTGCTTGATGGCTGGCTTAGGTTGTAAATGTCTTGAAATTCAGGACAATTTTCTATGTCTTCAGAGTTGATACATAATGTTCGTCCCAAAATGGAATAAGATATGTTTTATATATTTATATATATATATGACCATGTATATTTATACATGTTACATATTATATAGACTCACATATCTTTCTATATTTTATATAAATCAGTAATATATGTGCCCTACGTATATCAGGTATATATATAGATAAATGTGTATGTGTGCATCCAGTATACATATATATATATTAATTGTGTTAATAGTTAAGTAGTAGTTGCTTTAAAAAGTTACAAGTCAAATTCTGTCATTTCCCTGATCAAAACCCTCCAATCTCATTTGGAACTTCTTATCACTCTTAGAGCAAAACCCTGGACTAAAATTTGTACATCATCTGGCCCCTGAATAACACTCCAAATATAATCTCTACTCTCCTATCTCTAGATCTGTCTCAGCCATACTCTCCCTCATGCTGCTACTTTAAAATGCCAAGTGTCTGGCACCGGCCACCGAATTCTTCAGTCTTGACCAAGCATCTTAAAGGTACAGGTACCAGATTCGATCAAGGGAAGAGACCGAAGGCAGAGAATGGAGAGTGCAGGCACATCACTTCCTTTTGGGCGCCACATGGCGCCAAAGCAAAATGACGGCGGGGAGCTCCGTGGAGAACCCCAGAAATAAAGGGTTTAAATGAGAAAGGGGAATTTATTAAAAGGATAAAGAATGTCTCCAGGATACAGCTGAGCCTGAGGAATGAAGTAGAACTAGGGTAGCTGTTTCAAGCATTTTACAGATTTATTAGTTTTTTGGAGGCCCTGCTAAATCTATAGTTTCTTTTTATTTATTTTTATTTTTATACAGCAGGTTCTTATTACTTACCTATTTTGTGCATATTAGTGTATATGTGTCAATCCCAATCAACCAGTTCATACCCTCCCCCACCGCCGTTTTCCACCCTTGGTGTTCTCTGCATCTGTGTCTCTATTTCTGCCTAGCAAACTGGTTCATCTGTACCATTTTTCTAGATTCCACATATATGCATTGACATGTGATATTTGTTTTTCTCTTTCTGACTTGCTTCACTCTGTATGACAGTCTCTAGGTCCATCCAGGTCTCTAAAGGTGACCCAATTTCGTTCCTTTTTTTGGCCAAGTAGTATTCCATTGTATATATGCGCCACATCTTCTTTATCCATTCTTCTGTCAATGAGCATTTAGGCTGCTTAAGCATTTTACATATTTAATCCTCACAGCAACTCATTCAATCCTCAAGTCAACCCTCTGGGGTAGGTAACACTATAATAATCATCCCCATTTTGCAGATACGGAAACTGAGAGATTGAGTAGTTTAACTCAACACCTAGTAAAGTGGTAGCCAGGTTTCAAATTCAGGCAGTTTGGCTTCACAGTCTATGTTAACCCCTATGTCATATTGTCTCAAATGGTGATAAGTACGATGAAAAAAGAAGCTGGGACTGGTAGATAGTAAGATAGAAAGGACCAGGATCCTTGATAACATTGTTGAGCCACTTACTTTTACAAGTTACAGAGATGCCCTGATTTAGGACTCTGGTTATATAAGATAATAAATCCCTTTATTGGGGGACTTCCCTAATGGTCCAGTGGTTAAGACTCCATGCTCCCAATGCAGGGGGCCTGGCTTCAATCCCTGGTCAGGGAACTAGATCCCGCATGTTGCAACTGAAGATCCTGCATGCCACAACTAAGACCTGGCACAGCCAAATAAAAAAAAAAAAAGCCAAGTGTCCTGCCTTAGGGCTTTCATGCTTGCTGTTCTCGCTGCCTTGAACCCTGTACCCAATTTTTCATGTGGCCCACTTCCACAATTTAATTGTCTTCACATGTGTTCAATATGCACCAGCTACTCTTCTAAATACTTTAAGTGAATTATCTTATTTAAAACAAGTTATTATCTGTTTGGTGACCTGGGTTAAGGATAGTGAGAAAGACAAACACTGCATGGTATCACTTATATATGGAATCTAAAAAAGAAAAAAGAAAAAAGTCAAACTTATAGAAGCAGAGAGTAGAAAGGTGGTGATGGGTTGGGGGTGGGGAAAATAGGGAGGTTGATGAAAGCAAAA
This sequence comes from Leucopleurus acutus, assembly GCF_964270905.1. NCBI lineage: Eukaryota > Metazoa > Chordata > Mammalia > Artiodactyla > Delphinidae > Leucopleurus > Leucopleurus acutus. Next base: position 54,579,343 of record NC_139146.1, read on the forward strand.
ATCTTTCATTTATAAGATGAATAAGTTCTGAGGAGCTAATGTAAAACATGATTATTAGTTAATAACACCACATCATATATTTGAAATTTGCTAAGAGAATGGAACTTAAATTTTCTCACCAAAAAAGAAAAAAAATAGTGGCAATGTTTAAGAATTCAAGTACAAAATGAAGATCTCACCCAGTGTTAACCCAGAATCAAAGTAACTAATGAATTGGGTTAAAAACAAAAATTTAGATGTTGTATTTAGTTAGCTTCCCATCCCTTTATACACACACACACACACATACACACCCCCCAAGCTGTGTTATTTGAAGAAATGTTTACTGACTCTTAGAGTAGAATGACGAAGACACCTCAAGGTCAGACACTCTCAATAGGAAAAGCGGTTCTAGGGAATAGAAATCAATTATATAAACTATCAATTGATTATGAATCCAAAGTAAATGTCAGTCCTGTTATGTACCTCTGAGAAAAGGATGCTGAGATACAGAATAACAGCACAGTGGCTGGCCAACTTCTCACAAACTCTGATAAAACAAATGCCCATAGATAGCTCGTTAATGTGCAACATAATGAGCCATAAAACAGTGAAATCAGGCATTTTGTTTTGAATAACCAAAGTCCTCATTAATTTGGAAGGATGTATGTGTATACAGGATGGGATCTTTAACTATAGTAAAACTTTCCATTTTTCAACATCACATTCTATGCAATGTTCCCAACTTCTCTGGCCACATCAAGGAAATCTGGGGTAAGACAGAGTGCCTTGGAGGAATTCATTGGAATTAAAGGCTCGGCTTAAAGCCAGTCTTTTCTGTCCTGTGGATCTTTGTTTTAGCTATTTATAATTGAGAGGACAAATCACTCTGAGCACTTAAATTTTATATGCTGGGGGTAGTAGTAATTTATTCCCATCTGCATAAGATTCAAGAGATTTTTAAAAGATGAGTTCTGCACAAGCTTTTTAACCAGAAAAACGTGGGTTCGAATTCTGACCCTGCAGTGTTGTTATCAGAAAGTGGTCACATTTCTTGGTTTACTCCTCTCAAAAATGAAAATGATAACTACTTCATGGAGACAATTAAATGAGACAATTATGAGAAACTTTTATCACAGGTCATGACAGAGTAGATATTCAATGTATTAGTTCCCTGCTCCTTCCTCCCTTGTGGAAAAATATGAAGTGGCCACTTACCACTTTACAATCATATGGAATATACCAGCCTATTACATCATTCTATATATATTCCCTACATGGTGATTATGTCAAAATATTTATTATGGGGGCTTCCAAGTACTTTCTTGATTCTTAATGAGCAAAGTGCAAACTGCATCACCTTCTGTTTGTTGCTCAATTGATTCCATCTAGTTCCATGGCTTTCAACCCATCTCTGTTGAAGGCTCCTCTAGGCATCCCCAGCCCTGCTCTAACCCTTCAGCTACAAACTGAACTTTAATTGAGTTTTTGGACAGTATCTCCAACATTATCTGCCCCAAGAGGACTATTGATCGACCTGCACATCCCACACCTGCCATCCCTCTGTAAATCATCCCTGTAATTGATGCTATTTCCACACAGTTGCTCAGCCTAAAAGCTGAGGAGGCTGCATGATCTCGTTGGAGTCACTCCTTTGTGATGGTAGGTTCAGCCAGGTTTACCTTAAAAATTATATCCCCAAACAACCATTTCTTCCCATTTTCTCTGCTAAAGCTACTATTATCTCTCATCTAGACTAACATAATAGTCTCCTAATAAGTTTCTCTCCCTTTGCTCTTTAACCCCCTTAAAATACATTCTCTACCCAGAGATTTTGACAGAGACTCTCTTCTTGACCAAATTAGACAGTCTCCTCTGAGCCCTCTTTTAGACTAGGTCTCAACCTTCGGCCCTGTCCTTGGCCTACTGAAGCAAGTTTTAGCAAAGAATCTTGCTAAGTCAACTTGGCAAGAATCCCTCACCCTTGGTATTTGATATCTGATCAAGTTCATCATCCCTTGCCTTGACGTATAAGACCTTGGCCTGTCTTTGGTGAGAATCTCCTTAGGTCAGTTCAGCAAGAATCTTCCTATTCTTGATGTCTCCTCTTAGTAATTTTCTATCCACTGATTTTCTCACTTGCCTTGTTGGCTATCCATCCCCAGTTGTCTTTGTTGTGTTTGGAGATGAGCTCAATTTTCTTACTGCAGAAGTTTCTTTATTCAACTGCACCAGTTACTGAATGAAATCTGTCTTTACTGCTTTAACTAGTGTCCAGCTGTGTTTCTCTTAGAGATTAGTCACCTTTCTTTAGAAAGTAGTCACACTCTCTAAAATATGACTCACCTCTTTGTTAATCCTTTTATTATTTCCAAATGAAATCCCGTATTCTTTGCCAGTCTTCCAGGTTATTGCATAATGTGAACCTCTTTGATTTTTCTTCTACCTTTTTCCTTCTTTTCCTCTTAGATTCTTATATGGCTGCCTCTTTCTCATCAGTTAGGACTTTGTTTAAGTGTCAGTTTTCTCAGAGAGACTTCAGTGAATTCCCTACCCAAATTCAGGCCCCCTCAGTCCCATCACAGCTGTTATTGTTCTATTTATTTTCTTTGTTGCCATTCCCAGCATTTTAAATATTCTTCTTATTAATTTATGTGATTATTGCCTGAGTCCTTCCAGTGACAGTGCCAGGCTTTCAGTGGGTACTGAGTAAATATTTTTCCCTAACTATCTGCCTGCCTGCTTGTTTGTTCTGTAGAACTAGGAAGTGAGAATCATAAAGGCAAAATAACATAAAGAAATGAAGAAAGAAACCACACTTACAACCTAGAAAAAAACAACGTTTTGCTCTTCAATAATGAAAACAATTTTTCAAAGGTTTCCATCAGGAATCGCCCTATTAGAAATGAATAAATAATATATAGAGCAGGATACACACATTCTTAATTCAAGGACAGATTTTTAGTTCAAAAGTTTGACTAGCCTCTTAAAATCCTTAATGCTCTAGAAGAAAAGTCACTTCGGGGGGCAATTAGAGGATATACTCATTAAACCAATTGTACAAAACCATACAGCATGGGTGTAAGAGGTTAGGCAGTACCATTAAGAAGTAACCTGGAAAACCAATCATTTGAAAGACTTTGCCTTTGAGGTTACCTCACAGCAAGCAGACACCAGGCAATTGCATTTGGTTTCAAGTTCAAAGGTACAGAGTACAAAGGATAAAGGAACTCTGCCCTCCCTTCTTATTTAACTAGCTTTAATTTGAACTTTAATATGGAAGTTGGGTGACAAAGAAGTATGTCATAAAGACTTTACAAAATGCTAAGGTTATTCAAGTTGCATAGGGTATTAAAAGCAGGTAAGTAGCTTAAGAGCAAGGGTAAGAGCTCCTCCACGTCTCCCATCAATAACATCCAAAAGTGAACAAAAGCATTGTTATTTAGTGGCTAAAGCTGAGCCCTTAAGTCATAAAATTGATATCTCCTTTTCTATAATAGTCTATTATACATCTAGAGAAGAAAAATCAGGGTTAATAAGCTTTGCGGACTCAGGCATGACAGAGACCTACAATGGAGACAAAAAATGATTTATCTTTTTATCTTGTGAACAAGATCTATGGCAAAGTAGAGATACAAAACCTTATACAAAGCAATCAGGAAATATATCAGACAAAGTCAGAAGAAAAATGTTCATTTCTCCATGCCTTTCTAAACTCTTCTACTAGTTTCAAAATTAAATTGCTCTCTCTCTCACTCACTTTTCTTTTTTTGAGTTAGTAATTTATCACTTTGATTTCTCAGTTATTGAAAAAACAACAAAATATCATGTCTCTGAAACAAGGAGAACTTCTTCCTTTTCTGAAGGAAAGAAGATACTTCCATGGAACAAGTCCTGAAGACAGACCTGAGAAATAACATATTTAGTAATTCTCTGGGGCTAGATGACCCAATCAATAACACTGATAGTTTTCCACTTATAAGCTTGAATTTTCCCACCTAGGATCTAGAGGCTTAATAAAACTATGGTGAAAACTCTGTTTCAAACAATGCTTCAATTGACAAAGGTAAGAGTAAGCGGGATGAAGACATATCATGATTCTTTTCTTTCAAAATTATTTTGTGTCACACCAAGTGTAAGATTTCAATCTGTGTGTGGGTGTTTTAACAGCTATATCTGGTTAATACTTATGGTCTTTGAGAAGACAATGTTGTTTTACGAGAATGAAATAGCAACATGAGTTATATCTCTGGCTATGTTTTAATGACCTTGGGCATTCCTAGTGACTGATGAGCCAATGCATTGGCTAGCCAATGCAGTTCACATCACTGAAGTCAATGTGAATGGAAACTCCTGAAGTTATGCATTCCTCGCTCTACATGCCTGTACTGAACGGACCTGGTTGTTTGATATAGATAACAGTCACTGATACAATGAGGGTTTGGAGCTCTTTAATTTCTAAGGTCCCACACAGTTCTAAAATCATGTGGTTCTTCATGCTTCTTCAGTACTTTATAATGTTATCAAGATCTCTCAGCAAAAGGGTTAACCATTCTAACATTATAACAAAAGATTCCAGATTTTTAAGGATTCATTCCTTTAATTTTAGAAAAGTCTCAGCCACTGTCCCTTTGAATATTACCTCCTCACTATGCTATTTTCTTTCCTCTGAAACCCTAATTATTTTTAGGTTGAAATTTTTTAGCTGTTCATGTTTCATGTTCTGTGTGTTATGCCTCATCTCTGTACTATACTCTATGTACTTTCTTTAGATTGAATAACTTGTTTACTAATTTTTTTTAATGTGAATTTACACCGTGGTTTAGCATTCAAATAAGTAATTTAAATTATTTTATTTTATTTTTCTTTTTAAGGATTTGAGTATAGATTTTGTTTTTGATTTTTAAATTTTGCCCCATTTTTATGTCTCCTGTTACTAGTAAATTTTTTTTTTTTTTTTGCGTTACGTGGGCCTCTCACTGTTGTGGCCTCTCCCATTGAGGAGCACAGGCTCCGGACGCACAGGCTCAGTGGCCATGGCTCACGGGCCTAGCCACTCTGCGGCATGTGGGATCTTCCCAGACCAGGGCACGAACACATGTCCCCTGCATTGGCAGGTGGACTCTCAACCACTGCGCCACCAGGGAAGCCCACTAGTAAATTTTTAATAGCCATTTTTATTTATTTAAACATAGACATCATTACGCTATGTATTTGGATTCCAAATTAAAACATAAATCACACACTGGAAATAATACTTTCCATACATTTTCTGAAGGATTGGAATTGAGAAATTATTCTTAAAATTTCTAAGAAAAAGATAATAATCAAGCCAATAAAAAGAATGCAATGACAGTAACCATTATAGAGAAGGGGAATCAACATTGATGACAGAATATATTTTATATTTTAAATTAAAACTACAATGAGACAATTTAAAATCCAATAGATTGGTAAAATTTTTTAAATTTCTAATAATACCAGATGTTTTCAAATATGTGATATAATGGCTATGGTGATATCAGTACTGGTAGAAGTGAAATTATTAAAAACAATTTACAAAATTACTTGGTATCTTTTGTAAAGTTCTATATTCCAGATCATATAACCTATCAATCCACTTGATTGAAGGTATACACTTTAGAGACTCTTGCACATGGACACCAGAAGGCAAACACAATAATGAATGAGATTGTAATAGCAAAACAAATAAAAATCTAACCCAAATGTCCAAATGTTACCTGAAAACTAGGCTCACCCTGATGCTGAAAACTCTCTGTGCACTGCTGTTAAATTGAATCTCAGAGACAGAGTTTTGGGTGAAGTAGAAAATAATAGCTTTATTGCTTTGCCAGTCAAAGGGGGACAGAGCAGGCTTGTGCATCAAAAACTGCATGTCCCAACCTGGGAGATTTGATGAGGAGTTTTATAGCAATGGTTCAAGGTCAGGCTTGCTGATAAGGATCAGGTTGTGTTCAGGGCCTGCACTGCTTTGATCTGGCCTCAGGTGGTCTCCTCATGAGCTTCTCTGGTTCTCAATGTTATCAAACTATGATCTCCTCTGGAATGAAAAATACTTCATCAAGTAGTTAACATCTTGCATTTGTTGGGAGTTTTAGTTCTGTAGAAGAGCTCAAAGATATTGTTACGTGTATTCCTTGAGGTGGAACCAGAACCCGGCACCAAGACTGCACTATTATTTTTTGACTGCTCCTCACTTGTCTCTGGATCCCCTCCCTTCCCTGATCAACAACTGTTCAAACCTGCCCTTTGGAACTCAGGGAAGATCAAGTATATGGAGGACACAGAAAGGCTTTCATTCCCAGGAGCCCCATGGGGTCCCACTGAGTGTCAGCCCCTTGGTGGATGTTGACCCAAAAGACACAGCCTAGGCAAGGAATGGGATAAGGAAAGCTTTATTACTTGCAGCAAGTAAGGGATCTTTCCCGGAGTTGTGTTTCCCAGTAGCAAAATTGGGTTATTTTTTTATTTTTATTTTTTTATAAATTTATTTTATTTTATTTATTTATTGTTTCTGGCTGCATTGAGTCTTTGTTGCTGTGCGCAGGCTTTTCTCTGGTGGTGGCGAGTGGGGGCTACTCTTCATTGAGGCTCATGGGCTTCTCACTGTGTTGGCTTCTCTTGTTGGGGAGCATGGGCTCTAGGCACGTGGGCTTCAGTAGTTGTGGCATGTGGGCTCAGTAGTTGTGGCATGTGGGCTCAGTAGTTGTGGCTCGTGGGCTCTAGAGCGCAGGCTCAGTAGTTGTGGCACACAGGCCTAGCTGCTCCGCGGCATGCGGGATCTTCCCAGACCAGGGATCGAACCAGTGTCTCCTGCACAGGCAGGCAGATTCTCAACAACTACACCACCAGGGAAGCCCAAAATTGGGTTATTTTTAAGCTAAGGGTACATGCATATTCATGAAGAGGCATGAGTGCTGTCATAGAATTTGGGCAAAACTTGACAGAGTCCAAGCTTCAGTTGATTGAAATCACCAGGGTCAAAAAAGGTCAACATCATCAGTCTTTAGGTTCCAAGTGATCTGGTGGTTGAGAGCTTCAGGCTAATCTTTACCATTGAAACAGAATAGGGAGTCTTTACAACTGATATATTATCTTTGTTATTGTTACTTCTCTTGCCTGATAACAGTCATTTGTTCTTGCATTCTTTTCTTCCCTTAAGATCAGCAATTACTGAAACCTGTTCAAGGGTAAGCACTGTAGCCAGGCTTAGATCACAAAATGGCTTAGGTCAAAATTGGTGTCTCTTAGGTCATAAAGCCATGCCTGCTTCTCTTTCTCCAGGGACTCTCTACCCTATCTGCTTACAGAACAAAAGAATGGGTAAATAAATTGTGGTATATTCAAAAAATTGAATATTCTGTGATAGTTAGAATGAAGGAACAGCAGCTACACACATGATAGATGACTATTAGAATATGAATGAGTTAAAAAAGCAAGTCTCAGGAAAACAAACAGAAACTATATATTGTTTATAGATACATATATACCTGGTAAAAATGTAAAACAAAGCAAAACAGAAGAAACAAAAAAACCCCAAGAGAATGATTTAAAAAATAAGCTTAAATCAGTATTCAGTGTTGTCTTTGGAGAAGAGTTAAGGCCATCAGGGGACAGGCAGGTGTTAAAAAACAAAATTCAACTGAATATATTTATCAATCTAATTGGCTTTATTCAATGATTTATGAATTGGGCAGCATTCCATCTAACAAATAGAAAGGAGCTCCAAGAAGCTATATAAAGGAAAAAGGACAAGGAAATTACTAGCAAAGAGTGGATTATATTAGGCAAGGTCACCTTCCTTTGGGTGAAGGCAGGGGACTATCAGGCAGGTTACCTCACTAGTGGTAACCAGGTAATTCTGCATTGACTGGTTTAAGGTTCTACTCCTGCGAAAGCTTGAAATTGTAATTAATTTAGGTATTAATTCTCAGTTTGATGATGTGGGTTTAGTACAGTGACTCCATTTGGAGCCCATTTACACTTTCTTAACACATGGAACTTTATAAGTTTGCATAATTGTTCCTTTGATTTGTGAGTCTACAGGTGTTAATTTTATTGTTATGCTCATTTATGTGACACATTTTATACGTATTAACTTATTTAAGTTAGATTATAGTTTTCAAGTTCAATTTTAGATTAATATACACCAGTCTGTTAACTCAGTTTAATTCTAAGGATGGGGGCTTGTTAGATTACAAACAGCTTTCATTTGCTATATATTATCAATCATCTTAACTTTTGCTGTATATATGTTATTTGATAGCTGATTGTACTTTCCAACAAACAAACCTCTTATTCATCATTCCATTATGTAACCATACCAGTATCTTCTTCCTTTACTGTGAACAGTCTCAATAATCTCTTTCTATTCCTATAATTTTAAACTAAGAACTGTGGACTGCTTTAGATATTTAGCTTCATGTAGGTCTACTTTCCCTAAAGATGCGTATTTACTGTCTGCTTCTTCCTCTGTGACTGCATTTCTACTTATTTGTTCAAGAAATACATAAATTACCCATTTCTCTCTTCAAATTATCTGTTTGTTTTGTACAAAACCTAAAATTTCTAGCGTTGTTCTTAGATACGTCATAACACTAAACTGGGAATCCCATTTTAGACTTCAGAAGGGGAGATGCTTGGAAGGCCAGGAATTCCACCATAAGATAATTTGAGAGAGTACTGTCTAATGCAAAACCATTCCTTAGAGAAAAAAAAGGATTGGAAGAACCATCCACACTATCTGCACCCCCAAACATGTGTATTTAAATTTATCTAAGACTTGTTAATTTCCAGACTTTCCCTCAAACCAAATCCACAGTCACATTTCAAATATTCCCTCTTTGAATATATTATGGGATTGTCCCCAGGTCTCAGGAGGAAAATCAGACCCTTTGCTACTTTCGATGCTTTGGAGGTAAAAAATAATGCAAACATTTTTCAATCATAAAGGTGCTAGCATTTTTCTGAAAAACAGTTACCAGAAAATTGTCATAAGAATGGATGCTCCATAGTTCTGTAAAATTATTCAGTTACAATGTTGTTTCAAGTACCTGATATTTTAAATTAAATAAAATCCATTATTTTTCTTAAGCTAGAATATTTTTTTTTGTTGAATTGCTTTTTCAAGACATCCAATAAATAAGCCAGGCTCTCTTTAATTACTGAACTCTAGTTATGAAAGGAGAATGATCAGAGGGAAGGAAGTTGTAGTTGGCTTTCACTTTTTTTTGTTATCTCGTCCTCTGTTTCCTGCTGTGATACAAATGGTTCCCTTTAGCTTGCTGACTGTGGCATTTGCTTTCGGCAAAAGATAAATAAACAAAATAAAATAAATAAATAAAAAAGTGAAACCACCTCAGAACACTAGCTAGAAAAATAAATGTTCACTATTTCAGCAAGTTGCAGCATCTCAAAACTTCATAGTTGTAATAATATGAACAAGTGCAGCCTAACCCTCTGTTATGGAATATCCTTAGCACTTGGCTTCCGGATGAAGTCAAAGATGTATTATCAAGAATACCATGGTTGTGAAGTTTGAAATGATTAAGTTAATTGGGGTTAAGCTGAAACACAAAATACAATAATAATTACTCCCTCATTTTGAAATCATTAAGCAATCCCTGTGTCATTCCTTATTCTTTCAAAATGTATCTCCTGGCTTAATGTCACTGTCTCTGCCACTGCTTTGGTCAGTTGTAATTCTAGCTTTTTTCAATGTCTAGACTTATCCTCATTCTTATAGTCTTGTCTCTCTGTTTTTCTTATCATTCAATCTACATCAATTTAAGTAACACCAAGCTCGTGATCTAAACCTTGTCATTACAAATAATTGCAACTTTCCAAAATTTAAATTTCAACTATTCCATTCTCTACCACCATCTCCTCTCTCTCTAGACTCTCTGTCTCTGAAACTTCACTCCCACAATGCTTTGACCCTATATCACTTGTTTCTATTACCATTCACTCTCCCTCACTGATGTCCTTACTTCCCTCTTACACAACTTAAATATCATTGTTAATCATTATGTCTTCCCATGAATATACTCTTAGCAATATTTTCACCCTTGTTTTCTTGTAATGTCTTAGCAAGACTCCAAATCTGGTTAAAACTAAACTCTTATTTTAGCTTGCAACCTCACTTGACTGATAGCTAGGGGTAAAGAATAAACTCTTTGGACAATGAAACCTCCAAAATATAAAGACCTAAATAAAATAGAAATTTATTTTTTTCTTAACTAAGGATATCCAGATGAGTTGTCCAGTTTAGTAGGGACTCTGGACTCCATGCAGACAACCAGGGACCTAGGTTCCCTTTCTCCTTTCCCACTGTTATAGCATTATCCTTGCCTTCTTGATTAGAGTTGGGTAATAGGCATGACCATGACTCATTTCATATAATCTGGAGAGAATGTGTAGTCTAATAATGTTCTTTTAAACAAGTGAGGCAGGAGTTTCCCATATCACTTCTGCTCATATTCCCAGGTAAGATTTTGCCACATTTTTACATTCCCTAGGTAAAATGGAATCTGTGAAAAAGAAACCTCTAGGCAGGATGGACATTTGCATAACATAGCTTGATTACTGTGAAAGGAATTTTGGTGAAAAGTTAACAGTGCTTTTATCTGAACAAAGCTGGAGAAAAACATATAACCATGTAGACAATTATTACGTCAAATTCAAGACTACTGACTGACCTCAAGTGTTTTTTTAATTCTGTTTGGCAATTATAATATTTTTCTTAGGCTTTTACTTTCTAGACTCATTTTTTATGTACCTATAACCTTTTTTTCCCTCTTATGTCACTGAGTAAATAAAAACCATCAGAACATCAATCCGACACACTCACAGTACTACATCTACTCATCTCCCTACATTAGCTTCATATTCTCATTTCCTACTGCATATGAATTCTCTGCGATTGTAACCTAAACTCATCCATGAGTACATTAGATCTCATCTGATTTCACCTATCTAGGGCCATCTTGTTAGGAATTTTTCCTTTCTCTCTTGCATTATCAATTCCCCCTTTTTATTGGATAATTCATATCACCATAAAAATATATTTGTGGTATATATATGCTATATATTTATGGTATATGATATGGTATATTTATATATACCATCTTTAAAATAAAGGAATCCCTCTTGATTTCATATATGACAATAGTTACACTATTTATGTTCATAATTACTATAAAGTGCTTTTGAAATATTGGTCAATAAATGTCTGTCTTTCTTTTTCCCTCTTTCTCAATATACATACATATATACATCTTTGCTTGCCTCCAACATTCCACCAGAGTTACTATTCTCAGGATTACAAATGGTATTCATCTTGCTAAACCTAATGGCTGCTTTTATTTTCAGTGCTCATCTTATGTGACCTTTCAGCATCATTTAACACAATCACTCTACCTAGAAACATTACATTAGGTATGCATGGTATCACAGTTCTCTTGTTTTCCTTCTACTTCACTAGTTAGTCTTTCTCATTCTCATTCCTACTTCCTCCTTATCTCCCTGCTGCTAAAAGTTGCATGTACCCTTGGACTTAGCATTTTTTGATCCATGCTGCTGCTTGTATTAATCTCATCCAGTTTCATGGCTTTAAATATTATCTATGTGTTAAAGAACCAGACTTGTGTATCTTACAATGCACTTAACATTCTCCCTTAGAGGTCTAATAGGGATCTGAAATATAACATGTGTAAAACTAGCCTCTTCACCTTCTTCCCTAGATATTGCCCTTCATCTCAATTAATGGCAACTCTATCTTCCTAGTTGTTGAGACAGAAAACAGAGTTATCTTTGAAAACACTACATCATACCACACATTTATTCTTTCAGCAAAACAGTTGGCTTTAATTTCACAATATATACAGATTCTAAATATTCTTTCACCATTTTTTTTAACTATCATCTTCACTCTGGTCTAAGCTAGCACCCTTGCTCACTTTTACTACTACAAGTGCTTCCTAACTTTCTCCCTGATTCTGCCCCTTTCCCCAAAGTCATTCTTAACAAGGTAGGCAGAGTGATCCTGTGCAGGCTAATCATGACACTCCTCTACTCAAAATCTTTAAGTGGCTTCTCGTCTCAAATTAAAGTCTTATATGTCTATATGGTCTTTCCTCCCCTCCCCTTCCTATTTCCATCTCCTACCATGCAGTGGTTCAGTGCATGGGCTCAGAAGCCTGACTTCTTATGTTCAAAATATGGCCCCTCACTTTCCAGGTGTTATTTAACCCCTGTATTCCTCATATCCTCTTCTGTATAATGGTGGTAATAATCCCTGTATCAATGGGGTTTTTCTAGGATTGAATGAGTTAAATATAAAGTACCTAGAATATTCCTGACACATTGTCAGTGTTCAGTAAGCATTAGATTCTACTGCTTTCTTCTCTCACTCAGTCCCCACTACCCAGTGACCTCCTTATTTCTCCTTAAATATGTGGAGTGCATTCTCACCTCAAAACCCTCGAACATGTTTCCTTTTACTTTTGCTTGAGTTTCACACCCCCATATATTCTCATAACTTCTATTCTCATCTCACTCCAGTCTTTGCTCAAATTTCATCTTACTGTAACCGAAAGTGGGGTCTGGCTGCTGGCCGCTCAAAAGCCAATAAAAAAGCGAGGTTGGTGGAAAGGAAAGTTTGCTTTATTTTGGATGTTGACAACCAGGGGGAGAGTGGACGCCTGTCCAAAGGCCGACTTCCTCCCCACTGACAATCAGGGAGCAAGAGCTTTTATAGGCTGAGGGAGGGGGCTACATGCAGAAATAGCACAGTCAGCTCTGACAGTCATCTTGAAATTGGTCATGCGGTGGTCTGACCAGCGTCATCTTGATCGTTGTAAGTACAGTTAATCTTCAGTTCCAGGGTCGGTTTGTTCCCATTTCTTTGAGGCCAATTCTTGGAATAGTGGCAGCTTAGATCATGGTTACAGTCTGGTCATCATGTAGTTAACTTCTTCTACTTGATGGAGGTTTCAGTATCTACAAGACAGCTCACAGGATATGGCCCAGAATATTATCTATAGCCCTTGAGGAGGAACTAAATGTCCTTGACTATGCTTAATGACTAAACTATTACTATGTGGTCTCCTTTGTCTGTCTTCGTTTCTGTATTTTCTCACTTCTCTGATTAAACTTATGCTTTGGCTAAAGTTCTTCCACAGACAAAAGGCAGGCTGAGGACATAGGGGCCAAGGACCATAGGGTCCTGCTCCATTTCATTATTAGTGAGGCTCCTATGACCACCATATTTAAACTTCAATTTCGAACCCTACACTAGTCCTTCCCACTCTCATCTCCTACATGAACTTGTCATGGTCGTGCATATAGTCAATATTTTTTTCCTAAACCTAGTAAGAGGTGCAAATTCTAAATAAATATCTGTTGAATAAATGAATAAACAAAATATAATTTACTGCATGTTCACTGTTTCTCAGTCTTTGTACTCAGCTTACATACATTTATCATATTTTATCCTTACAGCCATCCATTAGGCAGATATTATAATCTCTGTTTTACAAATGCAAAACCAAAACCTCAGAGAAGTTGTACAATTTGCCCAGGATCACAAAGCTACAAATGGGTATGATTGGACTCAGACTGCTGTCTTTGTAACTCTGATATACATTATACATATACATTATGTACGGTCCTTTAAATAGCATAGCAAGTTGTTTTTTATGACTTTATGTTGCAAAAAAATTAAGATCTCATATACTTTACACCTGGATGTTAATATTTACCCTGGATGATATTTAAAATTTGAAACTTGTATTTTAGTTTGCATCATCTTTAAAAATGTTTAAAGATATTTTGTATATGTTGACTGAAAAAAATGCGCAACATGAGAGCTGTGAGTTTAGCTTTATTTGGGACTTGAGAGACAGCCACTCAGATATCTCTGAGGAACTGCTCCAAAAAGGTAAGGGGGGAGATCAGTATATGTGGATTTTGGAGAAGGGATGCGTGCAACCAGACCCATATCTCAGTCGAAGGTCGCTACTAATCACGAGGAGAGGATGTCTCCATTAATGATTTTGGTGCTTTTCTAGGTATGAGAATATAAAAGAAATTGAGTTCATAAAATTTCCTCCTGAAAATATCTAACTGTCCAAAGGTTTGCTCTGCCAGTTTTCCCAGAACACAGACTGCCTCATTCCTGATCACCACCCTAAACTCCTTTCAGGGTGTATTGAAAGTCACCGACTGCAGTGTCTAGTGACTTCATTATTGTAGAACCAGGTGACAAGCAAAATTTTTTAGTTGTCATATATATGTAAAAAAATTTAAATCTTATCTCAAAAGGAATTGACTGTTTTAATGAATTACTCTGATAAAGAGGCACACACCACAATCATCAGAAATGTATTACTATACTATATAATAAACATTTTTACAGTTAATGCAAATACATTTTATGTGGTGAAAAGCTATACAAAAATTTTTGAAATTCTGAGAACACACAAGTTTCTGTTCTGTGTTCCTCACAACTCACATGTCTGAAAAATTATTAGGTCCTCAACCCCCATTGCAAGTAAAACAACACAAGAACACAATAGCTTTCCATCTAATTTCTAGCTCCAAATTTACCAAGTTACTAAGTAGGAATGCTAATTAACTATTTAAAACCTAGAACCAAAATACATAAATTATTTGTTTGATTACTATCCAAATGTTACCAAGTCCAAGCTTGCTCTGCTCACCGCACGACAGGCCAAAAAGTCGGAGACAAGGTGTTGAGACAAGGAATATGACTTTATTCGGAAAGCCGACAGACCGAGAAGATGGCAGACTAGTCTCAAAATAACCATCTTATGGGGTCTGAATACCAGTTTCTTTTATAGAATCAGAGAGGGAAGTAAAGTAAAAAGGCAAAATAGAGAGGGAGAGGCGGTGAGGAAGGAAAGTAAAAAGGGTCATCAGTCTTGCAAAATATCTCCTGGAATGGTGAGCCTCAGTGAGGGGATGTGTTAATTTCTCCTTTCTTGCAGCCATTTACAGGTGGGCAGGGTTAGATTGTCTCCCTGTGAGCTGAACAAAGGCACTTTAGTTCAACATTCAGGCAGAGGGGCAGGATTCCCTGAAGCAGACCATTGTGTATGATTATAATAACAAGAGCAATGAAAAGCAAAGGTTAAAGTCAAAGAAACAGATCCAACATGGAGTCCGATTTAGCTCTTCCCTGTTACACAAAGAATGTTTCCCCAGAATTTGAAAATAAAGACTATAAGCATAAAATCAGGGATGATTGTATCAAGTGTTTCTAGAAAGAAGAGATTTAGTTTAGTTAAAAATCAGATGAATTGGTTTGAAACTGATATAAGAGTTAAAAAAGGTAAATATTTCTAGGTAGCTGACCTTTACTATTACTGAACTAAATAAATTGGTTCTCAGAAATATGACAGAAATCAAGAAGAACTGTAACTTTCTCATTAAGGAGATAATTACCCAAATAGGAATGCAATTACCCAATGATGAACAGTTGGAAAAGATAGATTCAATTTTACTAGTGAGAATTGAAAAGCTGTAAGAGAAAGTTCCAGAGGGAACAAAGGAAGCACTCACCATGGTCACAGATCTCCACTATTGTTAATGACAACTATGAACATTTTACCTTTGAAAAGATACCTGCTGAGCCGAACAATGTAAAGAGATCTGGGAGGAATTGATGCTTTCACATATTCAGGGCATTTCAGTACTAGCTGATGGGATAGATAAAGTGAGAAATAAGAAAAATTGTTGACTACTCCATCTTCAAATATATCATATTATCTCATAGAGAGGAATTTTTGCACTTTACTGACTAATCTCTTGCCGCTTTTTTTCCCAGCCATTCTTGAGATTTCTGGTATGTCAGCAATTATTTTAGATTTCTGTTTTCTTATTCAGAATACTTTTATATTTAATTAGGATTAATAAAGTAAGATTTATAAGGCTGGCTTATAATTTTGGAGAAACCCTTTTGAAAATAATGGAATTTAACCTATTTAGATATTGGTTAGATATTGGTTTAGATACTGAATTCTCCACCAAAATACAAAAAAACTTGGATGGACTATTTTGCAATGAAATATTACAATGAAGGATACCAGAATATGTCACCTCAAAATATACCTTTTTGGTATATGGATTATTTTGAGCTAAAGGCCATTTAGAACAAGCAGACCAGAAAATTCTCTAAATATAGGGCACTAGTTTTATTTAAATAAAGAACAATTTCTATTTGTAGAGGTGTCTCCCTCTCCCATACTAAGAAGAGGGAGACTCAACAACTCTTATTAATGGCAAGGCACTGACTTAAATCGGCACAATAAAATTCACTAAACAACTCTTGTTCACCACATTTTTCTTGATCACTTTCCTGTAACTTTCCTCCTCTGCCCAGAATACCAAAACTCCTTTTCCATTGTTTAGCTTAAGATGGAATATAAGTCTTAATTATTTGACCACTGCCTTGAGCCACATTTTTCTTTGTGAATACCAGTGCATATGTATGTAATTAACACTATTTTTTTTTCCTCTTGTTAATCTCTCTCCTATCAGTTTGCTTCACAGGTCCCAGCCAAGGAATCTAAGGTAGGTAGAGGGGGAAAAAGAATGTTTTTCATTCATTTTTGCCTCCTATCTGCATTTAACTCACCTGTTTCACTCCTTACTTCATCATGTCCAGGCTCAAATATCATGGAAAGACCTCTTTCCAGTCTGCTTTCTCTACAATAACAGTACCTGCCCTCTCCAAATTTGTCACTCTCTACCTTATTCAGTTTTCTCCATACCACTCATCACTATATAACATTATATTATACACTTATGTGCTCATGGTCTGTCTCCCCTTCTAGAATGCAAATTTCAGAAATTCAGGGTTAGGTTCACTGATTAGTCCCAACTACTGGGACATTGCCTAGAATGTAGTAGGTGATTAATATATAAAATCACCAAAAAGTGAATAGATGAATAGATCTCTTCTTCCCAATTAATTCTCATAAGCAGTTTGTTTTTCTATCTATTAAAAATAAATTGTACCCATTCTGCCTGCTGGCCCTAGAGTGAATCCTCTCTGGAGGAAAATAACTTCATCCAGATCCCTCTTTCAGGCACTGGGATGAGCATCCCATCCAAAATTACCAGGATTCAAGAAAGAGAGCCAAGAGAAAAAAGCATAATAGAAATATATTCACATGAGTCCCAGATCATTGCAGTTATCACACACAGATTTAAAAATAATTGTAATTAATGTGATCAAGAAAATAAATGAAAAAAATTGAAGACTTTAGTAGAGAACTAGAATCACTATTTTCAAAAAGCAAACAGAAATTTGAGAACTGAAGAAGAATAGTAAACAAAATTTGAACTCAAAAATGGGGTTTAACAGCAGATTGGACACAGCTGAAGAGAGGACTGGTGAGCTGCAGAGGGATCAGTAGAAAATATCCTGACTGAAACACAAAGAACAAAAAGGATGGAAGTGTCAGAGACATGTGACATGGTTTATCATATAAGATATTCTAGCAAACATAATAGGGGTTCAAGAAGGGAAGAAAGAGAGAATGTAGAAGAAGCAATATTGAAAGAGATAATAACCAAGAATTTTCTAAAAGGGTAAAGAAATTTGAGTCACAGAATCAAAAATTACTAAGAACCCCAAGCAGGATAAAGGCAACAAATACTACACTTTGGTACATCATCATCAAATCAAGAGAGGAAAATCATAACAGCAATTAGAGAAAAAAATGCATTACTTTCAGGAGCAACAATAAGACTAAAAGCTAACTTCTCAGCAGAAATGATGGAAGCCAAGTGATGAATGAGAGTTTTAAAAGGCTGAAAGGAGATAACAGACAGTTTAGAGTTCTATAGCTGGTGAAAATATCCTCCTAAAGTGAAGGCAAAATAAACATATTTCCAGAAAAAAAAAAGATTCATCCACATTGTTCCACGTATAAGCAATTCATTCATTTTTATTGCTGACTAGTATTCCATTGTGCGACTATACCACATTTATTTACCCAGTCTTCTGTTAACAGACATTTTTATGATTTCCAGTTTGGGGTTATTATGAATAAAAGGGCTGTAAACATTCTTGTACAAATAAATAAATAAATAAATTGTATCCATTCAGAATAAAAAGAAGAAAAAACTACAGAATATTACTAAACGTTTAAGGACAAGAAAGGATAAAGAGTGTAAAGGTAAAGGGATGAGTATGTTTTGAGGACAAGAGTATTGTGTTAAAAAAGCAATTATCCATGATTAGTGTTTTTCTTAGTGCAGGGTAAGATATCATCCAAGCCAAAGAATAAGAAGAGAGGTGAAGAGAAAAGGGAGAATAAATCTGTATTTGGGGATGCCTATTATGAAATAGCACCATGCTTGTGTGTTTTAGGCATCTTACTTTTTTAACCTGCAGGGTGGTGGTCCATAAGAACAATTTTCAAACTGAGAACACTGACTCTTAACTTGTCCAGTAATAAATTTTTAAAAGTGATGGAGACGGAATTCACACTAGACTCAGCTGACTCAAAAGGCTGAATCATTTTCATTAACTCTAATGCTATTTCATCCAACTCAAATTATCTTTAGGCAATTCTTAGACAGCATTTAGACTATGTTTGAGAGGGAGGAAGAATAAAAGACTAAACAAAAAAATCTTTAAATAAGGTGATATCATAGAAATAACTGATAAAATGAAACAGTGTACTTTTACTTTCAGAAACAAAAACATGCAACACAGTCTTTCAATTTTTCACCCTTTTTTATTCCTTATTTCACTTCTTTTGCCAGGTTATATGGTACACCAAAACTGATATCTGGAATTATAGATTTAAGAGAGCTAAAAAGGGAAGAGTTGAGACATAGATTTTCAGCTGTTTACAGTGAAATTGTAGGAAACCTGGAAGGACTAAGAATTTTCCAGTGTGACCCTCACATGCCCTTTTCTCCAACACTCCTTTCTCTTCATTTCTTCTACACATGGTTTTACCTCCAAAATCTTCCTCCTCATATCACTTGATAAAAGCCAAATTGCCAAAACTCTGGCTGCTAATTTACAAAAAAATTTCTCCTTTTTCCAGGAGCTCTCTTTGATTAAACAGTTTCTGAAGTCAGCTGGAATGTGACTGACAATTTCCTGGACCCCAGACTAAATGAAAAATTTGTACCCACTTTCTCCTAGATAGAATGCTCTTTCAGAGATGTCTCACATCTGGCATTTAAAAATAAGAGCTCATGTTAACAATGTTCTGGTTGATTTTCATCCAGAGTATGTTTTCCCATGAGAGTTTATTGATAAGACAGAGATTCCTCTTCTGTGAAACATTGCCCTCAAGTTTGTGCAGAGTGGGTTACAGGTGTAACCTCAGACATTGACTTCCTTGGGTGCTCTTCAGCATGGCCCTAGCTGATAGGGTCTGAGGGCACTCCGAGCTGTCCCAGCAGTCAGAAAGAAGGATGAGCAACATCTATTCCACTGGGATGTGCTGCACACTTCCCAGGAGGGGATCTGTCTGCCTCAGCAGCCAGGATCATTTTGTGCCTCTGTTCATCAGTGCACAAGATCCCCATGGAGTTTCTGGACAGTTCCCTGGTCCAGGTGTTAGGGAACTATTGACCAAAACCACCTGCCTTGGCCAGGCATTAACCACTTGCCTGAGTTGTCTCATAACAGGAGGTCCCAATAAAGAATGAGGTACTGCCACTGAAAAATAACCAGAAGAATTCAGGAGGGACCAAAAGGAGGTGGGAGGAGTGACATGTCCTTCCCTAATCTCCCAGAAACCCTCACACTGGAATCCATCTTGGCTGAGAGCTGTGCCTGCCACCAGGGAGGACTCTGAGACAGACCAAATATGGGCCAAGCAAGATGACTGGCCAAGACAACCTGGAAACTAACCCCATTACTATAATACCTGAGACTGTGAGCCACGTAACAGAGCAGTTCTCCAGGGTTCCCTTACCCTGCTGCTCTCTGCCTGAGTGCCCCATCCCAATAAAGTCTCTTGCTTTGTCAGTACCTGTCTCCTTGGACAATTCATTTCTGAGTGTTAGACAGAGCCCACTCTTGGGCCCTGGAGGGGTTCCCCCTTCCTGCAACACAGGTGCTTGAGGAGCATGATGTACAGGATGAAGAGCTGTCAGTCAGAGTGGGGAGACAGACAAAGCTCCAGCTAGTTCACCTGAATGGCTAAATTCACACTTACTAGATGCCTCTGCCTCTGTCTTTAGAGACACCTATCAGGGAAAGCAAAATAATAATTATTATTAGATTATTTGAATAAAAATTCAAAAGTATAAACTTTGAAATAATTTCAAAGATCTGTTTGAAAATTAAAATTGCTTTTGTAACCCATTTTTTGGTTTTCTATGTTTGATTTTTCTTTTTTTGTTGTTAACAGTGTCTTTGAAAACTCTCAAAATATCATTATTAAAAATCTTCATCAGGTATTATAAATAACTACTTCAATGATCCCTGATGTAAACACATTTTTCTCATTAAAATTTTAGGAGTATTTTATTTTAAAACTCGCAGCAAATTAAATATTAATATATTTCTCAAAACTGTATTTATTTTATTAGAAAGTGAAGTGAGCCTTTTCTGCAAACCTCTTATAAATGAAAGTTCCCAATCCAGTCTATCCCATTGTGCCAAGTACATTTTATTATTTTCTATGTGTGGCACAATGTAAACTACCTTGAGAAACCTGGACCTAAAGAATTTGTGGAGGTTCCTGGTCTCTGGGCTTTGAGCATGTGATCACACAAGGTTGTACATCTCTTGGCTGGAATGATCCTGTGAAAAACACAGCCACCCCACACTGGGATAACATAGTGAGACTCACAGAGTGCATGCATATGCTGTAAAATCACATCTTAACTTATTTTAAACAGTTAAGAGATAGTTAGCTAGGTGATAGATAGATAAACAGATGGATGGACAGATAGATGGATAATGATAGATGATAGATATATGATAGAGAGATGAAAGAAAGAGAAAGAAAGGGAGGGAGGGAAGGAGGGAGGGAGAGAGGGAAAGAAAGAAAGAAAGAAAGAAAGAAAGAAAGAAAGAAAGAAAGGAAGGAAGGAAGGAAGGAAGAGAGAAAGAGAAAGAGCAGGAAAGAAAGAGAGAGAAAGAAAGAAAGAAGAAAGAAAAATAAATATACTCTCAAAAGACATTCATATTCCACTGGTTCATTTTTCCACCTTCTAGAATTCAAGTTCAACTATTCGAGGACATGCAGCCCTCTGCACCATCACCATCCCCAAAATATAAACCCAACTAGCATGATTCACCCCTTGTGATGGAGTCAATGAGCCAGTTACTTTACTTTATTTTATAAAGTTGTAGTTTGTAGCTAATTGTATTGGGTCACCCTCTGTAGCCAAATAGACGCCACATGGTCCATGGCTCAAATATTGCTCTTCAGTTGAAAGAAATAGAGAGAAAGAAATAAAAGGAAAAAGAGGTTAAAAGAAGCTTAAAGTGTATTTCTAGTAGCACAGCCCACTCCACTGTTTACCAGTGGAGAAAAACGGAGGTCTGTATGTCAGGAATTCAATTTCTAGAAGTAATTATACTTACAGAAATTTCTCTTGGTTTGTGTCCCCTATGAAACAGAGCATGTGGTCTAGGATACAGGAGAATAAGGCAATCCAACCATAGAAACAATGACTATCAAGCAAAGTTACTAAATACCTGTGTAAACCATTAACTAAATTAATTGAGGCTGAGGTGTTAATAGCTGTTATATTCCAGAAGCAATAAAGTATACAGTGGACTATGGATGACATAATGTCTTAATTAAAATAAATAACTTTATGGAGAAATTATAGGCATCTTGACTAGTTGGTAGCAGAGAGATTTTTCAATAACTACACCTCGCCACTACAACCTTCCAATCATGTGATGTAAAAGCTACCATTTCCATCCTGTATTTCAATCATGGCTCACTCACCTTCTCTGGTGGTTTTGGAACAGCTTATGTCCTACATTGATGTGATCTTGTTGGTATCATTTCTAATTTATGTTATTGTTGTTTTGTTTTTTTATAATTTGACTTAAGGTTTACTTGCACAATGAATCAGGTAAATAATAACTATGTGAAAATTATTAATTATGCTGTGAGTGTGGCAAGTGGTAAAATGAGTAGGTAGCACACAGATGATGTAGTCTGTTTAATATTATTTCAGAGAGTGAATCAGCTTTCAAGTTCATCTCTAAGATAAGTCTATTTACTTAAATCTTAAAATGCCTTATATATGATTAAGCTGCCAATGTGATTAATCATTAAGCTTTGAATAGCCTCCAAAAAGATGATCACAGAGGAATTATCCGTCCCTATAAGCAAGTAAAATCTTTGATAATATTATCACCAATTCTATTTACAATTGATCTGAATGACAGACTAGAGTGAATGGAAGATGGAGGACCAAGGGGCGTCATTATCTTAAAGGTTGTGAATGAATGCCCACAACATTTAAAGAAATGGTGGCAATATATAAAAATTGAAATACATTCTATAGTGAAATCAGCATGATTTTTACAATATGCATCATTTTAATCTTTGATTGCCTTTGTTAGGCAAAGAAACTGAAGTTGTTAGTAGATGAAATATCAGGCCAATTCATAGACTATATTTTTAAATTCTGAAAAAAGTTAGCCTAGATGAAAAGCAAGTATAAACAAAAAAAATCTTAAAATTCAAAAAATAATTTTCCACTTTATCATGCTGCCAATACTCACTGCCAGTTGGGTGTATCCTAACCATGATTGTGAAAAGCAAGAGAAGATCTGCACAGGATCTGTTATGTGAAAATTGTTTTTCTAAAATCATTCTGGTTATCATCAAACAAAATATGAGGGAGTAACTTGGGCCACTTGTAAAAAGCTCAGTAAATATCATTAATATACACTTTGAAAATAATTAAATCAAATCTAATGTTTATCCATTTTTTGAGCAAAGCCCAACATAAAGAATTTAGCTCAATTGCATACTTTAACCTATTATGAGCACTTTCTTTTTACTTATTAAATCTCAGTGTAAATGTTAATAAGTAACTCTAGGATATGATGAAGAATCATAGAGAGAAATGAGATAAACTGATTAGAAAAAAAGAAAGAAAATACTGTTGCTCAGTAATAGTCCTTAGTTTATTTTCCTTCAAATGTCCAGTTAACCTATTGTGGCAAATCTGACAAGGAGAAGTCTCAGCTGGGGAGTTGGCAATCATCAATAGTTAAGTCCTATGGATTAGGAGCAATATATTTCATGAACAAATGCAGCCAGAAATTATACTAAACACCCTCTGGGTGGTAGGATTGCAGAATAGAGTATAAATTCATCAGCTCAAACACAAAATACATTTAGTCCAACAATAATCCGTTGGTGTAGGAAATTTTATATAGAGGAGATTTAAATGTGATGTAATTATTATCACAGTGATTAATTTTTTCTGCCTGTCAAAAGCAAAACTAACCAACTAACCAATGTTGATTTTGCTTCACCTTTATATTTTTTTTTGTCCTCGTTCTCTCACTCTCTCCTTTCTTCTCATATCCATCTTTTTTTATCCTCCTTTTCCTATTTAGAAAAAAATTAAATCCAATTTGGGGGAAAAAAGAAGTTTGTGAGATCAATAGGGAGTGCCTAGAAATATATGGCTTCAAAATTTTGACTATTAAATGCCCTTTTGTTCTGTGAATTTAGAATTAAAAAGAAAAAGAAATAACTGTTTGAATAACTAGATATAACCAGAGAAAGCACTCTACCCCCAACCCTCTCTGTTTCTTTCATATCCACACTTTAATATATTTTATCTAAAACTGACTGTAGGCTATCTATGATGAGTTGGTTAATAACAAACCTACTCACAAATTTGAAGATAATTATTTTGATCATCATTACATTAGGAAACATCATTTTAATGCATTCATTATGTAACACTACAATAGAAGATAGAGCAATCTAGTCTGTTCTCCTTATTTCACAGATAAAGACAGCAAAATCCAGAGAGGTTACATATCTTTCCCAAATACTAGCTTTCCAGTGAAATAACAACTACTAAAATGCAGGTTTCCCATCATCACCTGCCTGCACTCTCTACCATACAACACTATAAGGAAAGCGTGCTAAGTTCTTTCTCATATATTAGTCTGTCATAAAAGCAGTTTTTACATTCATTTAAAATATCAAATAACATATTTTAATATTTAACACTCCATGGTAACTTCAGAAACAATTCAAATTACACCTCTTTATCTACACCAAAAATGTACTAATCTCTTCCTTTTTCTCTCTCCTATTTTGATTAATTACAGAGTGATTATCCCAATTTTCTGAGCAAGAAATCTAGGAATCATTTGGAAACAGGGATTTTTTTTTTTTTTTGTGATACAAGGGCCTCTCACTGTTGTGGCCTCTCCTGTTGTGGAGCACAGGCTCCGGACGCGCAGGCTCAGTGGCCATGGCTCACTGGCCCAGCCACTCCGTGGCATGTGGGATCTTCCTGGACCGGGGCATGAACTCGTGTTCCCTGCATCGGCAGGCAGACTCTCAACCACTGCACCACCAGGGAAGCCCCAGAGATTTTTTTTTTTTAAATTGAGGTCTATATATGAGTCTGGTAGTCTTTTTGACAACTTGGGTAGGCTAAATCCCCAGTTATCTATTTATTCATTTATTTATTTATATTTAATTTTTTCTTGGATAATTGATCCTATTCTTTTTTAACATCTTTATTGGAGTATAATTGCTTTACAATGTTGTGTTAGTTTCTGCTATATAACAAAGTGAATCAGCTATACGTATACATATATCCCCATATCCCCTCCCTCTTGCGTCTCCCTCTCACACTCCCTATCTCACCCCTCTAGGTGGTCACAAAGCACCGAGCTGATCTCCCTGTGCTATGCAGCTGCTTCCCACTGGCTATTTATTTTACATTTGGAAGTGTATATATGTCCATGCTCTCTCTCACTTTGCCCCAGCTTCCCCTTCCCCCTCCCCATGTCCTCAAGTCCATTTTCTACATCTGTGTCTTTATTCCTGTCCTTCCCCTAGGCTCTTCACACCATTTTTTGTTTTTATTTTAGATTCCATATATATGTGTTAGCATAGGGTATTTGTTTTTCTCTTCCTGACTTTCTTCACTCTATATGACAGACTCTAGGTCCATCCACCTCACTACAAATAACTCAATTTCATTTCCTTTTATGGCTGAGTAATATTCCATTGTATATATGTGTCACATCTTCTTTATCCCTTCAACTGTTGATGGACACTTAGGTTGCTTCCATGTCCTGGCTATTGTAAATAGAGCTGCAATGAACATTGTGGTACATGACTCTTTTTTGAATTATGGTTTTCTCAGGGTATATGCCCAGTAATGGGATTGCTGGGTTGTATGGTAGTTCTATTTTTAGTTTTTTAAGGAACCTCCATACTGTTCTCCATAGTGGCTGTATCAGTTTACATTCCCACCAACAGTGCAAGAGGGTTCCCTTTTCTCCACACCCTTTCCAGCACTTATTGTTTATAGATTTTTTGATGATGGCCATTCTGACCTGTGTGAGGTGATACATCATTGTAGTTTTGATTTGCATTTCTCTAATGATTAGTGATGTTGAGCATCCTTTCATCTGTTTGTTCGCAATCTGTATATCTTCTTTGGAGAAATGTCCTTTTCGGTCTTCTGCCCATTTTTGGATTGGGTTGTTTGGTTTTTTGATATTGAGCTGCATGAGCTGCTTGTAAATTTTGGAGATTGCAACAAAAAGAATAAAATACCTAAGAATAAACCTACCTAAGGAGACAAAAAACCTATATGCAGAAAACTATAAGACACTGATGAAAGAAATTAAAAATGATACAAAGATATGGAGAGATATACCATGTTCTTGGATTGGAAGAATCAACATTGTGAAAATGAATATACTACCCAAGAAAAAAAGAGAGAAGACTCAAGTCAAGAGAATTAGAAATGAAAAAGGAGAAGTAACAACTGATACTGCAGAAATAAGCCCAGAGATAAACCCACACACATATGGTCACCTGATTTTTGATAAAAGAGGCAAGAATATACAATGGAGAAAAGACAGCCTCTTCAATAAGTGGTGCTGGGAAAACTGGACTACATGTAAACAAACAAAACTACATGTAAAATAATGAAATTAGAACACTCCTTAACACCATACACAAAAATAAACTCAAAATGGATTAAAGACCTAAATGTAAGTCCAGACACTAAAACTCTTAGAGGAAAACGGAGGCAGAGCCCTCTATGACATAAATCACAGTAAGATCTTTTTTGACCCACCTCCTAGAGAAATGGAAATAAAAACAAAAGTAAACACATGGGACCTAATGAAACTTAAAAGCTTTTGCCCAGCAAAGGAAAACATAAACAAGATGAAAAGACAACCCTCAGAATGGGAGAAAATATTTGCAAATGAAGCAACTGATGAAGGATTAATCTCCAAAATTTACAAGCAGTCCATGCTTGTAAATATCAATAAAAATCAATCAATAAAAATCAATAAAAATAAAAACAATATCAATAAAAATCAAACAATCCCCAGTTATTTAATCCAACATTAATCTAGTGTTGCTATAAAGGTATTTTGTAGCTGTGGTTAAAATCAATAATCAGATAACTTCAAGGAAGGGAGATTATCCTATGTAATCTGCAGCTTCAGCCGTGCTTGTGTTAGCTAATTCCTTGCAATAGACAAAGATGTAGATGTAGATATAGATATAGATAATATAGAGAGATGATGGACGTAGAGAAAGAAATAGGGATAAACTATTATTGATTTTGCTCCTCTGGTTGAATCCTGATTGATACATTCAATTTGAGTTTCAGATTACCTGAGAAAGCTACCTGTAATTCTATGTAAAATTTGTGTGTGTTAAAATATGTATTTAATGAAGAAGGGAGGGTTTTAGAATCACTTGTGTAAATTCTTCTTTTTCATTTAACCCCCACATCTAATTAGACAAACAGGTACTTTCATGTCCAACTTCTTAAAATCACAGTAACCCATCCCCTTCACTTATTTTCTGTTACTACTGCCTTATTTCATGTCTCTTAGAATTTTCTCTTGAACAATTGTAATAGTCTTGTTAATGGGTTATTTGGCTCTAGTTTCTTCTCTCTTACACACTAATCTCCACATTGCTGCTAGAGTGGTCTTTCTAAAACACAATCTCAATCTGTCAAGTGTTTCCAATCACCCAAACTCCTTAAAGGTAAGGACAAGTCTATCTAAAACTTTATAGTTCCAATGTTCTAATTTCAGTTATTATAAAGTTCCCATATGGTCTGGGGATCCTGCTCCTCTAAGCTCATTTATAATCCCTGAACTTGATATACATTTTTAAATACTTGTTTCCTCTGCCAGAAAGTCCACTTTTCTTATACCGCTTGTCTGAAAAGTTTCCTTTCCTTTGACACTCAGGAATGTAGGAACTCTTTAGGAAGTCCCTGTCCTCTCCAAGCACAATTAAAAACTCCTCTTTCTCTGAGTCCAGATATACACAATTGTACTATAACTGTTTGTCTCTATCTCTTTATTATCTATCTATCTATCTATCTATCTATCTATCTATCGACCGATCTATCTATGTAATTTTATGCTCTGTTTGAAATATGAGCATATAAAGGGCAGGAACTATCTTTTATTCCTCATCATATTTCTAGATACCACTAGTTTAGCTTGTAGAATATAGTGCTATCATTTTATTTTGAATAAAAATTATAGAAATAACTACATTCTATCAATATTTACATGAAATATTTTGGGGTGTTTTGTACATAAAATAACTTCTGAAACCGTGATACTCCAATATTTGCTATAATTCACTGAGGCTATTTCATGAATGGTGCTTTATTTTTGGTGCTTTTGGTTAAGTTGTTGGTTCACTGGCATTTAAAGTTTGTATGCATAAGTCATATACAACTTATTAATTAGCCCCTTCTTTTTTCCCAGATTTGGCTCATACCTTGAAAGGGTACCTATAATCCTACAGAAAATAAAGAAATATACCAGGCAAATAAGCAAAAGATAACTGGAAATATCTATCCTAAATTTCTGAATTTTGTGCCCTACAATTAAACCTGCCTTACTATTTATCATTGTTGTTCTGTAACTTCTCTCCCTTACCTTGAATCACTGGCAATATCACTTAATCGTTATTTGTAGTTTATAATCTATAATCTGAAGCTCTGAAGAGAGAGAAATCATTAATCTTACCCTGGCATGTTGCCTGGCACATCGTAGTTATGAAGTATTTGTTGGACATTGAATTAATATATTTTACTCTCACCATTTTTCTTATATCTTTTCATAAATCTCTATGACTTTATAGTATATTTGCTTTTAATTTTAATGTCATAATGTAATTGACTTAGAAATGTTTAATATTCTTCTACTACATAATTTCTAAAGTTTCTCTTAAAAATAATGTTTCTTGATTTAAAGTTTCACTTTAAAGAGTTTGATGCAATTCATTAGGCAACAATCCAATTAGGCTGGTATATCCGACCATGGCTGTTTTTCATTCAGTTTTTTACTCTTCAAGGTGACTGTCTGCTTTTTATCATTTTATAAAGCCCTTTTCTATGGGATAAAGTAAAAACAAACTTTTGATAAATATGTTATTATAAATTTGGCACCAGGATCTCACATAGTTTATTTTGGTTTAAATTTCCATTCTTGAAAAAATCAGAAAAATGTATCTTTTTGATATATAAACACCAATTATATCTATACATAAATGGGTATTACTTGATTTATTTCCTCATCAGGCAGAAAATAATTCATTTCTACCCTATATTTGATGGTACACTGTATTTTTCCTTCACAAAATTTCTGACTGCTGGATAATTTCAACCTGGTCTTCTGATTGTTTGGTTGTTTTTCATTGTAAGTTTTATGAGCTACATACCAACTTATTTCAAAATGACCTTCAGCCAGGATGAAAATCAATGAAAGCCCCTTTCTTAAAGTTTAAGGAGTTGCTTGTCCCTTTGATGCCATCATGAGTCCCTTTTGCTGTGTGTGTTGAGATATAACTGAAAGATTCATATTTGAAAACATTTTAACTTATTTTGAAATGACAATTTCTAATTTCAACTCAATTATTACATTTTATAGCATAAAAATCTCTGTAGAAATCTGAAAAGGAACATATTCCCTGTCAATAAGAAGCAAAATCACATTTTGTCTATAAATCATACTTGACTTGGGCATAATTCCTGGCTTCAACATATAGTAAGCAATCTTGAAAAACTTATGTGTCATCATTTTGAATGTCAGATTCCTCAGATCTAAAATGGGGATAATAATGATAACCACCTCTAAGTTTCCTGTGGGGTTTCTATTAAACAATGAAGTCAAAGAGAGGCACATAGTAATTGACTAATAAATAATTGTTATTAAATTATATTAAATTATTATTCTGTAAGCAATAATCCCCCCATGCTTTTAAGGCAATTTAAAAAAATTGAATTCACTTATTCATTTACCTTATTTAGCATATTTTTTAAACGTGTGTCAGGCACTTGCCCACTCTGATGATATAGCACTAGGGACAAACCCTTGCCCTTTTAACACTTATTGTCTACTAGAAGACAAAAGAAAACATGTATCAATGCAATTCATTAAGAGTAAATGTCAAAGCAATTTGGTTAATAATAGAATTGCTATAATCTACAGTGTGCATTATATTCCCAGGCATTATTTCTAGCACTTTACTATATTAATTCATTTAATCCTCACAAGACTATCACATTTATCCTCTTGTCTTCACATTTTAAGGTGAGAAACATGATTCAATGAAAGGTAACTTGTCCATTACAACAAAGTCAGTGTATGGTAAAATTTGGAGAACACTGATGTTCTGTTCTGAAGCCTTATTCTTAATTACTAAATAATTTTATCTCATTACAAAAAAACCAAAAAGAACTGAAAAAAGTGTTCAGTATGTCAAAGCTATTTCCATGTACCATAGGTGAACTCATTGAGAACCTTACTCTATTAATCCAGTGATAGCAGTGTCATACAGTAGATGACCTAGGCCCATATATTCCCATCCATATTAAAAATGTTGAAATTATTAAAAACTAAACCAAGAAGTTTTTACTCTTTAACTATTTTCAGTGAATTTTACAGCAAAAACACTAAAATCCTATTTAAAACTGATTAATTGCTCAATTTCATAAACAAAGATTGTGACTATTACAATTAAAAAAATATCAACATGGCAAGTAACCATCCTAGTGGGAGTGCAGATGAAGCAAGTTTGGAAAAGTTGTTTCTTTCTCTTCAATATGCTTCTTTCCAATTGATTATTCTTTAAAAAATTTAACATATCAGCCCTGTTTCATTTTAGGTTCTCAAATTACAGAAATTAAATTTCTATCATGAGATTCTCTTACAGAATCTCTCTGCAATAAAAGTTTGCTATAATAGAAATGTACTTATACTTTCTTGACTCCTACAATACAGGGTACCATTATCAGTGTTAGACTAATTCAAAAGGTGAACAAACATAGAGAGTGGATGATTTTTCCCCCTCCCTAAATTGTTACTTTGGAAAGGATAGAGAAACAATTCCTTTTCTCCATAACTCCTATCCAAGGCCCATGATGTTACTGTAAACGGACAGAGAATGGAACAGTCATTGGGTATGTTTCCTTAGGAGGTTGAATAGCTAAAACAAAAACTGTCTGATCCTTTCTATGTCCTTTGCAGCTTCTTCCACCTCCACCACATATTTGTAAAGAGGTAAAAAGTTAGATGTATCAGGCAATCATAGATTGAGAAGATTAAATAGAAAGCATAGTCTTCCTGGACGGGTCAGGGAGCCACTATATAGTTACTAACAAATCCTCACATCATGGGATATTAAAAACTACCTCATATTTAATTAATTAGATTTTTTCCATTAATTTGCTATTGTTCCTAGTATGTACACTTCCTTAGATATAAAATTGAGGAGACAGGAGTCATGAGAAAATGGATTATCATAACTCTATTCTCTAACACCTCATAACATTTAGAGATTATATTTAATAGCACACAATTTTTTTTTTCTGAAAATAGGTAGAGTGAGAAATCAAGAGAAAGGAAAGAAGATTAACAAACAGAAAGGTGAGGGCACCAATATTTATGATTACATATCAAACTCTTTGTACATTTTGCTTTATTAATTCTTACAATCACCACATGAAACTCATTTCTAATCATCAGAACTCAGATCATTTAAACAGGCAGCTAATAAGCAGCAAAAGTAGTATTTGAACTTAGATCTGTCTTATTACAAACTTATGCTCTTTTCAATACTCATTTCTTCAACAAGAAAGTCAGATAACTCTAGTTTCATTCCCAAACCCAAAATTTAACATGGGGGGCTCTCTCCAATATACTTTTATTATAAAACTTTATTTGGCATCCAAAAAAATGATGTGATTCCACAGTTAATTCTGACAATTTATGATGCAGAGACTAGGGACAGTTCAGTTCTTTCCTGCTTCCAGGAACTGTCAAAGGAGAAATCCTGAAAATAATGGTTTATAGGCAAAGAGGCTTCCATATACAAAGAGAACAAGAATCTTTAGTTCAGTCTCTAAAGGTGTAGAATTCCAGTCATATCTTTAATTCTATGCCTTGAAACTGTGTTTGCAATAGGAAAGCCAAGTCTGTTATCCTGGATTTGAGAAAGGAGTCTCAAATTCATACTGGCACTAAATACCTAAGAGCCCCCTAGACAAAATATTTTGAATCACAGAGATTTATCATGGGAAATAGACAAAGAATCAAATCAAATCATCCTCATTTACAATGTGGACATTTTAATTAATTAATTTATTTTATTTTTTTAACATCTTTATTAGAGTATAACTGCTTTACAATGGTGTGTTAGTGTCTGCTGTATAATAAAGTGAATCAACTATACATATACATATATCCCCATATCATCCCCATATCCCCATATCCCCATATATCCCCATATATCCCCATATATCCCCATATCATCCCCATATCCCCATCCATATCCCCATATCCCCATTTCAGACTTGTCTTTAATCTGTCTCAAACACATTTTATTTAATTAATTAATTAATTAATTTATTTATTTAAAAGGCTTCCTAGGCTAGGTAACTTACCAATGATAACTTTGATAGAGTTTATGTTATAAAAAGTAATTAGTACAGCTTTATTTATTCTTTTTTTTTTAACATCTGTATTGGAGTATAATTGCTTTACAAAGGTGTATCAGCTATACATATACATATATCCCCATATTCCCTCCCTCTTGTGTCTCCCTGCCTCCCACTCTCCCTATCCCACCCCTCTAGGTGGTCACAAAGCACCAAGCTGATCTCCCTGTGCTATGCAGCTGCTTCCCACTAGCTATGAATTTTACATTTGGTAGTGTATATATGTCAATGCTACTCTCTCACTTTGTCCCAGTTTACCCTTCCCCTTCCCCGTGTCCTCAAGTCTATTCTCTACGTCTGCATATTTATTCCTGTCTTGCCCTTAGGTTCTTAAGAACCATTTTTTTTTAGACTCCATATATATGTGTTAACATACGGTATCTGTTTTTCTCTTTCTATTTACTTCACTCTTCAAACATATTTTATTTTTGATTATTCAAGACATTGAAAGAACGCCTTGGCCTTAGATTACCAATCACAAATAAACAAACAAATAGGTATGCATACATAGCAGGTATCAGTTACATTTAATTAAATCCTAATTTTTAATTTGTTAGGCAATTTAACAAATTAAAATGAAAGTATGTTATGGGTGACTATAATTTTACATAAAACACTTGAAATTATTGTCTTAATAGTATTGATCTTCTACCTTCTTTGTTATTTCCTTTCTAGAGTCAAATGAGACACACAGTGTCCCAGCAGAGCTCTAGAATATAAATTGAACATATCACAAATTGTAGCATAGTAACCCTCTTTTTAAACCTGAGACTTGTTTTCATGTATAAGACCCTCCCCTGTGCAACTGTCACACCTCAGTCCTTTTATATTTGTGTTGCTCAGTTTCAAATAAGGAATCAGTTTGTGTTGTGTTATCTTTATATTCTCAGCACCTAACACAGTATCTTGCATATAGTAGGTGTTCAACAAAATTACTAACAAATGATATATAGGGACAATTATGCTAGCAATATAATTATAGCAGAAAGACTACACAGTAATACTATAAGATTTTGATTTATAAACACTACATATTCTAATATTGGTCTGTAAAAAGGATTAGTGTTAATGAAATTTTAAAAATATTTTTTTCTGAAATCTGTAAGATTCTTAGAAACAACAATTAAAATGATAACTAAAGCAAGACCTTTCACAAAATGTTTATATTTGACAAAGGATAAAGATACATTTTGGTGAACAGTGGAAAATTTCAGCACTTTCTAAAAGCAAACAATGTTGTTTGGAAGAAAAGGAAAGCATTGATTTTAGTTAATGAGTGTTTTTCAGCTTTTTGCAATACGGAATTCTTAATACTGGAGATGTTTTCTTTATAGCAACAAAGGGATTAAATGTTGTCTTAAAAACACCATCTTCAGGCATCTTTCTGTTGCCAGCACTCAGTAATGCAGTCTAGTGTCTGTTGCTGCCAATGTTTGTTCCATTTTTCAAATTAGAATCCATGCCTTGGAGTGGTGTAGTCAAAATATGATTGACATTGAGTGGCCATACAGGCAAGGTAGCAGAGGTGATGTGACTAATACCAGTTTAGTAGATCAATACCAGTGAGTGTGGATTTTCAGATTCCCCTCCTTAACCAATTTTGGTGGAAGTGCTAAAAAGCACTGAAACAGACAAAGCATGATCTAAAGTAAAAGCAAAAAAAACACTGCTTGCTCTGTTATTTTTCTCTTGAATCACACAGAATAGGCTAAATACCTAGGATTTGGACGCAGTCCTCTCAGTTTGGGTTGCTTCAGATCATTTGCTCTTCCATCTATGTAAATAAAGACTGGATGAGTGGAGCTTTGCTTTCTCAATCAGTCTTCTGACTAGGCAATGAATGAACAGCCACTCTTTTTGGACGGTCTGACAGCCTCCTGGTACTTCTTTAAGGTTTGGTCATCTGTTAGAAACTTAGGGAAATATGTATTGTCCAGATAATTCCTTTATTTTCTAATTCTATTGACAGAAATTTCGTTTATGTGTTTATTGTGCACATGTATATATACATAGTTGTTTATTCATTGTTTTCTGAAGATGTTCTAATATTAGACTATGTTTTCTATGTGTATCCTCTAGATTCTGATCAAAAAAACAGTGAAATATACTAATTACTAGTTAGTATGGACTCATTTCTTAAAATTAGAACTCCAGAGTTATAACGGATTAAGTACAACTGAAAGACTTTTCTCACATAGGCAATCCAAGTTAATTCTAGATTGGCCAATGTGTGGTGCTCATCCACTTTATTATTTAAAGACACAGGTGGGCCTGCTTCTTCAACACATGCCTTCTAATCCAACACACACTTTGATGACCAGCCATTAAAAAGGAAAAAAGAGAAAGAGCCAACAGGACCATTCACAGAGGAGGAGGTGAAGCAGGAGGTAGGTGAGGGGAGTGGTGGGCAATTTCGAGCCAGTCCTGGAAGCGCACATATTACACTGCTCATATTTTACTAACTATACTGTAGCCAAAGCTTAAACAAAGAGAAATTGAAAAATGTGGACTACTTCTGTGCGCAGGAAGAAAAGAAAGCAGGTTGTGGTGCGCAGGTAGCTATCGCTGGCACAAGTGATATGCACAAGAAGACAGGGAGAATGCTATGGAATGCTGAGAGTTTTCTATAGTCTACTTTTAGTTTTGATTTAGATGATTTTATCTATATCTCATAAACTATTGTTTCTTGTTTTATTAACACTTATTGTTATTATTTTTCCCAGATAAAATCTCCCAGAGAAGTTTTTGTTGTTTCTCTTTACCTACAAAAAAGTATTTCCTGTAAGTAAAAATTTTATGCACATAACAGAAAAGAAAGATTTTATATTTAAATATGTCCTAAATGTTTGATTAATAATGATGCAAAGTACTCTCAGTGGTATATTTGTCAACCAGAATCCACTTTATCATACTTTTTTAAAATCAATGAATGAACTAAATAGATATTCCTATTGTACCAGTGGCTTCATAAATCTATGTCATTGACATAGCCATTTACAGAGGGTGGCCAATTGAAAACACATTTTCTGAGTTTCTTTCATGTTGCTCTCCCTACATTTCTAGCTTAGAGTTCTGGAAGCTAATTTATTCCACACATAATTACAATTTTATGAGAACTTCACCAGTGAAAGTTATTACACATTCGGAAGAGTACTTCAGAGCCTATTTACAAACCACGCAGGAAGTATGTAGATTTCATGCATGGAAAAGCATAAATAAAATTCATTTTTAATCATGTAATTGTACTGTTGTTTTGTTTCCATGTAATTGGTGAGGAATTACATTTCTATTCATACCCTGGGTCCTCTTTTGGAATAAAGTAAATGCAGTGTGAAAATGCCAGCAGCATAGTTTTAAATTATTGTTTTTAAGTGCTATACTTTTTGGTGTTTGATCAAGTGTAAGAAATATCTGGTAGAATAACATTAATGCATAACCTGAGTTTATAAGTAGAGGATTAATTAAACAATCAAAATACTGAAATATTTCTTTCACATAAGGTTGCTGCAATAGGAAATGATAAAAAAAATGAAGTTATCCAATACTTATTGTTTTCTTTAACTTTTTAGGTGATAGTGTCTGTGTTGATGTGTGTGGGAAAAGGTGAGGGAAAGCGTGAGAGTATGTCTGTATGACTGTTCTGTGATGAAGGTGCCACAGTATTCACCTAGCCTATAACTCTTATTTTAGACCTCAGTAAAGGAACTGCCTTTCTCACAGCCACAGATTCCTCAATCCTAAAGAGAGGAGAAACATAACATATAGGTCACAGTAAATTTAAAGGAAAGAACATAAGTGAAGCCAAGCCCACTGCCTGGCATATTATATAAGCTTTTCATAACTATTGTTCCTCCTTTTCCCACTTTCACAGGCATGTATGTAGAGGCAGAGCCACAGCCAGGATCCGATCTTGAATTTTCTAACTCCATAGCTGGGATGTTTCTGTAACCAGCAGCTGTTATTTTAAAATATTCAAAATAGGTTAGTAAACTTTAATGTAAGTGTTTTCATGGTGTGACTCTACTTAAAATGTTCCTCCACCACCACTATAAAATAAAGATAAGAAAAAACAAACAAACAAACAAAAGACAAAACAACAACAACAAATAAGACAAAGAGAAAATAAATAGTAGTAAAAAGTGTTGTATCCAAAGTGAGAAGAATCATATCATATATGGAATAAAGGTATTTTTCTCCTTTCATGCTTCTTAAAAACCATCTCTACTGATAAGTCAGACAGAGAAAGACAACTTATGATCTCTTTTATAAGTGAAATCTAAAGAACAAACAAATAAAAAAGATCATAGATACAGAAAAACCTGGTGGTTGTTAGCAGCAGGGTTGGGGGGTGGGAGGTAGGGGGGAGAAATAAGTAAAAAAAAAAAACCTTAAAAAAAAGATCTCAACATCCACAGGGCTTGGTATTTTCAAGGAAAGTGTCTCATTTCCACTAACAAGGAAACCTCCTAACTCACAAATATACACAGTGGGTGATGTATGTTAATAGCACTCTTAACAACCAATAATGTGGTGCAGTTAATGTATCTCAGCATGAATTAACTTTACCACAAGCCATTGTTTCCTTTTTATACAGCACAGAATCCTGTGGAAAAATCTCTTAGAATCTCACAAGGGGAATTCAATTAACATTACTCACTACTGTAGAGCAACATAAAAACGGAGGCTATTTTAACCTTTCTCAAGTTTCCTGTTGATCAATTCAATGCTTTCCATTAGTTTAACTCGAATTATTATAAACTCACCTTCATTGTCCAGAAAATACCTTTTCACTTATGGGACAGAGTACATCTGCCAATAGGAAGCCAGAATAGTCTAAACAGACTAAAAGGGTTTCTGAATATAGTGTGTAGGTTTGTCCTTGGTGTAACAACATGTAACATCATGTAACATGGCGTGTTTTAAAACCAGGAGCTTCTACTACAGAATTGAATCTTTTACCCACACTACTATCCTTTTGTCATGTAGCTCCTCTAATTGGAGTATCCTTCACCTTGCAAAATCCTAGATGTTTGTCATTAAAAAGTATTAAGAATTTTAATTACCAGAAAATTATAACATAGATTTACTTGAACACACAAATTATCTATCTTCTCTGAAATAAGGTTACAGGAAACAAAATACTTTATAGGTGCTAAAAGGCTAAAGCATCTTTGTTTTCTTCCCTTTTCCTCAGGGCTTATATTCTATCACATGGTTTGTGCTGCTAATTTTATTCCTCAAATGGTGTCATTTTTTCCCACCCCCATGGTTACCACTCAACTCCAAAGGACAGACCTCCAACTGGTCTCCCACAATCACTCTAGTACCCTCCAGTTCCTCCTTTGCACTGTACTAAGAGTTGTCTTCAAAATTCAAATCTCCTCATGACATTTGCTGTGATAACATATTTCTATGGATTTCCCAAGCTCTTAGGATTAAAGATCAACATCCTTGCAGACAACTTTGCTTAGCTCAGCCCTTCCTCAACTTCTTGAGTGTCATACACCTCACTCTACCCTTCGATCTCTGGGCTCCAATCACATTGACCTTTCAGTTTTTTGACTATGCCAAGCTTTCCCACATGTAATTGATTTGTTTGGTTGTTTTATTAACATAACACAGAAAGTAAATACTATGAGAAGAAAGTCTTTGTCTTTACTTGCTGTCACATTGTGGATGCTATTAATAAATACCAACTTAATGAATGAAGAGAACAGAGAAGACATTTTATCATTGATACTTTCCATGTGTACAGAAGAAAATTCAGTTCGTCAACCACATTCATATCTTCCATCACTGATTTCCTACATTTGAATTAGTTGTGCAATGTTAATTCAACAAATTATGAACAAGAGAAAAATAGTAGTACATGCCCACAAAGTGCCTACAATGTATTTAGAACTGCAGCAATGAAATGAACTAAATAAGATGGGAAAAGAGCTCCAATTCATTCATGTCATATTGCTAGTTATTTTGTGTTATTAAATATTTTTCACCTCAGAATGACAATGTCAGGTAAACATATAGCTTTTCAATATGAAGATGTTTTAGCTCTTGGTATTTAAAGGAAAGAAAAGCACTTTCTTTAAGACAAAAACATCTTTTTTCATTGGTAGCATCATAGCATATATATTACTCAGGAGTTATTCATCAGTCAAATTGAATCAGTTTCAGCTCTTAATAAAGAAAATATTTTAAAAAATATTAAAAAATATATATATATATGCTTCTATCAAGTAATGTCCTGACTAGCCCTCCTTACTACACATCTAGATATTGTATCTTCCAAGTATACAATTGTTTTACAATTACATGGTAATTACTGATTACCTTTATTTTACATATGAGAAAACTGAGGCATAGAGTTAAATGACTTGCTTAAGGTCATTGCTTAAGGAAATAGCACTGGGCTTCCATAGTGCCACGTTCTAAGCAAGGAGGCTTTTCACAGGAATAGTTTGAATTTGGGAACTGGCCAAGATACCGAGGTTCTAGACTACACATACCTATCTTTTTAATACTAGTTCCAAGCAAGTAATTTTAAAAGGCACATTTTAACTCCATAAACATAAAAACATATATAGCAGAAAAATAATCACCAAAGAGTCCTTAAATTTGCAGCGACCCAAATTATATAGTCACAACATGGTAAGAATGAAATCATTTTAATTCAAATTGTGATTTATCAATGCTGATATGGCAAAGAAGGGAGTGATAATACATGTAAATCACACTTCAGTAGGAAGCAAGTGATGCAGTAAATAAATATGTCTAAAACTGATGAATCAAGAAATGGAAGTATAAATATATTATTTGAAAATAACTAATAAAAGGAAAAGTAACAACCAAAAGAAATGAATATTGTTGCCCAGAGAGGGAGACTAGGTTGAGCTGGAAGATATTAGGTAGGAAATATTTCAAACATTTATATATTTTTCTTTGGAAAAAGTAGAACTGAACTTGCAAAGAAAAGAAGATTGCAATAACAAGGAAATCAGTGTTTTCAATGGAATTTTTCTGCTCTACCTGTGACACATACATGGACTGCATATCATGACTCTCAGGTCATTTGTGATAACTATGAGCAAAGATGGAAAATCATTAATCACCAAAAAAGAGATACCATTTCTTTTTCAGATAAAAGTTTCTAGATACTTATCAGTACTAATAAATCTAGTATGAGCCTAGAAAATAAATAAAATTTACTTTTGTTGGCTTTTACCTCTAATATAACATATATTTGTGTGTGTGTGTATCTATCTATCTATATCTCTCTCTATATATATATCTCGTCCCTAATGAAGATACTTGATAGGAAGAACTTTACATTCTTCCCTGATTCTGTGATGCTTGGAAAAGAGTAAACATTCAATATATACTTTTAAAAATTACTATTAATAATTAAAGAATTTTAAAACATATCTGACTGTTTGGTAAAAGAGTTAAAACTTTTTTTCACAAATTTCAGAGCTTAGGTTACATAGCTCAGATAGGGTGTCTCCTTCCACTTAGTGGAAAAGAAGCCAGTACTTACTGAGGTGTGACAGCAGACTGTGTGTTTCTTGGGCATCAGATGGTTTATCGATCAGAGTCATAGTATTATGAAGGTGGTACAATTATTTTTCTTTGTACACATGAATAAAATGACATTTTTTTTCTGAAGTTATACAGCTAGGAATTGAGATTTGAAACCAAGTCACTCTGACTCCAAAATGCAGGTATTTTTTCTAATATAGTTTACAAACTCATAAGGAAGGAAATCACTAAAATTAGGACTCAGAGGAAGAATCAATCTGTAGTAAGACAATATTCAATTCTATGGAAGGCTCTGTATTTTTTCCTTCACTTCTACAAATGAGAGACTTGTACTGTGTTGGAAGATCTAAAAGTATTTAAGCTTTTGGAAAATAATAGGAGCCAAAGCAATAATGGTAACATCACTTGCAAGATTTCATATGACAAAATATAACACGATATTAAAGTTTTTAAAAGTACAATAGCAACTTATTTTTAAATATCTTACCCTTGTACTGAAAGGGCTTTTGCTAGAATATATTAAAAGTTGAATAATCACTGCAATAATTGGGAGAGTTAATTATGAAATTCTTTGCAGTGAAACAACAATTTTCAATTACATTTCAGACCATCCTTTTCAGTGAGTGTCTTGCTTGTTTGTTATATTTCTCCTCATGGGCTACTTTGGGAGAATAATTCTTTAAAGATATATTGTAGATTTATTCAGAAGTGCTTCATAATTTTTGCACAACTATTTATGTCAAAAGGCACACTCTGGAAGATGAAAGTTTGTAGCAAGCATGTAGGACTAGGAAACATTTTCTTCTGGTACAAGGTTTTGTTGCTCTGTAACAATAAATGGCCTTTCTGCACTCAGTGGGATCTGGCTCCAGAAATTAACGCTAGCACTCAAACTGGAAATCTCACTGGAAATCTCACTGGACTGAGCACTAGAAAAAAATTGTGAATGATCATAGCAACGAGGAAAAAATATTCAAAGTCTAAAACCCGGAACTAACTTAAGCTATTAGAAAGTCATTGCAAACTCTATTGAGCCTAGTGTTTATTTTTAAATCAAGAATTAAATGTGTAGTATATCGGGCAAGTGGAAGTGTTTATTTTAGCACTATATAGTGGAAGAATAGTAAGCTGGGGCCTCTGATTAACTAGCAAAGAATTAAAACAATAAGTAATGAGAGATGATAAAAGTAATGATTTATGTCAATGAAGCAATAAAATTACTTGTTCATTGAAAGTTTTAAACCTGTGAAAAGCAGTAAAAGCCATTCTAATTAAAAGCCCATATCTAAGTCTTAAGAACAACAATCTCTTTATCAATTTTGTAAAATATATATTCAGGTCCATAAAACTTAGATGAATTCAGTAGAGCCAGAAGTGTTTTGGAACTCAGAATATCTTATTTTTGTTTTTTTGATTCTAAGAAGTTAATACAATATATACACCTTACAGGACATCATTCACAAGGTTTGACTCAGCATTTCAAGATTACATATATTAACATTTTAGAAGCTAAAAATATGAGTATTCTCAAAAGTATAATTCTGATGTTTAGCCAAAAATGTGCCTTGTATTTGAGAAAACGTACCCAGAGGAATGTGTAAGGTTACAAAAAGTACTGCATGATAAACTGGGAAACAAAAAAACACACATAAAGAAATAAAAACGTGAGAAACGATGCAGATGGAAATGATCAAGGGGTATTCATAGATTTAGAGAATGTTAGTGCTTGGGGAGACTTCCGAGACTGTAGAGCAAGAACCTCATTTTTCAGCGGGGGAAACAAGCTCAGAGTTAGTACAAGACTCAGATGATATAGTCCTAAGGCAAGCCAATGTTGTAAAATTACTAGACTCATTAAAATTACCCAGTCCTGTTTACATGACCAGAGATATGCTCTATTTATCACTTTCTAGAAGATTACCTCTAAAGGGAAAGATACGTGTTTCCCATTTACTTCCTAATTTATTTATTTTATTTGTCCTAGAATCAACAGAAGCTTAATATAGTGACAACCAGGAGCCCAGCTGACGTCTTTGCAAGTTCTTAATTGCTGCTAAGGGTACTTAAAATCCAGAATATATAATCTTTTTTTTTTTTTTTTTTTTTGTTGTTGTACGCGGGCTTCTCACTGTTGTGGCCTCTCCCGTTGCAGAGCCCAGGCTCTGGACGCGCAGGCTCAGTGGCCATGGCTCACGGGTCCAGCCGCTCCACGGCATGTGGGATCTTCCCGGACCGGGGCAGGAACCCGTGTCCCCTGCATCTGCAGGCGGCCTCTCAACCACTGCGCCACCAGGGAAGCCCCAGAATATATAATCTTTACATAACCTTTAACATAACTTTTATACATTGTAAATTTTATAATAGTAAATGTGTTCTAAATTCTTGACCACAAAATAGCTGCCTTTTCTGAGGGCTTTGTTGCCTGGTGTTCCATTACTGAAGATCATTTTCTTGGTTTATTCCTGACTCTCTGTCTACTTCTAACAACAAATATTTTTCAAAGACTTTTTATTCTCTAGACACTGTGATAGCTGTGGGGACACTAATTAAACATCAAGACATAAGGGAAAGATCAGTAACAGGTTCTTGCAGTTTTGGAACAGCCTGTTACTGGAAGAGTGACTTATGTATCTTATTAGGTACATATGAGATTAGGAATCACTAGTGGGGTGCCTTTCCCATTACAGGTTGTCAAGAATAGGGTTCAGGTGACATGAATGGGGATGGAAGACATTCATTTTACAGGAAAATGCCCCATGAAGGATTATTTTACAATTCATCTTGTGGCAAATATTCAGTTGCTAATGACATACATTATTTTATACCTTAGTTAAATAGAATTATTGATTCCAATACTGCTATATGAAATCAAGATATTGGAGAAAATAGGATAATTGGGGGTGTAAAGGAGGAGAGATTATGAATTCAGAGAAAACATATGAGGATAATGGGTATTTATCAGAAAAAAAAAGAGAGAAAGATTACTAAGAAAGGAGAGTAAGCAC
Source organism: Leucopleurus acutus (assembly GCF_964270905.1). NCBI lineage: Eukaryota > Metazoa > Chordata > Mammalia > Artiodactyla > Delphinidae > Leucopleurus > Leucopleurus acutus. The sequence goes on from NC_139146.1 coordinate 54,622,116, forward strand.
AGAAATAAAAGAAAGAATGTACTAAATGTAAATTCTGTTCAGGTGACAATACTCTCCCACTTTTCAAATACGAATAACTCTAAACTTTTAGTTTTCCTATGATTTCAATTATACATCAAATTGAAAGAACTTATTGAGACTTTTAATTTTATATCAAGGTAATAATATTAGGCATACTGCCTATTGTTGATGCTGTGCTGCCGGATACTGCCTTCAGTTCTAGAGGATTTATTCCTTCAGCTCTTGGGAAGGTTGCTGGCTGGTATTTCTGAGCTGTGAGCTCACTTTGGGAATTGCCTCAACTGACAAACTCTGGTCCCTGGGAAGGCCACATCCAGTGATAGGTAAGTGCCAGGATATAAAGACATGACCTCATTGCCTCAACCTGGGAAACCTCTGAAGGATCATCTCAGCTTCAGTGTGTCCCATAAGATCCGCTAAAGTTCTCATTGTGACTGCATCGTAGGCCAACTTATCTCCATGACGTAACACATAGAACTTGAGGGCACACCCTAACAAAACTCCATCATCTAACCTCCTTTGCCAAATCTGCTTCCCAGGAAAACCGATCTATGACAATGGCCTTCTTTTTACCATATTTTATTATATGATATTACCTGGATTACTTTTGGATAAGCAGTTTACTTATTAGACCAAACTATATGGAATCTATTTTATCTTCATGCACAGAACTATATAGATCCTTAAAGAAAGAACAGTTTCACTGTATTGAAAGAGTGAAATTATGAAAAATTCCAAGTTAGTTTTCAAGATATTGGCAAAGACCAAAAATAGTTAAGCAAGGAAGAAAAGAAGAGATAAGATGGGGAAAGACCATCTAAACATGATTACAGAGAATGAATAACACTTGAACACCATATACAGACATGAATACTTTTTCCTTTTGTTCAAAAATATTTTAATCACTTCATGCAGATGCAACAAAATGCTCTAAAAAGGTAAAATTAAAATATTAAACATGTTGTTTTAATTATGTAGGAAATATACAAAGAAAAGTAAGATAATTGACACCCTGAGCTTTAACAAAACTTGTACTTTTTGCTGATAAACAGAAGTATGAAGTTAGGTTAGAAATCATCTTTTATTTTATTTTAATTTATTTTCACTCTTGGGATTATATTGGCTGGATTCACCATTGTGAATTGTGCTTGCAATACTGAAACTTTGTGTACTTTTCCAAAACTTTTAGATGTTCCAAAGTACTAACACACAAACAGAATCATAAAGGCCATGCTGTGATTCAATTTTCAAAAGGATTCACTTATTTGGGTCTCTCTGAATCATGACTAATGATTTGGGTCCCTATGCCCTGCTTTCAAAGCTCAACAAACAACTTGCCATAAATGAAGAACATTTTCATTGGTAATAAGATAAATTCAGGTATATATGCACAGGCATGAATGAAACCAAAATTATTTGGTTATAAAAGTAACATTTAGATTTCCTTGTTTGTATTTAGTGGTGGTATGGAACAGTAAGAATCATGTGTTATAATTTGTTCCAAGCACTGATCAGATATTTTAGATAAGGCTTAGATACAAAGTATAACATATCAAACCTCCCTTCCTTCTTAAGAATAATTCAAAAATGAAAACCTAACCTAATTAACAGTGAATTGGCTGATTAGTTTAGAATTGATAGGATAGGAAAACTAGAAATTGCAACTCCAAAATGAGTATTAAAAGAAAGAACACACTCATTAAGCCTCAAAGAAATGTTCAACTTATAATTGGTAAGTATACTCAGATGAACATGAATTATTGTACATTTTCAGATACACTAGAGATCTAACAGTGAATTAGGTTACATTCCATAGCCTTGGTATGCTGACAGTAAACCAGAACTCTTTCAGAAAGGATTTTAATTGAGGATTTTATCTTAATTATGAAAGGGGAAATCTTAAAAGTAGCTTAAGCCTAAGAGCAATTGAATTTAACAAGAAACAGTTCAGATTCTGGCTGAAGGCGATTAACCTGAAAAAAATCTATTTTATTTAGTAGTGCAAGCGCCAAAAATTGAAGAGGTATGGAAGCAAGCATCATCTCCCTTTGAATATATAAAAATGTCCAATCTATAAATGAGTCAGAAAAGCTTTTCAGTTTCTGTAGAAAAATTGTACTTAAGAGAAGCTTAGTTAGCTGTCATATTAAGCAAAAATATCTATAGTTCAAAGATGCTATTTTCACATGGTTGGTTATCTAGTAAAAGCGTCTTTGCATTTCTGAACTACATTTCTGAAGTGTTTTGGCTGTTGATAATTTTTTCTTTTGAAAATTAATCATACAAAATGCAGATATGCATAGCCACTAACACTTTTAATATTTATTTATATTTAACATATCAATGTTAAATAAGTATATAAGGCATACTGATGAGCATGACACAAATATTGACTACCATTTTTGCAGCAAATAAGAAAAATTAGCACATTCATTAGATTTTTTTTAACTCTCACATGGTATTATGAACACTATTTTCAAATTCTACAAATCTAGCATTTAATAAAATAAGCTTATGCAACTGTTCATTTGGAAATATTTTTGGTGAAGTTGTAAGGCCTTATTTTAAAAAGACATTCAATGAATAAATAAGGGAAAACACTGTTTTCAAATTAATGTATTTATTGACTTTCTGAGGTATCACTAGAGCCTTTAGATCTTAAGTCAATGTGGCTTTCCAATCATTTCTATATGTTCTATCATTTCTTACTTGAGTGCATATTTATTTAGGACTTCATATGTTCCAAGTCACAAGGCTAGGTCCTGGGGATGTCACCCAGAATAAGGCAGAAACTACTCCTATTTTGCGAGCAAAAACAAATACAGTCTACTTGGGAAGTTAAATTAAAACTATGTAATATGGCTTAATGATAGACATTATATGTGATATAACATGGACTTAGGGAGCACATAGGAGGAACACGCAAACTAGTCTAGGAACATCCACAAAAGTCTTCCCGGTGGAAAAACGTCAAAGTTATTTGGATTAAAAGGGTTTGGGTTGTTTTAGTTAGTTAATGCAAGTGTGTGGTGATAATAAAATGATCCAAAATAATGTCTGAAATATAATCTTATTTATTATTATTATTTTTGTGGTACGCGGGCCTCTCACTGTTGTGGCCTCTCCTGTTGTGGCACACAGGCTCTGGACGCGCAGGCTCAGCGGCCATGGCTTACGGGCCTAGCCGCTCCGTGGCATGTGGGATCTTCCCGGACTGGGGCACGAACCCGTGTCCCCTGCATCTGCAGGCGGACTCTCAACCACTGCGCCACTAGGGAAGCCCTTATTTATTATTTATGAAAAAATTCTGTTCTGTTATTCTTGGTTGTAACATGTCTTTCTTCCCTTTAGTGATACAGTGACCCAGGATTCTTCCATTTGGGGGCTCTAGTTCCACAATCATTATCTTTATCATGATCTGCACATAACTATTGGAAGTAATAAGACAGCATGGATTTGTGTTTTGAAGCCTTAAACCAGAACTAGGATACTTTTGCTCATTTCTTTGACAAAAGCTAATCATATGGCCAAACAAGATGAAACAGTAGCTAAGAAATATATTGTCTGGTTAGAAAGCTGTCTTTGAGTAATAAATCTGTACTATGGAAGAAGTTAATGAATGTTAGTAGACAAATACCCATCTTAAACATAGGGCTGAAGGGTGCAAGTGTTAGGAAAAGTGATTAGAATAGGAATGTTAAAGTATAACTGTCTAGCATGTGTTCAAGCTTTATACAAAATAGGGTAATGAATATGGTGGATATATACTGCTCAGGGAGGGAGTGTTGAGAGAGTTAGAAAAAAGTATACAAAAGAAAAATTGAAATGTCTACAAACTTTGAAAGAAACATATTAAAAAGCAAAAAAGAGAGTCATTTTTTGAGTTTTTATGGAAACAAATCACTGAGGCTGTTTAAAAAAATTGAAATATTCAAGTTTTAAGAACCTGACTCTTATTAGATATAAATAAAAAAGATGACAGAAAATTTGCGCAAGAGGTGGTCTCTCCTGATGGTCTTAAGTTTGAATCCGGTCCACTTATATGAGGAGCACCATTTGCATATTGATCAGTTCAGATATAAAGCTAGAGCAAAGCTCTGAGTCCCAGGAGCACTTAGGAGCCAATAGAACAAGGCAAGTAGGCTCTGCATTCAGGTTTTACAGAAGGTTTATCCTCAGTATGACCAGTGGTTAAAATCTCAAAGACAGTGGTTAATGTTTTACAAAAAGGACCCAGTTCCTGAGAAGAGGGCAGTCATATACGGTGGCTCCAAGCAAGAAGTAGGTCAAATTTAGGTTATTTATATTGACAACATAATGCACAAAAGATCAAAAGATCAGGTGAAAGACGGAAAGATTCCTGAAGCTACCCAAGGACAGGCAAACCAAGGAAAGAGTAATAGGAAAAATAGGAAAAGTGATATTTTACTTTCTCTTCAGTCCCAATGAGAGCACATGACCAGGCTGTGTCCGTTGCTGACTGCATAACATCTGCTCAGGACTCAGACTCCCATTTCCACTGCTCTACACCTAGGTTCCTGATTAGTGCCTTGCTGTCTCCAAAGTTTCAGGTCCTCCCCTGGGAAGGCAGGTCAAATAAAAGAAAGAAATGAAAACAAAAGAAAGAGAGAGAGAGGAGAGAGAGAGAGAGAGATCAAATTTGACAACTCTTTCATTTTTACCTTGATTTTTAATTGTATACTTAAGCATTCTACATATCTATTCATAATATAAGCTCCATGAGAGCAATATTAACCCTGTTGCTTTCTTCACTGCATCAGGCACAGTAAATATTAATTTAATTGAATAAATTTTATATAACTAGACCATCAAATATTCTCTACCCCTGAATATGAGAATCTCTAGAGCAAAATAGGGGAATCAATAAAATTTACTTAGGACATATACAATATAATTGATGGTTTAAAGTTTAGTCACTGTTAAACTCTCATAAGAAGGTATAGACAAATGATTCCACAGTGAATTCTCTTTATTTGAGTTTTCTTTATTTCAAGTTTAAAGGTATGTGGTGAACAGTATGAGAGTCAAGCTGTGCTGGATTTGACAGAGGACACGGATTTAATTACATCTTTTGTTATTCTTGTCTATGTATTACTTGCTTCATATGGGGGCCTCTTTGTATTAAGTAATTTCTATGACTCTTTTTGTTGTTGTCTAGATCCTTCCTAACAATTTGCCAGTTCATGAGGCTTTATATATCAACTTCCATGAAGCAATAGAGATAAGATGAAGTAATCCTGATTCTATGGAGTCAAGCCAACCATCTTTGTCTTCCTCTTCTGAATCTCCACCTTCCTTAGACCCAGCCTAAGTAGACCTGATGGAGAGGAAGTGAAGATATTTTCTGGCCATGTTGGTACATTTCAGTAGGCATGTATGCATTTTCTTCCTATTTTTTTGGTTAATATTATTCTTGTACTGCAACAAGTGGCTTTTAATTACTCTTTAGAGTTAGAACCTTTAGTCTAGGCAGAACACTCTCAGTTTGGTCCAATCTAGCTAACCAGAGTTGTGAAATTATTAATACAGCACCATTTCCTTTATTTCTTGTGTCATTTTACAGCATTTAAAATTACATAACTTGCCCAGTTCCAAATAAAACTAGTATTCTATGCTCTCAAAAACACAATGGTGCTATCCATAAGATTCTTCTTTAAAGAACTAAGATATATCAATTTACAACCTTTATAATTCTCTTGGAATGAAGTAGCTAGTTTTAGAAACTATTAATTTATTTAAACCACAAGAGTATTATTTAGAACATTCTGGCTTCCTATGTTTATAGAATGGTGCTCCAATAACCTGGAAGATACTACTTAGTTTGTAAAACCTACTTCTAGGAAGAAATTGTAGATCACAGGGATTAGCAAGTTAAAACAGATTCGAATTAGTGAAATAAAACACAAAGAGGACTCTCTCTGAATGATGGAAGTAAGACAGACTAAGTAACATTTTTAACCTAAATATTATCAAAGTGTTAAATGTAAGAGTGAATGAGAAGTATGGAATGACATTCATGCTAAATAAATTTAAGGCAATAAAAAATTCTAGTATTTTAAAATGCATTTTTTTCTTCGAAGGAAGTCTTTCATGAGTCCTAAGGGAAATGCTAATTATTATTTCTTCAGAGATTGTGAGAGACACAAATTATTAGAGTTCTAAGAAAACAGGTTTTGTCATGCTCTAATGCTCCAATTTTAATGTTTAATTGATTTAATTAGTTTCTTCAAAGGCATATGCATTTAAAAATAATAAATTTAAACAGGTTTCACAGTTTTGGAAGAGTTTATACTATTTTATTATCAGAAATTAAATATACCCAAAGGCAACTATATGGAGTACATATATGTTAATTGGGACATTACAGAATGAATTTTGGCTATGCTTTTCTGAGATACAAACAACAAATGACTGTGAAATTCCTAAATACACAACTATTAGAGTGTGGGTTTACTGTAATATCCCTGGCCAGAATTTAGGCAACTTGAGAGCTGAAAGCATGTCTTATTCATCTTTAAAATACCAGCATCTAGCAAAGTTTATAGCTTCTACTTGGCCTTCAACAGATATTTTTTTAAATAAAAGAATGGAAAGATACATCTAAAGCATGAAAGCCGATTATTTAGATTACTCATAAATGTATAATTTATTTTCCTTCATCTAAGACTTAACTTACTATGATTTTTGTCTATTAAACAGAATGCTACACTGAGTTCATGCCATGATATACAGAGCAGGTTATAACCAGCTTTGAATAAAAAGTAAAGGTTATGATATTTCTGTAAACCAGTGCCAAATCAAGAAGTGCATTTTCCAGAACATTCATTTATTTGACTGTAAGTGTGGTCGGGGCCATAAACCTACTGCTAAAACATAGTGAAGAGTGAGAGTTGGGAATGCTTCCACCGTGTCTTTGAGACATCATCATAAGAACACTTGAGCTCCACTTGCTCGACTTGTTTGATGTTATTTTAAATCTTATTTCTTTCAAACACATTGACAAAAATTCTTATATTCAAAAGTTTGCCTTGACTCCCTGGCATCTGGCAGAAGTACTTTGTAATGTTACATGTATAATGAACAAGTCTACACTACAAACTGAAAAGAAAGTCAAGTTACACAAGAATGAGTTAATATTAACTAATTTCATATGAACACTTATACATCATGGGTTAAATTATGTCTTATTGAAAATGCCTATAGCTCAATGGGGCCAAAAGTCTTATATTTGCATTTTAGGCCATAAGTGTAGGTATTCCAGAAAAATCTAAATTTTTTAAGCTCCAGAAATTACCTCAAAAATCATTTGGGGGGCTTCCCTGGTGGCACAGTGGTTAGGAGTCTGCCTGTCAGTGCAGCGGACCCGGGTTTGATCCCTGGTCTGGGAGGATCCCACATGCCGCAGAGCAGCCGAGCCCGTGCACCACAGGTACTGAGCCTGCGCTCTAGACCCTGCAAGCCACAGCTACTGAAGCCCGTGCGCCTAGAGCCCGTGCTCCACAACGGGAGAGGCCACCCCAATGGGAAGCCCGTGCACCGCAACAAAGAGTAGCCCCTGCTCGCCGCAACTAGAGAGGATCTGCATGCAGCAACAAAGACCCAATGCAGCCAAAAATAAATAAACAAATTAATTAATTTAAAAAAATCATTTGGACAATTTTAGATTGTATAAAATGGTCTGATTTAAAATCAAATACAGGGAATTCCCTGGTGGTCCAGTGGTTAAGACTCTGTGCTTCCATTGCAGGGGGTAAGGGTTCGATCCCTGGTCGGGGAACTAAGATCCCACAAACCATGCAGCGTGTCCAAAAGAAAAAATATATATATATATATAAAATAAAAAAAAAAATAAATAAAAGCAAATACATTGTGTGTATATGTTTCAATAAGTACTTTGTCTATATTTAAAGAATTGTCTTAGTATGCATTCAATTAACAGAATTATACACAACTATCTACTAGTGCAGACCATTAGGCCTTTGCTATAAACTTTGCCAATCTTTGGGTTGAACATTTTTAAAATAGATAAGTCTATTTGGCTATCAAATAAAACTCATAGAAGATATTTCAGTTAATAAAATTACTAAAATCAGTTATAATCACGATAAATATATATTTTGATATATAAACTATATAGTTACTATTTCACTGAAAAAAAAACAATGAATAGATTTGAAATTATAAAAGTGAAGTTAACTTAAATTTACACACACAATTGTCTCTGATAGTTATATGTGCCCCTCCTTTATAAAAGTTAATTTTTCCTCCTGATAGCCATAGGTAGATGGAAATTAATTCTTAGATTTTTTTTTCTTGATATTGACGATATCAAATTATTTTGTGGGCTAATGAAATTTCTGGAATAGATTTCTTTCAAAATTTCCTCCTCACCCATTTTTTAAAGAGTTAGATCTAAATCCTACATGTTGTAATACATCCAGGCAGGCAAACATCCTGACCAAAGCCAAATCAGTCCTTGTCCATCCTTCCTTTAATGTTATCTGCAGCCAGAAGGCAAAAAAATTATCCAGTGCTTCCTTTGAATCATATATCAGAATATTCCCTTAGTTTATATCAGACTAACAGTAGTTATGTCAAAGGTTTTCCTACCCCTGGACTTGTAGCTGCATAAAGTCAGCGTTTTATGATTCTGTATCTATTGGCTTTTCCCTATGGACTACCTTACATTTGAGAACTTTTTCTCATTTGATGTTCTGTTGTTGTTGTGACATATATAAAGCTTAGAAGCACACTGTATTAATTATAATCTTAGGCAATAGTTTCCTGGGCTTATTTTTATAATTTTGTTGTTAAAAGTCATAGGCAAAGACAAAGATTGTTCAAATAGATTGTATCAGCCGCCTCCAGATACCATGTTCAAACTCTGACAGATAACCCAGTCAAACTGCTTCAACGAGTGAAGTTGTGATTCTAGAAGGGTTGTCCAGTGAAATTTGTAGCTGACTTACTTTGTAGCATTGTTGCTTGCCTAAGGACTTGAAGTAAATCATAGGAAATGATGGGTGATTTTGGAAAATCCATGCTATAGAATGGTGACAGCTTAAATACTTTCCTGACCATGGGATTACACATCCAGTGTTCCCCAAGAAAAATAACTCTTTCTTTTTTGCCAGCTTTGGCCAGCATTTAATGTCAACAACAACAAGAGGAACAACAGCAACAAAGATAGATGCGTAGCTAAATTTTTGCTTCCCCTATCCTGATAAAAATGAAGAATGGAATGTATATTTTGGTACCCATTCTACACAGGGAATCATTGAGAACCCTTATAAATAAGATGCTGAGGGCTGGATGTCCCAAAGTCCTCCACTGTCCTGTGGTTAACATTTCCTTTCCCTATGTAATCCCTCATAGGCCTAGAAACTTAGCTTAGAATTATTTTAGGAAGGGAGCAAAAAAATCCATTTCATTTTGTAACTTCTGAACCAGGTTCCTCTTTTGTAGAATTATTCCTCACGCACTTGGTCTCACCTTCTGAGAATGTTGATCTCTTCTGTATCATGCTTTCCCTACTGGACACATACAAAGCATAAGGAAGATGGGCCTGTGTGCACAGAAACGTTCTACTAAATATTTGGGGAATGGAGGGGGATGGCTCTTTACAAAAACCAAAAAACAAACAATTCAAAGTTGAGTATTAGACAATCTTGACCTAAAATGTTCCTGCTACTTTCATTACTGAGAATGCTCTTCCCTCCATAATAGCTGGCATGAAGTTGAATGGTATAGTACTTGATAATTCTATATTTTTGAATTTCTATGTTCAAAGTTTTCTGTTGGAAGCAAAGAAATTTTAATTATCTGAAAGTTATTTATATAGGTATAAGGTTTCAACAATGAGAAATGATATAAACTTTAGATGTGCAGCACATCTAAAATGTCCTCAATGACCACATTAGATGAAAGAAACCATGGTATAATGGCTTGAAATGAGCCCAGCTTCTGGCACCCCACTGCCTGGATAACACCAAAACCACACTCTGACTGTGGCCCTGAGAAAACATCTGCATGTCTCAGGTTTTAAATCTATAAATTGAAAATAAAAATAGCATCCATTTTGTAGGGTTGGTTCTGCCTTTAAATCTGTTGATTGAAAATGTTGGACTAGTTGCAAACTAGGTATAGTGTCTAAGATTTGTAATTATAACAGTATCAAAAGATATTTTTCTAAGTTTTTTGGAATACCCTAAAGACAAATAAAGGTTTAATATATTTCTTGTGTTTAAGTGAATTAATGTTGCACTATTTTCCCCCAAATTAGGTAAATATTCTGTAACTTGATTGGCTCAATAAAACTACTGAGCTGACTGAAAAAGATTATGTCATAGAGACCAAAACAAAATTTTCTTATTAATTCTCAACTTTGAGGCTATGGCTAATTAAAGTAAATTTAGATCATTCCTTTTTAATTATATAAATATAGAGTGACATTATTAGAACCAGACTGTATCTAGTCTTTACCACACTTTCATTCCTTTGTCCCTGAGCTTCTGACCTCTCACCATTTCCCTCTCTCACAAGGATTATTTCCTTCAACAAAAGTGTATGTTCTCTGGGGCCTCCCTGGTGGCGCAGTGGTTGAGAGTCCGCCTGCCGATGCAGGGGACACGGGTTCGTGCCCCCGTCCAGGAAGATCCCACATGCTGCGGAGCCGCTGGGCCCGTGAGCCATGGCTGCTGAGCCTGCGCATCCGGAGCCTGTGCTCCGCAATGGGAGAGGTCACAACAGTGAGAGGCCCGCGTACCGCAAAAAAAAAAAAAAAAAAAAAAAAGTGTGTGTTCTCAAATCCTAACTATAGACCTGTGATTTCCCTGGATAAGTTTATCAAGTTAATGAAATGCTGATAGACACCCTGTATTTGTTATTTCTAGTCAAATTCATCCTTTTCTTTCCAGATGGTACAAGATTGTGCCCTCAGAAGGGTAAAGTGAAAAAAGTCTTTTTTGTTTGTTTTTGGTCTGATTCTCTGCTTAATCTATCTTCAACTAGAGCTATGGGTATACAATTGTGTATGTAGTGATAAGGAAAGGTCACAGGAAGTCTAGTGAGTTTTTTTTCCTAAGTAACTGGCCGCTAACTGCCATACCCCCGAAGGATGTGGGGCCCATCTCTGATTCACAACACAGGCTACAATAAAGGAGCACTACATTCTCAAACAGACAATGGGAAAGGTCTTTATTCCCATCAGTTGTCCTTGGTGAATCGGGAATGTGTACATGGATGGCCTTGAAAGCAGGCATGTGGCCCTCAGTCAAATTACTGCTGTGAGTAAAAATTGTTTCCTTTTTGATTATCATCTCTTTATCTTTGTTTTTAAGCTACTGGCCTTAAGGTAGGAATATCATATTTTTCTACTCTGTATGAATCTAGAAAATGTTACCTGTCATTACCTAGGTAGAAGAAAGTAAAACTATGAGCACTGCACAACAAATATGAAAACTTGAATACCAATTCTCATTTTGCCACTATCTCTCTGACATTGAGTAAATTACTTAGTTTTCCAAGGTCTCATTTTTCTACTCATTTGATCATTCATTCATTCAATCAGATATGTATTGAATGGTTACTACATGCTAAGCCCTGCTCAGTTTACGAATATATTCCAGGCAAAATGTCTATATTCAATAACTTAATGGACAACACACAAAAATATAGCATTAAAAAATAAAGAAAAATGTAGGACTTCCCTGGTGGTCCAGTGATTAAGACTCCGTGCTCCCAATGATGCAGGGGGCATGGGTTCGATCCCTGGTTGGGGAACTAAGATCCCGCATGCCACAAGGCACAGCCCCCCAAAATGTACAAAATACTGCAGTGAGTCCTCTAATAAGGATTTGATAGTGGAGAACAATGGAGTAAGTGCCTAATTCTATTGGCCAAGAAAGGAAATAAAACCTTTTCAAAGAAGTAACATCCAACTGATATCTGAAGAATGACACAAGCAAGACAAAGCCAAAGAACAGGGTTTTATATATATATTATATATATAATATATATATGTGTATATTAAATACATATAGTTATATTTATATATATTATATATTCCCAAATACACATATTTGGGAAAGAAAATGAGATGAAGCTGAAATGCTAAGATTGTGAAATGAATTTTAGTCACAGTAAGGAATTTGAACTTTATCTTGAATATAATGGAAACCATTATTAGTTTTTCAACACTGAACTGATATAAAGGAATTACTGATTTTAGAAAGAGTTCCTGAGAATTAAGGAGTTAAAGGAGTTGAGATAAGTAAAGCTGTAAATCTCTAAAATTAAATGATTTCTGATCAACACAATTGACATAAAATATATAATACCAGGCCCTGTATTCTAAAGCAGAAGCATATGATGATATAAAATGTTTTGTACATAGAAGCTATTTAATAAATGTTTATTGAATTAATGATGAATGAAGAGGTCCAAGAACTTCTTAGGAAATGCACAAAGCAAAATCCATGTTTATTTGCAAGAAATGGAACATTGAAATACGGTCTTTTTTTATTCTTTGCTTTCTATTTTAAAGAAGGATTATTTCAATTGTGGGAAAGTATTTTAAAATACTATGACATTCATTTAAAACTCCAATATAAAGTTGCAATAAAATACCATCTACTTAAATAACGTAACTGAATAATCATTTAAATATATTTCAGTGAGGTCACTCTGATATATTCTTTGAAATAATACAAAAAACTTAAAAGAAGGATATATACAGATATTTTGAATGCACAGAGAAGTATGTGCTTAATTTCCACTTCAGAGATAAATACAGGATGGTTGCAAAACTTTTCAAAAACACATTTCAAAGTAGACAATGTATTTGAATGCATTTAATCCAGCACAATGTTAGAAAGTAAAGCTCTGTGCCTCTCTAAAATAAACTAATATATCCTTGAAAACAATCTCTTGAGACCTTGGAAGACTACTCCACCACTAAAAAGGAAATTGTCTAAAAAAGATAAAGGTCAACCTGGAGAAATTGTTAATTTTCTTTCTGTAAAGTTAAATAAGCTTTTGTTTGGAGGGAGTGGGTGAGGGGGGAGGGTGACACCAAGATTTTTATCATTCAGATTTCCGGTTGGTTTCTTCAAGCAAGTACTTACAGAGAAATGAGTTATTTTCTCAATAGCTAGTAATTTTTCATACTCTTCAAACTGTGGCTTTCATATCAGTCCTAGGGGCTTTTTTACTAGTTACACTTGCTCTGACTTACAACTAGCATTAAGGTTCTCAGTCAAGATGGACATGAAGGAGAACTGGATGACTTTTAGGGCTAGGAATAAGAGCTTTGCACTTTCTTCTTAGATGTATCCACATTATTTTCCCAGATAGATTGCTTTTAGCTTTTGTGTGAAATTATTTTGTAGTCTTACTCCAATTTCAGTTACTGAATAAGAAAGAAAGAACTTAACCTCCAGGTTCCTGACTTAATTCTAAGGAAGCTGGGCAGTGTTGCAAGTCTGTGTTTTCTATACTTCCAAATACAGTGCTTAGTTCATTCTGTTGAATTCTATAAGCTAGATGTATTTATCAGAGTTCTCCAGAAAGGATATACAGTAAGAAGACTAATTATAAGGAATTGACTCACATGATTATGGAGTCTGTCAATTCCCAAGATGTGCAGGGTAAGTCAGGAAGCTGGAGATCTAGGAGAGCCAATGATTTTTGTTTTTTGGGTTTTTTTGTTTTCTTTTTTCCAGTTCCCTGGCCGGAAGTCTAGAGGACCTGGGAGAGCTGATGTTTCAGTTTGAGTATGAAGGCAGGAAAAAGCCAATGTCTCTGTTCAAAGGCAATCAGGCAGAAAGAATGCTCTCTTACTCAGGGAAGTTTCAGCCTTTTGTTCTATTTACACTTTGAACTGACTAGATGAGGCCTATCTACATTATGGAGGGCAATCTGCTTTACTCAGTCTACCAATTTAAATCTTAATCTCATCCAAAAACACCCTCATAGAAACACTCAGAATAATATTTGACCAAATAACTGGGCATCCCATGGCCCACTCAAGTTGACACAAGAAATTAACCATCACATTAGAAGTTGTATTTTTTTCATTGCTTCAGAGCAAATTATCAGTTAAAATAATTTGAAAACAAAAAAGAGACAGAGGAATTAGCAACTAAGCGATCAAATTTACTTTTTTCAAAATTAGAAACAGAAATCATAAATACATATTCTGTACATACAAGTAATATAGTAATTATTAAAAACTAATAGAAATTATATCCAGTATTCATTCAGTATTTGAAATTTGCCAAACATTGAGCTAGTTATTTTACATTCATTATTAATTAGGAAATTATACTTACTACTCAAAGAAAGACTGATATGCAGCCAGAGAAGTAGTGAAGTACAGATAGAGCTGAACATTTTTTGGAGCACAGTAAATTCCCGTGTCTTCATTTCTACACTGCATGAAGTGTATAGATTTGGCCCAGAACCTCAGCTGGACTATGGTTTCTATTTATCTGAAACTTGGTAAAATGTGGGAAATGCTAAAATGAGACAGATCACTGCTCACTGGAAGGAAACTCCTTTCAATTATTAATGTAGTCCAACAACAGACAAAACCCATACACTCTCTTATCCAAGCAGGGCCTGGAAAAGTACTTCTACGTATTTTACAGAGGATATACAAGAACTAGGTAAAAGATTGGGTTAGGGAAAGTCTGTTGTTCCTTTTAATTCTGAAATTCTATCAAATGTAGAAAAACTTTTTTTTTTGGTAAAAGTTTAATTCAGATTTTTTTTCACTCTTTGAAAAATATATATATTTTTTAACCTTTCAGAAAATCAATTTCACACTCTATAAGAGGAGACTTAAAATATATATAACTCTTAAGGTAAACTATGGACTTTGGGTAATTATGATGCATCAATATCAGATCATCCTTGGTTAAAAAAAGTATGTACCATTCTGAATATTGAAGTTGACAATTGGGGAGGCTTTGCACGTGTGGGGGAGGGATATATGAGAAATCTCTGTACTTTCCTTTCAAAATTGTTCTATACCTAAAACTGCTTTACAAAGAGTCTTTGAAAATGTAACTCTATTGATCCAATAATTCCAGTAATTCCACTTACAGTTGTGTATTTTAAAGAAGTAATCAGAGTTGATAAAGACTTATAAATGAAAATATTATTTACTAATATATACTTAGTGGGTTAAAATATGGCAATAACCTAAACAGTCTAACCTTGGAAATTAGTTTAATAAATTGTGGAGTAACCATAAGATTGAATCCCCAAAACCCAATGATAATTTGATTTAAAAAAAAAGATTACTTAATAATATAGAAAAGTTCAAAGATAATCCCTAAGTTGGATAGTTTATTTGATCATAAACCCACACTATGATTTAGTCATTCCACTCCTAGGTATTTAAGCAAGAAAATTGAAAACATATTTAAAAACTTGTACACAAATATTCATAGTAGTTATTTGTAATGTCATTTCCACTGTGTCCTCTGGAGTGATATTTTTTTCATTACATAAACAGCTCCTGAATGATGAACTCATAGAACAGATCTGATGCTAGCAGTATTTTTAATTGCATGCATAAAATCAAAGAATTCCTCCCACTAATATATAAAAGATATAGACCATACTCTGCTCAGTGTGAGTTCATAAAGCTGCCTTGATAATGATGGAGCTACCTTTCCCCATTCTGTTGTTGATGTTTCAAAGGAAAAGAGACTACAAGGGGCAAAACAATCAGTATAAGTATCACCTAACACCCTGCAGCTTCCACGCCCTGTTGGAAGAGGCTGAGTGAGGAGTTTATTGCTTGAAGCTTCACAAATATTGTATTGCACAAGGAGTTTAAAGATTTTATATAAAATAATTCCTGAGTTTCTCTTTGGTGAGTCCGAAATTGCGGGTGCCACACTGGACATTTCTCTTTTTATAATCTCCTGGGATTCATTTCTCTGGGACTGTGGAGGCTGAGGACAAGCCATAGTCCATGTGTATAGTGGATAACCCTTGAAAGGCTGGGTTCAGGCTGTACGCTTTGGAGCTGGCCAGGTGTAAGAGTAAAAATGATCAAGTGACCTATGAAGAGCCTGTTAATCTTGAAAATTACATTTTCTAAAAAGCACGAATTACCTAATCATTGAACTCTTGGGAGCACTGAAAGTGTAAATTTGTGGGTAACTTGCTAAATCCAATAAATTAATTTTTGTTAAGGTGTTAATGACATATTGGCATCTTGCACAAGCTGATTTGTTACTGACTAATGAAGTCCTAGACATCATTTCTCATTCAAATTTTCTGTCAATGTCTAGTCAGATAAAGGCCACAGAAAATGTGCCTGATGCAAAGTAGCCTTCATGGAGTGATATTTTATTTTGCAAAGTTCTGCTTTAAAGGAAGTCTCGCTTTTAAATTGGCCTGTACAAAGCTGATGTTGTTCAAGCAGTTAGTTTAGCCCTCAAATAAAGCAAAGAGTAGTGAAAACTCATTCTCTACCTCTGGAGTTTACAATATCCATTTGTATAGTTACATTTTCAAGTTCTACAGTTACCTTAGAATGGAAGGTATTACAGAGAGCCAGAACCCACAGTGTAATCAACAAAATACTGAGGTACTTTTTTTTCATTCCATAGTTACAGATTATAAAGATACAATTTAGATTTTCATCCATACCCTGAATGCTAAGTGAAATGGTAACAAGATGCTTTATAGATAAGGGATCCAGCCCTTTTTACATTTTATTGTTGTAGGAATATCATTTGCCCCTATATTTGTGATTATAATCTATGAATACATTGTGTGTGTGTGTGTGTGTGTGTGTGTGTGTGTGTGTGTGTTTATAATAGACTCATCCTGGGGAAGGGGCATCTAAACTGAATCTCTGATGTATCTTCCTTCTGCAAAACAAAAGAAACAAATAAATGGGAGACTTACCACATGAGGGTCTTCAACTTAACCAGGAAGCTCTATTTATTGATATGGAAATTTTGACTTTAGAATAAAAATAATTTACTTATCTCATAAGAGAAAAAGTTGAAATAAAAAATGTGGGTTTTTGGATAATATCACTTTAGTTTCTCTTTTCTTCTTCTGAGTAGTTCTCTAAATACCATGGATAGCCTTACCACAAAGATCATTGTAGAAGTGTGAAAGTGATTTGAAGATAGTAAATAAAATGAAAATCTATAATTTTCCCTATTAATAACATGGAAAAAGGAAGAGCACATGATGATTCTGACTGAATGAAAAAGAAAGCCTTATAATCCATTTTTTTAAATGTCTAGCTGCAAAGATCTATGATATTTGCATATGAATTCGCTTCAACTTGCAAGATCTCAGTTTGCAAAGTAAACTATGAATAGAAAGAAACAATGAAAAACTTTGCTCCTCAAAAAACGTTCTCTTTTCATAAAATGATTTTTATAATATCTTCATTTAAAAAGACTCTATTACTTTCTGAGCTATTGTTTGAAGAAGTCTACTGAAAATCTATTATTTAAAATCGAAGACTTTGGGATTATATTATACTTTCTGCTTCATGGATAATAAGACTTATGCATTTATCAGATATTCCTTTCAGAGAAAGAGTTTACATTTATTCCCATAGTTTCAACTGCCATTCAGAAAATGTGTTCTTTCAACAGCCCTTGTTTCTGAATAAAAACCCATTTAAGTTGTCCTCACTGGGCTGTATAACTGTAGACTTTCTTTTCTTTCACAAAGTGAGCAATATATTTTATGAAAAAGAATTATATTTTTGGTCCCTTGTTCATTTCACATTTTTCACTTGTGGATGTGAAAGGTGTGCTCATCTTTCCTTGTTGATACAGTAGGAAAATAAAGTTACAATCATCCAATAAAGGGCAAAAATAACCTTACTTTCTATATACTAAGGAATTGACTTGAACGTACCATTAAATATTTCTTAAGAAAAGCAACTTTCACAAGCAAATGGCATAGTAATTTTGAATAGTCTTGGTGGGAAATTAGAAATAAGTATATATCATGTCTTTGTACCTATATGTTTACGTCATGAAATATCGTAACTTCAATTATCAGGATTTTTCTAATGCCGCTTTCTAAATTTGCCATACATGAAATGTAAAGGATTCAATAATTATTCTTTAGCCCCCAAACTAGATTTAGGTCTACTATGGGGCACAGATTGAGAGATTTTTAATATGGAATAACTCAAAGATTCAAAATAATATAACAGACATAGGAGATGTGCATTCTTGCAAGCATTCTGATAGTTTATGTATTTCTGGTCCAAATCATTGTTTTGTAAAATATTTAGTAAGAAACATATTATTTGAGTTTCTGGCCAAGTGACTACTGGTAAAAGAGTAGAGTTCAACAATAATGCTGATTCAACCATGGTTTTGTTTCCAAGTATGTTTGGTATGAGAAATGTAACAACTTTGATGAAAATGAAAAGATAGTGTACCATAGTATAACAAGCATCAGTTTTTCAGGTAGAACCATCTGTGTATATTTTCCAGTTCTTTTGATGCAAAGCTGTACAGTATTTGAAAAATTAAATTCTCTAAACCTAAATTACATCATGTATAAAGTGGGCAAAATAATGTCTATTTTCAGTGTTGTTGTGATGACTTAATGAGTCAGATTATAGATATAAAGTGCTTAGTATACTACTGGCTCCTGGAAGATATAAAAAGGAGGATTATTATTTGTCACTAAGACATGTTAGCTCTTTGTCAATTCATTTTTCTTCCTTTTAGGCGAATAGATGGAGAGCATTTTCCAGCATCCCTTGCATTATGGTGTGATTGTGACACTGAGGTCCAGCAAATGGAATGCAAACAAATGACATGCATCAATTCCAGACTTGGCCCATGGAAACTGCCTCTGTAAGATTTTCCATACTCTTCCTCATGCCATCAGCTTATGTAGACAAGCTCAGTGCCTTTACAGCTATGTGTTGAAGTTGGCAGAGGTATGAGATGGAAGAATTTGGGGTCTCTCAATCACTAGTTAGGGAAGAACTATAGATCAAAAGCACTTATTTTGGATTATACATGAGTGAAAAATAAAATATCATATATTGCCCATTATCTACTTTATGTGTTTTTGTTAGAGTAGCTAGTGTTATCTTAACTGAATGTGTTGTTATTAACAGAGCTATTTACTCTTTTCTTTGAGTTGATAGAAAATAAAAAGAATGGAGTAAGAACCATCATTTATAGCATACATGATATGCTGCCAGGTGCCGGGACCCAAATTTTTCATAGATTATATTCCATATCATATATTTATTGATAAGAATTAATAATTAGCAAAATTAACCTTGGTTAACTTAAGTAGAAAGTAAATTTAATACAATGATATTAAGTAATTCAAAGAGTCAGCAGAGGAAGCCTTGGAGAACTAGGGTCAGAATATGGAAAGAAACCAAGTGAAACCAGGCAGCCAAAAATATACCCATCTTTACACCATAGAAACAGTATGAAGGGGATTCCGTCATTGGGTGTGTGCTATTAGGTGGTTCATCATTCAGGGGACACTGACACCCCTGCTGTACATCATCTCGGTGAAATGTTACAAGACTTTCTGTCACTAACACTAGATCCTGAACCACTTGGGGACCTCTGGTTGACTGAGACAATGCCACAGTGCAGTGCAGAGATTCATAGCAGCTGAAGAGAGTGACTTCTGGCCCCCTTTAGCTTTGAGAGTAAAATGCATAGACTTCTCTTTCTTCGAACTCACATATTTAGAATTCTTAAAAGTAGAAAGGTAACTGAGGTTCTAGTTAGACAAAATCAGATATAAGTTAATGCTGCACTTCACTATTTTGAACTCTAAATATATACACCATTCTTCCTCTTATATTCCCCAAAATATGCTCTGGCCTAACTAACTCTGGGGTCATGGGACCTGAACTTAAATTTTCCCCAATAGGGGACACAGAATGTTTCCATCAGTATCTACATCCATGTCCAGGAACTCTTTCTTTATGTATGGCAACTTATAATCAAAAATATTAAAGGTAAATTCCACCAACACTTTTCACAATTAATGTTGGGAAAAAAAGGAAGAAAAAAATGGAAATCAGTTGGAGACTACATTCCTCATTCTACAGCTAATCAATTAACCAAAGCTTGCATTAAAACATCCCTCCTCTTCCATCCCTTTCACATTCTCTTTTCCTCCAGCCATCACTTTAGTTGGTTGAGAGACTCTTTAATGCACTTTAGAATCAAAATCTGTATTCCCACAGAATATGTGACTTTGGAAGCCCTACCTGAATGTGTGCTTTGGTCATCCGTTAGCTTCTCTCACTCAGTAAGGAGGTATCAGGAAGCACTAAGTGGGTTCATTAATACATTTCATCTTTGATTCATAGCATAGAACCTATTTCACTTTAACACTACAAGGTTTTTTCCTAAGCCCAATGAATGCTGATGCTAGCAGAGACATATCGGGTAAAATTAATTTAGGTATCTATTCCATCAGGGGTAAATTACTACTCTTCTGTGTCTGCAGAGGTCTGATTATAATGCATATGAACCACTAGTCATGATGATCATAATAGGTAATATTTATACCATGTGCCAGGCACTGATCTGTTACCCTGTTCAGAGGGGAACATCTCCATTATATGGTTTTGGAATCATACTGGGGAGTGAAGTTTTTTGCTACTCATGATAATAAGCATCAATTTGTAATTCAACAACAGGAGAGTCAGTCCAATTTGCTGAAGAGAGGACTATTGTTGAACCTATTCACAGTCTACTTCCTTTTCCCCCCATCATGGTCCTTTTCGCTATTAATTTTATTGGGAAAACATTTAATTCACTGACTCACATCCCCAGAGCAGTTGAAGTTGTTGCACTTGGTAAGTACTGGTTTCTTTGATGGTTAGAGCTATAATTATGAGCATTTGCAAACTACTCATATTTTCATACTCTGGACCCACTCTGAAAGGACCCTCTATACAATCTTTCCCTAAACTTCTTATTAATAATTTATTCTCGCTCCTACAAAGCCCTTGATCATTTTTATAAAAATTAACCTCTCTCCACAAATTGCCATAGATTCTAACATGTCACTTTTCTTCCTGGAAAAGTAAAAACCAAGATACACTTCTTGACATTCGGACCATGAGAAGTTTTAACATTTCTATTTTCTTTCTAGGATATTTCTGAATGCTATTGAAATGCATTAGCTACATGGTAGGCTAATGTTTGCACCGCAGGAACATTTATTAAGCATATTTACACCATTTTTCTAATCTTTATTCAAATGGTTAGAAGGAGCTCTCCATGAGATCATAAGGTGGATTGAAGGAAAACCAACACTATGGCAGGAGTAGGCCAGATGACAGTATAAGCTCACTGATTATGAAATACACATATGACTTCAGTACCTACTCAGGCCCACTCCTCGTATATACTCTCACCTGAAGACAAAATCTTGTTGGTTATAGTTAATTGATGGGCCCCTGGAAACCGATGATGGCAGCTTGGCTTTCATAGTCGGTTTTTCCTTTCTATCAGGGTCCACTAGTTAATCAAGAGGTATTTTTTTTTAAAGGAGAATAAAACCATAGTGATGTCTGCTCTAATTCTGAGGCTTGCTGTAGGCTCTGTATGATGTAACAAACTGCAGAAGATACTTTGAGCTTCATGGAAACTAATAGCTTAGCAGGGCTTAGTGAAAGAGTTAATGGTTTTGGAAACTCACCAAGCCTATATATCTTCTCTTGCTGTGTACACCACTCAAGATTGGAAACTTTCAGGGTCAACACAGAAAGCAGTATGAGCAGCATGGTCAAAAGTAAGCATACGTTGACTCCAAAATCCATAAGTATTTAAAAAAATTATATGGAGAAATAATGTTATTTATAGGACATACATGCTATTCCACGAAGAAAAAAGAATAAAAGTTTAGCCCCATTAGGTAATGAATCTTTTAATTATCATGCTTATTTACTTCCTACAGCTATTGTTTTAATGTATTTACTATATATAGTTATCTCTTTTATCTTTTTCTTTGAAAGTAGCCAAACTACTATGTAAAGCCAGATGCAAGCCTTTTGCCAAATTGCTCCTAAAATGAGGCAGGAGGTTTCTCAGGGTCCTAGCTGTGGGCTCCAATGCTTAATATTGCCAAGATACTGTTGGGATTAAACACACAATTTCTCACATTCTTATTTAACTCAATCACTGCCATAAACGTAAGCTTTCTTCAAGTAGTATCTCTGCTCTCATAATTCTATAATTGTTTAGATATATCCTTAAAGACTCAACCTTCACCCTCCATCTCCCAGTTAAAGTACTCCAGTGTACCCATGGCTATGGAGGCATATTTGTGTCCCGTTTCATATGTTGAAACCTTATGTCCCAGGTGACAATTTTAGGAGGTGGGGCCTTTGAGAGGTGATTAGTTCATGAGGGCAGGGCCCTTATAAATAGGATTAATGCCCTTATCAAAGAGGCCCTGGAGCTCTCTGTGGCCCTTCTACCATGTGAGGACGCAGGAAGAAGGCACTGCCTGTCTCTCACCAGATACTGATCTGCCAGTGCCTGAGCTTTTCAGTGCCCAGAACTGTGAGAAATAAATATTTGATGTTTGTGAGCCACCCAGTTTATGCTATTTTTGTAACAGCATGAACAGACCAAGGCATCCATGGAATCCTGAAATGCAATCAGCAATCTTCCCTTTATTCTTCATCATTATGCAGTATATTCCCTGGCCACGGCTCAGTGTGTACCTCCTAAACTCAAATGAAAACATGTTGGTTCCAGTAGGCACACACCTCTTTCTGAAGCCCACTGAAGTAAAATAAGCTTATTTTCACTCATTTCAGATACATCAGAATCAGGAGTTAGAGCCAGCGCACGCTTTATTGTTCCATTCAAACATCCCTCTGAATCTATACTATTTGGGTTTGAATTTCAGGTTTACAAATAATAAACTCTGCGAGTAGTGGTGTTTTTTTCAAAAATATTCTGAGTTGATATTAAGTGAAATCAGAAACTATTCTGAGACAGACACTAAAAGTATGTTGTTCATTAAAAATTTAAAGAGTACACTGAAATTTAGGTCATGGTTATTTATACAAATAACATTGGGATTTTAATTAGACATGTAATATGAGTAGCTGTGCTGTAAAATTCTCAATTTGGAAATGAATTACAATATTTTAAGGGATGGCTCATAAAAAAGAAATTTCAAAAGTATAACTTTAGATTGATTAAAGGGAGCTTTCTAAAAAAAAGAAAATCCTGGATTGACCCATATGCTCATTTTGACCACTCATGATTATCAAGATATTCTGCTTCCATTGATTTCTTTGCCTTCTCAGTTTCTGCTCATTTAAACACTTTCTTCAGTAGGTGAGAAGAAAGAAATTAAAACTCTAGGCAACCTTGCTTATTACTTACAGATTTATAATAAAATCAAAACTAAAAATGAGTTCTTACTACTTGTAAGTTTCATTAATTAAGGAATCATTTACTTTCTTTAATACATAATAATATAATAAGAATAGACACAATAAGAAAAGACTTTAATGGTAATTTAGTATTACAGCACTTTCTTATATAGCTCCATTCCATGCATGGTATGATCACCTAAATAATAATTGTTTATAGTGGTAATAAGTACAATCTGAATTGAAGTCACCACATTTGGAAGCTCACACAAAAACACAATTATTCTAAAAAAATCATCTTAGGGTTGTTCTTCATCCTTTTTGTTGTTGTTGTTGTTATTGTTTTCCTTTGTGTTTTGGACATTAATACAATAAAGACAGATCAAAAGCTCTGCAGACTTGGAAATGGTTAGAAAACATTAATTTCCAGCAGTTAATAGGAATTCAGTATGACCCATTACTAATCTTATTCATTAGCATATATTTTTGTTGTTAGGTTGACTTTTACATTTGGAAATGTATCTATGAGGCATTACATTGCAATGCATTCCCTGCAAAAGCCTTCATTAATATTCCTTATAGCATCTTCATTTGTATTTTCTTCTATTGTGCTGATCTATCCTTGTCCCCTATTCCCCATACACTTTAAATTTATTCATCCTTAATGTACCACAAAACCTATAAAATTCTGAAGTCTAAGTGCTGCTATAGGAGACTTCTTTTAGCATCTTTCTCATATTATATCCGATTTTACTTACTATTCCCAATAAGAGATGTTTTAGCTGCTTTAGGTTTTCAGCAGTTTCATCAAGAGGTTAAATTTAAATATTAAATTTAAATATTTACCATGTTATTAATATGTTTAGCACTGCTATGTGCTAAGTGGCTAATGTTGGTGTCTGTGACTTGCTAGGGATGTTGACTCCATTTGATCTTCCAGACCACATCCAGTCTGAAGGCCTTTATTATGATTAATTTAGTGGCTCTGGCTGAGAACTTTGAATTAAATTAGTTAATGAAAAATTAAAATATAAATGTTACTGAAAATATACTGCTTCACTTTCTACACCTGGTTGAAAGGAGCTGGGTTAAATTTTGATATTTCACAATAGCTACTGGTACACAATGTGTCTTATGTCTGCTCAAATAAGTTAGAGTTTATTTGTGATGGTTCATTTGTGTTGTTGCAGTGGTTCTAGGGGTTTATGATCATTAGCACTCTAACTTGTTCTATCAGGTGCAGGGACATAATATATACCTTTCCCCCTCCAAATTCTCAATAGCCTGAGGCCATTCTGTTTCCAAGTGTTAAACTTTGGGGGATTTGGGGCTTGCTTATTAGCAATTCCAGGTAAGCCTGAAGAACTGTATGTACTTTACCAATCTATGTAACATTATAAGGATATAATGTGGAAAATGTTCTAATGTGGATCATAACTTTTAGGTTTCAAAATAAAACATAATGAGGTGAACTGAAGTTTTAAGGTTTTTGTTTATTTTCTAGTGATTACATCACATGTAAACATTAGGGGCATTTTTCCTCACATATCTTACATATTCCACTCCTCCTTTTCTGATGTGCTGAGAATGTAAATATCCTGACTTAGAGTACAGGTATCTGAACACCTAGGAAAGGAGAAATTCCTTTTGGTAGAAAAAAGGTGATTTTGCTATTAACTTTCTGTATCTTCTGCTATTAACTTACTGTATCTTCTGCCCTATGATTATATTTTGGGGAATAACTTGGGTGCTCTGCTTTAAAAAAGAAAACAAAATCCAAACCAAAAGCTAACATATCAGCACTTTTGAAATATCATTTCTGGAAGCCACTCTTTGCCTAATGCTGCATTTTGGGAGGTGATATTTTTAACAGTTCAATAGCAACAACAAGAAAAACACAACAACAAAAAAATCCCACTTAGTGGGAGTACAGTGTGAGGTTTGAGAAGGGGATTTCTGGAGATACACTCACAAATTTTAATATATAAGCAAGATACCAATATCTTTCACTTTCAAATCTTTCAGATTTCAACAAGATACCAGAGGTTTGCATTTCCAACTAACTTTAGATTCCATTGCCTTCCTTTACATTTTTATTATAATAGACAACATAAAACAGCTATATATACTTGCCAAGTGAGATGTTATGCCATAAATTACCCATAAGAGTTTATATGACTCTAGAAATTGTATCTATCATGTTGAATTAATCCAAAAATTTAATCCAAAAGAAATAGCAATTTGCTAGCCTTTCCCACAAATCTAGCCCTCAATTATGTTTGTGAAAGGCATGCACTAATCATGTAAATTGCTCCACATAGATATTTTAAACTATTTTCCTCAAAGGTGAGAGGGAGTGTAAGACACTTAAGCATCTGCTGTCTTGACTGATACCTATGAGAATGCTGATAGTCTCAAGAGTAATTCGTTACCCCAGTATTACTTTTCTAAGAAATCATCAAAAATATGCTTGAATGGAAATCGTTTCTTTTATTCTTAAAACCGCATGCTAAAAACTATGAGCTATGCAGCAATTTCATGTGCAACCAATACCCAGTAAACAGTCTTTAATTGTAAAAATATCACTTATACAGTTAAAGGGGATTTGAGTTTTGTCCTTATCTGCTATTTAGCATTTGAGGGACAGTCAGCTCTCAAGTAAGCATCTGCTCTGTAACAGCCATATTAACAGAAGAGTAAATAGCACTATAATTATTGTAGTTATAGTTATCTTTGTTTTAATCTTGTGCCAGCGGTTCTGGGCATAGAAATCAACAACAGAGAACATTTCCCCCCCTCTGGGGTATTTAAAGTAAGACTATTTTTTTTCAAAGTTTCATTTTGTTTTGTTTTCCAGAATATTTCAGTTTCTATAGACATTATGTATTTTTTCTTTTTAATAAATATAGACTTTAGGAGGATGTGCATTTTGCATAAATTTTACTTACAGCAGTAGAAAAAGTCACAAACTTTACCATCACCTCACCGTTTATTAAGTTGATCAGATAGCACAGCCATATCCTCACTCTAATCCCATTACTGAATAACAAACAAAACAAAACAAACAGAAAATAGAGAAACAAAACACTAGACAGAAATATATGTTTTACTCAATTGAATTTATGCAAAGTATTAAAAAATACTAAAGTCTTTATCCTGAGCCATGTTTGTTAGTTCAAACAATACAGCTTTTTAAGCATGGTAATTTCCCATGTAAGAAAAAAATCTGAGTGCATGTGATTTGCACTATCTTTAGAGAAAAGCAAATTGCTTAGACTAGTGCTTTATGAATATAATCATTATGTATCTTAGTGGTTTATCATACTACTTAATCCGTTCTAAGGGTCAATTTGATTCAACAAAATATTTTTGGAGAACTTAACTATCTTCAAAGGATCTAAATAAGCCATAGACATAGGAGTTGTGACATATGCTCATATTAAGAGCTTGAGCCACTGCCTAGGCAAATCATAACAGTAAAAATATCCCTTGAAAAAACACTTAAATTATCCATAAGACATAGGTACTGTCTGTTGTTCTTAAAAGTTATGTTTAAATTATCAGCTACAGTATACTACACAGAGATCAGCAAACTATAGCTCATGAGGCAAATCCCATCTGTCCTCTGTCTGTTTTTATAAATAAAGTTTTATTGAAACATGGCCAGGCTATTTCTTCACTCATCTATGACTAGAGTAGTTGCAGTACAGACCATCAGGCTGCAAAGCCTATAATTTTTATGATTTGGCCCTTTACAGAAAGATTGCCAAACCTTGAACTAGATTATAAGGATCAAATGAAAATTCTATATATGACTTTCTAGTTTCCCAAAGCATTCTGTATTCTGCTTTTAAATTTATACTGATGAATGGAAGTTGCTGACAATTTCCAAAATATTCTAGCTTGCCTGAAAGGCTTACTTCATTGGGTTTTAATGTTAGGTCTCCCTAAAGTGAGTACATATGAATGGAGATTTATTTGTTGTTTGAGGAGTATAAAGCTAATGTTTGTGAAAGCACTTATGGCAAAATCTAACACATAGTAGCTATTAAATAAACACTACCTACATTTGAACCTAAATCTTGTTTGGTTACATCCACCTATATTTGGTTCCTTGGAAAGCTTTCTACACACTTTGCTATTACTTGTGATCACTGTCCTGCAATGTACAGGATGAATTGGGTATGAGTTGCATGGTTTTTAAGAATCAAGTCTCAAGCCCCATTATGAGCTCCAATGGGAGTGGAGTGGTATTCACTCCAAGAATTCAGATTCTGTAGTGAAAAGTACTCACAGTTACAAACCAGGGGTTTGATGCTTATAAGATGACAGATTAATTTAAGAGTCCTTAATATTTACTAATTATAGTTATAGCTAACAATTGTAGAGCCTTTTCTCTGAGATAGAAAACACACTGACACATAATAAATGCTACAAAACTTTTAGTTATTATTGTTGTTATGTTTATGATTCTTATCCCTAGCTGAGAGCTCTTTTGTACTTTATCAAGTCTTGATGTTTATTCTATCTCTTTTAGTTTTCCCACTCTTCATCAATTATACTATCTCATTCTTCTCTCTCTCTCTCTCTTAATCCTACCATGTAATTACTGAATAAAACACAGCAGGAGAAATTGATTTACTGTGAAATTAAGGAAGCACAGATTTCAGGGCTCCACTTAAATGGACCCTTTCCAAAACCTTGAAAGGACCTTAGCAATGAATTGGCTGTGCTTATTTGCAAGCTCTTCAAAATACAGTATTTTAGCTGAAGTCAGTTAAGAATACTGTCTCCTTCTACTCCAAGTTCCCTTTATTTTCTGTTGTCAGAGTGGCCTTGGGATTTTTTTTCTTTGATTTTTTCTAATAAATTTATTTATTGTATTCATTTATTTTTGTCTGCATTGGATCTTCATTGCTACGCACGGGCTTTCTTTATTTGCAGTGAGCGAGGGTTACTCTTTGTGGTGGTGCGCGTACTTCTCATTGTGGTGGCTTCTCTTGTTGCGGAGCATGGGGTCTAGGTGCACGGGCTTCTGAAGTTGTGGCACGTGGGCTCAGGAGTTGTGGCTTGTGGGCTCTAGAGCACAGGCTCAGTAGTTGTGGTGCACGGGCTTAGTTGCTCCACAGAATGTGGTATCTTCCCAGACCAGGGATTGAACTCGTGTACCCTGCATTGGCCGGCAGATTCTTAACCACTGCACCAGCAGGGAAGTCCCTTTTCTTTGATTAATGTAAACAATGCTGAGTTGGAAATATATTTAATTTAAATTTAATGGGCTGTATTTATGTGGTCCATGTATATATTGTTAGCTAGCCATCCTGGTATAGGAATGGCTCCTAAGAACACTTATACCATGCACTGTGCCATTGCACCTATGTTAGTACTCAAAAGTTTATGACCTGAGGTGTGATTGCAATAGTAGCCAGAAGTATATGGCTGGTAGAGAAAAAACAAGGCTGGAAATGTCCAGAGGGAGAAGCTCTTGAGGTTTCTCCTATCATCAGACATGTAAAATAGTAAGTGAACAATTCAGTTCCATTATATGTCAAATTAATACAGATGAAGTTCTTTTTTTGATAGAGGTTTTCCTGATTTGATAACATTTTTTAAAGTGTACATCTCATCAACAGTTGAGTTACTAAGCTTAAAGAAACTTACCATGTTTTCTTATCACTAACAAAAACAAATTTTGATCAAACCCCAAAGAGAAAAATCTACATTACCTTTATATTATATCCTTATATTTTAAATGTAAAAAACAATACTGCAAAATCATTTGAAGAAGTGATCAATGTTCAGCCAAAGAGCTGGGAAAAAGAGAAGTGTCAGTTAGTTAAAAAATAATGTTATTTTTCTATATTTTATCTTTTCCATGGTATTTGCTATCTTGTTTGTGTATTTTCATTTTTTTCAAAGGCTAAGATACCTGGTCTTGTTGGAATCCCCCTCCAGCACCAATGTGTTTTATTGGAGATTGAGATTGGTAACCACAACTGGAGAACAGGTCCTTGAAGAGGTTGTAAAACAAGAGTCTCTGTCTTTGATTTTTTAACTTGGTTACAACAGTCAGCATATTTATGCACGAAGTCCAACTGAAACTGAAACCAAATAATTACATTTGTCTTCCCGAATTCACCTTAGTGTATTCTATTCCCAACCACTGTTTTAAACTGCAATACCTAATTTCAGTGGGTAAATACTCTCTCTAGGAGCACTGATTGTAAACATTTTGAAACTATTTGTGTTCAAAACCTTAGTGTCCTATAAACATTTTCCTAAAAGCAATTAGAACAGGCTTGTGTCTATCATGTCATAGGAGATGTAAGGATATATAATCACTGGCTGGCAAATTTCATGGTCTAAAGTCCCTTGCCTTCACCTTTTCTCTTTCTTCTCATTTAGATGTTGACCTAAAAAGGTATGGATCATTCTTAAATGTGATTTCAGCTCAGCTACCAGCATAAACTTGGGACTTGGAAAGTTATTATTGTTAGTTCTTATAATAAAATATTCAAGAATGCTGACAGACTGCTAGGTGCAAATCCATATTAAATCTGTCTTTACTGAGTTTGTTTTAAGAAGATACAGTACTGCATATGAAAGTTATGATTGTGGAATCCAAATAATCCAACTTATGTCAAAACTAAACAAATCATCTACCATGGTTTCAAGAAAATAATAATAATAATGGCCTGTCTAGAGAACATTATCTATAGCAACTGAATAAAATTCTTCTACGAATACATTAGCATGCAAGGATAAATCCAGCAAGGTGTAGATCCTGCTTACTCTCAGTCCCCAGGTTTATAAAACGTCTTTGATAACGTAATATACCAATTTGAGATATACATTTACTGACTAAGGAATTTCAGGCTTCAGAAATGCTGGGCTGTCAACTTTCCAATCCTTCTTACTCTTACATTAATTAATGCAAACTGATAGGATGAGTTAAACAGGACTCCATTGGCAGTTGCATCAAGTACAGTATACTTGCTATCTATTCTATAATAGAAAAGGTGAATGTAGAAACTCAGAAAGAGGGATGTTGTAAATATCTCCTTCACCATTCCTTGCAAATAAAGTCATAGTGACAGAAAAGAGAGTAAACTTCCGTTAGAGAAATCATCTTCCTATTAAAAATGTGATGAATACAAATGTGACGTCCATTTTGGACTCTCCTTCTCAAAATTATCCTAAGAGACTTCAGCAGGATCCAGAACAGAATAATGAGAATTATTAGGCAGGGGAAAATCTGACATTCTCCTGCTGTAGTAGACTTGTATGTAATTACATCCAACACCCATATCTACTGACAGTTGCATTTTACTTCAGCCGAAAGGATGGAAATTGAAGTGGGAACTTTAGTTAATACAACCTCAAGATGTTTTTGCTTGGTAAGATTGAAAACTAATTTAACTATATGCAAAACACGTGACAGTCGTAATATTTGGTGGTTGTTTTTAGGGTTGTATTCTTGATACATTGCGAATGAGTCTTGTCAAAGTAGAAACACAATCAAATTTGAAGAATACACAGCAAAGTAGTTAAATCTGCATGTTCTCTGATACTGTTCCTTTTACTCAGTAGTTCTTGGTTTCTCTATGACTAATTCCCATGTTATAAGGATCCTTTTGATGTCTCTGGTCTTCTTGATGTTGAAGGTCCTGGCTGATTGTGTCTGAAAATTTGCAGATTGATTTTAATTTTTTCATTACCCTTGACAACCTTGACTCCAGAACATCAAGCTCTTAGTCACTGATAGAAGCAGATCCTTCCTTCCCACATCATAGCATCAGGATTGCTCCAATCTTATAGAGAAATCCCAGGGAACAAGTCCCTAAGTGGTCTTATGTGGAACCAGTAACATAATTGAAAATCCTGATTTGGCAGTATTTTTCCAGTAGGCATTTAGTTTCATTCAATTCTAATCAACTGATTGTTTTGTAAAGTCCAGCTCTGTGACAGGCATTGTGCTAAGAGAATAAAACACAATCCTGCCTTCAAGCAGATCATATCCTTTTGTATAAAACAGAAAAATTCACCAACAGTGGAATTCCTGCTAGAGGAAAATTTGCTCCAGGTGTTCTGAGAGCAACCAGTTATGGGACACCTCACTCAGCCCTGGTGAATCAAAGACAGCTTCCTTGAGTAGGTAATAGACAGACTTAGTCTTGAAAGATGAGTAGGTATTAGGGAATGAGGGATGGAAGAGAAGTCCAGGCAGAGGGAACAACATGTACAAATGTCAGCCATCTGGAGGAATCATGATTTGGGAGGAGAAGTGCAAATAGTTTAACGTGGCACGTTTAGATGGTAAATAGAGAACATTTTATAAAGGGATCCAGTACTGATTTGGAGACTGGAATTTATGCCAAGAAAATGAGGAGACATAGATGGACTTTAGGAAGAAAAAATAAAGGTCACAGTAAGATTTATATCTTAAATACATCACTTTGGATAGTTATGAAAAACGGATAAAGGGAATTTGAAGTGAGGTAGTTAAGATAAAGGAGACAAAAGAGTTAAGTGACAACACCCTTTGTTGCAAATGCCGAACTGTAGATGTCACATGATCCTTTTTGGTTGAAGATGATGGTCCTGGCTTGCAATTCTGGATGTGCCACTCATTAACTATATAGTTTTAGATAAATATTCAATATATTTAACCTCTTTAGGTCTCAGCTCCTGCTTTCTTAAAATTTTTAAGGGATTAAGTACAACAGTATATGTAATGTTCTTGGCATAGTGCCTGGATTATATTAAGCAATGAGTAAATGTAAGAAACCCACTTAAATGCTTATTTCTGTAACAGAGAAGAGCCAAATCTGACTACATGTTGGATCTGTTTCTTTTACTTTAACCTTTGTTTTCTGCTGCTTTTGTTCACTATAAAGATACTGTCTATACATAATGGCCTGACTCTGGTAACACTGCCCCTCTGTCTGAATGTTAAACCAAAGTGCCTTTGTTCAGGCAAATATCTGGACCCTGTCCACCTGTGGATGGCTACAAGAAAGAAGAAATTAACATATCTCCTCCCTGAGGCTAGCCATTCCAGGGGATATTTGCAAAACTTATGGCCTTTTTACTTTACTTCCTCATGTCCCCCCCCCCCACAACATGCTATAAAAGAAACTGGCATCCAAACCCCGACAAGATGTTATTTTGAGACTTTAGTCTGCCACCTTCTCAGTCTGCCCGCTTTCCGTAGTATTCTTTGCCTCAACACCTCGTCTCTGATTTATTGGCCTGTCGTGCTGCGAGCAGAGCGAGCTTGGACTAGGTAACATTTCCAATGACAATAACAATAATAGTTTAAAAAAACCCACTTATGAGTAATTTTTCAAATATCACTGTAAAATGTCAACTAAATCTGTGTAATGTTTTTGAAGAGAATGTCACAAAGATACTCCCTTAGGCAAAAATGCATGCAAAACAAAATTATCAGGAATCTCCCACATGCAACAACAATCATAACCATAACAATTACAACAGCACCAACTAAAATCAACCACAACTTGAATGAATTTGATTCTTTCTTTGTCATGACACAGAACAGAACCAGGATTTACTAAGCAACGACTATATGACAGGCAGTTTGCTGAACTGTTTACATGTGTAACATCATCACAAATAGCTAATCTTCTTGTGTCATTCTACCTTACAAATTTGGCTAAAAATACAGATTCAAAAGTAGGAGGAAGCAAAATGATACTTTACTTATTAGGTGAAGAAGAGAAAAAAGAACTGTGAGAAAGAGAGGGAGATGAGAGACAGACAGACAGAGAGAAGGAGGGGTAGGGAGAGTATGAATAGACAAATAAGGGTCAGGGGGAAGAGATCCACATTCCTTAATCACTTACTAAGCATGATACACTATTTTGGGCATAATGAATCATTTTAGCAGCACTGTAAAATATAGAGGTTTGTTACTATTTTATTGATTGGGAAACAGAAACTGCAGATTAAGTTAATTGTGAATAGGGAAATTCACACAACTGTGAGGCAGTTGTGGTCAAAAACAAACACACAAAAAATTATAAAAATAAACAAACTAAACAATGTCTCCAGAGTAAATCTTCTAATGGCTGAATCTGAATTGTCGGAGATTCTTTTGAGTGGTTTGACTTAACCAGCTTTGTGGACAAATAGTGCTGTAGAGGCAAATATCCTATACGGTAAATGAGCTCTACAAGCATGCTTAGTGAAATCTCCACTAACCTGAAGTAAATGCCCTGGTTAATAATCAAAAATAATTTAAGCAATCAAAATAATTTGATCAATTGTTGCTGTGTATACCACAGTACTATCTTACTTAAAATGATTGCTTAGGTATATTAGGTCAGGTAGAGAGGATAGTTGATTCCCATAGAGTAAAATATTACTCAACAGAAAACCCTTCAGTGAGGCATCACTGAAGACTATGGTAAATGAATATAAAATTTTAAAATCTGTACATTAAGACAAAAGAAAAAAATATTGCCAGAGGCAATTTGCAAAGAAATTACATCTGGGTGCAGTAAAAAGAATCCTAAGAGGAAAAGGTTCATTCACTGAGTGAGCTCTTTAGGGGAGCTATTATTTGATTAAGCAAGCTATTTATTTAAATAGAGTATGCTCTAGGACTAGTTTAATCCAGGCCCTGAAGGCTATTTTAATGGGTCTGAGGATTGCTTTGGCAAAACATAGCTGATTTTTTAGATCACTGCAAATTTAATCACAGAGATAAAACCCTTTACTGTAAACCATGTTAAGCTTCTGGTCAACTTTAGGCAGCATGTAGAAGAGAGATTAAGAACTATAAAGTCTAATCTGGTCCTAGGTAACCTTTCTTTGTTTCTCCTTCCAGAAGATTTTAAGAGAGACAAATTTATTGAAGAATGCAAGGATTTCAGAAGCAATGGAAAAGTAATATTGGATTTAAATGAGATCTGTTGAGAAAGACACATTGATGGGGAAGGATAAATAAAATCAGGGATCTCCTTTAGATCTAGATGGTACCTTTGATATAAACCTAGTTAGTTGGGTCAAAGATAGAGACTACCATGAACTAATGCACAATTTGGTCAAATCAGTTGTGACAGGCATAAAGTTTTTAGAAACTGTGTTTTCATCACAAGAGCTTAGAAGGAATTTTTAAGGCTGAAAGACCAATGAAAGAATACACAGCAAGGAGGGGAAGATGACGCAAGAGTAAGACGCAGAGATCACCTTCCTCCCCACAGATACACCAGAAATACATCTAAACGTGGAACAACTCCTACAGAACACCTACTGAACACTGGCAGAAGATCTCAGACCTCCAAAAGGCAAGAAACTCCCCACGTACCTGGGTAGGGCAAAAGAAAAAAGAATAAACAGAGACAAAAGGATAGGGACAGGACCTGCACCAGTGGGAGGGAGCTGTGAAGGAGGAAAGGTTTCCACACACTAGAAGCCCCTTTGCGGGCAGAGACTGCGGGTGGTGGAGGGGGAAAGCTTCGAATCTGCTGAGGAGAGCGCAGCAACAGGTTGCTGCAACAGCGCAGCAACAGGGGTGTGGAGGGCAAAGTGAAGAGATTCCTGCACAGAGGATTGGTGCCGACTGGCACTCACCAGCCTGAGAGGCTTGTCTGCTCATCCGCCGGGGTGGGTGGGGCAGGGAGCTGAGGCTCGGGCTTCAGTCGGAGCGCAGGGATAGGACTGGTGTTGTAGGTGTGAACAAAACCTGCAGGGGGTCAGTGCACCACGGCTAGCCGGGAGGGAGTCCGGGGAAAAGTGTGGACCTGCCGGAGAGGCAAGAGACTTTTTATTCCCTCTTTGTTTCCTGGTGCACGAGGAGAGGGGATTAAGAGAGCTGCTTAAAAGAGCTCCAGAGGTGGGTGCGAGCCACGGCTAAAAGCGCGGACACCAGAGACAGGCATGAGATGCTAAGGCTGCTGCTGCTGCCACCAAGAAGCCTGTGTGCGGGCACAGGTCACTCTCCACACTCCCCTTCCGGGGAACCTGTGCAGCCCGCCACTGCCAGGGTCCCGGGATCCAGGGACAACTTCCCTAGGAGAACACATGGCACGCCTCAGTCTGGTGCAGCGTCATGTCAGCCTCTGCTGCTGCAGGCTCGCCCCGCACTCTGTACCCCTCTGTCCCCCTGGCCTACGTAAGCCAGAGTCCCCGAAGCAGCTGCTCCTTTAAACCCCTCCTGTCTGAGCAAAGAACAGATGCCCTCTGATGACCTACACGCAGAGGCGGGGCCAAATCCAAAGCTGAGCTCCAGGAGCTGTGAGAAGAAGAGAAGAGAAAGGGAAAGTTCTCCTAGCAGCCTCAGGAGCAGCGGATTAAAGCTCCACAATCAACTTGATGTACTCTGCATCTGTGGAATCCCTGATAGACAATGAATCATCCCAAATTGAGGAAGTGGACTTTGAGAGCAAGATTTATAATTTTTTCACCTTTTCCTCTTTTTGTGAGTGTGTATGTGTATGCTTCTGTGTGAGATTTTGTTTGTATAGCTTTGCTTCCACCATTTGTCCTAGGGTTCTATCCGTCCATTTTTTAAAAAATTCTTTTTCTTAATAATTATTTTTTATTTTAATAACTTTATTTTATTTTATCTTCTTTCTTTCTTTCTTTCTTTCCTTCCTTCCCTCCTCCCTCCCTCCCTCCCTGCTTTCTTTCTCTTTCTTTCCTTCTTCCTTTCTTTCTTCCTTTCTTTCTTTCTTTCTTCCTTCCTTCCTTTCTTTCTTTCTTTCTTTCTTTCTTTCTTTCTTTCTTTCTTTCTTTCTTTCTTTCTTTCTTTCTTTCTTTCTTTCTTTCTTTCTTTCTTTCTTTCTTTCTTTCTTTTTCTCCCTTTTATTCTTGGTGCTGCAGCCAGGAGTCAGTGCTGTGCCTCTGAGGTAGGAGAGCCAACTTCAGGACACTGGTCCACAAGAGACCTCTCAGCTCCACATAATATCAAATGGCGAAAATCTCCCAGAGATCTCCATCTCAACACCAGCACCCAGCTTCACTCAACAACCAGCAAGCTACAGTGCAGGACACCCTATGCCAAACAACTAGCAAGACAGGAACACAACCCCACCCATTAGGAGAGAGGCTGCCTAAAATCATAATAAGTCCACAGACACCCCCAAACACACCACCAGACATGGAGCTGCCCACCAGAAAGACAAGATCCAGCCTCATCCACCAGAACACAGGCACTAGTCCCCTCCACCAGGAAGCCTACACAACCCACTGAACTAACTTTAGCCACTGGGGACAGACACCAAAAACAATGGGAACAACACACCTTCAGCCTGCAAAAACGAGACCCCAAACACAGTAAGATAAGCAAAATGAGAAGACAGAAAAACACACAGCAGATGAAGGAGAAAGATAAAAACCCACCAGACCTAACAAATGAAGAGGAAATAGGCAGTCTACCTGAAAAAAAATTCAGAGTAATGATAGTAAAGATGATCCAAAATCTTGGTAACAGAATAGAGAAAATGCAAGAAACATTTAACAAGGACCTAGAAGAACTAAAGATGAAACAAGCAATGATGAATAACACAATAAATGAAATTAAAAATACTCTAGATGGGATCAATAGCAGAATAACTGAGGCAGAAAAATGGATAAATGACCTGGAAGATAAAGTAGTAGAAATAACTACTGCAGAGCAGAATAAAGAAAAAAGAATGAAAAGAACTGAGGACAGTCTCAGAGACCTCTGGAACAACATTAAACGCATGAACATTCGAATTATAGGGGTTCCAGAAGAAGAAGAGAAAGAGAAGGGGACTGAGAAAATATTTGAAGAGATTATAGTTGAAAATTTCCCTAATATGGGAAAGGAAATAGTTAATCAAGTCCAGGAAGCACAGAGAGTCCCATACAGGATAAATCCAAGGAGAAACATGCCAAGACACATATTAATCAAACTGTCAAAAATTAAATACAAAGAAAACATATTAAAAGCAGCAAGGGAAAAACAACAAATAACACACAAGGGAATCCCCATAAGGTTAACAGCTGATCTTTCAGCAGAAACTCTGCAAGCCAGAAGGGAGTGGCAGGTCATATTTAAAATGATGAAGGAAAAAAACCTGCAACCAAGATTACTCTATCCAGCAAGGACCTCGTTCAGATTTGATGGAGAAATTAAAACCTTTACAGACAAGCAAAAGCTGAGAGAGTTCAGCACCACCAAGCCAGCTTTACTACAAATGCTAAAGGAACTTCTCTAGGCAAGAAACACAAGAGAAGGAAAAGACCTACAATAACGAACCCCAAACAATTAAGAAAATGGGAATAGGAACATACATAATTACTGATTAAGGTAATTGATAATTACCTTAAATGTAAATGGAGTAAATGCTCCCACCAAAAGACACAGATTGGCTGAATGGATACAAAAACAAGACCCATATATATGCTGTCTACAAGAGACCCACTTCAGACCTAGAGACACATACAGACTGAAAGTAAGGGGATGGAAAAAGATATTCCATGCAAATGGAAACCAAAAGAAAGCTGGAGTAGCAATTCTCATATCAGACAAAATAGAATTTAAAATAAAGACTATTAGAAGAGACAAAGAAGGACACTACATAATGATCAAGGGATCAATCCAAGAAGAAGATATAAGAATTGTAAATATTTATGCACCCAACATAGGAGCACCTCAATACATAAGGCAAATACTAACAGCCATGAAAGGGGAAATCGACAGTAACACATTCATAGTAGGGGATGCTAACACCCCACTTTTACCAATGGACAGATCATCCAAAAAGAAAATAAATAAGGAAACACAAGCTTTAAATGATACATTAAACAAGATGGATTTAATTGATATTTATAGGACATTCCATCCCAAAACAACAGAATACACATTTTTCTCAAGTGCTCATGGAACATTCTCCAGGATAGATCATATCTTGGGTCACAAACCAAGCCTTGGTAAATTTAAGAAAATTGAAATTGTATCAAGTATCTTTTCTGAACACAACACTATGAGACTAGATATCAATTACAGGAAAAGATCTTTAAAAAATACAAACACATGGAAGCTAAACAATACACTACTTGATAATGAAGTGATCACTGAAGAAATCGAAGAGGAAATCAAAAAATACCTAGAAACAAATGACAATAGAGACATGATGATCCAAAACCTATGGGATGCAGCAAAAGCAGTTCTAAAAGGGAAGTTTATAGCAATACAATCCTAACTTAAGAAACAGGAAACATCTCGAAAAAACAACCCAATCTTGCACCTAAAGCAATTAGGGAAAGAAGAATAAAAAAACCCCAAAGGTAGCAGAAGGAAAATAATCATAAAAATCAGGTCAGAAATAAATGAAAAAGAAAGGAAGGAAATGATATTAAAGATCAATAAAACTACAAGCTGGTTCTTTGAGAAGATAAATAAAATTGATAAACCATTAGCCAGACTCATCAAGAAAAAAAGGGAGAAGACTCAAATCAATAGAATTAGGAATGAAAAAGGAGAAGTAACAACTGACACTGCAGAAATACAAAAGATCATGAGAGATTACTACAAGCAACTCTATGCCAATAAAATGGACAGCCTGGAAGAAATGAACAAATTCTTAGAAATGCACAACCTGCCAAGACTGAATAAGGAAGAAATAGAAAATATGAACAGAACAATCACAAGCACTGAAATTGAAGCTGTGATTAAAAATCTTCCAATAAAGAAAACCCCAGAACCAGATGGCTTCACAGGTGAATTCTATCAAACATTTAGAGAAGAACTTACACCTATCCTTCTCAAACTCTTCCAAAAAATAGCAGAGGGAGGAACACTCCCAAACTCATTCTACGAGGCCACAATCACCCTGAGAGCAAAACCAGACAAGGATGTCTCAATGAAAGAAAACTACAGGCCAATATCACTGATGAACATAGATGCAAAAATCCTCAACAAAATACTAGCAAACAGAATCCAACAGCACATTAACAGGATCATACACCATGATCAAGTGGGGTTTATTCCAGGAATGCAAGGATTCTTCAATATACGCAAACTAAACAACATGATTCACCATATTAACAAATTGAAGGAGAAAAAC
This sequence comes from Leucopleurus acutus, assembly GCF_964270905.1. Lineage (NCBI taxonomy): Eukaryota > Metazoa > Chordata > Mammalia > Artiodactyla > Delphinidae > Leucopleurus > Leucopleurus acutus. The sequence goes on from NC_139146.1 coordinate 54,661,614, forward strand.
CATATGATCATCTCAATAGATGCAGAGAAAGCTTTTGGCAAAATTCAACACCAATTTATTATGAAAACCCTGCAGAAAGCAGGCATAGAGGGAACTTTCCTCAACATAATAAAGGCCATATATGACAAACACACAGCCAATGTCATCCTCGATGGTGAAAAAATGAAAGCATTTCCACTAAGATCAGGAACAAGACAAGGTTGCCCACTCTCACCACTCTTATTTAACATAGTTTTGGAAGTTTTAGCCACAGTAATCAGAGAAGAAAAGGAAATAAAAAGAATCCAAATCGGAAAAGAGGAAGTAAAACTGTCACTGATTGCTAATGACATGATACTCTACATAGAGAATCCTAAAGATGCTAGCAGAAAACTACTAGTGCTATTCAATGAATTTGCTAAAGTTGCAGGATACAAAATTAATGCACAGAAATCTCTGGCATTCCTATACACTAATAATGAAAAATCTGAAAGTGAAATCAAGAAAACACTCCCATTTACCATTGCAACAAAAAGAATAAAATACCTAGGAATAAACCAACCTAAGGAGACAAAAGACCTGTATGTAGAAAATTCTAAGACATTGATGAAAGAAATTAAAGATGATACAAATAGATGGAGAGATATACCATGTTCTTGGATTGGAAGAATCAACATTGTGAAAATGACTCTACTACCCAAAGCAATCTACAGATTCAATGTAATCCCTATCAAACTACCACTGGCATTTTTCACAGAACTAGAACAAAAAATTTCACAATTTGTATGGAAACACTAAAGACCCCGAATAGCCAAAGCAATCTTGAGAATGAAAAAAGGAGCTAAGGGAATCAGGCTCCCTGTCTTCAGACTATACTACAAAGCTACAGTAATCAAGTTGGTATGGTACTGGCACAAAAACGGAAAGATAGATCAATAGAACAGGATAGAAAGCCCAGAGATAAACCCACACACATATGGTCACCTTATCTTTGATAAAGGAGACAGGAATGTACAGTGAAGAAAGGACAGCCTCTTCAATAAGTGGTGCTGGGAAAAGTGGACAGGTACATGTAAAAGTATGAGATTAGATCACTCCCTAACACCATACACAAAAATGAGCTCAAAATGGATTAAAGACCTAAATGTAAGGCCAGAAACCATCACACTCTCAGAGGAAAAAATAGGCAGTACATTCTATGAAATAAATTACAGCAAGATCCTTTTTGACCCACCTCCTAGAGAAATTTAAATAAAAACAAAAATAAACAAATGGGACCTATTGAAACTTCAAAGCTTTTGCACAGCAAAGGAAACCATAAACAAGACCAAAAGACAACCCTAAGAATGGGAGAAAGTATTTGCAAATGAAGCAACTGACAAAGGATTAATCTCCAAAATTTATAAGCAGCACATGCAGCTCAATAACAAAAAGACAAACAACCCAATCCAAAAATGGGCAGAAGACCTAAATAGACATTTCTCCAAAGAAGATATACAGACTGCCAACAAACACATGAAAGAATGCTCAACATCATTAATCATTAGAGAAATGCAAATCAAAACTACAATGAGATATCATCTCACACCACTCAGAATGGCCATCATCAAAAAATCTAGAAACAATAAATGCTGGAGAGGGTGTGGAGAAAAGGGAACACTCTTGCACTGCTGGTGGGAATGTGAATTGGTACAGCCACTACGGGGAACAGTATGGAGGTTCCTTAAAAAACTACAAATAGAACTACCATATGACCCAGCAATCACACTACTGGGCATGTACCCTGAGAAAACCATAATTCAAAAAGAGTCATGTACCAAAATGTTCATTGCAGCTCTATTTACAATAGCCTGGAGATGGAAACCACCTAAGTGTCCAGCATCAGATGAATGGGTAAAGAAGATGTGACACATATATACCATGGAATATTACTAGCCATAAAAAGAAATGAAATTGAGTTATTTGTAATGAGGTGGATGGACCTAGAGTCTGTCATACAGAGTGAAGTAAGTCAGAAAGAGAAAGACAAATACCGTATGCTAACACATATATATGGAATTTAAGGAAATAAAAATATCATGAAGAATCTAGGTGTAAGACAGGAATAAGTACCCAGAGAATGGACCTGAGGATATGGGAATGGGGAAGGGTAAGATGTGACAAAGTGAGAGAGTGGCATGGACATATATACACTACCAAATGTAAAATAGATAGCTAGTGGGAATCAGCCGCATAGTACAGGGAGATCAGCTCAGTGCTTTGTGACCACCTAGAGAGGTGGGATAGGGAGGGTGGGAGGGAGGGAGACGCAAGAGGGAAGAGGTTTGGGAACATATGTATATGTATAACTGATTCACTTTGTTATAAAGCAGAAACTAACACACCATTATAAAGCAATTATACTCCAATTAAGATGAAAAAAAAAAAGAATACACAAAGAAGACCTAATACACATAGTATTTGAAAATGATCAAAAATGATAATATATGGGACCTATATTCAGCTCATGGGCCTTATTATAGCTATTTTAATTGTTTATGGTTTGTGTTCTTTTTAATTAGTGTCTATCCTATGTCAGTTGTTAACAATTCTGCATGTCACCTGGCAATGAGAGATACCTTTTGTTTTCAAAACTGACAACTTGAACATTTGTTTAATGGAAAAAATACAGTGAACGATCAACATTATATATTTTTTACAAATCAAACAATCAATAACTATAGTTGATTTACAATATTGTGTTAGTTTCAGGTTACAACAAAGTGATTCAGTTATTTCAGATTCTTTTCCATTATAGACTATTACAAGATATTGAATATGTTCCCTGTGCCATATAGTATATCCTTGTTGGTACTTGTTTTTTATTATATATATTAGTTTGTATCTCTTAATCCCAAACTCCTAATTTATCACTTCTCCCCCTGCTTTCCCCTTTGGTAACCATAAGTTTGTTTTCTAAGAGACATTTCAGGAGGGATATTTGATTGGGAGAGAGAAGGAATTGGGAAAAATCAAGTTGGTTATATATACTGTCCTGTTGTTTGACTATTTGTAACAAGAATATGCATTCTTGTATTGTTAGAGCAAATTTAAAAATTAAAAATATAACATAATAAAATCTATGGACAATAAGAAGTATGCAGAATTATAAATTACAGAGGTTAACTCCCAGAGTTATTTTCTGCAGGAAACTGATGGACCAATCTTTATCATGTGACTCTGTTTATTGATCAGTGACTTTTTTTTTTTTTTTTTTTGCGGTATGCGGGAGTCTCACTGTTTTGGCCTCTCCCGTTGCAGAGCACAGGCTTTGGACGCGCAGGCTCAGCGGGCATGGCTCACAGGCCCAGCCACTCTGCGGCATGTGGGATCTTCCCAGACCGGGGCACGAACCTGTGTCCCCTGCATCGGCAGGCAGACTCTCAACCACTGTGCCACCAAGGAAGCCCCCGATCAGTGACTTTAATTCATGTTCTCTGTGGACCAGTTAAGATAAACACAGCTTCTTCTCCAAAGGGAAACTCATAATTCATTCTATATTAGTGTGAGGAGACACTGACCCTCCTTGGAAAGGGTTACTAAATGCTGATTCTCCTTTCATATACTGCGGTGAAAACTAAGCTATAGCTACTTGTTGAGATTATTTAATATAACTCTGACTGAAGAACGAGACATCAACAATTTGAATATTTAAAACGTGTACAAATAAGATTTAAGAAATTGAGCATGTGATCAAAACTTCCTGAAAATCCACATCAGAGGCACGTGACACCCCATGCTCCTTAAGAATAGGACCAAAGAACAGATAAACCAATTTTAGCTAAGTTTTTACCCCGATTGAGGTAATCTTCAGATAACACAACAGGAATTATTGTTTCCTTAGAAATTGGTAAGATGATACTTTCCAAGGACTTGGGCTATTTTATAATACTATACACAGGTAACAGACACAAACATGAAATGTTATATTTATTCAAATATAACAAAATAGGCAGTTTGAAATAGATGAAAAAATATGTATCATACAAACACTGATCAAAGGAAAACAAGTGGCTAGATTAATATCAGATAGAGTCAACTTCAGATTAAAGAAAATTATCAGAGAAAGAGCAGGGCATTTTATAATATAATAGGGTAATTCCACCAAGAAGACATAGCAGAACTGCAAAATATGTGAAGCCACAATTGATAGAACTGAAAGGACAAATAGACAAACACAGGTTAAATCTGGAAAGTTCAACATTCCTCTAAACAATTGATAGAATAACTAGCCAAAGTCAGCGACGATATAGAGGAACTGAAAAACACCATCCACCAATAGGACAATCAAGAATTATAGAACATTCCATCCAACAAGAGCAGAATATATACTATTATCAATTGCCCCTGGAAGACATAGGAAAATAGACTTTATATTGTGCCATAAAACAAACCTGAACATTTAAAAATTATTTTTATCATACAGACTGTGCTCTCAAACAATAATGGTATCTAATTTAAAAACAGTAACAGAAAAATTAAAGAAAATATCCAAACACTTGGAAACAAAACTACACACTACTAAATAATACATGGGTCAAAGAGGAAGGCTCAAAGGGAAATTTTTAAAAATACATTGAACTTTAGAAAGTGAAAATGCATCACATAATAAATGTGAGATAGCTAAATCAGTGCCAAGAAGTAAATTGATAGAATTAATGCATGTACTAGAAAAATGAAAAAAATATCAGATTAATAGTCTAAACTCTTACCTCAAGAACTTAGAAAAAGGGAAAAATGAACCCAAACCAAGCAGAATAAAGAAAATAATAAAGAACAGAAATTATTAAAATTTAAAACAAAAAAATACAGAAAAGTAAGAAAACAAAAAGCTGGTTTATTAAAAGATTAATAAAATGTAAGTAAAAAGTAAGACTACAGTAAGACTGACAATGAAAAAGAAAATAAGATAAAAATTATGAATATCAGGAATTAAAAAAAGATATTGATAGAGACTCTGCAGACCACAAATGAATAATAAGGGAATATTTGGAACAATTCCAAATGTACAAATTTGACAACACAGATGAAATGAAACAGTTCTTTATAAAGAACAAGATACCACACTCATGTAATATTACATAAATCATTTGAATAGTCTTTGTAACTATTAAGGAAAATGAATCATAATTTGAACACCCTCCAAAATAAAAACCTCCACAACTTCCCACCTCACAACATTTCAGCTCACCTTTTACATCATCTCTTGCTTTATATAGCAAGCAGCTTGTTACAGTTGTCACTGACAGCACCTTGACTCACTGCTTTGTACATCTTTCCCTAAATTCCCTGGATTTCTGCCATAAACTGTGCAGGATTCAATCATAGTATGTCTTGGAAGTGTTAGGAAACACATAGCAATCATTGAACAATTGATGACAGGGACCAAACGATGTTCTCTCTCCTCTTCTCTGACTCTAGATCATTGTTATGTGTGTTCTAGACAGTTTCTCAAAAGATACAGCAAGACTGAGTCTCAATTGCCTACTATTTGACTAACTGGAGTATATACCACAGTATCGACTTTCCCTCATATCTATTTTCCTGTCCCCAATCTCCAACTTCTGTCTTTGAAACTCCTACAAAGTTTCAAAGGGCTACAAAGCCCTTGTCTCAAACTCTGCTTGCCAGTGGCAACCCAGTCTAAAACATATATTTTACAGGAGAAAAATTATTAGAGCAAGATTATGTTTTACCTATAGAAAGCATGTGTAAATAGCACAAATTACTTCTGCTAACTTGGAACTCAGTACTTATTTAAACCTTACTAGATATCACAATGAAAATATTCACCCAGGATATAAAATGACAGTAAGACATTTTATAGATGTAGGACAGCTGACTTCTTCGGTGGGAAGGCAGGAATTAAATATGTAAATATGGCAAATTGATAGAACAATAATGTCAAGTTCAGGTTCATAAGAGTAAGGAAGAAGGTGCAACTGAATTTCTTCAGTAAATTTGGGAAAGATGCAGAAAAGGAGAAATTAAATTGTTTACATAGGAAAATATATTTGATAATATAGGAATGTAAAAAATAATTATATGTCATTATAATACTGAAACATATAGATAGCATATGGATTTCAATATGCAGTATAGCTTTTTTACTAGACTTCCCAGATCACAATTGGAACATTGAAAATTCTACACTAAGGAATTGAGAACCTCTATATTGATAAGCATACTTATAAATATTTAAACAATAATTGCTTAAAACATTTATTTTTTATCCCAAACATTGTTGGGGCAAATTTTTATGTGTTTTCTCAAAAATACAATTATTGTTAGATCAAATAGTTTCCCCTCACTATTCGAAAGTAGAGTGTTCCTTTGAAACCCTTCCTAAGCCGAAATGGTGTAAAGGGAAAAAGCAATTACCTAGGATACATCTTGCTAAGGGATGCACAAATAAATCTAGATAAAGTACAGCTGCTCAGAGATACAGTTCAAAGCTATGGTGACTTGATGCCGAGATGCTGAGTGTAGTTCCTGGAGAAGGAGCCTGGTGGCGTCATTCTCACTGCTTGGGGTGCACACTGCCTTTATAATGGCTCACTGCAAAACAAACACTGAATGCTATTTTAGTTCTAATGTAGGTCTTTTGCAAAAGTGAAGTGCCTTGAAGTGAACTTTCGAAAAGCAGGGAATACCTGTAATTATTTCAGTAATTGCAATTCGAGAACCTGTCAAAACTTTAAGTTGTTCTATGAGAGTAGAGTAAGTCAAAAATTGTAATTTGTAAAATCCCTTGCTTGAGACACAGTGTTGCTTTTTAAAAAGATAATTGTAGAAAGTCGAATAACATTTCTAAGATGCTTACCACCCCCTCCCCCAACAACTGTCCCTTCAGAAAGGTTTTATTACAGATGAAAGTACTAAGGAAATGGGCTGTCAAAGCTTCAGTGAAATAATACCTAATTTTGAAGTATTGTCTCTGTATGTGTACTTATATTGTTAACTCTCCAAAGTATAAAAATATTTTCTAATCTACTCTATATGGCAGAAATACAAATGCCTTCCCTTTTTATCATTTAAAATAAGGTTTAAAAATAAAATTGCCTAGGACATTAGAAATAATTGCATGGGTATGAATTTTTTCCCTAAGTTATACTAAGGCATATTGGATAGGAAAACTGATTTTTATGTGAATAGAAATGAGAGGAAGTAACAATTTTAGAAACAATGTTTAAATGGAAAAAAAAAAAAGGCAAAAGGTGATACCAGGTATTTCTGTATTCCTGTTACATACTTCTCTCTCAATTTCCTTCTTTTTGTACTGTAAATCAGAAGGGTTCTATAGGAGGATTATGTCAACAGTTATGGGCCAGAGGACCTGAGGTCCAATTCTTGTTCTACTCTCAAGATTTCTGAGATCCTTGGTCCATCACTAAACCCCACACAGTGTCAGTTTTCTCCTTTGTGCAGTGAGCATGGGTGCTGTATTAGCTGACTCTATATTTCTGTTCTCTATGAATATTATACATTTTTGTGCACACTGAGGAAATACAACTTTTGCCTTTTTTTCCTTTTAAACATTGTTTCTAAAATTGTTACTGCCTCTCATTTCTATTCACATAAAAATCAGTTTTCCTATCCAATATGCCTTAGTATAATAACTTAGGGAAAAAATTCATACCCATACAATTATTTCTAATGTCCTAGGCAATTTTATTTTTAAACCTTATTTTAAATGATAAAAAAGGGAAGACATTTATATTTCTGCCATATAGAGTAGATTAGAAAATATTTTTGTACTTTGGAGAGTTAACAATATAAGTACACATACAGAGACAATGCTTTTCATCCCAATTCATTAGGTTGTAAATTAATCTCTCAGAGGAGAAAACAGTTACACAACAAAATATTTACAAATATCTGGTATTCAAGTCACTATACCTAGACACTCTATCTTTCTTATTGAAAGTTGGCAATCACTATTTTACTGAGTCATCTTGAAGAGCATATTCTTGAAAACGTAGACTTTGAAAATGTAGGTCTTAAGTAGATCCTCATTGCTAATGTAATATTTATTGGCTTAGATATGAGGCATCACAAGAGACACTTTTACAGTAGAGTTGTGGATGTGTGAGATATCTAAGGCAAGTATAGGGACCATAGAGCAGGAACTGTTGAAGGCAGGAACAGGGAAAATTCATTACTGGATGCTAGCAGATATTGAGTCCTAGTAGGGCTGAGCCTGTAGGGATAGAGTTCTGACCAGGGACTCAGAACTTTGCAATGAAATAAGCTGAGTTAACTCAATCTTTGTTTCCCATCTCTTCTATTCTTTTTCCTTTTAATCAAAGCATGGATCATTTTTGTTTGTTTGTTTAACCTATTAAGGCAGTTGTTAATTTCATTCCATTAAAAGTAGAGGCTCTGAAATAACCATGATTTTTTTTCAAACTCAGATTCAAGGAATTTGCTTGCAGCATTCATTTTTTAACTTAAGCCTCATAGATGTCAAAAGTAGCACACATAAGATCCATTCTTTTAAGATGTGAAAAACTTTGTGCCTCAGAATCCTATAATTGCCCTGTGTTAAGGGATTCAGGTTGCCTCATCTAATTTCCATGAAATATAGATATTAACATGATTTCATAGTTTTCTATTGGTCAACTTCAAAGATTTATGCACAAGAGTATACATCATAAGAGGCTCAAGAATCCAATCCTTTAACTTGGAGAGAAAAAAGGACAACTCTTTTGTATTTTCAGTCATTTTTGTTTTGCTTATCACATCATTATAACTATGTAGATAGTACAATATATTCTCAGAATATATTGCAGTCACGAACATTTTTGACACGACTGCATATCCATATACATAGGTGCCTTTCAAACACTCAAAAGATTTTTATTAAAGCTTTACTGGATAGAAATTAATTATATTAAGAAATTAATCATATTAAGAATTAGAAACTTTATTTTTAGATTGAAGTCCATGAAGTCATCAGCTCACATTTTGTATAAATTCTATCAAAACATCTTTTAGGTATCAGGTGTAGAAGTTACCTTTGACTATTTCCCAGATGTTCATTAGCAACAAGTTTCTTTCATCTTTTAAATAAACACTTAATCACAAATAATAATAGAAAATTTACCCACCATCAAACTTACCAAACAAAGCACTAATGATACTTAAAAGCCGCAATGTGTATTTTTCTCAGCACATTTTCCTTTATACTCTTCAGGAAGACCACCACCCTTAAATCTGTGTTTATCATTCTAAAAAATTTACCAGACTCTTCATTAAAGAATCCAAAAAACAATGAGAATGTGAAAAACAAATGATCGAAATCATTAGTTACCAAGGAAATGTCAACTAAAACCACAGTAGATACTGCTACATATTTTTTTAAAAATAGCTAAAATAGCTAAAAAACATAGGAAACATGAAGTGCTGGCAAGGATGTGGGGCAATGGGACCTCTTTTTTTTTCCTTTGCTGCTTTTAATATTTTTTCTTTGTGTTTAATTTTTGATAGTTTTATTAATGTGTGTCTTGGTGTGTTTCTCCTTGTATTTATCCTGTATGGGACTCTCTGTGCTTCCTGGACTTGATTAACTATTTCCTTTCCCATATTAGGGAAGTTTTCAACTATAATCTCTTCAAATATTTTCTCAGTCAATGGGACCTCTTATACAATGCTGAAGGGAAGGTAAAATGGTACAACCATACTGCAAAACATTTGGCTGTCTCTCCAAATGTGGACATACCCAATCGTATGACTGAGACAACAGACTCCTAGCTATTTAGCCAAGAGAAACAAAAGCATCTATCCATACAAAACAAAGACTATACAAAAATATTTATAACAACTTTATTTGCAATAGTTCAAAACTAGAAATGATCCAACTGTCCACAAATTATCATGTATATTCTATCCAATTGTCCACAAATTATAGTATATTCTTACAGTGGAATACTTTCAGCAATTAAAAAAATCGTTAATACACAACAACATAGATGATGAGTCTTAAAATTATTATGTTGAGAGAAAAAAGTGAACTGAAGAGAAGTACATTCAACATGAACCACTAATATAAAATTAGAGAAAATGCAAACTACTTTAGAATGACCAAAAGCAGATTAGTCATAAACTGCAGACAGAGCTGAAGGAAGGAATGGGATTAGAAAAGGGCACAAAGAACTTTTTTGGGATAATGAAAATATTCGCTATTTTGATTATGGTGATGATTTTACAAGCTAAAACATATTCCAACACTGAACAAATTGTACAATTTAAATATCTTCTGTACTTCAATTATATTTCAAAAAGTCATTAAAATAGATAATAGTCTGATACCCACAGGGATGACATTGGAGTATTTTCAGATCAGTGGATTGTGAAGAATATTGTACCATATTCATACTTTTCACCCACAACTGAAATATATCATTCCTATAACTCTGAATTGTATTTGTGAGTTTTCATATATCTTCTTCATATTTTCTTCATATACCTCGTTGCTGGCAGATAACTTAATAATATATTACTTATTTACCCAGTGATTATTTATTAAGCACCTATTTATAGCAGAAAGTGTCCTAAGCACTAGGATACAGCAGAAAATAAAGTTTCATTCTGGTAAAAAGAGATGCAAAATTAATAAGTGTATTACAAACTAAAATATGTGAAGTGGAATAATATTCCTAGTTCTTGAAAGAGTGAATGAGTGAGTGATTAAATGAATAAATGTAAATTTGTCTTGCAAATCCGAATATACTTTATATTCAGCTATGCTGTAGAATTGCTTCCAACTTAAAGAGGAAACCTAACAGTAGTTAAAGAAAGTTTACTTTTATCATAAAAGGTGAACTTTAGAGTGAGGCAATTACTGTCCTTGTTACAACCACTCAGTGTTCCAACTGTTACCCAGGCTCCCTCTGTCTTTCACCTTTCCTAGCCTTACTGTTATTTTATTTGTTCCCATTCTTATTGCCTCTTTATTACAACATGGCTGCAGTTTTATCAGGCATTTAGAGTGGGCTTAAAATTATCAATAGTAATTCTCCTCTCTCTTCCTCAACTCCAAAACCACTGGATACAGAGGTACAGAAATCAGACAGTTAAATATGTCATCTTTGTTTCTGATAGTCCTCACTTGGTGACATGTCTCAACACTGAAGTCAAATGAATTATCTAAAACACACTTGTTCAGTTGGACACACAAACACATGCCATGACCAGCACAGCTAGACTTTTGAAAGCCTCCGTTTCAAGGACAGATTTTACTGGTACATTTACATTCTGAATGACCAGAGGAAAAACCTTTGTCCTGAGGACAAATGCTCCAAGGACTAGGCTAGGCTACACATGCTGTTTCTTTCCTCAATCTTTCTTCCTCTCTGGGAAAGGAGTACAAGAAGCAGGAAGCTGATGGAAGCTGTCTCCACATTGATTATAAACCAAGATAATTTTCTATGGAGTGTTGAAAAAAAAGTGGGGCCTGGATACCTACTTTTATTTGGGAGATGGCCTTCTTCAGTCTTTAACTGCTTTATCAAAAAGTATAAATTTAATGTGGGAATGACTCAAGAAGTAGCTGAACTTAGGCAATGAATAGAAGTCTACAATTAAAATAACAGTGAATCTGAAGTGACATAAAAAATGTTTTGTGACCTTGGGCAAATTTCAAGTCTCTCTATAACAGTCTCTGAATTGTTAGTATGTTCAAAGCAGGAACCACATATGAGTTCATTATCTATCATCTATCTATCTATCTATCTACCTACCTACCTATCTATCTATCTATCTAAGTACCAGATCCTAAGTATATGTGTATATACCCTAAGTGTGTATGCATATACACTTGCTTTGTGACAAGCAGCCTTGGTTTTGTCCTGTGACAAAAGGCTAAGCCTCAAAACCAAATCAACTGCCTTGAAAATATTGACTCCGAGTCAAAGTGATAACAAAAGAAAAAATACAAATTATCTCAAGCACTGGACAAAAATATAAATATTCAAAGGTAGGTGAATGCTGTTATTTTTTGACAAACTAAATAAAGACAGGTAGGTATCTCACAAAATAAATCATTTTACATTCATTTTTACCTATCATTTAAAAAAAGAAAATCATTGACTTAGATAATGTGGAATTACTAAACAAAATTTTAAAAGAAAAATATTATTCTTGTTAAAATTGCAGTAACCTGCCAATAGTTTAGCCTGTAATAGTTAAAAAGGAAAGAAAATTAGTTCATCTCTTGTTTTATACCCACTCTCTCCTCTTCTCTCCTTTATATTTAGGCTGATTTAGGATCTGCTATTTGATCTTTATTACTGTATGTCTAAAACACAAAAACACAACCAAAAAATTAATGCCAATAAACTGGCACGTAATGATGGATATGAAGTTTTCCAAAAGATTATGTATAATGAGTGAGGGTGTGCTTGAAAACACCTATAAATTAGTCTGTAACCTCCAAGAAGCTGACTCCAAGATGAGGTTAGATACATAAGAGGTTTATGGATGGAAAGATGAGGAGGGCTCCAGAGAAGGGTGGGAGAACCTTCTGACCATGATGATGGTCTGCCTCTTATGAAGAAAGGGAAAAAGGAAGAAAGGGAGGACTTCGAATGTCGTGCAATTCAAAAAAAGTTTTGACAAGGCTGTCAGTGTTCTTGATCCTAAGCTGTTGGTCAGAAAAATCTGGTGGCTGTCAGAAAGAGCCTTCATTCATATCCTTACTGTGCTTGGTTGATAATTTGAAGCAGCTAAGGGAAATTGTGGTTTTGGTGCAATCTTGGTGATGGATTTCAGAGTCAGCAGCTGAAATTAATTTCATAGCAACACTCTCCCTTCCTTGCTGCTGTAAGAGAACTGAGAGGGGCATTTTCATGGCCACCTCCTCCAAAGTTTCCATGGGCTTTTCTTCTTAAGGGGAAACTTGAGACTTTAGTGGGACCAAATACTGATCCATTGCTGTAGTTGATGTTTGTATCACAACAGGTGCTTATCAACTCCCTCCTACAATATCCACTCAAAATTCCTTCCCTTTGTCTATCACCTCCCCAGTCTCAGTGGTCAATCTGGTGTTATAACATTTCTTTACTGAGTGTTCTTAACACTTGATAATCATAACTTTCTGTCTTAGTTTGTTTGGGCGACTGTAACAAGATATCATAAGATGAGTGGCTTAAAATAAACCATTTTATTCTCACAGCTCTGGAGACTGGAAGGCCAAGATCAGAGGGCCAGTGTAGCCAGGTTCTGGTAAGAATTCTCTTCCTGGTTTACAGATGACAGCCTTCTTCCTATGTGCTCACATGGAGAGAGAAAGAAAGATCATCCTTCTCCTGTGTCTTCTTATAAAGGCACTAATCCCATTCATGAGGGTGCTACCCTAATGATTATTTACCTCTCAAAGGCCCTACCTCCTAACACTATCACCTTGAGGATTAAGGCTTCAACATATGAAGTTGTGGGGAGTGGAATGGCACAAACATTCAGTCCATAGCACCTTCTTAGACCAGGTTTGTCACATGGGTTTGTTCACATTTACAATACGGTAAGGGAGTATGGAGGCACCAAGAGGTTCACCCGTATTACACAGATATTCCTCACTGCCCCACTGTATTAATACAGCCCTGAATTGTCTTGCTGCTCTGTATTATTAATGACCACTTCTAGGATGGTGACTGCACTGCTCACCTCCTTGTTCCTAGTCACCAGGAATCCAAAATGTCATGGCAGTCACTACATCTAGTATATCAAAGGAGACCTTATCCTGTCCCCTGCCAAGCATGCACCACTCTTGGGGACCAGAGCTTACAACTTTGCAGAGCCCAGATTTCTGGGGAAAGGAAGTAAAAACTTCTCCAATGTGCCTTTAGGAGTGACAGTAATATGATCACACTTGCTTCCACCCCTTCATTTGTATGTATTCTTTCTTTTGAGGACACAGAATCATACAGAGATCTATGACTGAGTGCATATACTCCATTCTGAGGGATGGGATACCATTCTTTCTCAGTGTTACCTCTGACTGTTACTTTAGCCATGCCTTTAAGGAGGTCATTTCAGCATTCTATAAGGCTACTGCTGTGATTTTCCCATTTGGTCATGCATCATCTATTCATACTTTAGATACTTCCCAATTCAAAGGATCTGTAGGCTGGTATGACCCAGAGCTGTTTGCACCACAGCCTGGACCTACTGCAGAGCCCTTTCCTGATGTAGAGCCCCTCAAGGCCAGCAAGATTCTATGTCACCAGGTATTTGACCTGAATGGTATGAGTAGAAGTGGAATGTGATTCCTCCAGAATCAATAAAGACCTATGCTTGCTTGTTGGTGTTTGGGCATGCATTATGCAGCAATTTGTCTTTTACTTTGGAGGAAATACCTGACCAAAGGACCCCCACAAATGTCATTGGTTGCTGAACAGACACATCCATGAATCTGTGTAGAGTTAATCCCTCATTCTCTGAAACACATGTGTCCTATGAAGGCCGCCTGCACACTAGCCATCTTTTTCTTGTCCTGCTCAATCCAAATAAATTCACTGACATGATGGATCAGTGTAGTGGTCTCTGGGGGTTTATAGGAAATCCAGATCTCTTCAGACTCTATTATAAAAGAGAGCAGGAGAGTTAATAGCCCTGAAGTAAAACTGTAAATAAATATTGTCTATCTCACAGGAGTGCAACCTGTTTCTGATCCCCTACTGTAACTGAAGTTCAAAACATATTTAACAATTCAATGGCCACCTATCATGTTCCTGAAACCTTATTAATGTATTCTAGCACTGACATCTCATCTACCACAGCAGTTGTGGTTGGGACCACTACTTGGTTGAGCCTTTAGTCATCTACCATCACTCTCTGGGACCCAGCCAGTGTCTACAGAGGCCACACAGGCAAAGTAAATGGAGATACAATAGGGGCCATCACCGCTGTATCTTTAGTTCTTTAATGGTGACACTAATCTCTGCTGTTCCCACCTTCTAAAATGAAATACGGTTTTGGATATGCTATTGTGGTGTGGGAGAAGCGACAAGTTCTAAAACCTCTCCTTGACCTTCTTTGGGAAGATAATTCTTAGCTACAAGTCAGAGACTCAGCGTGGGAATTATCCAAGCACATCAATTCCAATTATGCACTCAGGGATTGGGAAAATGGCCAGTGGGTGAGTCCATGGATCCAGTGGGTACACTATGAACCAGACTTTAGCTAGAGCCTCATGTATTACTTAGATCACTTTAGCTTCCACTCTAATGAAGGGCTGAAGAGATGCTTTGAGTCTCTAGGTATGAGACTTTGTGCCCAATAGCCTTCAAAATGTAAGGGTATTCCCTTTTCCATAGTGTATAATTACCAGAGTAAATGGCCGTAGTTCCCTTTGTAGAAGGACCTATGACAGAATCCTTCCTATTACAGGCCTGGCTACTATTCAATGATAGGATTCTGGATCACAACATTGAATCAGATCTGGAAACTTAGAAAGAGATTGTGACATTTTTTTGGGAAGTGGCATGACTGTTTCCTGATCTTGCATTTCTGCCTTTTCCTTTTTATTCTCTCTCTCTCTCTCTATAGATGTTAAACAACACATTTATTAATGGTCTATTTTGTCCCTAGGAATGGAATGACGTCTCCTCAATCCCCTGTGTGTCAAACTCCCTTAGTTGACTCCCTATCTTGATGGTTGTTAACTGTGGCCTCCTGGCTTCTGGAGTTTGAGTCCACCCTCTCCATGGATATTAAGAATCCCAGATCTGTGACCACCTGTCCTGCAATCAGCTGTAGCCATGGAATCATATATGACTGACCGAGTCTTTAGCTAATACTAGACCAAAAACCTGCCACAAGAGTTATGTTGTAATCATAGATATCTCAAAACTAGCTTTCTTATAGTAACTCCTGATAGTATTGGATATATATATTTTAGAAATGTTTTATTTTTTCAAACTTTCTTTAGTTGTGAAATCATGACTACTTATACTTTTGATTTTATTAAAAATGTTGACTATATAGTAGAAATCTCTTTTAGAGTGAAAATTTCTCAGAGAAGTGACCTAGGAATAGATCATCTAGAACAAATATGGTTAACATGAGAATATTTAAAGTTCTACATAGATGGATATTTTGCAGTGTGATAATTTTAGATCTATCTTAATGTAAATTTAAAAAAGTACCACATCAAACCTACTGTTTCAGAGGTATTAAATATATTTTTAAGTAAAAATGTTAAAATCTTTAAAAAAACATAGTAGTACACCATTATACAACCATAAGTTTGCTAAAATTTGAAAACAATAATTTAAAGAAAAAATCTAAAGTAAATAACAGAATGGGTATAAAGAAGTATTACGAAAGTTGAACATATGATCAACCTATGATTCAGTAATTCTGTTTCTGGTTATATATCTCCTCCCTCAAAATAATTGTTTATTTTATGAAAGACACGCTCAAAAATGTTACCAGCTGCCTTATTTTTGATAGCCAAAAACGTAAAACAACTCAAATGGTATACACACACAATGGGATATAACACCACGATGAAAAAGAACAAGCTATCGCTACTCATCAGAGTGTGGAAGACTTTCAAAGACATATTGTTGAACAATAGAAGCCAAGCACCAATAAAAGCACATATTGAATGATTCTATTTACATCAAGTTCAAAAGCAGGAAAAACTAAGCAGTGGTGTCAGAAGTGAAGATAGTAGTGAGGAATATGGACTCAGTGACTAAACCAGGGAGACCACTGGGGCTGGAAATCTATACTTTGATCTGAGTGGTCCATGCATATTTAAAAATTCCTTGAATTGTACACTGAAGATTTGGACATGCTTACTGTATAAGGTTAATATTTCAATGAAAGAAAATAAACAGAAAGCTATGGTAATTAAATAAACATCATATCATCGAACAGTTGGCCAGTTTGCGGGAAAAAGAAATAATTCAACCTAAGTTCTTGTTTTATGAATAGTAAAACTAAGACTCAAAGTTTAAGAGAATTGCTTAAATGCATGCCATGAGTTGGGGAACAAATTTAAACCACAGTCCCTGTCTCTTTTCTCTCTTCGATGTTATTTTCATGATAGGAGTGTTCTGTCAGTCATTTAGTAATATATATTTAGATTCAGAAAAAAAAATAGTATAGGGAGTCACAGACAAACCTGGTTTTTGGTATTGGTTGTAGAGAGAATGATGGTAAATGGCAAATTGTGTGTCTTACAATCACTGAACAAGAACAGCAAAGCCCAATGTGTCTGCGTTTAAATTGCTGAGGTTGTCTACTTGAAAGGTACTGGCCGGTGATGAGTTACACACATGTTAAAGGAAAGAAGTATTTAAGGGGGGCCAAAATATGGAAGCACTGAAATATGTCCCCTGGAAAATATGGAAGAATTAATTGCTTCTCTCTTGAACTGTTGTACTTGGCTAAACTGGCTTCCAAGTTTAACCTCACTCTTCTTGGATTTGCATCAATGCAGTTTTAACTGTTCTGCTCTAAAAATCCAGATTTGCTGTTTTATACAAGAGCCAGCTCCTATTTAAGCATAATTAGAGAATGTGCTAGAAACAGCCTCAAGCACTAAAAGTCCAGCATGTCATAAATGTCTAGCATCAAAGAAATTCAACAAGGCAGTTACTCTGATGTGCTACCTACTAGGAAGAAACTTGGCCAATAGGAATAATTTTGGTGACCTCCAAAGACAAAGGAAAATATGAAAAAATATTGAGCATATTGCATTTACTTTCTTTTCACATTTAACAGAAGGACTGAATATTTAAAAGCTCTACAATTATTTCATAGTTAACTTAACACCTTGATAATATACTTCTTTCAAATCATACTTTGTCATTCCTATACAACCTGCTTCCCTAAGATAATCAATTAGGTTGACAATGGCAACAGATTAAGTTTAGAGTTTCTTTCATGCTGACTTCTTTGTAAAGTATCAGAAATCTTAAATAAATTTAATTTAAAATTTAACAAAAAGACACGTGTGGCTTAATAACAAAATAATTTATTAAAAGAACCTGTTTTCTCAATTTGGATATAAAAGCCTTTATAACTTGACTTTGAAGGTAAATGACAACACAGATTTTACAAATTGGAAGAGGTTAAGTATACCCAGGAAATTCTTCTGAGCATGGAGCCTAACCACTACCAAGCTTGAAGTGTGATAACTTTTTTCCAAGGGTACATACCCTATTGGAAATATCATTCCTTCTTGGATTAATCCTTTCCTTAGGTTGTTCAGCTCAGTATCACTTTGAAATTATCATGTAAAAGAGAAAGAAACACAGAATTCTGATTATGTAGGGAACACTTATGAGCTATATCTCCCACAGGGTCTCTACTATAGGGACTTTTTACATATTAACCTTCATTATGGTATCGAGAGAGGCATCTTGTCAAAGTCTTTATCTGTCTTCTATGTCTATATTCATTAAAACTTTGATTAATAGGAACTTAACATCCAAAAGCCTCAATTAACTGATTTTTTTTCTGTGTTCCACTTTTAAGACAGAATAGTAATTCATTAAAAGAAAAAAAAGATAATTTCAGGAATTTATTATAAAACCTCAACTTTCAGTCTCTTTTTCAAATCAGTGAGTCTTTCTATTTACCAGACCACCTACATATCAGATATTTTTGACAATAAAGGAAATTCAAAGGTCACTGTCTTCTTCCTTTTTTTAAAATATCTTTATTGGAGTATAATTGCTTTACAATGTTGTGTTAGTTACTGCTATACAACAAAGTGAATTATCTGTATGTATACATATATCCCCATATCCCTTCCTCCGTGAACCTCCTTCCCACCCTCCCTATCCCACAACTCTAGGTGGTCACAAAACATCGAGCTGATCTCCTGTACTATGCAGCAGCTTCCCACTAGCTACCCATTTTACATTTGGTAGCGTATATATGTCAGTGTTACTTTCTCACGTCGGCCTAGCTTCCCCTTCCTTCTCTGTGTCCTCAAGTCTGTTCTCTACATCTGTGTCTTTATTCCTGCCCTGCCACTAGGTTCATGAGTACGGTTTTTTTTATTCCATATACGTATATTAGCATACTGAATTTGTTTTTCTCTTTCTGACTTACTTCACTCTGTATGACAGACTCTAGGTCCAACCATCTCATTACCAATAACTCAATTTCATTCATTTTTTTTCTAACATCTCTACTGGAGTATAATTGCTTTACAATGGTGTGCTAGCTTCTGCTTTATAACAAAGTGAATCAATTATACATATACATATATCCCCATATCTCCTCCCTCTTGAGTCTCCTTCCCACCCTCCCTATCCCACCCCTCTAGGTAGTCACAAACACCGAGCTGATCTCCCTGTGCTATGCGGCTACTTCCCACTAGCTACCTATTTTACATTTGGTAGTGTATATATGTCCATGCCACTCTCTCACTTCATCTCAGCCTACTCTTCCCCCTTCCTGTGTCCTCAAGTCCATTCTCTATATCTGCGTCTTTATTCCTGTCCTGCCCCTAGGTTCTTCAGAAACATGTTTTTTTTTTTTAGATTCCATTTATATGTGTAATTATACAGTGTTTATTTTTCTCTTTCTGACTTACTTCACTCTGTATGACAGTCTCTAGGTCCATCCACCTCACTACAAATAACTCAATTTCGTTTCTTTCTATGGCTGAATAATATTCCATTGTATATATGTGCCACTTCTTTATCCATTCCTCTGTTGATGGACATTTAGATTGCTTCCATGTCCTGGCTATTGTAAATAGTGCTACAATGAACATTGAGGAGCATGTAAATTTTGTAATTATGGTTTTCTATGAATATATGCCCAGGAGTAGGATTGCTGGGTCATATGGTGGTTCTAGTTTTAGTTTTTAAGAAACCTCCATACTGTTCTCCACAGTGGCTGTACCAACTTACATTACCATCAACAGTGCAAGAGGGTTCCCTTTTTTCCACACCCAGAGGTCACTGCCTTCTAAATGCTCAAGTCCAACAGGAAGGACAGATACGCACAAGTTACAGAGTAAAAGGCAAGAAAGATGGATCAATTATACTTGGAAAAGAGGAAGAAATGTGTTAGGAAAGGCTTAAGAAGAGAGTGAATTTTTCTAATATGTCCTATTTCTTTTTTAATTATATTACTTTAAAATGATTCTGAAACCCTCCAAATCATAAATCACCAAAGAGTAAATAATGCTCATTTTGTATACTAAGGAAGAAAACTGTATTAAATATAATTATATATAATTAATAAATACTATAGGTATGTAAATCAGTTCGCATCTAACAAGAACAGTGATCAACTACAACATTTAACTTCATACCTGTGAAAGGCTTTCTCTCATATAGTCAACACAACACCTCTTATTTATCCCAATCTCTGATTAAAGCACAATTCATGGGATGTAATCATAAATTGACTATGTTTTTTCACTGTTCCTTTAAATTCATTCTCTGGAGCAGGGTTTTCCCATGTTATTGATTGAAATTAAAGGTTAGTGTTTTCTTGGTTTTTTTTTTTTCTTACTTTCAAGTAATCAAAACTTCTCTGGGTAGTAATTAATATCTAATCCAGTATATATTAAGATAAGATACAATCTTAAACTCTATTGCATGCTACTCTCAACATCTCTATTGAGAATGCTTTAGGATTACAATGAGAGAGGAGGGGTGTAGCCCCTTTTCTCTATCCACTTTTATTTATTTCTATTGTACATTTTGTTATCAGCTTTTTTTTCTTTTTCCTTTTTGACTCCAACAGTGTAGGGTCTAGGATTGAGGGTGAGGGGAGTAGAAAAGGAAGAGAGTTTAGGGAACATGGAAGGAATTGGACCAACACTGAACTAAATGTTTACTTTGGCTACTGAAAGCCTTTAATGCTGACACTTTCTTTTAATGGTGCTGTATTGAATTCCTTGGAAATTCACTCATATGCCCACTTGTAGGTCACTTCATACATCCATACCATTAAGAAGCCTGAGGGCCTGCTCTTTTCTATGACTCTTTACATCTTCATCAGCACTGAGGCATCTAAAATTCCTTATACTAGTTTATGCTTCCTTATTGAGGAAATTGATAGCTAACCACCAAAGAGGCATACTCCTCTTTCATACTGTAGAACTGCAGTGGTGTCTTAGCCAGGGGTTACATTTTGGGGCATTCCTTTTGCATCTATGTGGGCCTCGTGATCTGAAAAGACCCAATATATATCACTTCTGGATCAAAGTGGATAAGAAGATGTGCCTTTCCAGCACCAAGCTGAAAGGGGAGAAAGTGTCTAAAAGTCTAAAGTGGCCATGAAATAGCGGGGCCTTGAATTCCGAAATGACTACAAGGAAGAAAGCCTTCTTCCTACCTGCCTGGACTTAATATGAGCAGAAATAAAATTTTATTTTGTTAAGACTCTGAAAGTGTAAGATGTGTGTCTTTACAACAACAATCTAGCATTACTGTAACTAAAACATCCCTCCATGAATCTACAGGTCCGAGTATTGTTATTGCTTATGTTTGTTGATCATGGTCCAAATCTGATCAAAGGTAAACACTTCACACTGTCTTCCCTGAGAAAATTTGGGTTCACAAGTTGCTCAAGGCAGCCACTTCTCCTTTGCTTTGCTGTCGAAGCAGTCAACAGCTACGTTTTGTTCTTCCTATTTTCTAGGTTGGAGTTGCACATACTGCGACTGAGATTCCAAACCTTAACGGTGTAAATAATCAGCTATCAAGTAGTGTCCTAAAAGCTCTTTTTTCTTAATCCCTACTTCCTGCCAGAAGGTTTTAAGGGTCACAAAACCACCCTTCTACCTTCTATTGCAAGTCCTTGGCAGATGTCTTGCAACTTAATGCTGTGTCTATTCCCAATGGGCTTCAAACAGCACTTCTATTTCAACTTCCTTTTGTATTCATAAAGCACTTTGAAATAGTTAAAACAATATCCTATTTACTTATTTATATGATCTTACAACAATATCTATAAAATAACTTAGATTCATCCTAAAGAAGCAACTATTGAAAATATGTTTGGGAAATTATTTGCCCCCAAGATTTCTTGAATATGTCAATTACACCTTCTCAAAACCACTCTAAAATGACTTTCATGCATTTATATTATTTAAGGAGAAAAGAAGACACAAATTCTTTAAAACAATGAGAGTAACATTTTTTTTTCTGCTTTCAGCAAATGGCAAGTGTGTTAGAAAAGTGGTGAGGAATGAAATAGAGGAAAAAAAGTGAGAGGAGAAAAGAACCCAATATCACATAACACAATGATATTTAAAAGGTACTCATTAAATTTCATAGCATGCTATCCAATATATTCTGTTTTTTAATTTATCCTGCATGTAGTGTCTTTTCATTTGCTGTGAGGAGGTGAAAGGAACTCTCCTTAATTTGTGCCCTGTAATTGATTTCTAAGTAGTGCAGGATGAAGAGAGAGGTCAACAATAAAAACAGGGGGAAAAAATGCCAGCACTGAGTGTGGGAATCCTACCAGGAGAAGATAGAGGCTTTCTTAATTATATTGAAGTTTAATCCTCAAGGCATCATCAACTAACCTGGCAAATCAAAATCCCCAGTATTAAGTTCAAGTACAAACAGCAATGCATTACAGAATGCCAGGATCCTGGTAATCCAGGCAATGGTCTCTTCTAAACCCTCTGCATCCTCTCATTTAGTTTGGTTTCTAAATGAGGACACAACACCTGTTCCAGCAGAAGGTGGCATTTGTTTAGTTTAGCTTTACCTTCTGGGTTTTAATCAGTCTGCAGGTGTAGGAACCCACTTAACAGTTTATAGGACCAGGTTTTTACAGAATGGTATTTTCCATGAAGAAGAGAAGTTTCATACAACACTTTCATGACACACAAAATACCATATAAGTGGCTTTTATTTCTCCATTTCTCTTCCCCTAACATTTAGGACTACTAATTAGTGAATCATTTCCCATGCAGAGTTGGAAAGCTAAACTCTTCTTCTGCCCTCAGGGAGATTCTGTTATGTGCCCTCATTACAAAATTCCTGTTTCTTAGGAAGAGAACAACCAACGTCTTTCTGCTTGTGCTGGTTCTCTTTTGTAAGCCTCAGAAGGATTGTTAAGGCAACTTCCATCTTAGAGGGGAAGAAAATAATTTAAAAAATCAATAAGAAAAAATCTCACTACATCTAGGTAAGAATGAATCTCTTACTCAAACTCCATAACAACTCTTTAAAAAACACACAATAAGAATTTGAAAGTGATCAGATACTATGAGGTAAAATAGAAAACGTTATAAGAAGTGAATTCCTTCTTGGTGATATTGAGATTTTTAATAAATGCAGTTCTTTCTCAAATTTTTTGTTGAAATTATGTGTTTTTTTATACTCCTTTTGGAAGATGATCTTCATTCAATTAATACTGGTAGAACATTTATGTAATTGATGACTAAAACAATGAAAATATATTAGTTATTCTGAATCTCTCTGGGAGAGTAACACTTTCACTCATATTTTAAGCACTCATATTTCAGTGCTTAGCAGAGATATGACAAAAATTAGAACTGTTTAAAATCTTTGATAAGTGAGTGAATGAGTGAGTGTATACTCAGGCCTCTCTCTCTTGTCCCATTAATGCCTTTATTCAGATGCCATATTTCTAAAGAGAGATTTTATATTAACCCATTATCAGATATATGGTTTGTGAATATTTTTGTCCTATTTCATAGGTTGTCTTTTCACTTTGTTTATTGTTTCCTTTGCTGTCCAGAGCTTTTTATGTTGATGTAGTCCCACTTGTGTAGTTTTGATTTGTTGCTGTGCTTTAGGTGTCATATCCAAAATTATTGCTAGGACTCATACCAAGAAGCATTTTTCCTACGCTTTCTTCTAGGAGTTTCATGGTTTCAGGTCTTACATTAAAGTCTAGTCTATTTAGTTTTAATTCTTTTGTGAGTGGATAAGATAGGGTCTAGTTTTATAATAATCTACCATTTCAAAGCAACTAAATATATATTTTTAGAAAGTTGTACAAGATCTGGAAAACCACATAAATCAGAAATATTCAAAAATGAAGTAAATAATGAAAGAATAAAGAAAAATTTTTTAATGAAGAGTAATATAAAAAAATCCAGTAATGAAAACTCATGAGATAATGCCTTGAAAGGAATAGAAAGTGATGGAGAATAAACTTTTAAAATTTAAAAAGAGTGAAGGACGAGATAAAAGTCTTGAGAGAAAGTAGCAAATACTTAATAAAGGCAAGGAATAAATTGCATATGGATAATAGGAGGCCTCAAAGAAGAAAAACAAAATAATATAGCAATACAGAGCAAAGCTAAAATGCAATGTAACCATCAAGAAAATTTTAAAAGCTGCTTGAAACAATATATTGAAAGGGCACACACACAAAAGAAAGGGCATATTGTGTGTCTAAAAATATTTACTCAGAAAAAAATAAAATCAAGATATATTCTTTAAAATTATCAATATATTTAGAAAAATAAAAACTTGCATTTAGGCAAAATGAGCAAGAATTTGCAAGAAAAAGAAAATTAGATTATCCTCATATTTTTTTAAATTAATTTTTTGGAGTATAGTTGATTTACAATGTTATGTTGGTTTCTGCTGTACAGCAAAGTGAATCAATTATACATATACATATATCCACTCTTTTTTAGGTTCTTTTTCCACATAGGTCATTATAGAGTATTGAGTAGAGTTCCCTGTGCTATACACTAGGTTCTTACTAGCTATCTATTTTATATATAGTAGTATGTATATGTTAATCCCAATCTCCCAAGGTATCCCTCCCTTCCTCTTCCCCTCCTGGTAACAATGCTTGTTTTCTACATCTGTGACTCTATTGCTGTTTCATAAATAGCTCCCACATATAAGTGATATAACATAATATTTGTCTTTCTCTGTCTGACTTACTTCACTCAGTATGATAATTTCTAGGTCTATCCATGTCACTGCAAATGGCATTATTTTTTTCTCTTTTATGGCTTATCCTCATATGTTTTTTAAGAACAATGCATTTGCGTCAAGAAAACAGAGAACAATATTTAAGATGTTTAAAGGTAGAAAGTGTCCAGAGAGTTTACACTGAGTGAAAGGTAAAAGTAACTGTCAATGATAAAGGGTGGAGACAAGTTATTATCAGCATGTAAGCACTTGGGAAATATTTTTCTAGTGCACCATTCCTGAAGAATGTACTAGAGAAAGGGCATCAGACCACAAAATGAATAGACACATTGACATAAGGACTGAGAGTTAGAATTACATATATGGTTACTGCTAGAACTAAGACTATATAATAACAAAAGAAAGAGAGTATAATGAATAATAGCTATATCCCATGACAATACATGTGTCACTGCATAAATGTGGAGGTGGAGATTGGGGAGAGCAAATGCAGAAAAAGTTACTATTTTATCAATTATATTGCTTATTTTAGGAATATTGGTACCATGGATGTTTGTATAATATTATTCTGAGACCACTGTGTTTATGATTTCTGATTAAAAATAAATAATTAAAAATAAATATATTTATCATTCCCTGTGTCTTGGAAAACGAGGATTCTCTGTGTCGAAGAAAGGAAAAGAAGAGCAAAGGTAAGACAGAAGGCTTTAAGTACAACTTCATAGTCCTGAATTTGAATTAAAAGTACTACAGCTGAGCATTTCTTTTTTTATATATATATAAAACATTTCCAAAGGTTTCAGGTATCAACCTGAAGAAGCTCACAATGGCCAAAGGTGAGAAATTTGAGCTTTGAAAAGTATAAGGTTTGCTGTGGATTGAAACTCATCAAATGTATTTAAATTCATGAATATATCTATATACACACACACACATGCCTGTTCATATATACAATCATCTTGAAAGATGGCAAATTAAGGAAAATAATCAAATGTTTATTCTCTTTCTTGTATCAATTAAAAACTGTGTAAGCAAATAGTTGATGGTTTCTTTTTATAAAAGTATTCAGCAAGAAAATGAAAATGAAATATATAGAATTTGACTATAAGCTCTTTCCTGCCTCTGATGGATCTCAGCATTGAACGACAAGCAGATACTAGTACAGGTAAAAGAGAAATTCCATACATTATGTGTCTCCTGATAAAAACAAACTAACAAACCAAAAAGCAGCAGCAACAATGAAAATTCCTGGTCTTGTCAATTAATTATACTTTGAAAATGGGTCTGGACAAGCCTCTGGTCCCCCATTCCCTGTAAAAAGTGTCACAATCTACCCACTTGCTCAAACAAAAGTTCTAAGAATCATCCTGCATTTCCTTTTTTCCTTATTCCCTTCATCTTGCATTTAATACATCAGCCAGCTTCATGAGGAAAAAGACATATCTATTTATCACTGATGGATCCCCAGGCTATACACTGCCTGTCACAGACTAGGTTCTGAGGGAAAAGTATGAATATATGATGAATGAATAAAAATATATTGGTCATAATAAGTAATAATTTTCTTCCAAAAATAATTCACATTTCTAGATTGGAATTATAATTTTATAGTAAAGAGTCTAGTCTCCACTGAATTGCAATCTGTCCTCTACCACTTACAAGTTCCTAGATCAAGCTCTTTGTACATTATTATTCTTAATTGTAAATGGGTATAATATTGGCACTTATCTCATGGATAGTTTGGAAAATCAAATGGGCTAATATGTGTAAAGTACTCAAAATGGTGTTTTGGCACATAGTGAGGGCAAACTAAATGTAGCTTAAAAATACGCTGCTTATATTCACATTGTAAATGTGAGTGTACTTATTCACATGATTTTTGTCTAAGTTTTTGTGAACGCATGATCTTTGTATGGATATGATAGGCTCCTTCTTCTAGTTCTTTCTTCTATTAGAGTTTCACATTATTCGAAAATGGTTTTCTCTAAGAAACAACAAGATGAATGATGAATTTACTGAATGTTTTCTGTCTGACTGCTGATGATATTGAAGGTGCAGTATTATTCTCATTCTCTCATCCACAAATTTAAAGAGAGAAGTGTCTGATGTCTGGATTATGGAGGTGATAATAGTATAAATAGAAAAAAAGAGACTTGAATGAAATAGGGAATGTAGTGTGGGTGAGAATCCACATCACATAGCAACTAATTACATATGGATAAGATGAAAAGGAAGAAGGGAGTTAGGGAGGGTAGAAAGGAGGGAGGGAGGGAAAGTGACTTAAAATCAAGGATTCGAGGAGTGATAGTTATACAATTCACTTATTCATTGATATAGGAGAGATGAAAAACAGAAACTTCATTGGGACTTGATCTGGAGATTTGCCTGAAACCTTTATCACAATTCTGGCTGGATATATCTATGGTTAGGATGAAAACCATACTCTTGAGAGGACAGACAGAAGAAGCAAGAAGAACTACAATCCTGATGCCTGTTGAACAAAACCCACATTCACAGAAAGATAGACAAGATGAAAAGGCAGAGGGGTATGTACCAGATGAAGGAACAAGATAAAACCCCAGAAAAACAACTAAATGAAATGGAGTTAGGCAACTCACCAGAAAAATAATTCAGAATAATGATAGTGAAGAGGATCCAGGACCTCGGAAAAAGAATGGAGGCAAAGATCGAGAAGATGCAAGAAATGTTTAACAAAGACCTAAAAGAATTAAAGAACAAACAAGCAGAGATGAACAATACAATAACTGACATGAAAACTACACTAGAAGGAATCAATAGCAGAATAACTGAGGCAGAAGAACAGATAAGTGACCTGGAAGGCAGAATGGTGGAATTCACTGTGGTGGAACAGGATAAAGAAAAAAGAATGAAAAGAAATGAAGACAGCCTAAGTGATCTCTGGGACATTAAACACAAGAACATTCACATTATAGGGGTCCCAGAAGAAGAGAAAGAGAAAGGACCCAAGAAAATATTTGAAGAGATTATAGTCAAAAACTTCCTTATCATGGGAAAGGAGATAGCCACCCAAGTCCAGGAAGTGCAGAGAGTCCCATACAGGATAAACCCAAGGAAAAACACACTGAGACACATAGTAATCAAATTGGCAAAAATTAAAGACAAAGAAAAATTATTAAAAGCAGCAAGGGAAAAATGACAAATAACATACAAGGGAACTCCAATAAGGTTAACAGCTGATTTCTCAGCAGAAAGTCTACAATCCAGAAGGGAGTGGCATGATATACTTCAAGTGATGAAAGGGAAGAACATACAACCAAGATTACTCTACTCGGCAAGGATCTCATTCAGATTTGATGGAGAAATCAAAAGCTTTACAGACAAGCAAAAGCTAAGAGAATTCAGCACTGCCAAACCAGCTATACAACAAATGCTAAAGGAACTTCTCTAAGTGGGAAACACAAGAGAAGAAAAGGACCTACAGGGGCTTCCCTGGTGGCGCAGTGGTTGAGAGTCCACCTGCCGATGTAGGGGACACGGGTTCATGCCCTGGTCTGGGAAGATCCCACATGCCGTGGAGCGGCTGGGCCCGTGAGCCATGGCTGCTGAGCCTGCACCTCCGGAGCCTGTGCTCTGTAATGGACGAGGCCACAACAGTGAGAGGCCTGCTTACTGCAAAGGAAAAAAAAAAAAAAAAGAAGGACCTACAAAAACAAACCCAAAATAATTAAGAAAATGGTCATAGGAACATATATATCAATAATTACCTTAAACGTGAATGGATTAAATGCTCCAACCAAAAGACACAGGCTTGCTGAATGGATACAAAAACAAGACCCATATATATGTTGGCTACAAGAGATCCAGTTCAGACCTAGGGACACATTCAAACTGAAAGTGAGGGGATGGAAAAAGATAGTTCATGCAAATGGAAATCAAAAGAAAGCTGGAGTAGCAATACTCATATCAGATAATATAGACTTTAAAATAAAGAATGTTACAAGAGACAAGGAAGGACACTACATAATGATCAGGGGATCAATCCAAGAAGATACAACAATTATAAATATACATGCACCCAACATAGGAGCACCTCAATACATAAGGCAAATGCTAACAGCTATAAAAGAGGAAATTGACAGTAACACAATAATAGTGGGGGACTTTAACACCTCACTTACACCAATGGACAGATCATCCAAAATGAAAATAAATACAGAAACAGAAGTTATAAAAGACACAGTAGACCAAATAGATTTAATTGATATTTATAGGATATTCCATCCAAAAACAGCAGATTACACTTTCTTCTCAAGTGCGAATGGAACAGTCTCCAGGATAGATCACATCTTGGGTCACAAATCAAGCCTCAGTAAATTTAAGAAAACTGAAGACATATCAAGCGTTTTTTCTGACCACAATGCTATGAGATTAGAAATGAATTACAGGGGAAAAAACATAAAAAAACACAAACACATGGAGGCTAAACACTACATTACTAAATAACCAAGAGATCACTGAAGAAATCAAAGAGGAAATCAAAAAATACCTAGAGACAAACAACAATGAAGACATGACCATCCAAACCCTATGGCAAGCAGCAAAAACAGTTCTA
Organism: Leucopleurus acutus; assembly: GCF_964270905.1. Lineage (NCBI taxonomy): Eukaryota > Metazoa > Chordata > Mammalia > Artiodactyla > Delphinidae > Leucopleurus > Leucopleurus acutus. The sequence goes on from NC_139146.1 coordinate 54,691,086, forward strand.
AGAGGGAATTTTAGCTATAAAAGCCTACCTCAAGAAACAAGAAAAATCTCAAATAAACATTCTAAACTTACACCTAAAGGAACTAGAGAAAGAACAACAAGCAAAACCTAAAGTTAGCAGAAAGAAATAAATCATAAAGATCAGAGCAGAAATAAATGAAATAGAAGCAAAGAAAACAATAGCAAAGATCAATAACACTTAAAGCTGGTTCTTTGAGAAGATAAACAAAATTGATAAACCATTAGCCAGACTCATCAAGAAAAAGAGGGAGAAGACTCAAATCAATGAAATTAGAAATGAAAAAGAAGTTACAACAGGCACCACAGAAATACAAAGCATCCTAAGAGACTACCACAAGCAACCCTATGCCAATAAAATGGACAACCTGGAAGAAATGGACAAATTCTTAGAAAGGTATAACCTTCCAAGACTGAACCAGGAAGAAATAGAAAATATGAACAGACCAATCACAAGTAATGAAATTGAAACTGTGATTAAAAATGTTCCAACAAACAAAAGTCCAGGACCAGAAGGCTTCACAGGTGAATTCTATCAAACATTTAGAGAAGAGCTAACACCCATCCTTCTCAAACTCTTCCAAAAAATTGAGGAGGAAGGAACACTCTCAAACTCATTCTATGAGGCTACCATCACCCTGATACCAAAACCAGATAAAGATACTACAAAAAAAGAAAATTACAGACCAATGTCACTGATGAATGTAGATGCAAAAGTCCTCAACAAAATACTAGCAAACAGAATCCAACAACATGTTAAAAGTATCATACCCCATGATCAAGTGGGATTTATCCCAGGGATGCAAGGAGTCTTCAATATAGGCAAATCAATCAATGTGATACACCATATTAACAAATTGAAGAATAAAAACCATGATCATCTCAATAGATGCAGAAAAACTTTTGACAAAATTCAACACCATTTATGATAAAAACTCTCCAGAAAGTGGACATAGAGGGAACCTACCTCAACATAATAAAGGCCTTATATGACAAACCCACAGCAAACATCATTCTCAGTGGTGAAAAACTGAAAGAATTTCCTCTAAGATCAGGAAGAAGACAAGGATGTCTACTCTCACCACTATTATTCAACATAGTTTTGGAAGTTTTAGCCACAGCAATCACAGAAGAAAAAGAAATAAAAGGAATACAAATTGGAAAAGAAGTAAAACTGTCACTGTTTGCAGATGGCATGATACTATACATAGAGAATCCTAAAGATGCTACCAGAAAACTACTAGAGCTAATCAATGAATTTGGTAAAGTTACAAGGTACAAAATTAATGCACAGAAATCTCTTGCATTCCTATTCACTAATGATGAAAAATCTGACAGAGAAATTAAGGAAACACTCCCATTTACCACTGCAACAAAAATAATAAAATAACTAGGAATAAAACTACCTAGGGAGACAAAAGACCTGTATGCAGAAAACTATAATACACTGATGAAAGAAATTAAAGATGATACCAACAGTTGGAGAGATATACCATATTCTTGGATTGGAAGAATCAATATTGTGAAAATGACTATACTACCCAAAGCAATCTAGAGAGTCAATGCAATCCCTATCAAATTATCAATGGCATTTTTTATGGAACTAGAACAAAAAGTCTTAAAATTTGTATGGAGACACAAAAGACCCCAAATAGCCAAAGTAGTCTTGAGGGGAAAAAAATGGAGCTGGAGGAATCCGACTCACTGACTTCAGACTATACTATAAAGCTACAGTAATCAAGACAATATGGTACTGGCACAAAAACAGAAACATAGATTAATGGAAAAAGATAGAAAGTCTAGAGATAAACCTATGCACCTATGGTCAACTAATCTATGACAAAGGAGGTAAGGATATACAATGGAGAAAAGACAGTGCCTTCAATAAGTGGTGCTGGGAAAACTGGACAGCTACATGTAAAAGAATGAAATTAGAACACTCCCTAACAGCATACACAAAAATAAACTCAAAATGGATTACAGACCTAAATGTAAGACCAGACACTATAAAACTCTTAGAGGAAAACATAGGAAGAACACTCTTTGACATAAATCACAGCAAGATCTTTTTTGATCCACCTCCTAGAGTAATGCAAATAAAAACAGAAATAAACAAATGGGACCTAATGTAACTTCAAAGCTTTTGCACAGCAAAGGAAACCATAAACAAGATGAAAACAAAACCCTCAGAATGGGAGAAAATATTTGCAAATGAATCAACAGACAAAGGTTTAATCTCCAAAATATGTAAACATCTCATGCAGTTCAATATTAAAAAAACAAAGAACCCAATCCAAAAATTGGCAGAAGACCTAAATAGACACTTCTCCAAAGAAGACATACAGATGGCCAAGAAGCACATGAAAAGCTGCTCAACATCACTAACTATTAGAGAAATGCCAATCAAAACTACAAGATGGTATCACCTTGCACCAGTTAGAATGGGCATCATCAGAACATCTACAAACAGCAAATGCTGGAGAGGGTGTGGAGAAAAGGGATCCTTCTTGCATTGTTGGTGAGAATGTAAATTGATACAGCCACTATGGAGAACAGTATGGAGGTTCCTTAAAAAACTAAAAATAGAATTACCATATGATCCAGCAATCCCACCACTGAGCATATACTCAGAGGAAACCACAATTCAAAAAGACACATGTACCCCAATGTTCATTGCAGCACTATTTACAATAGCCAAGTCATGGAAGCAACCTAAATGCCCATCGACAGACTAATGGATAAAGAAGATGTGGTACATATATACAATGGAATATTACTCAGCCATAAAAAGGAACAAAATTGGGTCATTTGTTGAGACGTGCATGGATCTAGAGACTGTCATACAGAGTGAAGTAAGTCAGAAAGAGAAAAAACAAATATCATATATTAGTGCATATATGTGGAGCCTAGAAAAATGGTACAGATGAACTGGTTTGCAGGGCAGGAATTGAGATACAGATGTAGAGAACAAACGTTTGGACACCAAGGGGGGAAAGCAGCAGGGGGTGGGATGGTGGTGTGATGAATTGGGAGATTGGGATTGACATGTATACACTGATGCATATAAAATTGATGACTAATAAGAACTTGCTGTATAAAAAAAATTAAATTAAACTAAAAAATTTAAAAAAAAAGAAAAAAAGCCATACTCTTGGATGTAATATAAATAAAGGGTAGTCTAAATCCTGAAAACAGGTAAAATATGAGACAGATGAAATAATAATTTTTAAAAAATGGCAGAGAAGACAACATCAGAGAGTGGAAGAAGAAAGGTTGGAAAAACAGGAAGAGAGTCACAAGAAAATGTCTTCAGAGGGATAAGGTATGGTAAAAACTTAAAAAGGAAGGGAGATTACAGGGAGCCAGCTGCCATCGGGAAAAAGAGCTAGAAGAGGTCCACAAGGAGATAACAGTGTAGGTTGATTGCTAGGCGTTGGTGATAAAACAGAGAGTCGTGTCAGACTGTGTGTGGCCGTGGAAAATGCATAAGAGCATGAGTGCTAGAAAGAAAAAATAAAGAAGGAGCAATCTGTGTGCACAATTGTTTCCTAAATTATAATGGTGACATTCTAAACTTGGTGGGGAAATACAATGGCTTATTTAAGCTGGGGTTGAGGAGATAGAGATAGAAGTTGAAAATGCAAAAAAAAGAAAGATAATATATTAATAGAAATATTGGGATTGGAACAGAGGTAGGCCAGATTGGAGTGGAGCGTGTTGTCTCTAAGGGATCACTGAAGCTGGAGCCCAGACATTGGATTCTCCTTTCAGCTCTGATGCTGTTCAGCCCTGAGGGCTATTCATGTCATCTCTCTGACCCTCTGCTTTTTCCTTCTAAAATGAATGTTTTGAACTAAATAATGAATAATTAATGTTGCTTTCAGCAGTAGAAGTGACACTTTTTCATCGAGATATTAGTTGCCGTTTGGGAGAGCAGTTATGAAGAAAGGGGCGATTATAAATGGAAATCAAGGGAGGATTGTTAAGAGAGTATAAAAATGATTGGCCTTAGTCAAGATGCTTTTACAATTTATTGAGCTTTTATATTTTCTAAGGGTACAGGTATTACTCATATTGTGAAAAAAGTCCAGCAAAGTGAACCAAAACATATATATTCCATTTCCATCTGTATTACTGAGTGGGAAAAATCTTTGAAGGTGAATATATTAAATAAAATTAGTCTCAGAGCAAGTTGAATATACCAGTGCTAGGAATATATATACATTTGGGAGTTTTCTTTTTGGTTTTTACAACCTTGGAAATTGTCTAGAATTTTTGCCAACCTCTCCTTCTTTTTTTTCAAGTTAAGGGTCCTCAGCTTTTTCTGTAAAGGTGGAAATAGTAAAGATTCTAGGCTTGGGGACCATAGGGTTTCCATTGCAACTACACAACTCTGCCACTGAAGCATGAAAGCAGCAACAGAAAGTATAGAAATAAACGGCATGCCTGCCTTCCAATTAATTTTGTGTACAAAATCATGTGAGGACTGAATTTGGTCTATAGGCTGGAGATGACCAATCTCTATATTGCTGGAATCTGTTAATTAAGAAGGCAGTAAGTGTGCCATTGTCTCTAGTTCATTTCAGAGCTTTTTATATGTCACAAATATTTGATGTTTTAATATGTAGTAAGGAAAAGCCCTAAAATGTGTTGTGTTCTATATTTATCTGGATATTTAAACTTCACAGCATCCTTCTGAAGTACAGATTTTATTTTATTTTTTGGAAGGTTTTTAATCTGCAAAGCATTCTTTTTTTAAATTCTTATTGGAGTACATTTACAATGTTGTGTTAGTTTCTGCTGTACAGCAAAGTGAATTAGTTATCCATATACATATATCCACCCTATTTTAGATTCTTTTCCCATATAGATCATTACAGAGTATTGAATAGAGTTCCCTGTGCTACACAGTAGGTCCTTATTAGTTATCTATTTTATATATAGTAGTGTGTATATGCCAATCCCAATCTCCCAGTTTATACCTCCCCCTCCCCTCCCCTCCACTACCTGTAACCGTGTTTGTTTTCTACATCTGAAGTACAGATTTTAAAAAACTTTATATCTGAAGAAATTACAGTTCAGTAAGGCTAAATAATCTGAGCAAGGCTACACAACCAAGTGTCACAATCAGAATTTGAAAAACAAACAAACAAAATAAAACAATTTTTTCACTATATCATGCTTCATGCTGTAGACAATCCCTTTGTTGATTCTTTTCTGGAATATTTAAAAGAATGAGTTAGACATTGGATACATGATTCTCTGAAATTCAGTTCTACCCAAGATTTTCCTTAAGTATATTACAAGGAAGTGGTGTTGAGTCTTGAAAGGGGAAATTGATTTATCTTCCAGCCAGGAAGATATGCTTAAAAGGATCATGCTATTCAGTCCAGAATTTCACTCCATAAGCATTACTGACTTATAGGAAATGAAACTGTGGATGAGACTGAAATCCAAGACAGTCTTTAGTTGCTTTTGAAGGATGAAATTGGAGCTCCACAAACAGTTCTGTGTGAGATTTTAATGCTCTGTTGGTTTGGGTTATTTCTGCTTTCTCTCCTTATTTTTACCATTATTTATTTCCCAGAGACAGAGTAAAACAAGTTTCTTTGTTCTTCCCTCATTATACAACAGAAAGAAAAAAAAAATTGTACTGCTTTGAACTTTTGTCTTTGGATTTTATAAGTAGGGATAGCGCAAGATATAAAAGGAAAGATTCTTATTGTTCTTTCACTACTTAACAAAACGAAGCACCATAACTCACATTGTCAACGATGTGGCCATTTTTAGGCATCTTTCTCTCCTCTTTGTTGTCCTTTCTCCTGGGAGAACAGTCATCACACAGTTCACTACATGCTTTCCTTTGTCAAAGCAAAAGAAGATTATTAAGGTCTCATCTGACCAGAGACCCTCTCATTTGGGCCATCTGTCTTTTTGTGTTTTCTCGAGGGAATACAAAAAAGGGACGTTTTCCCCCTCTTTTCTCTCATTTAGTGTTTTATGAGATTGTGCATTAAGCTGTATTTTAAGAATTTGAACAAGCAGAGACCCTGCCACTTTGAACAAGTTTTCTTTTCCTTTTGCTCTTTCCATTTCACTTGGAGAAATCACACATATTTTTTTTTCCTCTAATAATATTAAGGGAAATGCTGTCTTAAGATTACTGCTCTCAAAGCCAAATTTGTTCTCCAATTATCATTCTTACTTCAAGGATGTGATCTTGGGATTGATATACACAGAAGCCTAACCTGCCAGGTGGACACTCACAAAAATTTAAATGACATACACTCATTTCTCAAATGGCCAATTGCACCTACATGAAGGTGAGATATTCTGCCTCTTTGATAATAAATGGGAAGAAAAAAGGGAGTGGGATTGGAAAAGGGGGTCCCACCTAACAAAAGAAAAATCTTAGTGTTTTAGCACATCTACATTGTTTAAAGTTTCCTCTTCTGAATTTAGCTGAGAGAGGTAGAAGGACAAGTATTGTGATTATTATTTTAATAAGAAACAAAAGTAAATTGACTATTTTGTAGGAAATCCATCAATATTTATTATATGTAATAAAACAACACTTAATGATTTCTAGTCCATATGAAGTTATCACTGAAATAAGAGAAACAGAAGTGTCAGACCATGAAGCCAGCTTAATTGCCATCTTTTCAATTTGGAAACTATACACCTCTGTCCCATTATTTTACAGCACAGTTGTACTGGGTGATCATTATAATGACACTGAACTTAAATTATCTTTAAGAAAATTCTTACAATAAGAATAGTTGTTTTTTCTTTTTTTCCCTGACTATGAATTGAACCCGGGCCCCAGCAGTGAAAGCATCAAGCCCTAACCACTGGACCACCAGGGAATTCCCACAATAAGAATAGTTTTATGGATATTAATACTATGTTGGTATTAATGATAACTGTTTCACCTATATATTCAACAATAAGTATGAGCCATCTGCCAGGCACTGTTGTAGGCCCTGAGAATGTTGAGGTGTAAAGACAGACAGGTTTCTGCAACCATGGAGTTTATTGTTTATGCAAGAACACATCATTTTTTAACATTGCAAGTTTATTCTCATTTGGTGTTTATTCAACCTATGTTTATTGAGCTATACTTCAAGCACTATACTGTAAGGATGCAACACAATGGTGAAAGAAACATAACTTGTAGAAAAATATCAAAAATATATACAAATAAATAGACATTTGGAATTTAAAGCTGGTGTTAATTTTAATAATTAAATATATAATTATTGAGTAACTACTATGTGCTAGTACTCTGGTAGGCTCTTGGAATATAATATAAAACAGGACAGATACGACTTCTATCCCAGGGAGATAGAATATAGACTTATAGTATGATGGGAGTAAGTACAAGTTTCTGTGGTAACTCAAATGAGCCTTCTTTAGGAGTCATGAAATCTTCTTACTAGAAATGATTACATAGCTAGGAGCTAAAAATAATAGAAATCAGGCAAGAAGAGGAACTCAAACCTTTTAGCATGTTTCAAGATGATAACAAAGGCAAAGCCCTGTAGGAAAGAAAGAGCATAGCCACATTCATGGGACCTGGTAAGAATTACTCAATATAGTTGGTGCTTAGATTTCAAGATGTTGTCATATGCAATAAGGCCAGAAAGATTAGCAGAAGCCGTCAGCTTGAGCTTGTCAGCTATAATACACTGCTTGAACTTTATACTGAGGGCATTAGGAATTAAGAGAACTAATAAGACTGTAATATAGCATGGTGGTATCTCTTTGGGTGACTACCAACTCATACCAAGCTTTTTTCTTGAGAAGCACCAAATATATTGACTTAGGTCTTCACCAATCACTTCTAAGCTCCATTATCCTGCTCTTTTGGCTGTAACTGATTTATCCAGGTATAGACACCTGACCCCAATCAGTCCTTTTGAAACTGGCAATGGAGTAACACCCACAAAAACACAAACAAGCAAAAACAAACAAATGAACTGGTATATCATCAGATTTGTCATGTTGCCAGTATCACAAGAGAGAAAATCCTATTAATTCCTGCTTTTAAGATTGCTGGAGTGATCCTTATTGTTTTGCTTCCCAAATTTTCAGTTTGTCTTTTTGTTTTAATGGGTTACCTTAGTGTTATACATTCTCTTGTTGATAAGCTATTTAGCAGCAGTTTGCATAGATACCAAATAATTCTAATTACTACTAGGCATGCTCATGCTGAAATGCTATCTTTTCCAAGAAACCTTCCCCAACTCCCCATGTTTGAATTATCTTACTCCTTTTTGGTCACATTGAACCCCATGCTTATCCCTACCATAACACTCATTAAATAGTATTGTAATTAATTTTTTTTTTTTTGCGGTACGCAGGACTCTTACTGTTGTGGCCTCTCCCATTGCGGAGCACAGGCTCCGGACGCGCAGGCTCAGCGGCCAAGGCTCACGGGCCCAGCCGCTCCGCGGCATGTGGGATCTTCCCAGACCGGGGCACAAACCCGTGTCCCCTGCTTTGGCAGGCGGACTCTCAACCACTGCGCCACCAGGGAAGACCTGTAATTAATTTTAATTCAACTTTCTTATAACTAATCCACACTCTGTCTTAGCTATGACTTTAACTTCCTTGTGGCCAGGTACCATTTCTTATTTATCTCTATATTCCTAGCACTTAGTAAAGAGTCTAACAGATAGTAGGAGCTCATTAAATGTTTGCCAAGTATTGGATAAATGAATATGGTTATTTGAAAAGGTATACCCAGTCAAGAAAAAATTTAGGTCATATCGGCAAAAACTTAAAATTTTCTATTCTGTGAACAATATTCTTGGGGCAAAAGAGAAACTGATGACTCAGTTATGACCTTGTATGTTCTTGTTCTTGCAGTAAGATATGAGCAAATGGAATAAAGTTGACCCTTGAAAAATGAAGGGTTTAATACCTATATAACTCATAGTTGGCCCTCCATATCCACGGTTCCTCTTTATCTACAGATTCAACCAACCACGGACCATGTAGTACTATAATATTTACTATTGAAAAATATCCACCTATAAGTGGACTAGTGCAGTTCAAACCCTTGTTGTTTGAGGGTCAGCTGTAATCTAAATTTACTTCAAGTGTATAATGCAAGCAAGATAAAACTGTCTTTCTTCCCATGGAAGTTCTTATCCTTCTCTTTTCAAATTTCCTGTTATAATCTAGTTTCCTAGGTACTTCTGCTAACTGGGAAGCAAGTTAAATAAGATTATTTCAGATCTTTTAAAAGTTTATCTATGTCATTCTTAATTAATGAAATGGAAACCTGACCTTTGTATCAGTCTGATGAACTTGATTAATTTGACTCTGTCCCCAGGACATGATTCATTGTTAGTGTGCTATTCGATACAGAAAGAAATAAAAAATTGAGATTGAAGAACTGAGAACCATATCTTGGGGGACACCTAAGTCACTAAGGCTTTCCTACACCCTGAAGCCCTAGAAAAGGTCTGGTGAAACTATCCCTGATTATAACCTTTCCATATACTTATATGGAATATATTCCTTCAGAATGAATCACACTTGAAACATTAAGCGTACAAGATGTGTGATCCAGGCCAGGAGTGCTAATGGAGGTCATGAAGGGGGATTTTGCCTTTGTGTAAGCTGGGAATTACTACCACTCATTCCAAACCAGATGACCAGTGAGTGGTTCCAGAAGGACTCCTGACCAACCTTTTTTTTTTTTTGTGGTACGCAGGCCTTTCACTATTGTGGCCTCTCCCGTTGCAGAGCACAGGCTCCGGATGCGCAGACTCAGCAGCCATGGCTCACGGGCCCAGCCGCTCCACGGCATGTGGGATCTTCCCAGACCGGGGCACGAACCTGCGTCCCCTGCATCGGCAGGTGGACTCTCAACTACTGCGCCACCAGGGAAGTCCCTGACCAATCGTTTTTAAAGGCCCTATTTTTGCTTATTGTTCCTGGTGACATTTTGCCTTTAGTGCAAAATGGAGACTTCAAGAAGAAGCTGTTTTCATTACATTAAAAAAAAAAATACCAAGAGGGTTAGAATACTGTTATCCAATTACCAGTCCCCCTTGCCACCTAAGACAGTCAGCAGTCAGCAGGAGAAAGAGATAATGGAAAGATAATGCCTATCCACACCACACTACCCCTCAAAAGAACAAGATGCATATAAAACACATGTTCTTTCTGAGCTTGACTTTCATTTCCTTCTTATACTTGTCTTAGAATTTAACAGATATTGGTAGCAACCATTTCAGAAGAGAAAGTAGTGACAAGTATAAGGATAACATTGAAAAAGGCCCCATGTTGGACTGAGTTTTTGTTCTAATATTTTATTAATTGCTCTTTCTCTGAATGATCATGGGCAATGACCTGCTTCATTCTGGCAGTCAAATGCAGTCTACTGCATTGGATATTTGAAATGACTTAAAGAAAAGGAATGATTTGAAACTGTTATGAAAAGAAAATAAGGACATTTCACATTATTAGAATTCTAGGCAACAATGGAAATCAATACAAAGGAAGTTAGCAAGTCATTCTCACAGCCAGTAGGCTGGGGTAAGTACTTTATAGACATCATAGAAAGAATTCTCACAAAAGCACCAAAAAGTGGGTGTTATTAGTTCCATTTTGCAAATGTGAAAATGGAGGTCTAGAGAGTTTAATTAACTTGCCTAGGATAACTTTGTGACTAAGTGAAGGATCAGGGTTTGAAGCCATATATGGCTGCCCATGCACTTAATTCCAATGTCAGCTTCTGAACACACAAAAGGGAAAAGACTGAGGAAAGGGATAATTTTGAAAACATCAGACAAACAAAAGAATGTACTAGGACGATTACTTATGCTAAAGGATCTTTATAAGTATTATGCAGTGAAAAATTTCTTTAATCAAGTAAGTTTAAGAAATCCTGAATTAAAAAATAAATCAAGTTTCTTTGATATAGGATTTCTTGTATCCTTTAATATGAATTATACATTTCTGCAACTTTATAGTGGGTGTAACATTTTTCAACATATGTGACTATGAAACAATTTTTTGAGAAACATCTTACAAGATTAGTTATCTATGAAATATAATACATTGTGAGATACTTATATATAGGAAGGAAGAATGGCATCAAAGATTCTTTAGTATTTGTACTGAATGAGGGTGATCCACGTTAATTTCAGAAATCTAGAAAAATTATTGTCCTAGGGATTGAGTGAGAGGGTAGAGAATAGAATAAATGTTGAATAATCTGTATTATTAACAGACCTCTTCTGAATTTACTTCTTTTTCTAGACACTGAAATAGAAAGAGGCACGAATCAGATGCTGTCTTTAGGGACATCACAATTTAACTCAACGGTTTGCAGTGTGAGGAATCACCCAAAAAGCTCTTCCAAGGCCCACATTCTGTCACTTATGGAGTGCCAAATTAATTTCATACATTAGCTCATTTAATTCTACAGTAGCTCCATGAAGTAGGTACTCACATTGTCTCTTTTTCACAGATGAATAAACTAAGTAGACATGAGATTAATTTGCCCAAATTCTCTAAATCTAATGTGGTGGTACCAGATTTCAAACTGATTTTAAACAGTCTGACTCAGTATATATATGGAGACGTCTATACATTTTTACAAAGCACCCAAGGAGATTTTCATGCTGATGACTCATAGACTACATGTTGAGAAATAGTATGCTTCTTCATACTGTATTCCATAAGCAAAATCATAATTTAATTCTATAACTTATAACAACTTCTGTAACTTTTAAATAAGGAGCTACTTAAACTTTACTATGAAAAATACTTAGGCAGTTCTTCTGTTTCAAATATAATGTTTGTACTTTCCGATTTGCTAGTGAATGTTAACCCATTCTCTAGCAGTCTCACTAATTAGTCTCACTAATTAGTCTCAGTGACCTTTGTCATGCATATTGAAAATAAAACACAAAGAAATAGAATATGGATGGACACAAAAATCTACCACTCTATTTTAATTGAAGTAAAAAATCTACCACTTCAACTGAAAATCTTCAACATGCTATTGTTCTACTAGCTGCTCAGTAGAGACAATTTAAATACAAATAGTTGACTTGCATATTATTTGCAAAGGAAAAGATGAGAAAAAATACTCAAGAAACCCTCAAGCTAACCCAATATTGTTATTAATCATAAGGATCTATTCAATGTCACTGTGAATTATCAGTAAAGGACCCTGAAATATGACTTACACAGTTAAAGGACCACTAGCATGCAATGTGACCTTGAACAAGTCACCTACCTTCTCTAGGTTCCCTTTTCTGATCATTCAAATGAAAAGCCAATAATTCAATTATAAAATTATATTCTATCAAGCATTTAATATGGATGTAATTGTGTGTTAAGTGCTTTATTTATATATGGTCTAATTTTTATTCCTTATTACAAAATCGGGTGATACAGTTCCTTTCTTCACTTTACCATAGATGTAAATGGAGCATAGGAGGGTAAATAATTAGACAAGTGACCTGGGCAAGAAATGGTTAAGTTGGGCTTTAAACTCAGGCATTTCAGCTAAAAAATTTATTTTCCGGAAAGGATATTACAGGCGTTACTTATATAAGAGATTAATTCCCCCCCCCGTTTAGCCATATAATTATTTGATATTAAAAGCGTTAAAATAAAAGCACTATCTTAATGCTATAGAAGAGTTCATGTAACTTCTGATAATTGACTCACATATTTATAAGACATTTTAGACTGAGAAAATCTGGCTCAAGGGTTGCATAGAAAATCAGGAAGAAATTTTGCTTTGTATTTCATACATTTTGACAATTATAATGGTAGCAATAATAATGAGAATAATGATGTTCTTCAGTTTGATTTGTTAACTACCTATTTCCTGCCTGTAACCTTACCAAAGAGAAACAGAAAATCCTAGAGAAGGACTTTCTTGTTCAAATATTAGAGTTCTCTAATTTCTCTTTGACCTCTTTGAATCATGTTTCTTATCTGGGAATCTGGCTCACGGGCCTAGCCGCTCCGCGGCATGTGGGATCTTCCAGGACCGGGGCACGAACCCGTGTCCCCTGCATCGGCAGGTGGATCTCAACCACTGTGCCACCAGGGAAGCCCCGTCTTGGTATTTTTGATATGCTCTAAGTTCAGGAAAAGAGCCAGATTTTCCAGTTATTATTTTACTCATTTAAGTTGCTTCTGATCCAAGGCAGAAAAGATTATATTTCCAGAGGATAGAGCACCATCCATGACATGATTGTGTAAATTCTCAGAGATGATGAGAGTTTCATATGCAGTCTTAGCTTATCATTGAATCACTGAGCTAGAATAAACTTTAGAGCTCAGACAGTCCAATATTATTATTTTACAAATAGCAGCATAAATAAAGAAGGAAGGAAGTTACGGATGGAAGGAGGGAGGAAGGAGGAAAGAAGGAAGGGAGGAAAGAAGGTGGAAGAGCAGGAAAAAGTATTAAAAAAATAAAGTTGACTTATTTGTCAAGTACTGTATTATATCTGTCATATATGTTATCATAGTTAATGAATTCATGATTAATACTCAATAATTTGTACATAAAAAACAAGATTTCAAATACAACAGGAAACTTGCCATAGACATGTTTTATGGGATAGTCTTGGATTAAAGTCTAAAATGTTTTTCATTCTGCTCAACACTGTTAGCTTTCCTTCACATTGCAAGTTAAATAGTAAAAGATCTGCAATTTGAATTAGTGTTTCTTATGTCTTTCCTGCTGTCTTTTACATTATATCTTGCCATTTCTTTTCCATGACATGTACACGTATGATTCATCACGTGATTTCCAAAGTCATTGGATTATATGTCAATCAAAAAAGAACAAGGACACTAAGGGAAGAGAAGAAGTTCCTTTGAAGCCAAATTCACCCCGATTTTAGGGAAAGGGAAATGGAGACAGGTGCATTTGTCAATATGATAGACCCAACCAGATTGAACATGTGACTGTCAATATAAAAATTATTATATTTTGGTGTGTGTAAGGGTTATAGAGTGACTCAGTTTATCTGAATTCAGAGAATTCATAAAAAGAGGTTTCATTTGTGTGATGCTTTATAGGTAACTGTTTTTAAAGTTGCAGCAATGTTCACAACTCTGTGAAGATTATGTAATCCTTAATAAAAAGAGGAGAAAATGAAACACTGAGAACTAGAAGTTCTTCTCTGTAGACTTAGTAAATATCAGATTTGTGCTTGAAGCCAAGCACTCTCAATCTAGTGTGCTTTTAATACACATTGACAACTTGAAATCATTGACATTTGTAGAACCTTCCACCTAAGAGCAGAACATTCATTTCAGGTGCACTTGAGTCCTTCATCAAAATATATCACATTTGATTTCAGAGAATTCAAGTCACCTTCAATCTCTTTAATAACTTTTTATCTATTAATATTTATCTTTATGTAAATTAAAACTATTTATGTTCCACTATCAGTTTTTTCTCACAATTGAGCTGTCTCTTTAGCATAGAAGTCTCCTTATGTTGTTCAGTAGCTGGTTGTCAAGTGTAGGTAGTCAATGAATGTACTAATATACAATGTGAACTTTTAATTACAAACAAAAGCAGTCTTACACAACATCATGCACACATGGTTTGCTCACTGAGACTATGTTCCATAATTCATGTCCTCTTTCTTTTGCTACCTCTACACCTCCCTAAAAAAAAAAATTTGAGAAGCATAATCGGCTTACATAGCATGATATAGAAATTCACTTTGAGTAAAAATGTTGACTTACAACTATGTAGAAAACCTTCCTCCCTCAACCACCCAATCTCAGCATGGTTAACTATTGTTTATCTTTCAAGTCTCTTTAGAACCCCAGTTCCAAATAATTTCTCACTCTCTGCTGTGTGGTCCTAATGCCTGTTATGTATAAGTTGGATTACAGCATTTATCATACTAATTTTATTTGCCTTTCTATAGTAAAGAGAATTGTCTTCCCTGTGTTTTTCAGGAGAGACTATGAAATTAGAATCCATCCAGAATTGATTATTAATCTTACCATGAGAGACTGCAAAAGGAGTAAGGAAAACAAAAACAGGACCAGGGGGAAGATTAGCCAGAATGCAATTTCAAGTAAAATCCCAAGGATGGGAGATTATTAAGGCATTTGCTTAACAGGAAAAAATGGTATTGTGAAGTGGTGGGGTTTCATGCCTTTTCCCAGCCGTCAAGGACTTCTTTGTCTATTCTTGTGCAACTGATGGAGACTTCCTCCATGCTCCTATTTTTCCCCCAGTTGTAAGCACCTCATCAAGGCCCATGGAAAAGGGATTGTGGTGAATGCAAATGACTCTTGTCTCTAAGCCCCACAGCTATTCCAAACTTACATACTATATCCACACTTTAAGAATTTACAAGTTTAGTTGATTTCTTATTATATGGTTGTAAGATGGCCATCTCTTTCTCCTATAAAAGAAAGTGTCAAACTGAACTGCCACAAATAAAAAATGCAGCATCAGACATGAAGAATGCCCTGTTGGGCTCTTCATTAGTCCAGCCACAATTGAAGAAAGAATCAGTAAATATGAAGATAATTCAATAGAAAACAGACAAACTGAGACATAAAGAGGGAAAATAAAAAGTAAACAAAAAGCAAACAAATAAACACAAAAAATCCAAGAGTTTGAGGAAACATTAAAGGGTTTAACATTTGTGCAATTGAGGTCTCTGAGGAGAAGAAGAAGAGAGCAATACAGATAATGATTTAATGAGATCGTGGATGCGAATTTTCCAAAAATGAAGGAAATACCACAAACCACAGATCCAAAAGTCTCAAAGAATCCCAAGAGTGACAGAGGTGAAAAAAAAGTGAAAGTGCACTACTTTACTCTTTCTATATAATTTGGAGTCAGAATGTACCGCCTAAAGTTGAAGCATCAGAAAACAAAATTTAATTAAAAGAAGATGATATCAAATAACAGATATA
Source organism: Leucopleurus acutus (assembly GCF_964270905.1). Taxonomy (NCBI): domain Eukaryota; kingdom Metazoa; phylum Chordata; class Mammalia; order Artiodactyla; family Delphinidae; genus Leucopleurus; species Leucopleurus acutus. Next base: position 54,707,045 of record NC_139146.1, read on the forward strand.
AAAATAGAGTATGTATTAAAATTTTGATAAATATTCAATAAAAGAGTAAGAGAAATATATAAAGAAAAGTTAGAGGACATATAGGTTAAAAGGTACTTAAGACACATCAACTTCTAGTATATAGATTTTACATGAATCCTGATTTAACTATTCAAACTGTTAAATACAATAATTTGTGAAATAAATAAGCTCATGTATAATTAATGATATTTATGAATTATAATTTTTAATGTGATAATAACACTTTGATTATGTACATAGCAAAGTAATTCTTATCTTTTAGATTGGTGTACTAAAATATTTAGGGAGAAGCTAACACAATGTCTGAAATTCATCCCAAAATAATCTGAGATGGGTAAGAATTGGTTGGGGGAATAAAAAAAACAAAACTGGCCATAGGCTGGTAATTCTTGAATCTAGGTGATGGAAATTATATATTTATGATTATTATATATACTATTATATATACTATTCTCTCAACTCTGTTGTGTGTTAGGAATTTTCCACATTAAAGTGTTAAACTGTTGTCAAACAGAGACAAAGAAAATTAAAGCAGAGTTACTGAACTAAACGTTTCCTTTTTTTCATAGTAGTTACTGATTAAAGTTCATAAATTACGTTATGTGCATATGAACTTATTAATTACTATAAAAACTTGAAGAATGGAAAACAAATTATTATATAGGAGGTAAAAGACAGAACTCTATATTACTTTTTACATTCCTCTGTTCTGATTGGATGTTTTTTTCCAATTTGCATAAAATGCAGTTTTACTTTAAAAATAGTTTTATAAGACAAAACAGTCATTTAGCTTTTAAACAGGATCCATCTTGAAAAATATGACAAAATAATGCTCCCTTTATATTTATTTTTTGAGATGTTTCTAATTTTTTTTTAAATGAAAACGTTGATTATTTAAAAGCGACTCTTTGAAACTCACACATCTCCCAACACTCTGAGATTCTGATAGCCCTTCCCCAGGGGAAAAGTGTGCTTTGACACTTCAGTGTCCACTTCGAAAATCATGAATGCAAATCATAATGCAGTGCCACTGTGACATTTTCAAAATAAGGTCACAGTTTCTGAAAACTCTAGGAGAATAAAAAGGGATTAGGACTTTCAGTAAGGAGAAGTGGTAAGAAACTTTATTAAACACCCAATAGATTGAATATGTCCATGTAAATAATATCCATGAATTTAAAATAATTGTCCATCACACCTGGTCATGAAACTATAAAATAGTATGCCTTCAGTATTAAACTACTTTCATATATAATAACTGACTGAAAAATCCTCAAGACGTTTGTAGTATCTACCCATTTATCTTAACAGAGAAGGCTTGTTTTATAAAAATATTTTGTCTGATTTATATTGCCAGTGGTAATATACGCCAAGTGGTCTGGGAGTACAACCACACATTGACAGAAACTTGTTCCATTATTACTATGAGTAGAATTATTTCTAGAAAAAATGCAATCAAGAAAACACTATTTCACTTGGAATCTGACAATGTATGTGTGGAACAATGGCGAAAACAGGAAGAACCACCTCTACTGGTAAGAAGTTCCACTACTAAGTGTATAATTACATTAATACACACATATTGTGCTTATAATTTTTGCCATAGGAAAGAGAGGTCCCATGACATCCTAAAGGGTTACTGATGTAAATTTTCCTCTTTTGTGAGTTAAGTGAGTCTAGGCTGTGCTGAATGAATCTCTCCCAGGGAAGCAGAACCTACCAAGTGATTGCATAACTCTGCTTTGGTTAACACTAGCAACTGCCTCCATGAAGCAAATCTACTAGATAATTCTAGTTCCTCATTTCACTTGATCTGTGAGTGATGTCCAAGACAACTGATTGCTCATTTTTTTCTTGAAACGCATCTTCTACCTTATCATAGAACACTCTTTGAGGACCTCTCCTCCCTCACTGACTACTCCTTCACAGGCTCCATTCCTAAGGTCATGTTTTGACCTGACACTGAAATCCTGAAGTTCCTCTCCTTAAAAGACTCCATCAATCTCCATGATTTTAAACACCACCTATATGCCAATAACTCTAAAATACACAGTTTTTAGACTAGATATCTCTTTTGAGCTACATTTACAACAGCTTGCTTGACAAATCTACTTGGATATAGCTTAAGTATTTCAAACTTTACATTTTTAAAACAGAAGTCATGATTTTCCCTTCAATATAGTTCTTGCCCTGGATTTTCATCTTAGGAAATGGCATCATCATTTAACCAATTGCTGAAGACTGTTGACCCGAGACAAATGGACTGCCAGATATTTCTCCAGCAAAGAAGAGTTTATTCAGGATCAGAAGAGAATTTCAATCCCAGGTCTGTAACCATGGTGAGCCTCAGGCAAGCCCCACATGGCAAGGGAAGGAGAACATTTTATACAGAGGAAAAGGAAGTTGAGAGGGCTATAGTAGACAGAGTTCATGGCTTTTCATTGGCTGAGTCCTTGCCAGGAAAGAAGAGAAGTATTTCTTCTTCCTGTTGGGTTTTGCTATCTTCATAGGGCATGATAGATCCCCATCCAGTGTCTCAAACCTATTTAATCGAGGTTTCTGTTTATTAATCTTTTACAAGAAAAATCCTAGGGTATCCCCTCCTCTCCATCTCAATTAACACTATCCTAATGAAAGGGAACATTTTTCACCAATTAATTGATTTCCCACTTTCCTCTTGTCCAGAACAAATCCATTCTTCACATAGCAGCCTATAACTTATTTTCAAAATGCAAGACAATGCATATGATTCCCCTGCTTAAAGTTGTTTTCTGCAGTATGTAGAATAAAATCCAAAATCCTTTTCATAGTGTTTTGCTCATGTATCTCCAGCCTGTCTTCGAACCTTACGGAACCCTGTGTTTTTCTTAATAAACTGTAATCAGAACATTTTACCAGTTTCAACAGCAGAATAGAACATGGAGGCAGGGGATTTATTTCCTACTCTTGTAACCTTGATTTTTCTTTCCTCTTCTTTGACTTGAGTGACTCTACAATATTCATAAAGCAAACACTCTCCCCTATGGAGGTCTTTCCTGATCACTTTATCTAAAGTAGACTCACCTAGATCCTTTCATGTAAACATGTGTTATTTAATTGATAGAACATATCAAAATCTGACATTATTTCACATGTTTGATGATCATTTTTATATATTTCATGGTTGCTCCATCAAAAAGCAAGTTTTCTGAGCCAGTGTGACCTTGCTCTCTATTTCATTTACACCATGATGCTTGTTTCACTAGGCATTCAGGAACATGTTTGTGGAGTAAGTAAATGCATGAATATCCGAGTTACTCTTTGGTGGGCTGGCCATGTTTCTTTGTGAGGGAGAGAAGGAGCCACAACACATGAGTTAAGGTTCTGGCCATTCGTGAGCTTCATAGATGAGCCTGTTACAGCCTCTGTGCTCAAGAAACCTGGATAAAATGTTTTGTTGATATCAGTTAATGGGAAAAATGACAACTTGTTTTCACTGGCTTCTTTATAATGGAAAATTCACATATGAGTGGTTATTCTTAAAAGAAAAAGAGAAAAGGGAGAAACAGAAGATAGTAGAGGTTTGAAGTGTGAAGTTGCTGTTGCTGTGCTTAGGTAAGTTGTTGAATTAATCTATTCAGTTACATATTCATTTTCTAATTAACTGATATGAACAGTTCAAGTACTGCCTAGTAGTTTATTGCTGAAGGTCAAAACGTCTCAGTGGGTGTGCAATTCTAAAAATGGCTCTGCAGTTACAGTAGTTTTATTTATCCACAGGCACTGAAAGCATCAAGCAGCTTCTAATTACTAACAGAGAAAGACCTAGACTTTCCCAGCCTGTTCTCCTTCCTGACCTACATTAGAACAGATATTGTCATTTCTGGCAAGAAGAATGAGACCAACCACAAATAATATGTGACAAAAGTAATTAATTTGTACATGTAAGAACCTATCAATCCTTTGCAACAAAGAGTTCTCCTAGGAAGAATTTTCACAAAATTGCATTTTCCAGTCAGGTCCCTTGATAATTGGTAAATGTGAAATGCAGTGCCCAAACTTTATAGAATCTTGTTCCCTCTCACATATGGCCTGTGATGTCCTAAAATTAGAATAACTGGTACAGGCAACAGTGACCTGACATAGGGCACGTCTCACTTCCAGACAATTACTGTTAAAGGCATAACCTATTTAAACAAAGTAACAGGGAATTGCATATAACATAAGGAAGTAGGGGCATAGATTATGTAGCATTTTAAAATTCTCTTGCAAATAGGTAATTAGCAGGTAAAAATAGCAAATAAGCTTGCTCCAACTGTCTCCAACTAGAGAGAAAGTTATTATTGGAATTTAGATGGATCTAATATTTGCCTGCATAAAGCCAGGTAAGTGAAGCAGAGGTTGTGAAGTTCAGGTAGAAAGATCATGAAGAAAATATTTACTTTTTTGTTAACTTGAATAATATAAAGTTCCACTGATGCAAATGTCATTTTGTAGAGCAGTTCTGTGTAACAAAAAAGTCACAAAACATATACATTTAACTCCTTTGTTAGCATATGGAAATTTTCTAAAATTTAGTTTATTCCCTTTATTTGCTTATGTTTTAGAATCTCTGCTAAGAACTCTTCTATTCCTATAGGAACATAAACATGTCCATAAGTTCATTTTAATCTTTTATTAAATATTGATTATATACAAATAATATTTTCATCATGTGTGTTCAAATAATAGAGTCTAAAGTTAATAACTTTATTCTCCTCCAGAATATTACAGGGACTGAAGAACATTTAATTCTTTAATGTAATTCAGTTTTCTTTCTCTTCTTTTCAATTCTTGTTTAGATTTTAGTATCTTATTTTAATCCCTTGTGTGGATTGATTGTGTCCCCCAAAAGATATGTTTAAATTCTAAACCTCTGTACCTGAGACTGCAACTTCATTTGGAAATCAGGTCTTTGCTGATGTAATCAAGTTACAGTGAGGTCATACTGCAGTAGGGTGAGATCTAAATCAAATATGACTGGTATCTTTACAAGAAGAGAAGAGATACAGAGACACACAATGAGAATGCCATGGGGCAATGGAGCAGTGACTAGAGTGATGTGTCTATAAGACAAGGAATGCCAAGATTTGCCAGCAACACCAGAAGCTAAGAGAAAGGCATGGAACAGATTATCTTCTAGAGCCTTCAGAGACAGCTCTCAACTTCCTACCTCCCAAAGTGCTAAAGAAGAAATTTCTGTTGTATGCAGCAACCCGGTTTGTGGTACTTTATTACAGCAGCTCAAGGAAACTAATACACCTCTCAAATGTGAGAATGCTATTGCTTTGTTCAAGAAATGTTTGTTTATATGTACCCATATATTTTGAATATCTTGGCTCATGATTTTTTGTGCCAAACAATTTTCTGACTGGAATTCATTCTCCTTTATCTGGAGTATAACCTAGATAATATGTATAAGGAGAGTTTTGGTGGTAAAAACAATAGCAAAAAAAAAAAAAAAAAAAAAGGAACAAACCTAAATTTGTATTCATCTAAACAAGTCTTTGTTTGTCTTCATTCTTTTTTTCTTCTTTTGTAAAATATATATTTAATTTCTTTATGCATATATACTCAGATAATACATAATATTCCCTCAGTGTATCATGTGATCAGATATATGCCTCCCCCCTGTTTTCACTTGGTTACTCCTTCTCTTCTTCCTCTTCCTCCCCCCACATTAACTTTTCCCCCATCCTCAGCCCCCCAAGGTAGCCCATGTACCTACTATATAAGCTGCCATGGCCACTGGGTATACAGTCTCAGGCTCACAGTTATTCTCTCTTAGCACAACACACAAAATGATGTTGTCCTCTAAGTACCATTTTAGCTATTGGAAAGTCAGCTCTCAGTCTCATCATGGTGCCTCTGTAGGCTATTTATCTTCTCTCTCAATATAATTTTCAAAATTATTTTAGCTTTTGTTTTGAGCAGATTGACTATGACATGTCAAAGTTCAGATTTATTTTCACTTAATGCTCTTAAGAATTGATTATATTTCCTAAATCTGAGGATTATTCCCTTTAAGTATAAGAAAATTATCAGCTATTATCTTTTTGAATATTGTCACTTCTCTTTCTTATGCATCCAAGCATGTTACATCTTCTCAGTCATTCACATTGCTTATCTTCTCTTTAACATATTTAACTTCTTTTTTTCCTTCTGTGATTCTATTTGCAAAATTTATATAATTCCATTTACATGTTAATTGATCCTTTTTCTTGACTTCTTAGATATTTGCATTGTCTCTTAAGTGTTCATACTTTAATTATTTTATTTATTTATCTAAAACTATATATAATTAATTAAATTTTATTTTGGCTTAAAACCCCTATATCTGTACTTTTTGGCAATCTGACATTTCTGTCTCTTCTGTAAGTTCTTGCTCATGATTATTTCTTTTATTATTGGTTGTGTGATATATATATATATATATTTTTTTTTTTAACTGTGACTTTATTTCTTCTGGAACATTATCTATGAGATTCCTGTAAGGCCTGACTGAAAGAAGCATTTCTCTGGAGAGCACTTGCATTTGCTTCTGCCTGGTGCCTGAAGGTACTTATACGGGATCACTTAAAAATACATTCTCAGCTTGAAAGTTTCAGCTCACTAGCTGCAAATCCAGATGAGGACCAGTTTGTGAGTATGAATTCTCAGGAGGGATTTCTTTTTCTTTCCATCCAATGCCAAAATCCCAACAGACAAGTTTCTTTGTTATTTTTTCCCTATAGTAAATGTATTTCTCTTTTACTTTATTCCACTAGTGGAAGTGCAATTGAGCACAATAGGCCTTGGAAACTGTTTTATTATTATTACTAAATTTGAATGTACATATACCCTTTGGTCTAGCAATTTTTCTTCTCTGTATATATTCAACAAAAATATGTGCATAGGTACAACAAAAACGTACAAAAATATTCATGGTTACATTAGCTTTACAGAACAACCAGATGTAGCCTAAATGCCCATCAATAATAGCATAAATAAATAAATAGTGCTATAGTTAGAATACAGAATATTATACAGAAAATAGGTGGAGTATAGTACTGCTGCTGCAGGTAGGAACATAACAGAACAAAATTAGTCAGACACAGAATGTTATGTGATTCCATTTATATAAAGTTTTAAAGAGGTTAAACTAATCTAAAATGTTGGGTGTCAAGAGGATGATAGATTCCAGGAAAAGGATGGGATAAAGACAGGGAGAAATTACTGAGAGTGGTCTCTGGCAACAGACACAGGTTACAAAGGTGTATTCACTTGTTATTATTCTTTGAATACTGTTTGGTTAATTTTATGTATCATGGCCATGGAGGTTGGGGGGTGCAGATTCTGGGTGTATCTGCGAGGGTGTTTCCATATAAGATTAGCACTTATATTAATGGACTCAATAATGTCAGTGGACATCATCCAACCCCTTGAGAGTCTGAATAAAACAATGGGTAGAGGAAGGAGGAATTTATCCTGTTTTGCTTCCTGCATACCTCCTTGGGCTCATCTCACATTCTCCATCCTTTTGATTGGTGAACTGGGGTTTACACCTTATAGGCTCCCCTGGTTCTCAGGCCTTCAGACTTAGACTGATTATACTACTGGTTTTCCTAGATCTCTAGTTTGCAGACATCAGATCATGAGACTTCTCAGCCTCCATAATCATGTCAGCCAATTCCTTGTGATAAATATATCATCTATCTATCATCTATCTATCTATCTATCTATCTATCTACCATCTATCTATCTATCTCCTACTATTTCTGTTTCTCTGAAGAATATGGACTAATACAGATATATATTTATGATTTATGCACTTTATGTCTGTAAAATGCTTAACTAAGAAAAAAGAAAGAGAAAGTATGTATTGAATTATACCTCCAACTTCCTTATATCCCCTCACTGACCCACTGTGCACTTAGGATATAAAGTATAATTCTCATCAAGGTGTACCTAGCCACACAAGTTCAACTGCCTACCTTCCTCTCCAACTTATAGATCATCTCTATCCTTTGCTCTATCCAACTCAGACACATAGATATTTTGTTTCCTTCATATAGCAATGTGTTTCACAAGTTAAGGCATTTCCATGTGTTAGTCCTTCTTTCTGGCATTATCTTCCCCATACTTGCAATATTTTTGCTTCTTACTCAACCTTTAACTCTCTGATGAATGTCACTTTTAACAGGACACTTTAATGGATCCCCAATCTAAATTATAGGCCACCTCCCCTGTAATTTTGTTTTATAGATCCTATTATTTTCCTTTATAGCTCTTACTGTGATATATAATTTGTGTAGTTATTTGAATGATTTCTGTCTTCCTCTGCTTTACTATAAGCTTCATAATAGCGGAGTCCATTTTTATTTTATTCTCCATTGTATACGGTGTTATGATCCTGGCCCATACCTGGTTCAGAGTAAATATACTGTTTGTTGAGTGAATTAAGGATTGCTCCATTTTTTTTTTGAGGTACACGGGCCTCTCACTGTTGTGGCCTCTCCTGTTGTGGAGTACAGCCTCCAGATGCGCAGGCTCAGCGGCCATGGCTCATGGGCCCAGCTGCTCCGCGGCATGTGGGATCTTCCTGGACTGGGGCACAAACCCATGTCCCCTGCATCAGCAGGCAGACTCTCAACCACTGTGCCACCTGGGAAGCCCAAGGATTGCTCCATTTTTATTGTAATAGAAATTAAAGGGGGAATAGGAAGTGAAAATTAATCTTGCACCACTCACTTTATCACTATTGTTTTAAGGAATTATGAGATTCATCACCAGGGATCACTATTTCTTAGATTTATTATCTACAGGTAATATACTATGAGGCCAGAGCTAGAATAGTACTAGAAATATTTTAAATAAATTATATTGGGGCAGTGCTGAATTTAAAAAGAAAAGTTTAACATCTAACAGTTATTTATAAAAGCAGTTTCTCTAAGACAAGAATATTATTGCTTTCTCGGATTATCCATCCATAGTCATGGAGTCATGGATAATCTTGACTGAGGAAGAGATTAAAATTGAACATGAAATTCACTAAGAAATGAGAATTTTATAAATCTTAAGTCTGAAAAGTTTACTTTCATCATGTAATCAATTTCACCTCAGATCTCAGGCCAAAAATATATAATTCCCAGACAGTATTAAATAAAAAAGAAACAAATATATATATATAATCCTGTACAATGTTGTATCAGTTATCTATTGCTTAGTAGCAAACTTTCCCAAATCTCAGTTGCTTAAGTAATAACCATTTATCTTGTTCATAATTTTGTCGATCAATAATTTAGCCTGATCTCATTTGAGTCATTCTTCTGGTCTCAGTGGTCTTTCTTATGTGTCTGCTGAAAATTGTGAATTTGCAATCTGCTTTCGGTGTAAGCTACCTATAGAATGGAACACTCTCACATGTTGTCTCTCATACTCCAGCAGGCTAGTCCAGGCTTTTACTCCTGGTGGAGGTGGAAGGGGTAAAGAGAGAGACAGAGAGAGAGAGAGAGAAAGAGAAGAAAAAGAGGGAGGAGAAGAGGGAAAAGGAAGATAATTTGCCTTCAAGGATCTTAAAGACAAAGATCAGAATTTGTTTAGCATGCCTTTTATTCCATTTTTCAAAAAACTCACAAGTCCAGCACAGATTTCAGAAGTGAGAAAATAAATTTCACTTGTTGAAGGAAGAAGCTGCAAAATCATGTTGTTTGTATACAAGAGGTCATTAACTGGGCCACCATTGCAACCAATCTAACATAAATATTAATCAACCAACAAGTATTTACTGAATGTATATGTTATATGCTTTATTACCATAAGATATAAGGGATACAGAAGTATGAAATATTACCTCCTTACAAATTTTTTAAATTTAACCAATTTAGTTAATAATATAACATTATGATTTTCAATCTCTTTTTGCCCAATTTAATTAAGAAATATGACACCATTTCATTTGTTATACACAAAAAAGGGGGTATACTGCCCGAGACTCTCAATGAGAGAAGAGAGGTGTTAAAGAACATGTCTTACCAAGCCATGTAGATATTTTAGAAGGTAAAGCTGGTGGTCTCAAAAGCTGTAAAAATTTCATCTGGGTGAGAAGACAGCCCTTGAGGAAGCACTCACTGGCCAACTGTATCACAAACACAGGAAATCCAAAGAGTAATGAAAACCTTAGGGTGGAGTAATGAGGAGAGAATGGAGAAGAAAGATTGCACATATAATTGCCTCAGTAACACAGAGTTGATAATTCTGAGAAGTATCTCCCTCCCACTATATTTTCACATGAAATTTTGATTCCATAAGACAAAATGATCATAATACACCAGCATCAATTTTGGGGTAAGAGAACAGATCCACCTGGGTATTGGTAATCAAGACATATTGGCTATTCACCACTTTGAGCATCAATATATCAAAAGAAACAAAAATTTACATAGAAATTTTACACACATCAATTATCTACTTGTATGAGGCTGGATTTTTTCACATATGCCAACCAAAACAACATATTGCAAACAATTGTATGCAGAAGCAGATATGAGGACATGGTTGCCTTCTATTAAGCAAGATACTAATGAAATTTGTAAAAGATAATTTAATGCCACTCTTTCCCATTTTTTTTCAAAAAATCTAGTTAATTTTCACAAAAGTTGTTTTATGGTAGCATGCAATTGCTCTATTATTATTTTACATGAATTAATGAATAATTACTTTAAAATAGTTGTATTTATAATACAATAAATTTCAATCCATATAACCCAAATAAAACCAACTTAATTGGCAACCTTAGGAATTTTCAAAGTTGTAAAGAAGTTATGAGACCAAAATTTTAGAAACTTGAGATATAGACAAAGTACTTTAACAAAGTGAGAAATAGGTTATTGTTGGGTATATTCACTGCATAAATAAGGGACTTCAGGAAGACTGAAAGCTATAACATTGCCTTATCCTGAAGGAGAGCAAGAAATAAAACTTTAACAGTGTAGCTATCTATTTAAGCAATAGAGTATCAAAAAGTTATTTTATCACTGTTTTTTACTTTCATTTTCTATGATTTTCCAAACAGCAATATGAACAAACACACAAAACCATGAAAGGGACAGATGTTTTCTGAAGATAGTAAAAAGTTCAGTACACCTTTGGAGAAAAACAGAAAACAAAGAAACAGAAAAGCAAAACACAAGCCAATGTTGAAAGGTCTGGTGTATATGAGATTGGTCTTTCTTCTGCACTGGAGGTCTTCAGAGTATGGTATGAAGATAATAGAGTGGTAAGTTTGAATTTATAATAAGAATTTGTTGGCAGTGTAGAAGAGTCAACTGGACCATCAGGTGGGAGGCTTCTATAATAATCTTGGTGGCATGAAGAGGGTCTTTACTAATCAGGGAGTGTGATAATAGAAAACATGGATTAAAGGTATATAAAGACATTGATGTGATATGTGTGCTTACCTAACTAGGAAAGAAAGAAACATTTGGAAAAATGATGCTACCTTCCCATAGAAGATATGCAAAATTTATATTGCAGTTTTGAAAAGATGATTAACCCATCTGATAAACAACTAAAATGTATTATGTGGTAACAAAACTTAATTACACACTCCAAGTGTTGTGACTCAAAAGAGATTACAGTTAGATTTGTCAGGACATGAATGCGGAAAGGCAGGTGGGAATAAGAATGGGCTTTTGTAGTTCACCAAATAGGAGCTGTTGGTGTGAGAGTAGAAGTGAAAGGTGGTTAAGTTGGAGGTGTTATGGCGAAGGACTGAAAACTAGGTGGGAGTTAAAAAACTTCCTGGAACCACTGAGGAGCTAGCTAGGAAATTACAGGACACAATATGGGTATGATAAATGAATGAATAAAGTCTGTAACATGAGTGAAAGATAGTTAGGAAAGGATTAATCTGGATAGTGGTGTATTTAGCAAATGAGAAACCATTCATCAAATGTCTATGTTTGGATACTTTAAAGTGAATGTAGAGGTAAACTCAACAATTTGAACCTTATAGAAAATTAATAAACTTACCTTATTGCTTATAATTATAAAACTCAGCTTGTCACTCCCGCTTGTGAGAGCACCAGAATCACAACTAAAAGCTGAAGAATCATCAACAGGAAGACCCAGGAACTCACCAAAAAAGACACCCCACATCCAAAGAAAAAGGAGAAGCCTAAATGAGATGGTAGGAAGGGCAAAATCACAATAAAATCAAATCCCATAACTGCTAGGTGGATAACGCACAAACTGGAGAACAATTATACCACAAAAGTCCACCTACTGGAGTGAAGGTTATGAGCCACACATTAGGCTTCTCAGCCTGGGGGTAAAGCAGTGAGAGGAGGAATTTCCAGAGAATCAGACTTTGGAGACTAGAGGGATTTGATTGCAGGACTTCAACAGGACTGGCGGAAACAGAGACTCCATTCTTGGAGAGCACACAAAAAGTAGTGTGCACATTAGGACCCAGGGGGGAGGAGCAGTGACCCCATAGGAGACTGAACCAGACCTACCTGCTAGTGTTGGAGGGTCTCTGGCAGAGGCGGAGTGGCTGTGGCTCACCATAGGGACAAGGACACTGGCAGTAGCAGTTCTGGGAAGTACTCCTTGTCATGACCCCTTCCAGAGTCCACCATTATCCCCACCAAAGAGGCTGTAGCCTCCAGTGCTTGGTCACTTCAGGCCAAACAACCAACCGGGAGGGAACTAAGCCCCACCCAGCATCAGACAAGCAGATTAATGTTTTACTGAACTCTGCCCACCAGAGCAACACCCAGCTCTACCCACCACCAGCCCCTCCCATCAGGAAGCTTGCACAACCCTCTTAAATAGCCTCATCCACCAGAGAGCAGACAGCAGAAGCAAGAAGAACTACAATCCTTCAGCCTGTGGAAAGAAAACCACATTCACAGAAAGACAGACAAAATGAAAAGGCAGAGGGCTATGTACCAGATGAAGGAACAAAATAAAACCTCAGAAAAACAATTAAATGAAGTGGAGGTATGCAACCTTCCAGAAAAAGAATTCAGAATAATGATAGTGAAGATGATCCAGGACCTCAGAAAAGGAATGCAGGAAAAGATCAAGAAGTTGCAAGAAATGTTTAACAAAGACATAGAAGAATTAAAGAACAAACACCTAGAAGAATTAAACAACAAACAAATAGAGATGAAAAATATAATGACTGAAATGAAATATAGACTAGAAAGAATCAATAGCAGAATAACTGAGGCAGAAGAATGGATAAGTGACCTGGAAGACAGAATGGTGAAATTTACTGCCACAGAACAGAATAAAGAAAAAAGAATGAAAACAAATGAAAACAACCTGAGACCTCTGGAAAAACATTAAACAAACCGATATGTGTATTATAGGAGTCCCAGAAGGAGAAGAGAGAAATAAAGGACCTGAGAAAGTATTTGAAGAGGTTATAGTCGAAAACTTCCCTAACATGGGAAAGGAAATAGCCACCCAAGTCCAGGAAGTGCAGAGAGTCCCAGGCAGGATAAACCCAAGGAGAAACATGTCAAGACACATAGTAATCAAATTGACAAAAATTAAAGACAAAGAAAAATTATTAAAAGCAGCAAGGGAAAAATGACAAATAACATACAAGGGAACTCCCATAAGGTTAACAGCTGATTTCTCAGCAGAAACTCTACAAGCAAGAAACGAGTGCCATGATATATTTAAAGTGATGAAAGGGAAGAACCTACAACCAAGATTACTCTACCCAGCAAATCAAAAGCTTTACAGACAAGCAAAAGCTAAGAGAATTCAGCAGCTCTATAACAAATGTTAAAGGAACTTCTCTAAGTGGGAAACACAAGAGAAGAAAAGAGTCTACAAAAACAAACCCAAAACAAGAAAATAGTAATAGGAACATACATATCAATAATTACTTTAAATGTGAATGGATTAAATGCTCCAACCAGAAGACAAAGTTTTGATGAATGGATACAAAAATAAGACCCATATATATGCTATCTAAAAGAAACTCACTTCAGACCTAGGGACACATACAGACTGAAAGTGAGGAGATGGAAAAAGCTATTCCATGCAAATGGAAATCAAAAGAAATATGGAGTAGCAAAACTCAGATAAAATAGATTTTAAAATAAAGAATGTTACAAGAGACAAGGAAGGACACTACATAATGATCAAGGGATCAATCCAAGAAGATATAACAATTATAAATATATATGCACCCAACATAGGAACGCCTCAATATGTAAGGCAAATGCTAACAGCTATAAACGAGGAAATCGACAGTAACACAATAATAGTGGGGGACTTTAACACCTCACTTACACCAATGGACAGATCATCCAGAAAGAAAATTAATAAAGAAACATGAGCTTTAAATGACACAATAGACCAGATAGATTTCATTGGTATTTGTAGGACATTGCATCCAAAAACAGCAGATTATACCTTCTTCTCAAGTGCACAAGGAACATTCTCCAGTATAGATAACACCTTGGGTCACAAATAAAGCCTTGGTAAATTTAAGAAAATTGAAATCATATCAAGCATCTTTTCCGACCACAATGCTATGAGATTAAAAATCAATTACCAGGGAAAAAAATGTAAAAAATGCAAACACATTGAGGCTAAACAATATGTTACTAAGTAACCAAGAAATCACTGAAGAAATCAAAAAGAAAATCAAAAAATACCTACAGGCAAATGACAATCAAAACACGATATACAAAACCTATGGGATGAAGCAAAAGTAGTCTAAGAGGGAAGTTTATAGCAATACAATCTACCTCAGAAAAATCTCAAATAAACAATATAACTTTACACCTAAAGGAACTAGAGAAAGAACAACAAACTAAAGCCAAAGTTAGTAGAAGGAAAGAAAACCTAAAGATCAGAGCAAAAATAAATGAAATAGAAACAAAGAAAACAATAACAAAGATCAAGAAAACTAAAAGCTGGTTCTTTTACAAGATAAACAAAATTGATAAACTTTTAACCAGACTTATCAAGAAAAAGAAGGAGACAACTCAAGTCAATAAAATTAAAAATGAAAAAGGAGAAGTTACAATGGACATTGTAAAAATACAAAGCATCCTAAGAGACTACTACAAGCAACCCTATGCCAATAAAATGGACAACCTGGAAGAAATGGACAAATTCTTAGAAAGGTATAACCTTCCAAGACTGAACCAGGAAGAAACAGAAAATATGGACAGACCAAACACAAGTAATGAAATTGAAACTGTGATGAAAAATGTTCCAACAAACAGAAGTCCAGGACCAGATGGCTTCACAGGTGAATTCTATCAAACATTTAGAGAAGAGCTAGCACCCATCCTTCTCAAACTCTTCCAAAAATTTGCAGAGGAAGGAACACTTCCAAACTCATTCTACAAAACCACCATCACCCAGATACCAAAACCAGACAGAAATACTACAAAATGAGAAATTTACAGACCAATATCACTGACAAATATGATGCAAAAATCCTCTACAGAATACTAGCAAAAAGAATCCAACAACACATTAAAAGGATCATACACAATGACCAAGTGGGATTTATCCCAGGGATGCAAGGAGCCTTCAATATAGGCAAATCAATCAATGTCGTTCACCATATTAACAAACTGAAGTATAAAAACCATATGATCATCTCAATAAATGCAGAAAAAGCTTTTGACAAAATTCAACACCATTTATGATAAAAACTCTCCAGAAAGTGGGCATAGAGGAAAGCTACTTCAACATAATAAAGGCCTTATATGACAAACCCACAGCAAACATCATTCTCAATGGTGAAAAACTGAAAGCAGTTCCTCTAGATCAGGAAAAAGACAAGGGTGTCCACTCTCACCACTATTATTAAACATAGTTTTGGAAGTCCTAGCCATGGCAGTCAGAGAAGAAAAAGAAATAAAGTGAATCTAAATCAGAAAAGAAGTATAACTCTCACTGTTTGCAGATGACATGATACTATACAGAGAGAATCCTAAAGATACCACCAGAAATCTACTAGAGCTGATCAATGAATTTGGTAAGGTTTCAGGATAGAAAATTAATGCACAGAAATCTCTTGCACTCCTATACACTAACAATGAAAGATCAGAAAGAGAAATTAAAGAAACAATCCCATTCACCATTGCAAGAAAAAGAATAAAATACCTAGGAATGAACCTACCTAAGGAGGTAAAAGACCTGTATTCAGAAAACTATAAGACACTGATGAAAGAAATCAAAGATGACACAAACAGTTGGAGAGATATACCATGTTCCTGGGTTAGAAGAATCAATATTGTCAAAATGGCTATACTACCCAAAGCAATCTACAGATTCAATGCAATCCCTAACAAATTACCAATGGCATTATTTACAGAATTAGAACAAAAAATCTTAAAATTTGTATGGAGACACAAAAGACTCCAAATAGCCAAATAAATCTTGAGGGAAAAAAACAGAGCTGGAGGAATCAGACTCCCAGACTTTAGATTATACTACAAAGCTACAGTAATCAAGACAATATGATACTGGCACAAAAACAAAAATATAGATCAATGGAACAGGATAGAAAGCCCAGAGATAAATCCACGGACCTATGGTCAACTAATCTATGACAAAGGAGGCAAGGATACACAATAGAGAAAAGACAGTGTCTTCAATAAATGTTGCTGGGAAAACTAGACAGCTACATCTAAAAGAATGAATTTAGAACATTCCCTAACACCATACAAAAAATAAACTCAAAATGTATTAAAGACCTAAAGGTTGGACACTATAAAATTCTTAGAGGAAAACATAGGAAGAACACTCTTTTACATAAATCACACCAAGATCTTTTTTGACACACCTCCTAGAGTAATGGAAATAAAAACAAAAATAAACAAATGGGACCTAATGAAACTTAAAAGCTTTTGCAGAGCAACAGAAACTATGAACAAGATGAAAAGTCACCCCTCAGAATGGGAGAAAATATTTGCAAACGAATCAATGGACAAAGGATTAATCTCCAAAATATATGAACAGCTCATGCAGCTCAAAATTAAAAAAAACAAACAACCCAATCCAAAAATGACCAGAAGACCTAAATAGACATTTCTCCAAAGAAGACATACAGATAGCCAAGAGGCACATGAAAAACTGCCCAACATCACTAATTATTAGAGAAATGAAAATCAAAACTACGATGAGGTATCACCTCACACTGGTTACAATGGTCATCATCGAAAATCTACAAACAGCAAATGCTGGAGAGGGTGTGGAGAAAAGGAAACCCTCTTGCACTGCTGGTAGGAATGTAAGTTGATACAGCCACTATGGAGAACAGTATGGAGGTTCTTTAAAAAAGTAAAAATAGAATTACCATATGACCCAGCAATCCTACTGCTGGACATATACCCAGAGAAAACCATAATTCAAAAAGACACATGCACCCCAATGTTCATTGCAGCACCATTTACAATAGCCAGGTCATGGAAGCAACCTAAATGTCCATCGACAGATGAATGGATAAAGAAGATGTGGTACATATACACAATGGAATATTACTCAGCCATAAAAATGAATGAAATTGGGTCATTTTTAGAGACGTGGATGGACCTGGAGACTGTCATAGAGTGAAGTAAGTCAGAAAGAGAAAAATAAACATCGTATATTAACACATACATGTGGAGTGTAGAAAAATGATACAGATGAACTGGTTTGCAAGGCAGAAATAGAGACACACATGTAGAGGACAAACATATGGACACCAAGAGGGGAAAGCAGGGTGGGGGATGGTGGTGGTGGGCTGAATTAGGAGACTGAGATTGACATGTATACACTAATATGTATAAAATAGATAACTAATAAGTACCTGCTGTATAAAATAATAAAAATAAAACTAAAAAAAAGTCAACTTATCTCATTAACTTACATGTTATTACAATATCTTTTATAACTTAATGCAAAGCATAAACCAAGTGGGACTGTTAATTTTTAAATTTCAAAAAAAGAAAAAAAAAAGGAAGAGAACAGTTTACCTAACTTTTTTAAAGCACTATTTTTATTGAAGCAAATACCTAAATTGTGTCATAAATTTCATTTTTTTCTTGCATTTTCAGAAATAAAGACTATGTATGTGTAAAATGTAACAAATTAATAGTAATAATAGTAGTAATCTAAATGTTCCTATTACAAGGAGAACAAATTTAAACACCTGAAGGTGAGGAACTGAAAAGTTGGATTTCTTTCTACTCTTTAAAATATTCAAAATATAATTTATTCTTTGTTTGCCCATGGAAAGCATTCATTAAACAGGATTCTTACTAATGTAAAGCACCAGAAAATTCATGTCATCCTTATTTCATTTAACATAGATATCACATAGATGCTGATAAATTACAGCTTATCATATTTTAATAAAATTTCAATAAAATATTAATAGTATTGTGCATTTAATATATGTATAATATATTGATTTGAAAGTGGGTATAATGTACATTTGTGCATTGTATTAAGTTATATAATACATTACATTGCAATGTACATTTAATAAAATATACATGTTTAGTACAGATCATGCAGATACTTAAAGTTGAGAGTATTGTAACACTACTTAAAACTTCCATATTAGTTCTTGAATTGGAGTGATAAAGGCAATTTTGACTCCTATTTTAAAAAAAATAATTAGAAAATTAAGGAACTTCTAAAAGTCTAGATTTTCCACTGAAATTTAACAAAAAAGGCTATTTTCAAACTGAAGATGGCATCCTATATAACATGGGAGACTGTTTTATAACATTGCTAATGTAAAAAGTATAAGAAAAGCTTAACATTGAATGATTTGCAAACTCCAGAACACCCTAATTTTTATCAGTCTATATATATTTTATGGCAACATAGATCTAACTTCCTAACTGTGAAATATATTGAACACAACAAAATACATTTTTGGTTAAATTTAGATTAGAGATATTGACAGTATTAAAATTGTGAAATATCTGGATTACTTTACCAACCATTCTAGGAGATGTCATGACAATAAATTATTACATTTGCAAAGCAGTTGTAAATGAGCAGTTTGTAGCTGAGTGCTGAGCTTTTGCAGGGCATAATATAATGCTTAATACTATGATGGAAAATATTCTACTATTTGCCAGTTTTACCTCATGTGCAAAATAGTTTTCCTTTTTGGGGAACAATATCTAATTTTACACATAAGCAAAATCCATGTTTTATGGTAATATTTGAGCCACAGCAGAGGTAATACTAAAAGTGGAGTATGTCTTGCAGTGCAATATAAATGTTATGCACACATTATCTGAACTAATTGTCACAACTGGGATTTAAGCTGAGAAGGAGGTTAGTCAATGAGAGGAAACTAAAATGATCCTGTGTGATTTGTTAACTTAGGACAATCATACAGCATTTCTGAGTGTTAGACATTTTAATTGACCTCTTATATTTCCAAACTGCACTTTAGGTCTAGAGGCAATTTTCTATTTTGGGAAAGGTATCAAATGGCAGATTGATACACACTCACCCAAAAGGAAAAATGAAAGAAGAAATGTAAAGAGAGGAGAAGAACACATTTTATCTGGGTATAAATATAGATAGATAGATAGATAAATAGATAGATAGATAATGATAAACAGCATGGTATCAGGAAAGAATAACTGGTCAGGATTGAGAAGTCCCATTTTAGGGAACTTCTGCTACTAACTCTGTGACCTTCACCAACATGGCTAGACATTATGTAGAAGTTTAAGGTATACCCATCAAAATGTTAGTAATCATAATCATAATAATGATGTCAATAGCTACAGCCACTGCCACAATAACAATAAAGAAATATTCCTGCCCTATGAAATTTGTATATAAGTAAATGATTGGAGGATGAGAAAATGATAAAATTTTAAAAGTAAACCTAATTTATAAAAAACAAGTAATTAAGTGTTTATCAAATAATTTAAAAAGTAATTTGAAAAATGCAAGAAAAGATATTTTAGGATAAGAACGTTTTAGACTGTTGGGAAAGAGGGTTGGACTACAAAATAGGGAGGCCAGAATATTTCAATAAATAGTAACTCAGTCGCCCATTGTAACTGTTTGAGATGACAATAATATTTGGATGCTTAAATTCTGTTGGACTTTATTAAAGAGAAAAAAAAGCCAACAATCCAAAAAAAAGTCACTATCTTGAGCAACAGGGAATAAATATAATTCCTCTGCCAAGTGTCAGCTCATCCAAAAATCAAACAGAGTTCTAATATCTCTCAACAACCTCTTCACTCTTAAGCAGCTTGAAATTTAAAAGACTGCACTTCACTTTCTATGCTCAAAGTACTTTACATGTATAAGAGAATAATTACAGAGATACTCAATTGATCTAGGTGTTAAGTTTTATTATCCCAATTTTATGGAAATGGAATTAGAGTTGACAAGGCTCAAGGGGTCAACCCAACTGGGAAAATAAAAACTATTAATCTAAATCAATAGCATAAGGCTGGCTGGCCTAGTGCCCTTGAATAAGTCATTTAGCTTCAATTTCTTTGTATGAAGACAATGACAGAAGGTGAAAAAAAAATATCAAAGAGTTCAAGTCAAATACAGAATGGATATGAGCTCTTATGATAATATAATATCCTGACTCTGGTGCCATATGGCAAAAAGGAGTAAAAGGAGGTTTCACTGATTGAGAAATGGGACACTAAGTGTTTAAAAAAGTAGCACATGGCAAGCAAGTGATACAGTTTGAACTCTGACTTCCAGTCAAGTATTTCAACTCTCAAATAATTTAAACTCTCCAAGGAGCAGTCATATATATATATATATATATATATATATATATATATATATACTTCAAATTTATTTTTGATTTAAATTCCAGGGCATCTTTAATATTTTTTTTCTTTTACTTAACAAGTTTGCATTTATTTGATTTGGTGTCAGGAAGCTTAAAATACATTTATATTGGCATATTTATTGAGTTTTAAGTGTCCAAGCTATAAATTTCTGAATATAGAATTTCAGATTTTAAATAAAAATTCGTATTTATATTCTGCTTATGCTGTCTTTGGTCCATTTTTTAAAGCTAAGATCTGTATATTCCATCAAATATTCTGTCATCTGCAAACCTCACAATAGGATCATGTGAGTATATTCCAAAATGTGAGTACATGGTAATAGGGTCATTTTACTTCCTTCATTTTTTTTTTCAATACTAGTGTTCCAAATACCCAGGCTTGTTTCAAAAACAAAAAGAAACAAAAGAAGGAGAAGGAGAAGGAGAAGAAGGAGAAGGAGAGGGAGAGGGAGAGGGAGAGGGAGGGGGAGGGGGAGGAGGAGGGGGAGGGGAAGAGGAGGAGGGGAGAAGGAGGAACTAGTTTTTTTAAATTTATTTGTTTGGTTTTAAAATGGGAAACGTGGCACCTTAATAGAATTTAATTCAGTTATTGATCTTTCCATGTTTGATTTATTGACCAGAACTGCTTTATTGGAGTCACCAGTAAATGTTATTTTAACTAAGACAAATACTATTAGGTAAAATTACTTTTCTAGGAATTTATTTCAATTTGATGAATTGTGTGGAATATTTGACTGCACTTTGCGAATCTTTTTAAGAAATTTTTGCATTTTCTAAATACTTTGTCATGTATTAGTTATTTTAAAGTAAAATTGTTTGCTTAAAAAGTATATTTTAGCCTACCATGAAAGAAGCTACTTCTATTTTACTCATTTATACTCATTTGGTTTTACCTGGGCATAGGTTTGTAATCCTATGGCTTATGATTACATATTGGACTAGGGTCCACCCTAATAACTCTACTTAACTCTATATTTAAAGGAACTATCTGCAAATAGAATGACATTCCAAAGTACTGGAGTTTAAAACTTTAACATGAATTTTGGGAGGACACATTTCAGCTCCTGAAAGATATATTATTTTGTCTTTAAGTTATTTAGCTTTCTAATATTTGTTTTACTTTATACATGGTTGTACCACTGCATCTCCAACTCCTGTTTGTTGATTGTATATTTTCTAATTTATTTATTTTTTTTATATTGGAGTATAGTTAATTTACAATGTTGTGTTATTTTCAGGTGTAAGGCAAAGTGATTCAGTTATACATTTATGTATATCCTTTCTTTTTCAGATTCTTTTCCCATGTAGGTTATTACAGAATATTGAATAGAGTTCCCTATGCTATACAGTAGGTTCTTGTTGATTATCTATTTTATATATAGTAGTGTATACATGTTGTTAATCCCAAACTCCTAATTTATCCCTCCTCACCACGTTTCCTCTTTGGTGACCATAAGTTATTTTTCAAAGTCTTTGAGTCTGTTTTGTAAATAAATTCATTTGTATCTTTTTTTTTTAGATCCCACATATAAGTGATATCATGTGATATGTGTCTATCTCTATCTAATTTACTTCACTTAGTAGGATAATCTCTAGGTACATCAATATTGCTGCAAATGGCATTATTTCATTCTTTTTTAACGGCTGAATAATATTCCATTGTATATATGTACCACATCTTCTTTATCTATTCCTCTGTAGATGGACATTTAGGTAGCTTCCATGTCTTGGTTATTGTAAATAGTGCTGCAATGAACATCAGAGTGTGTATCATTTCAAATTATGGTTTTCTCTGAATATATGCTCAGGAGTGGGATTAATAGATTATATGGTAGCTCTATTCTTAGTTTTATAAGGAACCTCCATACTGTTCTCCATAGTAGCTGTACCAATTTACATACCCACCAACAGTGTAGGAGGGTTCCATTTTCTCCACATCGCCTCCAGCATTTACTGTTTGTAGACTTTTTGATGATGGCCATTCTGACCAGTGTGAGGTGGTGATGTATTTTTAAAAATACCATATATGCGATAGTTTCTCTTCATAGTACTCTGTTGTCTGAAGAACAAGACATGCCTTTTTTGGTTGTTGAGGCATGCATTGTTGACCAACTTTCTTACTCATAAATCATTAATAGTCAAATGAAAAGCTTGAAAAATAGAATTTTCCTTTTCATAAGCAATTCAATTTGCACAAAAACCTTGATTTTTAACAAAGAGCTGTTAGCCCATGCTACATCCCTTAAATTTGATGTTCTGTATTTCTCTACCTCAGGCAGATTATTTTTTCTGCTTCTCTAGATTCACTGGTGTTTATATTTCTAGCTTTTTATAATCAATGTTCAAAGTATGATCATTCTTTTTGAAAGTTTCAAATCTAACCTATTTTAAGGATAAATGCAACACTTGCATTTTTGTTCTCCAATTCTTTTGAACATTACTTCCAGATGCATTTATTCAACTTCTTTCACATTGACTCCTCGTAAATTTGTAGTTGAAATTTTTGAATTCTATTTCAGATTGATCATTTTATGTGGGTTTAGTAAGATGGTTGCTCTGCATGAATATATATTGAATGAGCAGTTGAATGTATTATGTTTTATGTAATTTCAGAAGACTATTTTCTTAGATAAGTTTAATCAATTCTAATGGAATTACAGATACTGAAAACATGTAGATTCTTGACACAAGTTTTATCAATTGACTAATAATGTCCCCTTTCCAAAAACTGTTGAAAATATTGGATTTGATCATCTTCATCCTCCTTTTCTTTGTTACTATTGAAAATAGACATTTGTTAAATATCATATGTAAAACACAACTCTTTCTGTCTTGATTGCATTGAATTGTTTTTGAAATCATTCTATATTTTGGTATTTGAAGTGTTTTTTCTGATTTCTCATCTTTTTCTTGTTGTCAAAATGCATGTGTAGTTTTCTTATCAGATACTCTCATCTTATGCAGCCTCTACTATAGTCTGAGGATAATGTCTCACCTCTCTTAGCTTAACATTTTCACTGTAAAACCATTACAACAACAAATTTCAACTAAATTTTTATCCTATATGAAAGAGCTGATTAGCATCTATAACTTATTCTCTACATTAAATTAAATTGACCTTCATAAATATATACAGTATTCTTAAACCTTTGAGGTATACATGCTTTCAGAGGAGGTGGTCAAGAGGACGACAGCCTGTTGACCCAAGAGCTGGATGTGAGCAATCAAAGGCTCCTCACCCCACCCCCCCGTGCCCCACCCCCATCCTTAGTAATTACACTCTGTCCATCGTTCCAACAGTAGCAGCTGCTTTCAAGGACTCAGCCTTGAGGGAGTAATGTGTTGTTGAGACTATCTTAATGGTACATGTAACTGAACACAGTTAAGATCTGTATATAAACTTTTAGATTCTGGCAGGTGGGTGTGGAACTCTACTCATCTTGTGGCCACCCAAGACAAACCTTGTATGTAAGTTCCCTTGATTATTAAACCTGTCACCTACCAATCTTGGGTGGTTAGCCTCTTTCTTCAGGGTCTTTCCTTGCCCTCTGTGTATGGGGGCCAGTTTGTGAACCAACAATTGACAAGCCAGCCAGGAGACTTAAGAAATGGGCCTTGGGAAAGAGACATCCACAGGGGAAATCCTCAGTTGGCATCTACCTCTATGTGAGTGTGAGGACACACCTGAAAACCTGGTGGATCTGTTGTGCTTGTTTGAGGAACTGCATCTAAGACACTGTGGCAAAGAAGGCAGAAGAATCGCTGGTGCATTGGTCAGCCTCTACTGTGGGCAGGCCGGCTGGACACCAATGCCAAACCAGAGCTGGTGCTCCAGTTAGAAAGTTGGAAGAAGAGCTGAGGATAGAGAAGGATGTGCTGGGATCCAGTGCTCTGCTGGCTTCAGGGTTGGCAGACAAGGTGGGAGAACAGGATAATAAATTGGAGACCTTCAGTGTCATTTTGCAAAGCTCAGAGGGAGCAAGCTGCCATGGATTAAGATGTGAGTTCTTGTGAGAAAGACTCATTAGGATGCTAAGAGGTGGAATCCCTGGGAAAATGGGGAGAAAAAAGGAGAAGATGTTGGGATGATTGACAATGCAAGGGATGGACAAGCTCCCTATGCAGTTCATTTTCTGATACAAAGGAACATTTTACATATCAATAGTAATTTACTTAGACTTGTGATAACAGAAAAATATAACACAAACCTCCTGGGAGAAAACTTGCATTTTTTCTCTGTTCCTGGAAGGTGTAAATCTCATCATATCTTTGAAATGTAAACACCCCAGGAGATACTAACCCCCTGACGAGGATTGTTTGAGAATTAACAGAAAAAAAAGAAAAAGAGGCTTTTTAAAAATACAGACTGCTATGGAAGCTCTCTTGCCCAAAATCTATACCACAAACTCCATAAGATTATTTTTCAAGGGTAAATACAAATCTTAAAAGACTTCCTCCTAAGTTGGGTGGGCTGAAGCCTGGGCTATATGATTAAGTGGGCTGCTGATTGTGCTTCCCTGTGGGCTAGGGTGCTAGCTGGGCTGTTTGGTTGGAGAGGCCTCCAGCTGCATCCACGTCTTGGTTGGGGCCAGGGACTGTGCTCTGTGCTTGGGCAGGGCCAATGTCTTGGGCTCCCTTATCAGGTGGGGCTGTAGGCTATGTGCTATGACTGGACTGAGTCACTGGCTGGGCTCCTTGCCTGAGCAAGACCGAAGGCTGGGATCTGCAGCTGAGTGATACTGTAGGGTGGGTTCCAAGGCTGTCCAAGGTCACTGTTAAGTGCCCCTTGTTATATGGGGCCTGAGACTACATGTCACATTTGGGCAGGACTGTTGGCTTGGTTCCCTGCTTTAGGGTGAGCTCTAATGCTGTGGGGATTCTCTGATTAGACTTCCTGGTTGAGTGGCACTGGAAACTATATTCAGCAGTAGGTAGGGCTTTGAATTTGCTTCCCTCCCTGGGTGATGCCATAGGATGGGCTCCAAAGTCTGTACAGCTCTCTGGTTGGTAAACTAAACCAAGCGGAACTGCCCCCTAGCTTCCCCGGCAGGTCGAGTCACAGGCTTGGTTATTCAGATGGACAGTCATTGGCTGGGATCTCAGCCAGGGCACAGCTTTCCAGAGGAATGTGCTTTGCCAAGATCTGAGTGCTAGTGGCTATAATCCCTGCCCCCGCTTCTCTGTTTCTATCTGATCCTCAGTGGTCAAGCCTAGCAGATTTCCCCAATGATCCTTGTGAAGGGAGACCCAAGTGGGGTACCTGGGAACTGGAGGGTGCTGGCTGCCCACCATGGGCTCTTTTTCCCACTAGAGAAACCCCAGGCCTAGCTTCAGGGGTGGCAATGCTGTCAGTGTAGTTACTCCTTTACCTTTCTAATGCTGTCTTTCTAGGTCTCTGTGGCCATGAGATTGCTTCAACCTCATCCTCAGGTTCTGAGATTTTCATAATAGTGTCTTATTTATGTATAGTTGATCACTGGTCTTCTTTGAGGGGGACTGAATCCGGAACATCCTGTGTCACCATCTTGAAGACTTCACTCTTTCCCATTTTTTCCTTTTATTTTCCACAGAGCATTCTAATTCTCTATTCATAGAAATTTTAATTCTTCAATATCCAGCACAGCTCATTTTTCTGTTTCTTTATTAAATCTCCTCTATTGACTCTATCTACATTAGGCTCCTTCCAGTTGCATGTGGTCCAGGAATGTATTCTTTTTTGTGCAACATTATATTCTCATTGTCAAATACAGTGGCTAATATATATAGGATGTTCAATGAATATTATTGAATTGAGGCTTTCAGTAGATTAAAAGTGAAGTGTTCTGTAAAAATAGTTTTATTAAACCTTTCAAGAAATAAAATCTCATGTTTTATCCCATGTTAAAGAAAACATAATGAGGAATAAATTAGCAAATATATTTTTCACTTGAATGAAATAAATTTACTAGTTAAAACTGATGATCTCAGTAATGACTGGTCAGCAAATCTGTAGCAAAAGAAAAATCAGTTCTGAAATTCCTTAAGACCAAAAATCTTTATGTTTATCATTACAAATACTTTTAGTTATTACATTTTGAAATTCCTTTTGAACATATATCACTATAAAGAAAATATACATCTGGGTTTTTTTTTTTTTCCTTGAACACTATCATTCTCCTGTCTGTTATACAACCATTTTTCTAGAGACACATTCCCATTAGTTAATTCAGGCAATAGCAATGCTTAGGTAAAAAAATAATGAAAGGAAATAGAGAAAAATGATGAAAGAAAAAGAAAAGAAATAGAAAGAAAGAGAAAGAAAAACTTTATGCATCATACACTATTTACTTTATTTCAAAAGTTTACTGTGTCTTGCTTGCACTTTCAGATTGTCATTTCTTTACTAATTTAAAACATACCTTTTATGACTATCTTTCCAGAGAACAAATGCCAATGATGTAAAATCAACAATAACCTAAGGGTTCAATTCTTTTAACAAAGAGCCTCTAATACTAAGTACTGTCATATTTTTGTATGATCTTGTGATATCATTATGAATCTATTGATAAGAAACCATTAATTTCTAAATTCAAGAGAAATGATTTAAATCACTACCTGACATACTAGATCACACTCATCTGGAAGCACATGGAACAATTTTTAGTAATAATAGTCAATCAAATTTTGTGTTACAAAAGGATTGCAAAGTGATTAATGCCTAAATGTCTAGGCAGATTCTCACAAGCTCAGACTTTTTTGAGACATCTTCACGTACAAGTATATAGTCAATACTCAAATTATTTTACTAAGAAAAGTAAAATATGAAGGCCTAGTTTGTCACTTATAGTTCTTGAAAGGCTATATTTCAAATCTGATATTTAACCTAAAGGGTGACTATAGTTAAAAGGATTGTCCTTACAGTAGCCAACTATTTTTATGCTCATTTATTTTTTAATCCTAATTAATAACTAGAACTTAAAAGTAATCTCTGCAAGCTGTGTCTGTAAAATTTTTATAATAAAGGGGAAGATACTTTTTATATCCTTGTATTCTTAGTAATAATGTTCAAGTTCAGTTTTACTACAATGATCCTTATGAACTAAATCAGAAGTAGTATCCAAAAATATTTAATGATTATTTTTTGGCTTAGGCATGCTAAAATAATGTATACATGCACCTTCTACCATCTAACACGTAAGATTCTCAACCAAACAACATAGAAGGTCATCAGTAAAACATCATTATGCCTAAATCATGAAAATATACAACTTCAGTTATAATCTCAAATGAGCCGTATTTTTTTCCATGAGAATGGACTGTAAACAACTTGACTCTCAACTAAATAGATTCAGTAACTACTCATTTATAATATCTTAACCATGATATTGTCTGCTTTTTGAAGGAACAAAAGCCTGGATCATCTCAACTGTCCAACTGTTATGAAGTTTAAAAAGATAGAACTTTAAGGATCTAATGATAGAAATAAAAGTGTGTGACAAGATCAAGCAAAAAAAAAAAATGGAAGTGCCTAGAAGTGGGGCTGTCTCTTATCTCCATGGTAGCAGTGAGATGTTTATATTTTAGTTTTCTTTTCACCAGTATTGTCTTCATGTCATCCACCTTGAGGAAAATAATCAATCCTGCTAGAGCAGAAATAAATTGTACCCATGAGATCTCTGAATTTTGATTTAAATTTTTTATTTATTTATTTATTTTGGGCTGCATTGGGTCTTCATTGCTGCATGTGGGTTTTCTCTAGTTGCAGCGAGTGGGGGCTACTCTTCGTTGCAGTGCGCGGGCTTCTCATTGTGGTGGCTTCTCTTGTTGTGGACCTCGGGCTCTAGGAGCACGGGCTTCAGTAGTTGTGGCATGTGGGCTTCAGTAGTTGTGGCTGGTTGGCTATAGAGCACAGGCTCAGTAGTTGTGGCGCACGGGCTTAGTTGCTCCGCGACATGTGGGATCTTCGTGGACCAGGGCTTGAATCTAGCCCCCTGCATTGGCAGGTGGATTCTTAACCACTGTGCCACCAGGGAAACACCTGAATTTTGATTTTACTGTCATGGTTGCCTCTGAAAATACCCTCCACTTCTACAATCCAAAATACTCTTGTTCTTTCCATGGCAAAATCTACCATATCCTAAGAAATAATAGGAAAACATACTTAATCAACTACCAACTCAATGATGATATAATTACAGTATACATTCTTGCTCAAAATTTATTTTCCTCTAAATTTTCTATTATGATTTTATGAACATTTGCACAATTTTCTATTAATGAGAGACAGTGCATAATATAAGGTATCCCCAAATCTTAGCATCATATTCATCAACATTTTACCTTTTCTCTAAGAACTTCAGTCTTAGTTAGTATCTTGAACATAACCATAAAATATTTGTCAATTAAAAAATATAAAGACATTATTTTAAAAAACAGTATTCAGAATAACATTTGTCTTTCACAGGACACACAATTTTGTTGACAGTTTGAACACTCAGGCTGTCAATGAATTCTGCTTAATCTGTAAATTGACAAGTGTTCAATTTTCTGTGCTTCATCAGATGTCACAGGTTGTATTTTTATAAAGTTGATTCATTAGTGTTTATGAACAATTTTGCATTATGACGCACTGTCATGTTAACAGATGGCAAATGTAGCTGGCAAGTAAGTCTTCTTGATTCTACTCATCTCTTCCTCTTCTGAGTACCTCCTTGTTATATCTTGCACCATTAGTGCATAAATCTGGTGTTCCCTCTCTGCCAAGTACTCAGCCAAGTTCATACATTCCCTGTCCTATTACCATTGCTTCATTGCACTGGCCTTCTATTTCAGAATCTCTTTCCACCTGTTTTATTGAGAAAGCTCTGTTAAATAATTATTTTTCTGTGTACAAAACTCTATTTCTTCTCCCTACCCCTCTTTCAAATTTAAAAATTTCCTTACCCAGGGATCTTATGGAGTTATAAGTCTCATTATCTTTCTTCCTAGGTTATACCAATGTCTATATCTTACTATCCAAGTAAAACTGTTTAATATATATCATCAGCACTGCTAATTAAACCACATTTTACCCTTTTCTGTAGTGTCTCCTTTACTCTTTCCTTTTTTCTTTTGTTGTATACTGCTCCCTCAGAATTACAATTTGTTTATTTTTCAACCCAGAATGCTCTTGTTTTTAACTGGTTAACTCTTTGCACTAAGACCTCTCTTCTGTCTCACTTTCCCTCATGATGGGTCATCTTCATCTTACAGTGGCCATGAGCATTTTAAAAATCTGCTAAGGAGGCTCTGCTAAGGAGGGATATATTTTATTTGGGTTTAGATGAATATTTCCATGGGATGCAATCAGTTCCATGACTAATATTTCTAGCTATAACCATGTAGAAAGGCCTAGAAAGTTTTTACATGATTTTGCAAAACTAGAAATCACCTGAAAATGTCCTACAGAACTAGGATCTGAATTATGTAAGAATGGAAGAGGAAAAATAATTTTAAAATTACTTGAAGCAGAAGCTAGCCTGTGTGAAATTCATATAATCATCAGATATGTAAATGTTAAGAGAATGTGTTTCCCTTCAACAAGTCAAAACAGAAGCTCTCTCCTATCAGTAATATATTCAATTATTTAGTCTTTTCTTATGGAGCCCACCATTATGTTTCATCAGCATTAGTCCCTTAAAACACTTGTATTCAACTCTTCCTACACATGTTTTTTTTTTTTCTTCATGAATGAATTACCAAGTTTTAAAGTAAGGCATGCTTTTTTATATATCCATAGCATATCTGAATGATTTTAAAATATATAATTCAGTGGCATTAGGTGTTTGCAAAACTTGCAAACTAAAACTCCGTACCCATTAAATAATAACTCTCCCTTCTCTCCTCCCTCCAGCCCCTAGTAATCATTATTCCATTTACTGTTTCAGTAAATTTAACTACTCTAAGAACCTCATATGAGTGAAATCATATAGTATTTATCCTTTTGTGACTGGCTTATTTCATTTAGCTTAATGTCTTCAGGATTCATCCATTTTATAGCATGTGTCAGAATTTCCTTCCTTTTTAAAACTGAATAGTATTCTATTGTATGTATCTGTCCATCCATCTGTCAATGGATACTTGTGTTGTGTTCACCTTTTTGTCTATTGTGGATAATGCTGCTATGAATATTGGTGTATAACTGTTTGAGTCTATGTTTTAAAAATTGTAAGTATATACTCAGAACTGGAACTGCTGGATCATGTGATAATTCTGTTTTTAATTGTTTGAGGAACTGCCATACAAGACAATTTTTATAAAATAAAATTTTCTGCTTTCTACTGGAAAAAATTCCAAATATCTGGGAGGATTGAGTTCTCTTTCTGGCATGACCAGAGATTCAAGAATCTCTGAGATTTTTCTGGAGCCAGTAGATAGTCTATCACAAGGAGCATGAGTCCTTCAGTTAACCATAAGTCCCTTTTCTGCAATACTCAACTGTATTCCTTGTTTGCCCCTTGGGGGTACGTATTTTAGGGACTCCTGCCCTAGAGCTTAAGAGAATCTACATAAAAAGAAGAGTAAGAAGAAGGAGGAAAACAACAAATATAAATGTGCTGACGATGGACTATTCCCCACCTTAATCCTTAGGGAAAAATCAAGAAGGGAAGGGGGCCACAAGAACAGGTAAAGATTTAAAGAAATTATATATAAGAGAAAAATAATTTCCATAAATATTGGAATTGACTGTTTGAGAATAATTTATGAATATGTATGAATTTGAGTCATCATGGTTTAGTTAACTAACACTAGTCCCGCAACAAGATGTCTCAAATTTCAGCTTCTATATTAACTGTAAATAATTGTGTAAAGTACAAACTTTGCTACTTGGTCTTGAGTCCACAAATTGCTACATAATTAACAGATATATAGCATGATCAGTGACCAATTATGCCACTTCTTTTAAATGCTGTCCGTGATTGGTCACTGCACACCTGTTAGTCAGGTCAGGCACAGACAGGTAAGCATGCAGTTGCCTCCCTGTCTTCCAGTTGTAAACCCACATGGCATTTTACAAAACTGGAGAATTGAAAGAGAGATTGGCCAGCAAAAATGAAAATGCAACAGAGAAACAAAGCAAAGTGGAATTCAAATAGGAAGTAAGTGGAGTTATAGAAAAAAGAGTTGACTGTATACATGTTGACGTTGCCACCACTCAAGAGACTGACTGTAGAGGAAGAACTTAATAAAGGCAAATTTTATCTACATAAATGAGGAAATTTGTTGTGAGGAGAAGAATCAAAATCTCCCAGAGGAAGTGTTGGCAAAAAAATCTTCACATTTAAGAAATTCTTGGAAATTTTTATGATATTGAAAGTACAAAGGATAACATGTTAGAAATTGTTCCATGTTAAGAAAGACTAGAAAAGATGTTCACTCCATTTTGTATGTTATAGGGAAAGAAGAAGACAAGCACTATTCAAACTACTCTTGGTAGGTTTTTTATAAAAAAATAGAAAACTTTAATTTTCAATGTTTCTAATATTTTAATTTGTACACTAAATAAATATTAGTGTTCTTTGTTTTTTATTTTTCTATACCTCTATTACCATCAGTAAGAAAGCTTGCAGTATTTGAAAATTTTTTAAAGTTCATGAAATAATCATAATTCTTTCCTATTTGTTACTAAGATAGTTTTGAATGGTTTCAGTTTCCATGACCATTTATATATTTTCACTCAACCTTTTTGAGATAAACATGATGTAAGGCAAAAGTACTAGCAGAATATAGGCAAACTTTAAAATAAAAATGGCTTGAATTATAGTTTTCACACTGGCACTTTCTAGCAATCCAATCTGGGGCAGCATAGTCATTCCTTATAAAGCTTATTATCTTCATCATTGAAGTAGGAAGTACAAATTACTTGTTAGTATGATACATGACTAACATAGGGTTTAATATAGTGGGTGTTCAATTAGTATTGGAGTTGGTCATTTGGACATTTTAGGTAGTTTAGAGAAGATAGCAAAAGTTTAAATAAAAGGCTAAAATGCTTGAACTTTATATTGTCATAAAGAGGAAGTCATTGGAGATGCATGGACAATGGTGCCTTATGAAGATTGACCAGGAAACACTGGGCAGTATGGATTAGAGACTAGAAGAATTAATGGCAAAGTGGTAAATTGAGAATGTAGATTAGTTGAACAGGTGTATGATGATAAGACAATTTAGTAAGGCCTTGATGTACATTATTCAATGAATAAAATCTAAAGAAAAATTGCAATTAATGTATATTTGTTAGATGTATTAAATAATGATTTAAACTATCAGTGAAGTATGCTTGGAGAAAATATTGAAAGGCCTTATGTGCTCTGACAAGTATGTAGTTATTTCACCAGTGTATCCCATGATTTTAGATAGACTTTTCTGTCGAGTTTTCATTAATTTCTTTTCAATGGCACCTGTATCAGTCAAGGAAGATTAACTGCTATAGTAAAATGACCCCAACACACTGTGGCTTTCCATTATACAAGTTTGTTTCTTAGACAAGAGAGAGTCTGCAAGGCAGGGCCAAGGTTAGTTTAATTATATCCTTCTGCCAATTTCTATGGCACCAGAATCCTCCACTGGTGTCTTTGAATCCATCTAGGAGAGGTGAAAAGAAGCGGTTTCTTGGGAGATATCAAACTTTAGACCTACAGATGATATACATTGCATTACCCAGAATGCCTCAGCTAATCATAACATGAGCACATAGAATTGTCTCTACCAAGGGAAATACATTTTGGGGTGACTTGGAGTATGTGTGTTGAGGTTGTCCCAACCTTGCTTCCCTAAAAGAAGTTTTCAGATGAAATTGAGAAAATGTGACATCTTAACAAGGCTGTTAGGGATAATATGTAACCAAACAACTATTATTTTTCAATCCTAATGTCTGCAGCAATCTACTGAAATCATGAAGATGTGAGAAAAAAATGTATAACAGTATGCAATGAGTCTAAAGCAACCATATAGAGGAAAGAACAATAGTCATTAAGAAGTCAAGAATGACAAAAATTTAATTCCAGAATTTTGAAGTAAAAAGAGGAAACAAACAAACAAACAAAAAAACACACACACACACAAAAAAGAGGAAACAACTAAATTCCACAGATGAGATTAGTGATCTGAAAAAGTATAGACTACCTACAAGTAGGGTAATATTATACACCAGTTTGTTTGACAAAATCCAGTTACAGTTGTAGTCTCAGCAAAATAGGATTCAAACATGGGTCTCAGTTTGGACGATAAACATTATGACTATCTTGTTCGGTAGGGTGTAGCTCAGGAAACTTAATCAAGTAAACTTGAACTAATTTTTAAAAGAGTATTGCCCAATTAACTTTTTAAGCTAAAATTACTTAAGAAGATTACCCAAATTAATTGAATAAGACTCTGTCCTCAGAAAGACATTGGGCAAAAGAGGAAGACTTGTCATAACATCTTAGAAAAGGTATTCCATCCAGCAAGGATATGTCAGTGTACCTAAGATGTTAAGAGGAATCATTTCATATAAGTTGAAGCAGTCATGCATTCTGCTGAGTAGAAATACTCCTACAGAAAAGACAGATGAATTATAAATGACTTGATGATACTGGCCTTTAGCATCTTTAAGGGTTACTCCTTGCTATGATAGTGTGCTTAACACATAATGTATTGATTAGAAGTTTCTTTTCAATAGAACTTTCTCACTGGAAGGTCTTGCACTGATCTCCAACATGCACATTTGTTAGTTTTCCAGTTGTATTATTTTAATGATATGAGAAATTGAACCTCTGGATTTTACATCAGCCATTTCTGTTTGGTTAGTGTGAGCTAGGTTCTCTTAAAAACAATCACACCTATGAAGAGTAGAAAATCTTTCTGGGCCTGAAAAGTCGAGGCCTACACCCTAGTCCTATTCCATCCAAATAATTGTCCTCTTGAGGTACTTTTTTAAGGAACCAGAAGTTCTCTCTGGATGAATAATCAATTAAATTTTGTTCTTAGTTTAATTTGGACAGTGCTAGTATTCAAAGGAATAAAGGAAACCTATTAAACTTATTTATTAAAAAACTATTCTTATGAAATATATGTATTTGTGGATTTAAGGGTTTTCTGGTCAGCTCTGGTGTCAGATTTCTAAATCTAAATGGAAGTAGCGAGGTGATTGAACATATAAAAAATAAGTTTAGTTCTGCCCTATAGTCTAATCATAAGGAAAGCACACATATTAGTCAGAAATTTGAAAGCACCTGGGAACCAGTGCAGTGAGAATTTTCAATGAAACAGAGATGTCTTTAATGACAGTCAGAGTGAGATTTCACAAACCACAGTTAGTTTGAAGGAGAAAGCATTAATGTTTATGTGACAAAGCTAATAAAGTCGTCACAGCCCTGTAAATGTTAGAGACAATTTAATGATTCCCAATCATTTTTTCAATTGGATTACTCTGTAGACTTTAGAACATATTCAAAAACAGCTTCCTTCCTGATGAAGACTTAGGGTACTGTAAGTCAATACAACAGATATTTCAATGACAAAGGAGACAGCAACCAGAGGTGAGAATGCCCAGCCAAGCTGGCACAAAACACAAACGTGCCCAGTTTTCATAACATAAATTTGTCTCTTCACTGGCATCCCCAACATGGGGGATATGAAAAGAACTGACACAAACAAGGGTAGTGATTCAGAATTGATGTTTGTCAAATAAGAACAGAAAAGAGACTCACTAGATAACACTTAGAATTTGATGAGGAAGCACTGTGCTGGGAGGTGGAGAAAAAGGAATGAATATATTGAGTAAGAAAGGAAGTGAATATGAATGGATGTGCCATCAGTGCAGTACTGTAATTGCTACTTTGGAGAGAAACAACTTCTCTGTATATATTAGGGATGATCTGATTGATAGCAATAGCATAAAAGAAGACATTAAATATTGAACCCATATGTGGATTATCTCTCTCTCTCTCTCTCTCTCTCTCTCACACACACACACACACACACACACACACACATACACACATGCAAGTATATGCATAAAATTATACTTAAATGAAGACAAAAGCTGTTCATAATAGTTGCATTTATGCATCTTTGTGTATAAAAACTTATTTATATTATATCAATTGTGGATGGCATTATTTGAAAGGACTATACATATTTCATAGCAGCAAGAGATGAATTTTTATTATCCAAACCTAAAAATGAATGTAAGGGATTTTAAAAAGTGTTGACAGGATTGGTGAAATGATTGTCTGGGACAAATGAGATATTATTAATGCAATATCATTAGTTTTATTCTAAAATAGTAATCTTGAAATCAGGAAAAATTTTAAAAAATGCTTTTTTAAGTCCATTTGATCTTGTTGGCATAACACTGATATAGAAATTAACTTTTCCTGTGTTAAATTAAAATATAAAGTTAATATTAAGGCATTTTTTTATCGTTCCATGCCATGTATAGATTACATTTACATGTACAGATGTATTTGAGAAATAGCTAATTTAGGGAACTAACAGAATGCATGGTTCAATCATTTTTTAAAGAAGTGTAACTATAAACAATAACAAAAGAAGATCAGTTGATATGTCAGAGTACAAAAACCCTAAGGGAAAGAATATTAGATTAGTACTTTATAAGTTAAATATTGAAATCATTTTAAATAAACAAACAAAATTCCTGTTTGGTTGAATATGAATTATATTGGACGTAGAATTTTATTCTTAATTCCATATCATTGAAATAGTTTTAGGCCACTGAAGTTCAGAAAATTGCCACAGTCTTATTCATTGTCTGACTTTGTATCACAATGACATGGATTTAGGCTGCCTTAACTTAGATGAAATTTGAGATAATTATCATGAGTTATGTATAAATCATCTGACACTATATTGTGCCTCATCTGCTTCACCAGTATTTCTCCTCTTAACATCTTTGCTTAAATTATCTCAAAGACTTTGGGATCTTATTTAACAAAAAGTCCTGCCTGCAAAATGACAAACTTTATTATCTAAGGCCTTATTTCAGGGATTCTCCGGATGCCCTGAATCAAAAACGTTACATATGGCTCAGTCTCAGAACATGTTCAGGTAAAAAGAACACAAACTAGTCACCAAAAGTAATTTCAAAATAAGTTATTTTCTTGCATACCTTCAAATCTGTGAAAATTCTATAACAATGTTTTTTAAATTCCCATTGTTCTATCCTATTCACACCTCTCCTAGGTCAGAGCAGCCTATACCTTCATTTACCCCAGTCCGAACTCTTTCAGAGGAGTACTAATAGATTATCTTATGTCTACTACCATCTTATATCACATTCACTGCCTACAGCCATAGTCCAGAATTTTCTTTATTCCATCACAATCTATGTCTTATTTCCATATGACCCCTTCTTTTTATTTTAACGTGTCAAATAACACAAATAAAACATTAATTCATTAATGGGCACTGATTGGATGTCAAGTGAGACATCTCCCAGATAAGACAATGCCTTATCCAACAAAAATGAGTTTTTGGGTGAAATTTTTGTGATGTATGGTTTCAAGCTGTTTTATCACAAGTTCTATGACACTGGCCAAAAGATATTTCATCTATTCAGAGCACTGTCCTTGGTTCTCTTGGAATACCAAACACGTAAGAGAGCAATAGAGTCCCAGGAGACATTTTCTCTATAGAAAGTATGTTCTAAGTATATAGGGCTAGAGGGAAGAGGACAGGATGCTTTTAGAAATAGGAATAAGTTATATATAGGATTAGAGAGGAAAAGTGATGGGAGCAAGAACAAGAATGAGAGAAGTAGGTCAATGTATATATTGATATTTGTATTCAGTGTGTTGTTTCACGACTATTCAATTCAAATCATCTATTCCATTTCATGAGGAGACAAAATTCAGAACATTTAAGAGACTGAATCAAGGTATAAAGTTAATGACAGAGAACAGTATTCACAGAGGTTGCTATCCCTTGTATATAAGAGTAAATCCTCAATGTTTTATTCAATTATCCTGGAAAATTATCTGACATTTAATCTGAAGATTTGGTGAATATAAAGTAGCCCTATTCCTCCCAAAACGTTCCTTTTACTACTAAAAAACCCTGGAAATAATATAACAAACCAGTGTACAGAAACTTTAAAAGCTTGAAAGAAGGGAGCAGACTGCCTAAGGACCTTAGAATGCGAGGAATGAAATGGTGATGAGTCTAATAGCTAGTTGTCTCACATTTCCCTTCTGGAAAAGGGAGTTCCAGAAGCCTCCAATCTGGACCTGCCAATAGGCACAGATGAAAATAGCTCTAGGAAAAGCCTCATTTCTCTAGCCAAATGGAGGAAAACAGTCGACTACCAACAGGAAGCAATTTGGAAATACCTGCTCTATTCCAGCCAAACATCAGCAGAAAATGTGCACTTTTACCTTTGAGGTTTTAGCAGGACTGAGCAGCTGGTCTTCCAGCCCATTCCCTCACCTTGCAGAAGCAGGGAATCATGCTTCAAACTCTCACCTGGTGGTGGTGCTCATCTAGCAAGCAGGAAGCTAATCTTCCATTCTTTGCTTAGTGGAAACAGGCAGTGCTTTGATTCCCCTGCTGGAGTGTTTCAGCAGAGTCCAGAGTCTGAACAAGGCAGTATGAGTTGGGGCTTTTCAGCACTCCAAATTCCCCTGGCACCTAGTTTCAGTGGGACTTAGTGGGAAACTGAACATTCACACTCCTTCATCAGCATCAAGACTGAATAAGGCAGTGTGAACAAGGACTAGTCATCACTCTGGTTTACCCTCCCATTCTGGTAGTGCCCAGCTGGGAGCTGCTTGTATGCCCACCTGACTGTAACAGAGTAGTGTGAGACAGAGCTCCACTTTTGTTGGGGTAGTATCAACAGAACACAATAGAAAGCTGAGCATCTACCTTCACCAGGACCTGTGCACTACAATTAAACAGAGTAACTGCCTGCTAAATAAAATATCAGAATTTTAGTCTGATACCCCAAATATCCAGGATACAATTATCAATCACTCATCATAAAAGAACCAGCTCAATCACACTCTGACTGAGAGAATAAGTCAAGAGAAACTAATACTGAGATGACTTAGATGTTGAAATTATCTGACAAAGATTTTAAAGTAAAATGCTTCCCTAGCAATTATAGACTCTCTTGCAACAGGTAAAATATATCTTGCTAGAT
The DNA here is from genome assembly GCF_964270905.1 of Leucopleurus acutus. Classification (NCBI taxonomy): domain Eukaryota; kingdom Metazoa; phylum Chordata; class Mammalia; order Artiodactyla; family Delphinidae; genus Leucopleurus; species Leucopleurus acutus. Next base: position 54,746,053 of record NC_139146.1, read on the forward strand.
GGGCTCCATAATAGAGTTGAGTTGACAGAGATAAAATCAGTGAACTTGAAGATAGGTCAGTAGAATTTACTCCATCTGGAAAGCAGAGAGAAATAGATTACAAAAAAGAACAACAGAGTCCCAGGGACCTGTGTGACAATAACAAAAATAACATTCATATAATTAGAGTCCTAGATGTAGAGAAGAGAAAGTGTTGTTAAAAATGTATTTGAATAAATAGTAAACTAGAAAACTTCTGGAATTTTATAAAAGACATAAACCTACAGATTCTAGAAGTTCAGTGAATTCCAAGTAGGATAAACCTAACAAAATCTATATGAAAACACATCATAATTAAGCACATCACAATACATCAGAATACTATCTGATGTATTCAATGCATGTAGTAGAAACATCAAAAACAATTTTATTTAAAAGATAAGGAGAATAAAAAGCCCTCAGTGGAAGTACATTTTCTATGCTTCTTTTCAAAAAGTTACTTGTTTATGTATATTGTAATAACTAGAGTAAACTAAAAAAAAAATTATAATAAGCAATATACTCAAATACACTATAAATAAATGAAGATAGAATCCTATAAAAATGTTTGAGTAAACCACAAGAAAGTAAGAAAAAAGGAGGATTTTGAATCAGAGAAAGCAAACGAGAGAATATAAAATGTCACAATTAATAAAGTAATTATCTAAATGTTTATGAATAATTATCTAATGGAACAATAATTATCTAAAATGCAAATGGTTTATACCTATGAAAACACAAAGGTTGACAATTGTCAGTGTGGAAAAAAATAACCCAACAGTATACTCTCTGTGGGAAACTCTTAAAATATAATGAAACAGGTAGGTTGAAAGTAAAAGAATGAAAAGAGATATGCCATGTAAATATTACCTTAAAAAAAGTATTTATTATTAGATAAAGTAGGCTTCAGGGTAAAAAAAATTACTAAAGACAAAAAGAGACATTACATAGTAATAAAAGGATCAGTCTACCAAGAAGACGTGACAATTTTAAATGTTTAGACACTAAACAACAGAGCCACAGCATGTATAAATCAAAATCTGTTAGAGATGGGAAGAGAAATTGACATATCTACATTTCTACTTTGGCATGTCAACATTTCATTTTCATTAATTTGTAGAAATAATAGGTGGAAAGTTATCAAGGATATAGAACTGAATTAAATAACCATCAAAAAAATCTAATTGACATACATAGAACACTCCATTCAACAATAGAAGAGTGCATCTTTTTTTTCAAACATTTATGGAGCATTTATCAAGATAGATAACACCTTGGCTATAAAGCAAAACTCAACAAGTTTCAAAGAATTGCAATCATACAGATTATGCTCACTGATCATAAAATAATTAAACTAGAAATCGGTAATAGAAATACATCAGGCAATTCTACAAACAGCTGGGCATTTGGCAACACAATTCTAATATATCCATAAATCGAAAAGGAAGTCTCAAAATAAAAAATACAGATAACTTAATAATAATAAAAATAAATTAACATATGTAGAATGAAGCTGAGAGGGATATTTATAGCACTAAATGCTTGCATTATAAAAGAGAAAAGGTCTTAATCTAAGTTTCTATCCCAAGAAACTAGAAAATGAGCAAAATAAATGTAAAGCAAACAGAGAAAAGGAAATAGTAAGAATAGATATCAAGAACAACTGACCTAATTCCTTTGGCTACTCACCACCCATACACATCCTCTTCACATAGTTGAACTACCTAACGTAATGCAATAAAAATAATTCTATATATCTGGGGAAAAAAAGAGCTAACAAGATTTGATATAACAGCTCATTCTCTAAGCACTCACTTTTCCTCTGTATTCTTATAAGTCCTGCAAATATTCATTTCATAAAACTTATTATGCAAATTAGAATTTACCAGTTTGTCGTCTCACACTTCCAGGAGACTGAAAGTTGCATCAGAATGGGCAATGAATAATCCATTTATTTCTCCAGAAATTGGAATGCCAACTCATAGAAGGGACACAGTATATGTTGTAAGGGTATAGAAATCTCACAGCCTAGTTAGGCATAATTATGGCACCTAAAATTTACTAAATGTTTACTCATTTTCAGATATTTTTCAAAGAGCTGTACATACATTGATTAATCATTAAAACCACTCGTAGAGGTCTCATGCACAGAGAGCTGTGTGACGCTGAGCCTGGATGGTGGTATCAAGCCTCAACAATAAACAAAGCCTGGTCAAGTCACTTAATGTAGGCAGACGACACAATTTTCATGGTAGGAAGGAGAGAGGGAAAAATTTAATATAGTAAGATAACACAGGCAGGGCAGTGGTAATCACATCAAGATAAATACTTAGAATATGACATCAGGTCACTTGATTTTGAAACCTATTTTTTTTCAGCTGGAAAATGAGAGGGTGGTACCACATAATGTCTCTTATCCATTTTATCTCAGACATTTTGTGATTACGGATCTTAGGGACAAGCAATCACACTGCTGACAATTATTCTAAAATTGGGTATTGTACAGTATTTCTAGTCCTACTTCATTTCAATTATAAAGACTAAGTGAATAATTATGATTTATGCAGGGTGCATGATTTTGTGTTTACACTTGTGTGTGTGTTTATTTATTCAGTTTCTCTTAGCTTTGGGTGACCTAAGCTTTTCACTGTGAACTGAGGCTCTTTGAAAACCTGGGTAGAAGATAAATATCAAGTCTTTGGTGAAGTAACTTTTAAATTTAACAAAACATAGATATGCTGCAAATAAAGAATGTAGCCTGAAGGTATGACTGCTGATACCTGGAAAGGGTAATGGCTATTTTCAATGAGGAGCTTACATGTGTATCATGGAAAAACAATACGATATAGTACACATTAAAAGGCAGCTCCATGAAGATGCAATTGCAGTTGTTCAACTTCATTTCCCACAGTCTATGCAAAGATTTTATCCTTGGAGATGGAGAAATGTATCTGAGAAAATTATATGTGAATGTGAATCATGATGCAGGTTGTGTTTTAGGTTCTTTCAGCAAGAAAGATACACTCTTTTCATTCTTTTTTCAATATTTAGTGATCACTCTTACACAGTCTCTTCTCAGTACTGGAGGTGTACCAGTGATTATTCAGGCTGTCTGCAGTACTGGAAGTCCAGAGTGAGGAGACACAGAAAAGGATGAAGAGTAGAAAACTCAGTAGGCATCATAAAGAACATTGGACCATTCAAGAGATTTCCCTGGCAGTCCAGTGGTTAAGACTCCATGCTACCACTGCAGGGGGCATGTGTTCTATCCCTGGAGGGGGAACTAAGATCCCAGACGCTACTTGGTGTGGCAAAAAAAAAAAAAAGAACATTGGACCATTCAAGATATAAAGTATCTCTAGAGCCCTATTATCTTGTTCATCACTCAGATTAAGATATCATTGCTTCCTTCCATTGCTCTTGTGCTCTGCCATTATTGTGATTCAGCTATATATTTTATACTCATTTTTGTGTCTTTGCTGTTAACTAATTCTTTTTTTTAATCGTTATTAAATTGTGTTTTTCTATACACATAGTTTCTACAATTCTGTAACTAAAAAAGTCCCAGCTGCATTTTGTGACATGTTTTCATTGCCTGGGTTTGGTTGTGTAAGACCCTGGAATCAGAATCAATTACAAAGAATGATGGCCACTTTGTTTTCGGCAATTGTTTGTGTTACAGTTGGTCCATGTATCCTGAATCTTACATGTTATTCTGCAGCCATTTACACAACAGGTAACTCAAATATTCAGTCTGCAACAAAAAGATCAAAGAGGGCCAAACTGTATCCAACTGTACACCATATTCTTTCAATACCTTCCTGAACAATGTTGGCAATGGTAAAGATCTAGATATCATGAATTAATGTCCTGAAACCTGACTTCATCTGCCTTGATTAAAAAAATAAAGTGAAAAAAAAAAAAAAAGAAAAGAAACCTTTGAGCTGTTTGTCCCGGCATTAAAAAACTAGGTTACAGTTTTCTCCTACTAAACACAAAAATTTTACTACCAAGTTCAGATAATGTCACTCTGTGACTGTGATGGCATGAGACAAAAGACCATTTCATAGACAAAACCAATAACACACTGCAAACCACAAATATAACCAAGCATCTTGTCGCTTGACTAACATGAGTGTCTGCTCATTCTTTTTGGTAAAGAATTTGATATAGCTTTAACTTTTCTAAATTTCTTCTACCAACTAGTGCAAATTATTGAGATAATGAATGATAAAAATTGTCCCATTTTTGTCAGTACCCAGTCCAAAACAAAGTCTTGCTTCCATGAGCCTTACCTAAAATCACTCAACACAAGTCCAAATTTTATAACCAGTCCCTTCTAATATCTTCCTATGGAGATGCCCAATATTTCTCCCATGGTGTTTGATCTCTCTTGTGACAACATATACCAATCAACTCAATTGTTTGACTGAAGTAGTCTAATAGGAAATTCTATCAGCTATTTTAAACAAGGAAGGGAAAGGGATCTGACAGGACTCAAGTTTCAAAGAACTCACTGTGATTGCTGGGTGAAGAAAGGACCACGGGGTGAAAGAGTGAAAGCATGAAACAGAAAAGTGTTTCAGTGGTCCATTTAAGACACAAGTGCGACTTGGACTATGGCAGTAGCTATAGTAAGATATATTTAAGAAACAAATATTTTGGAGAGATTAGATATTTTTTTTCTTTTGTTGGACCTCAGGTTTGGAGTAATGAATTAATCATATAGCTTCAGTGCCTGAAATATTATCATTTATTCTTTCAAAGTTTGTCTCTCGTTTCCTTCGTTTTCTCCCCCACCCCAATCCACTTTCCACAGACAGCCATTCTAATGTGTTGAATGCATTATTGGTTAGTCTGTGTTCTTGAAAATGGGCATCACTCTTTTCTTTGTATGCATTTGCACTTTTTATTTTGGTAATTATATATTTTACTCTCCACGTCATTTTTCCCTTTAGTAACATATATTTACTTTAGTCGTGGTTTGAAGAATTGTTAGTTAATTGCTTTTAACTGTTGTGAATACCTTCATGGTTTATATTCACAATTACCTGCCCACTGCTCCAAAGATGGGGAGAAGCAGATGGCGTCCACTGCCCTACTACCACTCATAACAGTGGGTTTAGTATCTATGTACCTGATCCTTTATACTGATTTACTTTTCATTTCGTTGACAATAGAATTACTGAGTTGTATTTGAGCATACCTAATTTGACTGCTATACATACAACTTGATAAAATACCATACAACAATGGAAAAAAAGAAACCATTACTGTATTCCAAAAGCATGAATGTATCTCACGAGAAAAATTGAGCATAAGAAGCCAGACACTGAAGAATATGCACTGCATGAATCCATTTATTTGAAGTTGAAGAAGAGGAAATGCTAATTGATAGAGCTGTACGTCAGGATGAATCAAGATAGGTGTAAGAGTGAGTATAGTTTTGATGGCCAAAGGGAACTGATACATAGAAATAAAAAACAACAAGAAACAATGAGCAGGCAATTGTCAAACCTACACAAAATGGATAGAGTTCTTATGGGAGGATAATGATGGAGCTCAAGAGCCCAGGTTTATAGCCAAAGCTGGCATCAGGAGGCATAAGCCAGCAGTGAGGCCAAATACCCTTGCAATCAGGAGGCTTCTAATATTAATCCCATCAGGACAAAAACCAATTTTGTTGTGTGGCCATTGCAGAGTCTTAGGTAAGGAAGAGAGCCTGAGAACACCAAGTGGGAAGTGTAAACTTTTAGCATTGATAATAAGAAATGATCCTACACACATTCCTACTCTAATGAAAAGTCAGTATCATTCATCATGTAGTAAAGATACTAAATAGCTAAGAGTTTTAATGGACTTCCTAAGATTCACTTAAAGTTTCCAGCTGAGTTTTTGTGAGTTGAAAATCTGCTTGCTTAGATGTAGGAGATTAGCAATGTATAGTTATTAATACAAAAGTTATAATATTAATATTGTACTTAAAAATAATTCCCAAGATTTTTTTTTTGACCATCATGTTATCTGTTAGCAGGAGTAATAAAATATCAAATAAAAGTGACTAATCAGAAGATACCTTTAGTATATTATATAAAACAAACATGAAAGATGAATTACATGTGACTTCTAATTAAAATATAGTTTTCATATTTGGAAGGAAACTAACAAAAATATTTATATTCACATTATAATTTTTAAAAACTTACCATTGATCTTAAAAATCCCTATTTTTAAAGTAATAATTCTTTCTGTTTAAACTTAAAATGTTGTTTCATTTGACTTGGTTTTATTTTTACTCAAAGGAGTCATACATTTTTAATGTTTTTATGTGCAAACCCCTTGACTCTTTAACTGGTAAATTATTTTGCTTTTGGTTGGGTAGTTAGATTCCCTTTTTATCTGAGTGAAGGGAAATGATAATATACGGCAGGAGAAAGACAAAAACTACCTACAGCTTTAACTATAGCTTTTAACAATTATTAGTATTGATGTCTCCTAATGCTGCCAGTTGCATTTCTCCAAATAGAACATGTCATATCATACCATATCATGCCATATTTGTTCTCCAACAGAACATACTCACCCACCTAGATAACCTCCACTTATCTTTCAAACCCCAGGTTATGTATCACTTTTCATGTATGCCCTCTTTCATAGCTACAATCTTATAATTCCCTTTGACCCTATGGTTGTCTGGCCAACGAGAATTAGGTGTTTCCTCCATTTTCATACTCTTACTGTATCACTCATCATGCTGAATTTGGCTTGCCTGTATTCTTCACTAGACTAGGAGAGTTTTGACGGTCAGGTGTTCTGAATCTGAAGCACTTAGTTCACTAGTTGTCATAGAAGAGTTTTACATATATTCATAAACTATATACAATATGCCTGGCACTGGGCTATGTGCATACTAATTTTTTTTTCATTGAATGGACTAATAGATGTTCAGATTTAGCAAACTCATCATAAGTGAGCTATTTCACTCATTAATCAAAACAGATTTCTCAGTATGTTGCAGCCAAAAATGAAAACAAAAAATTGTAAATGGGGGATGGAATTGCATTATTGAAAGATGAATTTCTACAACACAATTTATTTATTATTTTTTATAACACACATTAATTTGGCAGAAGAATATATAGAGTATATATAAACTAAGGAGAACAGTAAATTTTGCCATACTATATCCCTAGTTTGTATTAAACTTCTCACTCTTGCCCCAAACAATATGAAAGTACTATTTTTCACGTTGTTTGGGGCAAGAATTTGGGCATTTAAAATTAACATTAAATGTTCAAACAAATGCATATAAAATGTTTATTGTTAAGGTCTTCATTTTCAAGTAGTGACTTTTAAAATAAAAATTCCATAGTAGGTATCTGGGCAAGAGAATTTCAAAATACTTTATCTAATTTCTTGTTGGTGTTTACTAGCAGCATGGCAGCATATGCTGAGTCCATATAATGACATAGTTTTTCAACATTTAGGATATTTATATAAAACACATTTCTGCTTAGACAGGTGAAATTTTGTTTACTACCTAACTGCTAAGTGGATTCATATTTAAATGTAAATATCTTTGCAGAGTGCAGTGTGTTGAAATTACTAATTTTCATACTAGAAATTTCAAGATTTGCATGTATAATTGCACATTCCTTCATGCAAATAAAAACTTAGTTTTTGCCCTCCTGAAAAAGGTATTTATGTATTTATCTATGCACACTCAATGTGTAAGCAAACATTTGGATTTATATACATACATATTTATTATGTTTATGTACCTATTGGCTTTATGTAGTCAGCTCTACACATTTTAATATGATAAACATTGTTATGCTTGATCTTTATCAAGTCTTCAGAAAGTATGCTTGTCATTTTGTCCATGGTTTCTGAATTTTATGAATATTCTCTATCTATAGAATATAGAGGAGATATTTCCTTTAAATGGATTGCAAAATATCAAATATGTAAAAGCCCAGAAACCTTGTTTATTTGGGCGAATGGTACTCAATTAACAATTACGTATTTAGTACATATATAAATTACAACTTTTATAAAAAGGAACCTACTTCGGTAGGATAAGTTAAGGACATTCTTAGGCCTGGGCATTATTCACTGTCAGCTTTGCAGCAATATGAAGGAAAGATACAAGAAAATTATTGTATATATTATGTATGACTATGCATCCATGCAGAATTTCCCACTCATATATGCTGCCTGGGACATGGACTATGTCACAGCCATTTTGTACTCAATTCTTCTTTCTAACTATAAAGGCTTGGTGTTGTCATCATACATATTTAGCTTCTGAGATTGATGGATTGCTTCAGTGAACAAGATTATATGGCATTTTTTTCTTATCTGAGTCAATGTTTTCTTCAATACCATGAAGTAAATTAAAATAAATTGCTTAAATCTACTGCTTATGGCAAAGAAGACCAAATCTCATTCTAATAAATGTGAAATACAGCTTGTCATGTTCCTTTCATTCTGTAGAAATGCTACCACAAGTCTTTGCCAGTTAAGTCTGATATGTTGACATTTATTTTTGCTGCAATAAATGTTAAGATTATATTTTTGCCTTAAATTCTGGCATTTTTAAAGATCACGATGACAAGTAATTTTTTCCTCAAATCACTCTGGTTTGTTTTTACTTTTTGAATATGGATTTGGCCATGTGTCTCCAAGGCACAGTACAAAGCATATTTCATATATTTTGCAACCTATTAGTTTGATTTAAATCCACTTTTTCCATCTGGATTTACGCGAGCCTTCCTTGATGTTATTTGCTCTGAATTATTGCCCAGAAATAATCATGCTGAATCCAATTCTACACTGGCTGTGTGGCCGACCAAGTCTGTCACTGTAGAGCTTTAAGGCTTTTATAGTTTGTTTCAAGGAAGGTGATTTTCTCAAATATTTTATATATGAATATGTAATATGTTGTTTTGATAAATGTTAAAAAAATTGTTCTACTCTTTCATAAATATGAATAAATATGATGACATATCTTAGAAATTATAATCATGACAGAGACAGTGGAACAAAGCAAAATGTAAAAATAATGTTTTTGTATATTCAATATAAACCCATATATAATAGATTTGGTCAATCTCAATATGATCTGAATCAAAACCTCAAAGATAAGTAATTTAGTGCAGAAAGCACTGATTCAGTTCTTTTGCACTTTGAAGATTTATTTCTTTTAGTAATACAACAGCTAAAGGAGAATGTAAATTTGAAAGTCATCTTTTTTTAAACCATATTTTTAAAGGATTATCTTTCTCTAAGCTGAGTGAAGAGTGAAGTAGAACATTTTTCAAAGTAGGTAATAAATCTAGATAATCCAGACATAAAACCTTGTCTTCTGTTTTTTATTTCTCATTGGAAGATAGTTTTAGTCTATATCCTTGAGGGGAAAAAACTTCTCAATTGTTTGTACCCATATTTAGTCATTAGTTTTCATTGACCTTCAAAGAAAACCTGAAATGTTGACTAAATACCAAATTGTAGTAGAAAGCTGAATTGTTTTCAGCCTGTGTAGAAATCCAGAGAATTTCCATTGGTTAGTTTACATAGGTAAATGTGTGGGTCTACTATCTAATTTGCATTCTGACCACATCTGAGGAAGTTCAGACTACTTAATATTTGCTCACTAGAAATGCACAAGTCAGCAATCTTTTCTCTTTGGAAAATAGGTATATGTTTTTTTCTTGTGATAAGCTTACTTTCAACCTCTCTTCCTGCATGATGAGAATCAAAATCTATACTGAAGAATTTTTTGAGAATTAATTTAATTAGATTTTTTATTGAAAGATGAATTTTTAGTGCTTATTCACCTTTTTTGTTTTAAATTTATTTCTTTTATTTTTGGCTGCGCTGGGTCTTCTTTGCTGTGTAAGGGCTTTCTCTAGTTGCGGCGAGCAGGAGCTACTCTTTATTGCGGTGCACGGGCTTCTCATTGCGGTTGCTTCTTTTGTTACAGAGCACGGGTTCTAGGCACGTGGGCTTCAGTAGTTGTGGCACGCGGGCACTAGAGCACAGGCTCAGTAGTTGTCGCGCCCAGACGTAGTTGCTCTGCAGCATGTGGGATCTTCCCGGACCAGGGCTTGAACCCGTGTCCCCTGCAGTGACAAGTGGATTCTTAACCACTGCGCCACCAGGGAAGCCCTAATTAGTTTTAAAATATCCATCAAGGAAAATAAATATGAGGATTAAAATATAGTTGAACTTACAAATCCGAATTCTTTCTCTATTTATTTGGATGAAGGTGCATGGCAAGGTAAAATGGGCAGCGATTGTCTGGATGCTTCTGATAAGCATAAAACTTCATGCTATTGAGGTCAAATATACACAGAAATGAAGAAATTAGTTAATTATTCATGTGATTCTAGACTTAAAATGAACTCAGCTAAAATATTTAGAAAACTGAGAAAATTTTCCCTTTCCCCTTCCTTATTTAAATTGCCTTAATTCTCCTCTCCATCTATTTACTATGGATAAAAGTGTCTTTTTCTTTTAGAATAACTCTAATTACATTGTTAGAAAATACCAGATAAATAATTATTCTATTTAATTATCACGTATCATTTGGAGATTATCATTTAAACTACTTTGCCTCCATGTACCCTTCTGCATGATGGAGAAAAATTGCTATTTCTTCATGGGAATTTTTGATGGATTGGTAAGGTAACTGTAGGTAAAGCAGGACATCATAACAACCTAAGTGTCCATTGACAGATGATTGGATAAAGAAGATGTGGCACATATATACAGTGGAATATTACTCAGCCATAAAAAGAAATAAAATTGAGTTATTTATAGTGAGGTGGATGGACCTAGAGTCTGTCATACAGAGTGAAATAAGTCAGAAAGAGAAAAACAAATACTATATGCTAACCCATATATATGGAGTCTAAAAAAAAAGAAAAAAATGGTTCATAAAAACCTAGGGGTAGGACAGGAATAAAGATGCAGATGTAGAGAATGAACTTGAGGATATGGGGAGGGGAGAGGTAAGCTGGGATGAAGTGAGAGAGTGGCATGGACATATATACACTACCAAATGTAAAATAGATAGCTAGTGGGAAGCAGCCGCATAGCACAGGGAGATCAGCTCAGTGCTTTGTGACCACCTAGAGGGGTGGGATAGGGAGGATGGGAGGGAGATGCAAGAGGGAGGAAATATGGGGATATATGTATATGTATAGCTGATTCACTTTGTTATAAAGCAGAAACTAACACACCATTGTAAAGCAATTATACTCCAATAAAGATGTTAAAAAAAATCAGAAGGAAAACACACACACACAAAGAAACACTATATAAACTATAATAATGTATTATACTTTATTTTACTTTGAAATGTAAACTTTTATATAAATCTAAATCTTTATAATGATATAAAATTGTTTAAAAATCTAATTAAAATGTGTCATTTGTTGGCAAGGAATTAAAGTCATTTTTATACTAAATCTTTAAGACTTGGGATAATTTTTATATGACATTAAGATTTATATTATATATAACATTTTCACGGTTTATCCATGTTGTATCAGTACTTCATTACTTTTTATTGCTGAATTTTATTCCATTATAATAGTACATGACATTTTATTATCTTATTTATCCTTTCATCAGTTAAAGAATATTTGGGTTATTTTCAATTTTGTTTACTATGAGTAATGTTGCTATAAACATCAATGTACAAGTTTTGCATGGACGGTATTTTCATTTATCTGGGATGTGTATCTGGTGATGAAATTGCTAGGTCACAAAGTAACTCTATGTTTAACATTTGGAGGAACTGTCAAACTGTTTTTTAATGCAGCTTCACCTTTTTCCATTCTCACTAGCAATGTATGAAGATTCCAATTTCTCCATATCCTTGACTCCACTTATTATCTAGCCTTTTTGATTATACCCATTATGGGGTATGTGAAGTGGTATTTGATTCTGGTTTAGATTTCCATATTCCTAATAGATAATGCTGTTGAACATTTTTTCATGTGCTCATTGGCCAGTTGTGTACCTTCTTTGGAGAAATGTATAATGAGATTCTTTATTTATTTTTTAAAATATTATTTCTTTTTGTTACTGAGTCATAAAATAATATTATTTACTTTGTATTATTGAGTTGTAAGAGTTTTTTATATATTTTGGATTTACTCTTTTATCAGATATTTGATTTAAACATATGTTTTCTCATCATGCCTGTATGTTTTGATATTTTTAATGTTATTGTTTGCAGTACAAAGGTTTTGTTTTTTTAACGGAGACCAATTTATCTTTCCTTTTTTGTCTTATGCTTTTGGTGTCATATCTAAGTAGGTCAAGATTTATCCTAGGTTTTCTAACCTAGGTCAAGATTTATCCTTATGTTTTCATCTAAGAGTGCTCTAGTTTTTATCCTTTAACATTTATTTCTGCTATCTATCTTGAGTTAATTTTTGTGTGAAGTATAAAGGAGGCATTCAACTTTATTCTTTTGCATGTGAACATTCAGCACCATTCTTTTCCCCACTAAATTGTCTTAGTATGATATTCTTGTTGAAATCAATTGACCATAAGTGTAAGGGTTTATTTCTGGATTCTCAATTCTGTCCATTTATCTATGACTATTCTTCTACCAGTACCACACTTTCTTGATTACTATAGCTTTGTACTAAGTTTTGAAAATGAGAAGTATTAGTTATCTAAATTTGTTCTTCTTCACTGGGGAGCGTGCCTACAATGACCTCAAGCCACCATTCCTGAACAAAATAAGTGTTTTATGCCTAGGTATGAGAGTCAGAGCCAGTGGTTTAAAGAGTAAATCCAGATTGAAGAAGTAAAGGTAGCTAATAGAGATAGTTGTAGCATTATGACTATGAAGGGAAGGAGAAAGATGAAGTAACAGTTTTAGGAGCCTGAGGAATTCAGTAATGTTTCTGCTTTGTATTTTTTTAATATGGTAGTATCTTGAGTTTGTTTAAATAATAAGAAAAATCTAGATACAAGGCAGACTTAAAGGAATTCATAAGTTTTGTGGCCCATAGTTGAAGAAGTAGTGAGCTGATGGCTTCAGTTTTCTGTGTGAATTATGAGAAATGATCATCTGCTGAGAGTGGGGGTTAGAGAAGAGTCAGGGGTTGAAGGTGGAATAAGGGGTAGGTCTGAAATTATCAACCGGGTCAGTGAGTCAGAACTTATCAGGAAAATGTAGTCAGACTGGAATTTAACTTTGGAGGTACAGCTGAGGTTGATAAACATAAATTCAGGATAGCATTGATTTACATATTTTATCTGCAAGCCAATAACTAACTTATTTGGCATTTTCTGAAAATATTTCAAACCTTTGAACAGGTTCTTCCCTCAGTTTAGTAAAATTAAAGAATTTATTTCTTCTATAATATTAAAAAAACCCAAGTTTTCATCAGAACATATTTTCCCTGCTTGCACAATTAGATTGTCTTCATTTAAGTTTCTGCATAGATTTATGAAGTGCAGACTTAGTGTGGGTGATCATAAGTAAGTTATGCTTAGGAGAACTTCCATACATTGGTAAACTCTCATTGCATTAACACCTTTGGTAACACTATTCAAGGTCACAAATAAAATCTTTGTAAACACTAACCCAGATGTGAATTTTCAATATGACCTCATGTGAGTGAATTAATGGTAATTATTCCTGATATCTGTTGAATTATAACATCCACTAGTGAAAA